>NW_024039673.1:0-1204629 GCF_016077235.1 Cyprinodon tularosa | reverse complement strand
CTGTATGAGCTGGTTAAACTATAAAGTGCCTTGGGATGACTTGTGTTGTGTATTGGCGCTATATAAATAAACTGAATTGAATTGAAATTAGGAAACGCACACCTGTCTACATAAGACCTTACAGCTCACAGTGCATGTCAGAGCAAACAAGAATCATGAGGTCGAAATAACTGCCCAAGGAGCTCAGAGACAGAATTGTGGCAAGTCACATATCTTGCCAAGGTTACAAAAGAAATGCTGCAGCACTCAAGGTTCGTAAGAGCTAGTGATGGTGAGATGAAGCCTCATGAGGTATTGAACCGTTTGGCCAAATTGCTTCAATGATCCCCACAGTTCCTGAGGCCTCATGTGAACATGTCACCACCTACAGGTGGAGTGCAGGATTACAGTAAGTAATAAAATCTGAGATTTTTTTGCAATTATTTTTCTTGTTTTTTTTTTTTTCCCATTTAAGTTCCTTTGAAATAGTTAATGATTTTGTAAGTTTTTTTGTGTAAAATGTCTTAGAAGAGAACAATTATTTAATGTAAACAGTTTTTCTACAATTTTGATGAAATAAGCTCAAGCAGACAGTAAATGCGCTTGTGCAAATTGGGCAATGACGACCAAAATGAAAGGGGTTAGTCATTTCTTTTCAAACGCAATAGTTTTTCCACTGTTTTTGGTTTTAATCAGGTTGGAAGTTATACACTATATTGCCAAAAGTATTTGCTCACCTGCCTTGACTCACATATGAGCTTAAGTGACATCCCGTTCCTAATCCATAGGGTTCAATATGACGTCGGTCCACCCTTTGCAGCTAGAACAGCTTCAACTCTTCTGGGAAGGCTGTCCACAAGGTTTAGGAGTGTGTTTATGGGAATTTTTGACCATTCTTCCAGAAGCGCATTTGTGAGGTCGCACTATGATGTTGGACGAGAAGGCCTGGCTCTCAGTCTCCGCTCTAATTCATCCCAAAGGTGTTCTATCGGGTTGAGGTCAGGACTCTGTGCAGGCCAGTCAAGTTCATCCACACCAGACTCTGTCATCCATGTCTTTATGGACCTTGCTTTGTGCACTGGTGCACAGTCATGTTGGAAGAGGAAGGGGCCAGCTCCAAACTGTTCCCACAAAGTTGGGAGCATGGAATTGTCCAAAATGTCTTGGTATGCTGAAGCATTCAGAGTTCCTTTCACTGGAACTAAGGGGCCAAGCCCAGCTCCTGAAAAACAACCCCACACCATAATCCCCCCTCCACCAAACTTTACACTTGGCACAATGCAGTCAGACAAGTACCGTTCTCCTGGCAACCGCCAAACCCAGACCCGTCCATCAGATTGCCAGATGGAGAAGCGCGATTCGTCACTCCAGAGAACGCGTCTCCACTGCTCTAGAGTCCAGTGGCGGCGTGCTTTACACCACCGCATCCGACGCTTTGCATTGCACTTGGTGATGTATGGCTTGGATGCAGCTGCTCGACCATGGAAACCCATTCCATGAAGCTCTCTGCGCACTGTTCTTGAGCTAATCTGAAGGCCACATGAAGTTTGGAGGTCTGTAGTGATTGACTCTGCAGAAAGTTGGCGACCTCTTCGCACTATGCGCGTCAGCATCCGCTGACCCCGCTCCGTCAGTTTACGTGGCCTACCACTTCGTGGCTGAGTTGCTGTCGTTCCCAAACACTTCCATTTTCTTATAATACAGCTGACAGTTGACTGTGGAATATTTAGGAGCGAGGAAATTTCACGACTGGATTTGTTGCACAGGTGGCATCCTATCACAGTTCCACGCTGGAATTCACTGAGCTCCTGAGAGCGACCCATTCTTTCACAAATGTTTGTAAAAACAGTCTGCATGCCTAGGTGCTTGAATTTATACACCTGTGGCCATGGAAGTGATTGGAACACCTGATTCCAATAATTTGGATGGGTGAGCAAATACTTTTGGCAATATAGTGTATGTTTAACCAATCTTTTGGCTAAACCAGCAGTGTTTTTACCCAATCTATATTTTTACTAGGGCAAACCAATACAAATCAGTCACATTAGGCGAAATACTTAAGTATAATTGCAATTTTCAAAAGTCTAGGGTAGGTCTTGAACCATCAAACTCAGGAGTGAAACACAATGTCTTACAGCTGATGCCACCAACAGTGGTAACTGTTGGCAACAGACAGCAATAGTACTTAACATTAAAGTTACACCTGTGTCCAGTGGCTTGCTCAGATCATTACATTGTTTGATCTAACTACAATAGTTTGAACCAACTAGATTGCTTGTTTCTCCAACCAACCTATTCTTAGAATATATCCAAACTCTATCCAACTGACAGCAACTCCTACAAACTCCTACATCTTAACTGAGTAGTGAGGCTGTTTAACCCCAGGCTCACACCGACTCCGGTCTTACCGTTGCGGTGCGGTGGGTGCGGCGCCGCAGTGATTCCAAGTCATTAAAAAGACATAAACCTCTCTCACCGGCTGCTGAGCTGTCCGGCTGCGGTTACCGAGACACTCCGACGCTGCAGAAAATTCCGCAAGAAAGCTATCCTTGCGGCGTGCCGGAGCCCTCCGCAACAAGCTCTCGCAAAAATTCTTTATTTGGGCTGTGTTATCGCGTGAAGTTACGTGAACTCAAGTGAACTTCTGTTAATCTCCGGACCTGTTGCCGGAGCCGCAGAGCCGCACCGCACCGTAGGCAAAAGGGCGGTGTGAGAGGGGGTGTGCGGGAGTTGCGGTCTCCGTCGGCTCGGTAACTGCACCGGAGCCAGTGTGAGCAAGGGGTAAATGCCTGTCAAAGTTCTTGCGCTTTCTGAACCACTTCCCGAAGGGGTCATGTGGTATCAAGGTAGCGAGGCTTTGGCCGTCATCAATTTTGGCCCCTCCCCTAAATGAATCACACCTCGAAACGCTCTTCGGTGAAATGCCCCCTCCATTACTCGACACACGCGTCGAAGCCTTGGCTCACCTCATGACATCACTACTAAGAGCACAGTGGCCTCCATAATCCTTAAACTCTTAGGGAAGTTATATTTAAATGTCAAATCATTCTGGCTTAAACATGTATATAAATGTACTCTTTATCAGGCGATATTGTCACAAAATTTAGAAAATTTCTATTAAAAAAAAAATCCTGTCTTAAAATCTGTGTTGTTTTTTTTTCCTGTTATCTTATGCAGGCCAGTTAATTATACGTCAGCTTGTACACCTAAATTCAGCCAATCAAATATCAACGGTCATCTGTCAATCAAATTTTTTCGGTCATGGCATCTTGATTCATATGTCACAGCTAATATACGCAACAATGAAATAAGAAATAAGAATCATTTACTTTACCATTGAGGTACGTCCCAGTGTTCACGGGGATGGACGTCTGTGTCTTCGGCAGGCGTAGAGCTAACAGAACTGGCAGCGTTGTGAGGCAAGGGGTCAAACATGTACGGCTGTAAGCCTTCTACACCACACAAGGCTTCTGCCATCCTGGCGTCTTCTTCCACAACATCTTCGTCCCCACTTTCCTCCTCTAAATAAAAAAATGTATGACAGAGGAAACTCATCCAGGCCCTCCGATACAAAACTCTCCTCCTCTGGCATGCTTCTGCTGTCTATAGCGTATAAATATAATTTTCCATTGGGAAACTACTAGCACTAAGTTGCTAACTGGTTAGCAAGATGCTTCCGTAAAACCGGCCACAACCAAACTTGCTTGCAAACCTTTTGCCACAACAATCCTGCCCCCTTGATAAACGACCAAATTCAATCAAATTTACTTTATGGACTTGTGTAAAGTCAGACACCACTCGGTAGAATATGGAAATGCAACGGTTGGAACAGCTGTTTCCCTACGACTTTAAATGGAAGAAGTTTGAGATAACCAGAATTCCTAGACCTGGCCATCCAGCCAAACTAAGCAATCCTGGGAGAAGAGCCTCGTTGAGAGAGGTAAAGAAGAACCCAAAGATCACTATGACTGAGCTCCAGAGATGCAGTAGGGAGATGGGAGAAAGTTCCACAAATTAACAATCACTGCAGATGTCAGGGCTTTAGGGCAGAGTGGCCCAACAGAAGCCCCTCCTCAGTGCAAGACATGAAAGCCTGCATAGGGTTTGCCAAAACAAAACACATGAAGGACTCCCAGACCATGGCAAGGAAGAATCTCTGGTCTGATGAAACCAAGATGTAACATTTTGGCATCAATTCTAAACAGTATGTGTGGAGAAAACCAGTCACTGCTCATCACCTGCCAATATAATACCGTAGTTAAACATGGTGATGGCAATATCATGCAATTTGGGTGCTTTTCAGCTGCAGGGACAGGGTGACTGGTTGTAATTGAAGGAAAGATGAAAGTACAGAGATATCCTGGAAGAAAAGCTCTTCCAGAGTGCTCAGGACTTCAGACTGGGCCAAAGGTTCACCTTCCAACAAGACAATGACCCTAAGCACACAGCTAAAATTACAAAGGAGTGGCTTGGGAACAACTATGTGACCATTCTTTACTGGCCCAGCCAGAGCCCTGGCCTAAACCCAGTTGAGCATTTCTGGAGAGACCTGAAAATGGCTATTCACCAACGCTCACCATCCAACCTGACAGAACTGAATAGGATTTGCAAGGAAGAATGCCAGAGGATCCCAAATTCCAGGAGTGAAAAACTTGGGTGCTTCCACTCATTATTGAGCAAAGGGTCTGAATACTTATGACATTGTTACATTTCACTATTTCTTTTTTAATAAATTTGCAAAAATTTCTACATTTTGTTTTTTCTGTCAAGATAGGGTGCTGAGTGTACATTAATTTATTGATTTTAGCTAATGGCTGCAATGAAACAAAGAGTGAAAAATTTAAAGGGGTCTTAATATTTTCCATATCCACTGTACACAATCAATAAATATTATAATTACGCAAATTTTGAAAGATAAGTATGGTAAACTAATAAATATGAGTAAACCTTTATTTTAAAGAAAAAAGTGCCATTTTGCATCTAAAACTGAACATTTTGAATGTTCTGTAGAGCAAAATAACACCAGAAAACACAATAAATACATTCATCTTGAACTTTTTTGATGCACTGATGTGAAGAATTTGATCTATTTTGGATTAAAGTGAATTTTCAGCAATGCGTTTGACTATTAAAAATGTATCAATACATATGGACAATATAGATGTAACTTGAGTGTATTATAACCCTGCATAATTATACAACAAAAAATGTAATATTTCTCACGCTAAAATGATAGAAAATAACTAAACAATAAAATCAGAAAGGGGATTTTTGTCTCTTTATGCTTGTTAATGAAGCCCCAGCATGTCACTGATTACAGTCTCTGTAGGTAAGTGGGCCTAGATTGCAGTCTCTGTGAGGAGCCTTAGGCAATATCTCCGCTGATGAGCAAAATATGTCCAAGTATGAATCCAATCTGATTTACATACTGAATAATGAAATAATATGCATTTGAAGGTACTAAAACAAAGAAATATCTGATGTAAGTATAGTGTTATGAATATAAACTGGCTATATAAGCTATGACTTTTAGGATCTACCTGGATGTAACCAACTAGAATGAAATATAGTTAGTATACGTATAACATCCTTTGATGTTATATGACCCTTATGCCAACTGTATTCCTATATTAAAGTTTAATCTAATCTAATCTAATCTAATCTAATATTCGTTATCAAATCAAGATGCTATACTACACTACACCATATTATATTATACTGTCTTAACATACATGTAACTAAATTGACTGCTTAAAACAAGCATCAGCCATGTTCAAATGCCTGTACTACCATTAATACCTTTATGTATTTAGAACATCTCTTGAGGACAGTTCTGATAGCTGATATAATTGCTCACTTCACTCACCTACCTCTCCACTCACTAATTATCATTCATCTTTTCCACCTGCTCCTTCTGCTTTATATACTGCTCAGCCCAGCTATTGGGGCCAGATCATTATGTAAGTTGGTTTCATTCGTTTGGGTTTTTAGCTTTAGTTGGAGATCATGGCTGATTTCCTGGATTCCTGTTCCTGTTCTCGGAGGCCAGTGGTTAAATAGGGTTATTTGTCGTATCTTGGTGTTTCCTGATGGTTTCCTTTGCTCTTCTCCCCTGAGCACACACTGTTCCTGTTTTGGCTCAGCAGGGGGGAGCTAGTTTAAAACTTTGTAGTCCTGTCTCTTATTCCCTGAGCACGCCCTGATCCTGTTTTGGATCAATGGAGGGAGGGAGTTTAAAGTTTTGTGGTTAATAATAATAATAATGAATTTTATTTGTAACGCACTTTACATTTGAATTCAAATCTCAAGTGCTACAGTTCAAAAAGGGAAAATTAAAACAAAGGTTAAAAGACCATACCATTAAAAACAGAGTAAAAGACAATCATTAAAATCAATACATTTGAAAGCATACGTAGCCTATTAAAAAAAAAATCTCTGGTTTTCCTCATGTTTTGTCTTGTTTTGTCCCTCAACTGCTGAGCCTGCCTGTCTCCATCTGAGCGTGTCTGTCTGAGCCTGCTGCTGGCCTCATGGAACTCTGATTCTGCCTGAATGCTCTGTGGATTACTGGAACCCTAGATCTGCCTGTTTCTGTTCTGATCGGAACCGCTAACCGGGTTTCGGACTCCTGGATCTCAGAACCATCCTTGTTCTGTCTGTATCACAGAGGCTGCTGCATTGGGGACACTCTGGGAGGCTCCATGCCACATCTCTTTGGAGTCCATTGGCTAGATCCTGCCTCATCCGTGAGGATTGACTGAACTGTAGGACCAGGCAATTGACTTACATTGATTATCATCTTCCATCTAATTGTCGGGGTCACTTACCTGAGTTTCTTCCAAATCAGAGTGCTGGTGATGGTTTGTGCCCCGCCTTCCCCCGCAGTTGCTGCAGATCCGCATTTCCCCAGCTCTGCGTTCTGTACTGTGCTGTTTTGTTTTCAAACAACCCTTTGAACTTCCCATTGTTGTTCTCGCCTTAATACTGGGTCATACATTCTGGGTTTGTTGACAGTAAAATAAAAAATACAAAGCAAAATAGAGCTGTTGAGCTGATCTTTTTACGGATCAGTATTTTTGTACTAAAGGGTAGAACTGTTCGATAAAAGTGTGTATTTGTCGATTTATTAACTGTTTTTCATGACATTTAATTATTTCAGGAAGGACTTTTTTTGACCACTTCTCTTTTTCAGATGGCAGATTTTTCAGAAATAAATGGCTCAAAAAACAATATCTCATTCAGAATACTGTCACACTCTACAGGCACAGATGGACAAACAGAGCAGTTGGCACAGTTAGGAGGTTTATTTTACTCTTGGTCAGACAGGCAAGGGTCAGATCCGTGAAACCAGTCAGAGTTTGGGGGCAATCCTTGAATCTGTGGTCGGGCAGGCAGGAGGTCGTCACCAGGGAGTCCAAGATAACAAGCGAGGATGAGGGTCCAGATTATCAGACGAGACACTGGGGGAAGAAAACAGGCAGGTTTAGGAGAGGGAACAAACTTGGCTTAGTCAAAACTTAGACTTGAGCAGACAGATGGCCTGAGAGTGTTTACCACTAGGGGTTAGACAACAATCTGACGGCGAGCAGGTGGAGGCTCCGTCCTTATATTGGGTCCACTGCTGATCAGGGAATGACCTGCAGGTGTGAGGGTCACAGCAGCTGATGTGACAGGTCCTCTCCTCCAAGGCGCCCGGTGGCGTCTTGTCCTCTTGTGGAAGTCCCGGATGAGCTGAGGATCTAAGATGGCAGAACGTGGTTCCCAGCTGCCTTCCTCCGGGCCGTAACCCTCCCAGTCTACCAAGTATTGGAAACCACGTCCTCGGCGGCGAACATCCAGCAGCCGTCGCACTGTGTATGCAGGGGCATCATCAACGATCCTGGGGGGTGGGGGTTGCGGAACAGGAGGAGACAAGGGACTGGACAGGACAGGTTTCACTTGGGAAACATGAAAGGATGGGTGGATCCTCATTGTCCTGGGGAGGTTAAGGCGAACAGTAACAGGGTTTATGATTCGGTCAATAGTGAAGGGTCCAACAAACCTGGGTGAGAGTTTCTTGGAAGTGTCTTTCAGTGGCAAGTTCCTGGTGGACAACCAGACCTCCTGTCCAGGTTGATAGTTGGGGGCTGGGTGTCTGTGACGGTCGGCGAGATGGCGGTTTCTTTCTGCAGTTCTGGAGAGTGCTGCTCGAGTTCTTCGCCAAACCCTGTGACACCTTCGAAGGTGATGCTGAACTGAAGGGACAGCGAGTTCCCGCTCCTGAGAGGGAAAAAGAGGGGGCTGATAACCCAGTGAAGCTTCAAACGGGGACATACCTGTAGCTGAGCTGGTAAGTGAATTGTGGGCATATTCTACCCAAGGTAAGTATTGGGACCAGGAAGTTGGTTTGTCCAAGATGATACAACGGAGGGCAGCTTCAAGGTCTTGGTTCACCCTTTCCGTCTGACCATTGGTTTGAGGATGGAAACCAGAAGACAGGCTAACTGTGGCTCCTAGAGCCTGGCAGAAGGCTCGCCACACCCTGGAGGTGAACTGCGGTCCTCGGTCCGAAACTACGTCTAGAGGGATGCCATGGAGCCGGACCACATGGAGAACAAGGAGGTCGGCAGTCTCTGCAGCAGTGGGCAGCTTGGGAAGGGGGACAAAATGTGCAGCCTTAGAGAAGCGATCTACTATGGTTAGAATGACTGCATTACCTTGGGAGAGAGGGAGACCAGTAACAAAGTCCAATGAGATGTGGGACCAGGGTCTGCTTGGGGTTGGAAGCGGCTGAAGGTAACCGGAGGGTGGCTGGTTGCTGGACTTCCCACGATTACAGACTGTACAGGAAGAGACAAATTTACTGGTGTCCTGAACCATTGACGGCCACCAAAAGTGCCTCTTTAAGAGGGAGATGGTTCTTTGTACCCCAGGGGGGCAGGCAAACTTGGAGGAGTGGGACCATTACAAAACCTCAGACCTAACCCCTTCGGGAACAAACAGGCGGTCAGTGGGACAGTTGCTGGGAGTGGGCTGTTCTTGTTGGGCCTGCCTCACTAACTGTTCGATCTCCCAGGAGAGGTTAGCCACTACAATAGAGGTTGGCAGAATGGTCTCAGGTTCCTCTTTGGGTAAATTGGGGTCGAACTGACGAGACAATGCATCAGGTTTGGCGTTTTTGGAGCCTGGTCTGTAGGTTAGAATAAAGTTGAAGCGGGAGAAAAACAAGGACCAACGGGCATGACGGGGTGTTAACCTTTTAGCAGTCTGTATATAAGACAGATTCTTGTGGTCTGTCCAGACTAAAAAGGGTTGGGAGGAACCCTCCAGCCAATGGCGCCATTCCTCCAGGGCCAGTTTAACCGCTAACAGCTCACGGTCTCCCACACTGTAATTTTGTTCGGCCTCTGTTAATCGCCTTGAAAAGAAAGCACAGGGCAACAACTGTTTTGCAGGATTGCCATACTGGGACAGAACTGCTCCCACCCCAGTCTCAGAAGCATCCACCTCCACTACAAACTGTTTACAAGGATCTGGTTGGATAAGAACTGGTGGGGAGGCGAACAACTGTTTCAATGCATTGAAAGCAGCAGCTGCTTCTGGTGACCACACAAATGGTTGATTGGTGGATGTGAGTTTGGTCAGTGGTTGGACCACTAGACTGTAGTCCTTGATAAACTTGCGGTAAAAATTGGCAAAACCCAGGAAACGCTGGAGATGTTTACGGGTCTTGGGTTCTGGCCACTCCACCACTGCTTTTGTCTTAGCTGGGTCTGAGCTAATCTGTCCCTCTCCAATAATAAAACCCAGGAAATGCACGGTTGAACAATGAAAGTCACATTTCTCTGCCTTGACAAATAGTTTGTTCTCCAGCAGTCGTTGGAGAACTTGCCTAACATGACTGACATGCTCCTCCTTGGTCTTGGAGAAGATTAATATGTCGTCTAGGTAGACAAACACAAAATGGTTCAGGAAGTCCCTGAGGACATCATTCACTAGAGCCTGGAAAACTGCTGGGGCATTAGTTAGACCAAACGGCATCACCAAATACTCAAAATGGCCTACAGGAGTATTAAAGGCAGTTTTCCATTCATCCCCATCACGGATGCGCACCAAATAATATGCATTACGCAAATCTAGTTTAGAAAAGATAGTTGCACCGTGAAGCAGTTCAAATGCTGAAGACATGAGGGGTAACGGATACTTGTTTTTAATGGTAATGTTATTCAGGGCCCGATAATCAATACAAGGACGTAAGGTACCATCCTTTTTGCCAACAAAGAAGAACCCTGCCCCTAAAGGGGATGAAGAGCGGCGAATAAGACCAGCCGCCAGGGAATCATTTATGTAACTCTCCAGAGCCCCTAGTTCCTGTTTAGAAAGATGGTACAGGCGACTGGAAGGGAGTGGGGCATCTGGGAGAAGGTCAATGGAGCAATCATATGGTCTATGTGGGGGCAGTGTCTGGGCTTGGGTCTTGCTAAAAACATCTGCTAGATTGTGATATTCAGAAGGAACCTGTGACAAATCCGGGGTTTCTACAAACTCGTCTTTGGTGTCAGATTTGGGTAGGGCAGAGCGAAGGCAATTGCCTGAACAAAACGAACTCCAACTAACTATCCTCCCCATAGACCAATCTATGTGAGGGTTATGGAGAACCAGCCAGGGGTGTCCCAACACAATACTAAAACTGGAGTTGGGAATAATCTTAAATTGGATTAACTCCCTGTGATTACCCGAGGTTACTGTCAAAACTGGGACTGTTTGGTGGGAAACACAAAACAATAGTTTGCCATTTAAACCTTTTGCTGACAATGGCGGACTAACAGGTTCAATGGGAATATTCAGCCGCTTTGCCAATTCAGCATCAATAAAACTGTCTTCTGCCCCAGAGTCTATCAAGGCAGCTAGAGAATGGGAAGAGGAGTCAAGACACAGTTTAACTTTTACCTGAAGACGATTAGAAGATTGGGGGAACTCATTATTGCTCATTAGACTCCCCACTTCTAATGAGCGCTGTCTTTTGGCCGCTGAGGACAGCTGGTTACTCTGTGGCCAGGCTTGCCACAATAGAAACAGTCTCCAGATTGGAGTCGCCTCAGTCTTTCTGCAGCTGACAGACGTGTGCCTCCAATCTGCATCGGTTCTCCACCAGAAGGCTCAGGGGTAGGCGGCAGTTCTGGGGAAGTGACAGAGGGGGCGCTGTGGGCCCCAATGACTGGTTGGACAGACCGAGAAACAGGAAGTCGCCCGCTCCGCTCTCTGCGTCGCTCACGCTGCCTGTTGTCTAGTCGGATTGACAGGGTGATTAGAGAGTTAAGATCGGCTGCTTCTTCCTTGAGGGAGAGTTCATCCTTTAAGGCTTCATTTGGGGCGTTATAATATACTCCTCTGAGAGATCTGTCGTTCCATCCGGACTCGGCTGCCACGGTGCGGAAATCCACAGAAAACTCTGCAGCACTTCGGGGACCTTGGCGGAGCTTTAATAGGCGCCTTGACGCATCTCCAGCATGGTCAGGATGATCAAACACTCGGCTTAATTCGGAGGAGAACTGAGCAAAGGTGAGAGATGTTAGAGGGTTGGTGGAAGAGAAAGCAAGCGCCCATGCTAGAGCCTGTTCCCGCAGCAAACCCATAACATAATATATTCTTGAAAGGTCAGAAGCAAAAGCCGAGGGTTGCTGGCTGAAGACCATTTGGCACTGTAGCAGGAAGCCTCGGCATTTGGAGAGCTCACCAGAAAATGGAGGTGGATCAGGAACATACGCTCCTCTGTGGTTCACAGATGGGGCTGCGGCTTGGGAAAAAACCGAAGGAGAAGCCGGTTGTGGCTGAGGAACCTCGGGTGCTGGAGCCTGGGGGACTAGAGGCGGTTGTGGAGCTGCAACAGAGGTAAGCAAAGATGTGAGGTGTGCTACCTGTGCCGTCAACTGTGCGAGCTCCATGTGAATGGTCTGGCTTGCTGTCTCCAGTCCAGTAAGCCTGTGCTCGCTCTGTCCCAAAGCTCTCCCTTGCCGTGTTATGAGATCCCTCAGGGATTGGACTTCTGAGGCGGGGGCAGGCAGCTGCTCAGCCGGGTCCATGTTGTCTGGTCAGATTGTACTGTCACACTCTACAGGCACAGATGGACAAACAGAGCAGTTGGCACAGTTAGGAGGTTTATTTTACTCTTGGTCAGACAGGCAAGGGTCAGATCCGTGAAACCAGTCAGAGTTTGGGGGCAATCCTTGAATCTGTGGTCGGGCAGGCAGGAGGTCGTCACCAGGGAGTCCAAGATAACAAGCGAAGATGAGGGTCCAGATTATCAGACGAGACACTGGGGGAAGAAAACAGGCAGGTTTAGGAGAGGGAACAAACTTGGCTTAGTCAAAACTTAGACTTGAGCAGACAGATGGCCTGAGAGTGTTTACCACTAGGGGTTAGACAACAATCTGACGGCGAGCAGGTGGAGGCTCCGTCCTTATATTGGGTCCACTGCTGATCAGGGAATGACCTGCAGGTGTGAGGGTCACAGCAGCTGATGTGACAAATACACTTGGATATTTTTTTGTCATCTTCGAAACCTTAAGGGTGCATTTTTTGAGCAGGTGGATTGGCTGGTTTATTTTGGATAATTTTCTCAGTGCATAACTAATAGACGGCCAGGTATTATCCATCAGGATTCTTATTTAACCAGTGAAGGTAATGGTTTCATTAATATCAAAAAGTTGTGTAAATCCTGAAGGAATAAAATTGCACAAGAACAGGATACTACCATTGATGTCAGAAAGATGTTCTGATTCTTTTCCTCCTGTGTCAGCTTAATGACAATATACTGAACAACCTCTAAATAGTTCCACTCTGGTCTCATAAATCAACAGCATGATTTCCTCAAGTCTTTAGATTGCCAAGAAGTTTGTTTCACAAAAATTAGACTCAAATGGATTTATATATATTTAAGGTTATTAGGGTTTTCATCTTGAAAGAGTCATGCTGTCTTTTTTTTCCATTGTTAAATCCCAAACTGTCCCATTAGCTGAGGCATGGGAAGTCAGTTTGGCTTTAGTGGAGTATCAGATAACATAATATTTCAGAGGAATATTTCAGATGATGATATATGCAACACATATTGCACATACATAAGGCGCTGATATTGCATTCACATTTCTCTTTTGAAAAAGCATCTGGAACAGTGGAATTTCACGATTGCTGCCTATGATAAAGATGGCCACCATATCCAATACAAATAAATTATTTTGGAATAAATCTCTACAAACTTGCCAAAAATCTAGTGATGCATTTCTGTCCATGCCAAATTGTTACTTCTGGCTTAGATAAAAAAACAATCTACTTCAGCAAGCATGCCCGTTTGCATGGACTGTAGTAATACGGTTTGGGATGAAGGCTGCAGAAGCAGGAAGAGGGTGGCCCCCTCCCTACCAAACCAGTGTTAATGATTATTAAATTAATAATTTGTGGTTAGTTGTTGACGTGATCCAAAGTCAACTCAAGTAGCTACATTTATGCTTGTTCCTGTCATGAAATGTCATCATTTCACTCACCTGCTAGTTTTGCCCAGCTCCTAATCATCACTCATCTCATCCACCTGCCGGACTGTACATTCGAATTTTCTGTTTTTTTAGACGCCGCCATTTGTCCCTTTCCTACTTGTGTCCATTTCTCCCCTCCTTCTCTGTTTCCATGATCTGCTGTCTCAGCCCTTTCCTTTGTTTTGTATGACTGTATTTCTCTCCCCCCCCCACCCATTTCTCTCTCATTTGTCTCTGCAATCAGTTTTCTGTTTTCTTCGCTGTCTGGAGGACAGACAGTGGTAATACGTGGTATAGACAACTTAGCATGAATTGGTCGGTTTCCTTAGATGTGTGACCACTACTGAAAGGGCTATAAAAGCAGTGCCGGTAAACCAGACAGATACTGTTTTGGTATCAGTTTCGGGTCCACGTGAGGCATCACTTTGGTCCGGATCCAGACTGCGATCCTCCTATTAGTGACCCTTACTTTAAAGGGCTCCTGAAAAAAACTCTTAGGCTTTTGAAACCATGCTTAAAAATATCTAAGTGGCACCTTCCATTTCAATTTGATTTATTATTTAATTTATTAACAAGGACTAAACAAGCCCTTGGGTTAAAACTTACATGAGATGAATCATGATTTGCTCTCTGGAATGAGTACATGCAAACAAGAGCAAACTAATGTTGTCATAAAATTACCGGAACCAGAACACTGACTAAGACTGAATTCATACATGAAGCTTTTCCCCCTTTTCATTTGATGAGGTGAGCAAAAATAGGCTTCGACATAAGTGTACAAAGTAAAGAAATAAAGAAATTTCAGCTCAACATAAGCAACATTTAGTCACCAGTTTTGCGCCTGAATTGCACCTGATTCTGAAAACACCTTCCTGCAGCTGGCAAATGAAGGACGGGTACAAAATCCAATGCAGTTAAATAGGGGTTAATTAGACTGATAATGCTGCTCGGCAACCATTCTGTGGAGTCTGAATAGATGCACATACAAAAGACACATTTAAGCTAAGGAGCTGAATTGAGTCATTGAGCTGCCTTAAAGCTAAGACCATGCAGCAAACAGAAAAAGATTATTGTAAATAAGCTTAAAACAACAACACTATAAATTACTTGATGTGCAAGAAAACCAATCTACACTTCTATGTGAATATGATGCACTTATGATGTGGAAAGATGGAAAGGTTTAGCTTGGGACCTGCTTTATCTCACTTAAATTGAGATACTAGAGTGAATGTTAATATGAGCAAGCAGGATAAAATAGGTGCTTTGAATTTTTTTCTTTCTTCTTTTAGATTTGGGGGTCAAATCTATGTTACAGAAAAGAGATTTGGAGGTTGTGTGGATGAACAGAAGCCTTACAGGCTCTTTTGATAATTTACGTCTATAAACATGCCACAAAAGTTAAGTTGAGTCATTTGGTTTTTTTTTTGAAACAATGTGTATTACTATAGGGTATGCTGGCCTGACGAGCTATGCTGAGCTGACACTTATAATGTCAAACTAGCATACGCATTTCCAAATGTGTATGTAAATCTCACGTTGTGCACATGCGTATAATTATGGGTATGCTGGCCTGACACGGTATGCGTGCTGACAGAACACCGGCAGGTTGCCAACGTGGCCACATAGACAGTCCCAGACCCTGATGTTTCGGTGGTAAGAGGACAGGCAGGAGATTACAGCCGAGTAGGCAAATGTAGGCAGGATGCTCCAGAGGGCAAAGCCAAAGCTGATGTTGATGACGGGTTGGCTTTCAGAGCCAGGAGGTCAGAGATCAGGTGTGGTACCAAAGGAGAATCCAGGACGGAGTCGGGTCACAGTTCCAGGTTTGGCACACAAGCAGGCAGAGATCAGGTAGGAGTCAGAAGACAGGTCAGGAAAAATTATCAGATGGAAAAAGGCAGGCACAGAGGTCAAGAGGGAGAGCAGGTCAGGATCAGGTAGTCAAATAGAGTAACGCTAGAATAAGCCTCACCAACTGCTTGAAATAATCTGGCACTGATGACTGGTCTGAAGGCTGGTTATACAGTGACTGATGCAGTTGGATCAGATGAGGGGGTAATGAGAACCTGCTTCAAAAGACCAATCACATACAAGAAGGGCCCCGACAGTCCAGAAGAACTAGGGACAGCTAGTTGATTTGCCTCTGACTTGGAATTTGTGCAGGAGGATGGACCTCTATGCTTAAATACATCAGCGCTCCAACTAGAGATTGCTCTGGTACGAGCCAACAGAATTGACAAAGACTCCTAGAAATGTGTAGAAATGTCTTTAAAAAAAACTGAGCAAAATTCTGGTTGCCTTTCAATTGACATGATCTCAGCCCTGGTAGCTTATCTGATTACTCACTTTATTCACCTGCTGTACCCTCCCTGCTCTTTAATTATCATTTATCTTATTCTGCTGCTTCCTCTGCTATATATACGGTTGAGCCCAGCTATCGGGGCCAGATCATTATTTGTGTTTTCTTAGTTAATTCATGTCAGTTATTCATGTTTGTTCCATGAGTTTTAGTTAAGTTTCTGGTTCATGCCCTGACTCTGGATTGAGAGGGTTTAATGTTTATGTCCAGTCTCCTGGTTGTGTCCCGGCTCTTCTCCGCTGAGCGCTCAGGGTTTTGGCTCGGCGTGTGTGGGCAGCGCAGGTTCTGGTCCTTCTCCGCAGAGCCCTCAGGGTTTTGGCTTGGAACACGGGGGAGGTCAGCTCAGCTGGATTGCACCTCTTTAAAGGAAGATGGACTGAACTGTTAAACCAGGTAAGTGTATTACTCGGATAATCATCTCCTGTCAGATGACCGTGGTCACTTACCTGTGTTTCCCTCACATCCAGAATGCTAGTGATGGGTTGCGCTCCACCCCCCTGCAGCTGCTGCGGTCCGATTATCCTCAGCAGCCCGTGTTTTTGTAATGTTTTATTTTCTGTCATTAAACATTTTGGATCTTCCCACTGTCTGACTCGCCCTGAATACTGGGTCTGTCTGTCCAGTTTATGACACCAATTTAAGCCTGTTTGTCGTGACTTAGAATTTACACAGCTGAGTTATTGATTACCAACCAAAGGAAACTCTCTCTGTTTCTTCAAGAGTTAACCAAAAAGGGGGTGATCGGGCTCTGAGTTATAAATTGTTCACTGTTATAAATAGTCACAGACAACCACAGTAAAACTATTAGTATCTTTATTCCCTAATAAACCTTATTGCAAACTGATTGTCTCTAATAACTATGCAAACACTAAACACTACTGAAAATAAGCAGAAGGTAAATGAAACGCTAATAAAACAGGGATCTGAGAGGCCTTTGAAAGGGTCTCTATGGAATATTCATGTTTTAAGGCTTGATGTAGTAATGCATTAAGGGGTGTCTTTTAAAATAGCAGCAGATGAATGTAGATAACAACTGATGCAGATAACTTAAAGGAAATAAAAACAGTGAAACTCCATTAGGAGACATGAGGATATGTGATCCTATACAAGCCAAAGACCAGAATCTGCAAACCGATCAAAGGCTAAATGTGAGCTTGTTACGTCTCAGAACTAGCGGTGATTGATATATAGAATATACCCGGTGTATCTCAGATTTCCTCACGAACAATAGTTAACATGACTATTGCAACCATCAAGTACAAATTCACTTGACGACATTAAGCCGTCTTCATCTATTTCACTGAGAGTGTTATTTTTCCCAAACACTTTGAATGCATCATAAAAATCTCCTCTAAACAGAATCATTTTTTGCACTGTGCGAGCACAACAGCAACCGGAAAACATACTATGGCGACAGCAAGTTGTTTCGGTTGAGCAATATATGGCAGGGGTTTGGATTTCACGCCAAGGACATCAAACAAAAGGCGATAATTTCTAAGACATGCAGCAAAACCATTCCTGCAAAAGGTAGCAGGTGTCAGGTCTGGCAAAGAAGCAGCCTAAGTAACAAAAACAAACTTTAGTTCACTAAAAGTTTAAACACTGATATAACATTAATATTTATATCTACTCATATGCCCATCACATTTTATTACCAAAATGACCAAAGAGTCCCTACTAAAGGTTATGGATTTCTGATTAAGCAAAGCGAGTCCCTACTAAAGGTTATGGATTTCTGATTGAGCAAAGCATTTGATAATATATTATTCTACCAAAAGATTTCTTTCTTTACCTCTAGAATTTGCATTGTGAATTTGTTTGAAAACATTACGGTTACTCTAGATAAGTGAAAAACTTAAAATTTTCAATTTAAACGTTGCTTCTTAAACATGGTGAAATGTAATATCATAGCAAGATTTTATTAATTATGGTTTTTCAATCATTATTAATAATTTGTTCTTTATGTGTACATCGCAGCTTAGCTTTTATTGAGTTCCACTAGTTTAGTTAAGAGTTTTTTTTTTAAATAGAAATCAATTTGACTTGGAGTTGAATGTAAAAAAAAAAAATGATAATTATCTTTTGAATGGCAGTTGTAGTAAGTTTATGTATATGATGTCTTAACACACAGCTAATTGGGCATGTGTTCACTGAACAATATATGACATTCTGAATATTTTTTGATTATATTACATATTTGCTGCTCCCTCTGGGGTGGGCAATGAATGTCTTATCACTGCACAGCAAGGGGCTACTTCATTTCACATGGATACAGATTGTTGTCAAAACCCCAAAAAATTCTAAACAATTCTTAAATATTAAAACTCTAATGTCATCAAATAAAATAAATTAAATAAAAGCTCTCATTCTCTCTGACACCTACTGTGTTGAGCTTTAAATTCACAGCACCTTTGTGTGTCTAAACCTCTTTCATTAAGTCTACTATTTTATAAAAAAAATAAAAATATGATCCCTTAGTAATGTTCCTGACAAGATTTGTGACTTTGAAAGGTTTGCACAAAGGAACCTCAATGCTGTCATGTATTAATTTGTCAATTTGTGAAATGAATAGTAATCATTGAAAAGTGAAATATAAATAGAGCTGCAAATTCATTATTTATGTAGATTGTAAAAAAAATATCTGGCAATTATGCAAAAAACATTTTTTTTTAATTGATATTATTTGTGAGAATTTAATTGAATTAAAACAACTGGATCTTGAATAAATCTGCATATGGTTTCTGGAAGAACAAACAGACTAATTATGCCTCAAAGTCATTGAATCAGATCACCGACAAGCTGTTATTGGTTTTAGTAGAAATGGTCTGGTTGATTTTATGTTTAAATTTAGCCTTGAAAAAAGAAAATTAAAGTTTGCAATTCAAACCTTTTTTTTTCCGTTATTAATTATTTACAGATTAATAAGTAACAATCAAGGCTGGTGCCAGGGTATTAGAATTAGCACATTTCTTTCAAGGGTGTCTTACACTATTTTTATCATTCCCACAATAAAAAAGTCTCTGCATGTGAATGTCATATACATCCAGCAAAAAATTATCAAAAAAAAAAAAAAAAGAAATTGCTTCTCATTCTTTTGGCTCTGAGCTTAATATTCGTGAGGCAGGATCTGCAGCATGAGTCAACACTCAGAGCAGGAGAGAATGCGATTCTTCTGTCTCAAGCCATCTACTCACTCCTCCACTTGTTTTTGTTCACTAAATCTTTCACTCAGTTTGGGTTTGGAAGAAAATAAGGATCAGTGCCATACTAAATTATGGTTATACGCTAAAATCTTCCATCAGACCCAGAGAGAAAAGGTGGTAGTGATCAATAACTAATTACCAGCAGGATAATCAATAAACCAGACTTTGTGAATGAAGAGGAGGCACTCATGCTGCTACAGCTTGTAAATAAGCTCCTCACTTCTAAAATAAACTGTTCCAAAATGTCAGAGAGGTGTCTCACATTTTCGAGTTTCTAAATGTTTACAGTAATAAAATGCTTTTTATTCGAATCATACATATATATGTCAGTGAATAAATATCCTAGATGTAAATCAATGTGTGAGCAGAAGAGCTTTCATGGAGTTTCACCGTGTAACATTTTACAGGGAAGGAAGCTCATGAAATAGAAAAGCACAAAACAGAAGGAGCATTTCAGGCAAAAGATCAAGGGGCAAGTGGAATAACAAAACAATGCAGGCTTACAAGTAAACTTTAGACCAAAACAAAAATATTAAATACACTTTTAAATATCATCCGCACTGTTTTGCAAAGTTGATATAGCTCCAAAAGTTGATATAGCAAAAAAGGTTTTTTTCAAGTGCCCTAGGCTGCAGCTTACTCAAAACCCAGTGTCTGGCAGCCTATCCTTTCATGGCTGAGAACAGTGACTATAATTTCTGCTATACTGATCTCTGTGCCTTACTTATTGAGCTGATAAAGCTAAACTAAAATGCTGCAGTAGCTGACAAGTGCATTCATTCCCCTCTGAACTTATTTTGCTGTTTTGCAATAAAAGACTACCATGTGTTGAATTTGAAATGTGACAGATAAATAAGCACAAACCTCATAAGTGGACTTAAACATTTTAAAATCCTCCTGTCTATCTGTTGCAGGATTAAAAAAAATGTTTTAAATAAACATTAAATGTGTGCTATACATATTCATTCTACCTATCTGAACTTAAAAAAAATAAATAAATAAATAAAGCCAAGATTCTTTGGTATGCCTTTAATGGGTTTGCACATATGGAGCATTTAAATCGGTTCTTTGCACAGGATTTTAAATAATTAACAACTTTTGATCTGAAGCATGCAATCAAAGCACAAAGATGTATATTTAGGATAGCTGTCCAATTGAAAGTGAACTTCTGCCCAAATTTTAAGTCATTTGCAGCTTCTAACATCTCCTCTGCCAGGATTGTCCTACATTTTGTTCAATTATATTTTAATCTCTGAACAGCTTCTCATTTCTGCAGAAAGAATGATCCCCTCACAATGATACTGCAAGGACCTTAAAGTATTAATGATGTGTTCTGGTTTATGTGCAGAGCCAGGATTATTACTTAAAAGAGTATTTGATATGGACAAACCCCTCTTCTTGTTTATGTTTATTGCATCTTCTATATGGCGTGTGGCAAACTGAGGCAAACTGCAAACACCACATTTTTAGACACTTTTCTCTTAAGGCAATATATGTGAAGAGCACGACTGGTACTTGTCCTTTAGAAGAAATCTCCTATCTAAGCTGTGGATCACTGTCGCTCCGCCAGAGTTACTATCACTGCAAAACCGAGCCCCTTGACAGAATTATCTGAATGAAGTATTGTCTCAGGTGTGCCATAGTCTTCAGTTTTTAACAACACTTTGTTTAATCCATCAACTTAAAGTCAAAGACATTGAATTTAACCTAACTCACCTATCAAGTTCCCTTTAAATCTTATTCTCAATTTACTAAGTAACATCTATAAGTTTTTAATTGCACTGGTTTCATTGACAGGTTATCATATTAACTTTATTTGTAAAGATCTAAGGTAATCATAGTGCTTTTATCATAATTATATATAAATTTTTGCCATAAGACATCCAATCCCAATACACATTTGTTTGTAGTTGTTAAAGGACAAATGGTGAAACAGGTGAAGTAGTATAAAATGTACTGTAAGCAACAAGTGAGAAGCAACCCTTACAGCCAGGTAAGCAAAAACGTCGCCACTCCATCTGCGGTAAAAAAAAACGTGTTATTCACAAACGTGTTTCCTGTTGAGCCATCATGTAGTACAAGCTTTGTTCTGCTCTGTCATAGTAACACTTCATACTTCACATGCTGTGGCGTTCTGCTCACCCTCTTTCTATCTAAAACTCTCCCAATGGATGGAGCAGCTTTTATACCTTCTCAAATTTAAACACTTAAAATTTTTGGCACACCACTCTCTGCCTGATTGAACTTTAAAGGAATTTAATCAGTTAATCAAACATTTAATTAATATTTTGTCTTTCATCTGCTGGGTATATAGTCAGGGGGTCTTGTTCGAAAGACTGAAGAATGTCTTGTCACACCTTAAGGTCCTTTTTACAATTTAACTGTTACTGTTTGCCTCATTTGGAGGGAAAGAGAAATAGAGGATGGAAAAAACAGAGAAATTTACAATGACATGCAGCCGATGATGTGGTGTAGGGGGAGTGACACTAAATGGGTCCTCCTACCAACCCAATTGTATTCCTGAAAACTCCCCCATCCCAATTCCTCACAAAAAACCACGCAAACGTAAAATACGTTCCACCAACCATCATGGGCGGCGTGTACCGTGACGTCACACTGCAGTTCTTCTCGCACCCCACTGGATGACACTGGCAAGTCACCACTTACTCACGGCGAGCAGTCACTCTTCAATGGCGAATCTAGCAACGTGCACTCCCCCCTGCGTTAGTGTGATTTGGGTGGGGTTTGTGCTGGATGGGTGTGATTTTTAGTTTTTTTTTGAGGAATATGGGTTTTCTCTGAGAGGGGTGGAAAAGCTGGAGATGCTTTAGTTGGCAGGGGGTGTGGGGTGGATGAAAAAAAATTGCAAATGAGAGGAAATTGTTTTGAGTCAGAGCAGATTTGGCGGAGAGAGATAAGGGCTGATGACAACGGTTGTGGTGTGATTAGGATTAGGGGAGTAGAGGGTTGTGGGGATGAAGGGGGGCAGGGATGGGATGTGTCTGTGTGCACAGGGGAAGCTTTTCTTTTTTTTGTGTGGTGGTGGGTTTATCTTTCTCCCTCAGATACAAAATTCTTTCTGACTACTAGAGAAGGGAATGGAGGAAAAAGATAAGGTGATAGCATGTTTAGACAGTGGCCGGAGAATGAGCACACAGCGAGATGCCACACAGAAAGATGGACTGAGTTGGAGCAAGAAAAGAAAGAATGGATGGTACAAAGTAACTGAAGATTTAAGGCTACCGAGAAGAGAAAGGAGGTGGTAGGCATTAGAGAATACCCAACTAAAAGAGCAGCAGAGTAATTTTTGTCGTCCTCTTCCCAACACCTTCCCCACCCATTAGGTTGGTGATAGTAGCCTTGCCGGTGAGAGTTTTAGAGGTTTCGGAATGAACAATGACGCAGAGAGACCTGTCGTGCCTGCTCCAGCTGATAGCGACAACGATGATGATGCCCCCGGAAAGATAACATAAAAAAATCCCCCCAAAATCTGCCTCTCGCAGAGTGCTAAAACCAGACGGCACGTGAAAAGGAACGTCACAGGCCGTCACGCACGGCACGCGCCGGATACATACTCTATCTCAAGTCGGCAGTGTGCGTGTGTGTGTGTCTGTGAGGGGTTGTTAGAGCAAGCCGGCAAGACACAAAGAGAAGATAGAGGTGGGTACATGGAGGTAAAAAAAGACAGCATAAAATTCAGCTGCATATACTTGACATTCGCGTGTCTATGACCTGAGAGTGAAAAACAAAATCAGAGCATTTAAAGCTGCGCCTCTTGTATGAGGGGCAATCTTGTGTAATTTTCTTTTGTCATACAGAAAAAAAAAATCTAAGGCAGCCACTAACAAGAACCCTACTGAGAGTCATTATTTTGAAAAGTGGTAAAAAAAAAGCCTCAGTTAAGTAGTGGGAGGCGTATGTAGGGGGAGGGGTCTGTCTGCCTAACATATTTTGTGACGATATTTTCTATTTCAATCGACACAAAGTGTCAAGCATTTCACTTGACTCTTGGACTTTGTCAAAGAACCCAGTAATTGAAGCATGGACATGTCTTCAAAAAATAAGTGACAGCCTTGATGAAAACTAATTCAACCATGACTAAAGCAGGCGAGAATTTGCTCTTTTCATGGTGTGATTTATGAGTGGTGAGTCTGGTGAGTCATATAGAAATTATCTGAAACAGTAGCAGCAATGCTGAAAATTGTAAAAAGTAGAGGCTATAAATACATGCCTTATAATTTAGGAATGTTCGTAATCTTTTATGAAGAAAAACAAAACAAAAAAAACAAACACAAAAAACAATATGCTGTCACGACATGTGACGGTGAAGGAGCCTCTCTCTATAATTAGGTTGGACGATGCCTTAATCAATTTCGTGTCTGACCTGCTAAAGCGGGCACTACAAGAACACATTATTATTGCACTGTTGATTTAACAGCGCTGTCCTAATGCCATGGATGAGCCCTCTCTCAAATGCCACCAGCCCTTATTTGTCTCCAGTGAGTCATCCAGTGTCCAAAACAGTGCGACACCGTGCTGCTCAGTTCCTCATGACACACTGTCCTTTCCGTAACACCTCTGACGATGCACAGAGTCGGTTTCCCGGCAGTAAACACAAACAGACAGCGCCAATGGAGACTACCCGCTGTGGGAAGATAAAGGCAACAAAGGCTAAAATGGAAAATAAATTCTAAAATCGGAAGCAAACAGGTTTTTGTGGACATCTTGAATAACTCGGTGAAAAGCATTTTATTAAGCTCTTTAATGTGTGTTTTTGTTTGTTGAGGGTTCAGTGGGGTTGGTGAGGAGGGGTGTAAGGGGTTTGATGACAAATTCATGGTTGGAAGTCACTCCATGCTTTGTTGGCTCACAGGCTGAAGAGGCTCATTGAATGTGGCAGCTGGTTGACCTTGGAGGCAAGACAGATCTCTTTCTCTCACTTTCAGCTTCACCCTCCGGAGCTTTATTTTATCTGAAAAAAATCTCATGTGTGGATGGGAAGTGGAAGCTATCGACTCTGACATGACAGCAGTGAGAAGAGAGCAGGCGACTGGACGTCACATTCTCAAACATCAGTACATTTAAATGACCAAAGAAGCTCTCAGCCTTTTGAATCAATCCACTGACTCTATGATGTGTGGTGAAAGCACACTATGTCTTGCTTTGTAAACAGATTAAAAGCAAAAACAAATTGTGATAGTAATTTGCATAATCTGCAACTCAGCTTAGTTCCTTTGGTTTTTGAGTAAATACAATTACATTTAAAAAAACCTGTACATAGAATTGATCACTTGGAGCATGCATGTGCGCAAACTGAGTTAGAAAAAGCAACTTTCTACATTAAACTTTTAAAATCTGTTAACTTTAGGTACATTATGTCTTTATAGCATTTCTTTCGTTTTAAGTAGGATTCAAAAGAGAAAAGGTCCATAATTTAAATAACTGAAGCTTTAGGATTTAAAAACAATACATCCATATTTTCATGTAATGAATCAATACCTTATGTGGCAAAGTTGACCTTGAGCTCTTCCATCAAAGGAAATCTATCTATCTATCTATCTATCTATCTATCTATCTATCTATCTATCTATCTATCTATCTATCTATCTATCTATCTATCTATCTATCTATCTATCTATCTATCTATCTATCTATCTATCTATCTATCTATCTATCTATCTATCTATCTATCTATCTATCTATCTATCTATCTATCTATCTATCTATCTATCTATCTATCTATCTATCTATCTATCTATCTATCTATCTATCTATCTATCTATCTATCTATCTATCTATCTATCTATCTATCTATCTCTGAGAATAGTCTTAAATGTGGGCCAAACAGAGGAAAACTTTGAGGTATGTCAAATCATTTAGTATCATAGAATAACAAGCGCTGTTGATCTTCACAAAGAATAAAATCTAAAAAAGAATACAAAAACTTGTAAAGTCTAGTGGATCTATCCCATGAAATATACCTGAAAATGTCCTTAAAGCAATTTAGCGAACAGTACTAAAACAGGCTCAACAGAAATGGTCCAGTGATTTGTTCCATTGTGGATGTTTGCTTGAGTCTCCCACATGGTGCTCAACTGCTGAAGGTTGCCATCAGAAAGTGTAAAAACCTCATAGAAGCAGCTCATGTGGTGATGACAAAGACATCTATGCAGGAACATTCTCAACCAGTCTCCCGTTGCTTTCTTAACAATGCAAAGTTTCAAACCCAGTAAGTGGCAGGGAAATATTAATAATCAGAATGTCTGTCAATGACATTGTTGCCCTGGCTACACAGTTGAAAAAGGCTAATTGCTTCTCTGCAGTCTCTCTCACCTGAATGTTCCTAGTCTCCTGAAACTTGCATAAATAACTTAACTAACATTTCCCTAAATGAAATGCTTCATAAGATGCAGCTGTGATTGCATTCACACAGGAGGGAGCGAGGGAGGCAGCAGGCAATAGCAACACAAGAGCGTTTCCCACTCAAATTATTTTTCCTGCTGCTGTTAGAGACGCAGCGCAAGCAACTATTAATACAAATAGGCTGAATTAGTCTCTATTCTCATTCAGGAATCTGGAAATGGGTGGATGGGGAGGGAGTGGGGCGGTGTGGGGGGGGGGGGGGGGGGGCGTGGGGGGGGGGGGGGGGGTTTGGGGGGGTTAGTGATGAGGCATGAAAAGAGCGAGATGAAGGGTGGGGTAGGTAGAGGGGTAGAAAGAGGTGGTAGTTAAATGCAGGGAGAGTTCAGATAAGTAATGTTTAATGTCTTGCTGTTTTGTATCTGTTAAACAAAGACAACCTGAGACATTAATGCAAAATATATACATATAAAATGAATAACCGTATCTCTTAAACCCTTCTATTCTTTAGTTTCAATGTATATTGTTAGTTTTTTCCTTGCTTTTTCCCCCCACCAAAACGTACGCTTAGGAGCTTAAAATGGTAGCTACAAACCAGGCGATGACATCAAGCAGCTAATAATGTAAGAGATCTTCTCCAAGTCACAGGGTAGGCTTTCATTTGAGCAGCATCTTGCTGCTGCCTGTGTAGCGTATGGTGTTGGGGTAAGAATATGAGCGATTTAATCCATGTCTATTGTTAAGGATTAAATTAAGCAACTCTTGTGTCACTCTGTTAAATTAAAGGCTGCTGGAAAGACTGACAATTTGGAAACACTGAGAAAGTTTTTATATTTTAAATCATGCTTGTGCCAGCACTCCTAAATTGTGTCCTAAATTGAAAACAGAAAAGGTGATAGTTTGGGAGATGAGATACAAGTTTTTACAGAGAAAATGCAGAAACATCTTGCTCCTACCAATCATAAAGTTCAGTTTGCCATCTGAGGAAACAAGAGCAATACTTTACAGCATCTTCTGAGCCTGGACGACATTTAATCCCACATTTGTATTTTAAAATGTCTTTACTGAATTGAATAATTATAATTTTACACTGAGCACACATATCGTGATTTGTGAAAGCTGTATTATAGTTGTGACAATAAAAACATTTTCCTTAGCCAGTTCTTAAAGAGTCTCTTTTTTGTGAACTCAATAGTGTGCATTATCTTTTCCCATGAAATAGATGAATAAATTGACACCTTGTATTTTATGTTTAATCCGGATGAATTAAAGATTTATTGCGATTTGTTTCGGCTACTGAAAAGAAATGAATGTCCTCATTTTATTGTTACTCATTTATAAACTAAAGGACATTAAGTAAATCAAGCTAATAATCAGCTGTACTTCGAAAACTTTTTTCAGGATTAGATCTGTGGTCTGTGTACTTTTTCTGAAAACCAAATGGAAATATGGAAATTTTTTTCAGCCATCTAAAATTATTGCAACGGGCTAAACATTCAAAATGCTGACTACTGATATCAGAAGAGATATTAAAAACAAATTGCTCCATTGCTCTACGGTATGTGTAAAAGTACATATAGAAAATAGAGCTTCACCAACTTTGTGGATTATTTAAGGCTAACTTAAAGATCAGTAAAATTGTGGCTATAAATATATATATATATATATATATATATATATATATATATATATATATATATATATATATATATATATATATATATATATATATATATATATATATATATATATATATATATATATATTGCTTTATCTCATCTCATTAACTAGATGCACTGTTAAAAGGAACCAGAGCAATTGGTGTTCAGATATAATGGAAATATATGAATAAACAATGTATTCACTGTAATATACCTTATTTTCTCATTTTAAATTCTCCTTTAACTCTTCAAAGCATTGCTTTAAATGAATAGAATAGAATTAAACTTTATTGTCATTTCACTTTCACAACTACAACGCAACTAAGTGTAGTTTGCATCTATCCAGAAGTGCTATAGAGGATATAAATATTCATTTAGATGTGCACAGAAACTATTTATGTGCTTACTATGAATGGTATGTATAAACAGAGAGTAATTGTAATATGAAAACTATATACAGATTATACTGGAAAATTACGATAAATATATATATATTTATCGTAAAAATAATGACAGATAAATAATGACAGATAATTGCAGATTTTCAGATTATATACTGTACAGCTATAGTTGAGAAGTACGTGTAAGTGGTATTGGATCTGTGTTCTGTTCATTATTAAAACCACAACTCATGAACTAGTGAACCTTGGATTCACCACTTTTATATAGATCTCGTGTTATTATGCCGTCATTATGTGTTTAAGGCAAGTATCCATTCAATGACATTTAAGTCTCTAACCCGGAGGTCTTCAACAGGGGGTCCACGACCCCTAGGAGGTCCACGGAAGTGCTGCAATGGGGTCGCAAAAGCTTTGGTTGATTAGACTTTTTTTTATATTCCCCCCTGCAATTTTTTCCAATAATAAATGGAGATAAATGGAGGCAGAAGGTGTCTTTCAGTTATCAACAAACACATTCAGCAACACACAGGAGCTCTTTCAAGCTGGGCACCGTTTCTTTCACAACACCTGTCCATTCAACAAGGAATCTGAATCAGAAATACTTTAATAATCCCAGGGTGAAATTACTCCATCTGTAATAGAGTGACTATAGGACCAGTTTGATATAACAAAATTTCATACAACATATATAATTAGGGGGTCCCCGCTACATCTCGCCATCAGTTTGGGGGTTCTTCGCCTGGAAAACTTTGAAGACCCCTGTTCTACCCTATAAGAAGAACAATAGAAAGGATGGAGAGGAAAGTTAGTACACATAATGCAATAACTGATTTCACCCACACATTTTGCTTGTACTAAATGCTATGGGAGTAAATCACACAAATACAGATGTTTGGCTCTTTCATTAACGTTTTGTTTATAAGTTAATGATCTGGAAAACATCTCTGTTTTTATAGTGAGACTGTTAAAGGTCAAATCATCAGATAATCTTTTTTTTATTTCATCCGTTTTCTCCAATATCTGTTTCTGTTTGAGTGTGCTGCTCTTTCTGTGGATACAGTCCATGAGACAATGTTGCATTATAGCTACACAGCTGTGGCAGCTCTTTTGAGGGATTGTGTGGGTGCATATAAATTTGTGTGGGTGTGTGTGTTGCCTACAGGTGACTCATCGCACTGCAGATGACCACAATGTTTTTCTGCTGCCGCTCTTCCTACTTCTGCTTCACCGATGATTCCCTCTCTCTGCTTCTATTTTTCCCAGTTCTAAACCTCTCGCTATCCATTAGTGCTCTTCTGTAGGTGTGATGAGGATGCAGCTACAGAATACATGACGACTCGCTACATGTAAGTGTCCCTGGACACAGCTGAGACAAAAAGCAGACAAATGAAATGAAATGAAATATTTGAATCCTATTTTTATAACTTAAAATGATTATTACCTCTTTGACACAAAGTGAGGGGCTGTCCATGAGCTGCAAATGCTTCTGTCCAGGTGTAATGAGCCATAATGTCATTGCACGATCTGATTGGTGTGGTGAGCAGGACACAAAAGGGGTGGAACACAAGGCTGGTTACACAGAGAAAAAAAGAAAGAGAGAGCTAAACAATTATGATGATGAGGTGTGATGATGAGGATCACAAGTCGAAACAAAGGCAGTGAGGAGAATAAAAACGGGGGTGAGAATGCTAAGCCATTATCTACCTTCACTCTGCCTATAACTGCCATCACCCTTCTATTTAACCAATTCATCTCTCTCAGTTGCTCCCTCCCTTCCCATGTGTATTCTGTCCAGACTGATTCGGATATTAAATGTACTTTTTTTTTTTTTTTTTGAAAGACACGTTCCTGTGGGAGAACAAAAGCTGGTAAAGAACTTAAAAGGAGTTGATATAATCGAAGGGGATTCCTTACTTTGCTTAAAAAAATAAGCTTTTTCTTTATCAAAGTTTTTAATAAAAATATAGCATTTTTAAATGTATCCAGATGCCCATGAAGAAGCATTACTGTGCTGCTTTTCTGTTTAAGTTACTGAAATAAATGAACAATGATTTAAAAGACATCAAAACCTTCCTGCACTGAAAGGACAATAGTAGATTAGCTTAATCTTGGGAACTGCAAATCCATGCTGGATAAACCACCCACCCCCCCTACACACACCAACACACACACCCACACACACAGAGAATTTACATTGTAATTACCCTGGAGGCTCTCTTCGTGTCCCAGTGGGACATCAGGCTGAAGACAGCCTCTGAAGAGTCCCAGTTGTCCCATCGAGGAGATCATTAGCCTGGTTAGGGTAATCTGTAACATGCTGCATGGCTGGGTCAGTGTGTGTGCACATGCACCTGTGCTCGTGTGCCACTTGTGTGCTCATGCATTAAGTGGCTGTTAAATGGACTCCCCGGCCTTTGGCGTCTGCGGACATTAGCTACATTGGTGTGATCTGAAAAGTTATTTAGTGACAGCTGGGATTTCCCTCCCTCGGGATGTGGCCACTGACTACTCATGATAACGGACATAAATGAGAGGGGAAATAGGCGTTAAATTGAAAGACCTTGAAAACTGCTGGGGAACTCACCCCCCCCCCCCCGAAATTATTTTAAAACAACACATACAAATAAGAATAAGAAGAATAAGAATAATAAGAATATTACTGAAGATAACATATACATGACTCCCACTACATAAACATTTTCATATTCTACAGACTTTCAATGTTTTCTTAAATTAATATAATATTTTATGTTCGTAAAATATCAGTAAAAAGACAATAGAAAAAAATAGAAACAAATATGAGTTTATATAAATCTGCTAAACTACTTTAGAGTTTTATTTATCTTTTTTTTTTTTTCAAATGTATTTTCCACAATTAATTTCCCAAATACCAAAAATATAAATGGGGCCTCTTTGCAAAATTACCATCAAAGTAGATGCTTCATCACTCATTTTTGCACCTTAGGAGATTCTATATGAGGGGTTTACAGAGGAGCATTAATTTGGATTTAATGCTGAATTGTCAGTTCTGCCTTTAGATTCTATGAACTGGCCACTGTGACTCCTTCTCTCTCTCTCTCCCTCTTTATCTCTTTCTGCCTCTTCTTTCCTCTGCCAGTCTCCCCCACTCTCCAATGCTGTTGTTTGGAAAATTATCCACCCAGCACTCTGGGCTGGAAAATAGAGTGTAGTAAAAGGGCATGCAAGGCTGGGGGGAGCGCCAGAGAGGGCAACTGATTGGTTCTATTGTTTAAGAGTGACGCTTGGTACCTCTTAGGGTGTAATTGGTGCACATGGTGCGTAAATGTGTCTGGACATGAGAGGTGGGAAAACTAAGCGGAAGGTGGGCCTTTTGTCTGAATCATTCCAATGTATATATCCAAAGGTGGATGTGCAAAAAGAAATCACTTAAATATGTCTTCAGGTTTTTGTGTTTAGAAGAGCTTTATTTGCTGTTGCTAAAAAGGGAATATGCACTAAAGATAGCTAAAAGTTAAATAAAAAACAATACAAATGTATTTATATATTGCCTTTTTTAAATTGAAATTAATAAAAATTATCAAAAAAGTCATATCATCTTTTTAATTTATTTATCACTAAAGAAATCCTTTGATTTAAATAATTTGATCATTTTAAACAAATTTTTACTCTTAAAATCACTAATAGAGAATACATAAATATATATATACTAAACTGAATATAAAAATGAAACAGATGCTTCTATAAGGATCTTAATCTAAACTGAGTTTTATTAGCTTCAAATTAAGGATTGAAACAGCTTCTTTGAAATAACACTATAAGATATCAAATTATTTTAAAGACCCTGCATAGGATTTACAATAAACTTGTCCAGTTGTGATAAATTTCAGTTAGCCCTAATGAAAAAAGAACAGCAAAAAGGCCCTCAAGCATTGTTTCGAGTTTTGAGGTAGAAACAGATGATAATACCTAACAAGATTCATATTTTGAATTCAAAAGTTTAATATCTTCCTAAAGTATTCAAAAAATGAAAATAAAATAAAAAAGAAAATTAGATTTTGGAAAATGATAAAACTTAGAAATGGGAATTGTGTAAGAACCCTACATTAAATGTCTGTATAAATGTGATTTTCTGTTTTATTAACATACTTCGATTAAAATTGTAAGATTTTTTTTACAGTAGATTATATTAAAATGCTAAACTCTATCAGATTAACTCTGTTATTTTAAGCTCTGATGAACAGTATTGCTGACTGTTCTGGTGCTGCTACCTAATCTTTACTAATTAAACTTGGGGTGTTTTGGGATTCATATTGTATACTGTATAAATAGAATTTGGTATTTGCAAATTTTATAGTGTTATTTTATATATGTAGATGCTTCCAATCAATTTTCTATCAGCAATAACAAACTATGACATTTTAGATGCTTTTAATGTCTTACCTGTTTTTATCTGTATTGGAGATATTACAAACTTTGGTAAAAAAAAAAAAAAAAGACTGCAGTCACATTTTACAAGGTAAATGCTTTTTGATTTAACTGTTTAGGAATGTTAAAAAAAGAAAACTAAAAAAAGGTTTAAATTTTATCCATTAAAATAAAAATAAAAACTTTGGAAATTGGAAAAAAGAAGGATCTACAAGCTTACAGAAGACATTTTGCTAAAATAGATGTCTTCTCAACAGAAATCTCTGAAGTTTTAAATAAAAAAAGAAAAGAATACCACATTTAAATATAGGCAACACTGGTATTTCAAGGACCCTAAAACCATTTATCCATTTTCATTTTTGGGCTGTGCTATCTATTTTGTATTCAAGAAGCTTTTATTCCACTTCTTGCTCTTGTTTTTATCTGCATAAACACATTGCTTTTAAAAAAATTCAACTGACAGCAGATACTTAAGGTCCATTTAAAAGTATACAGAGGACATTTCAGTTCCACAGTGCATAAAAAAAAAATCTAGAATAAGGATTTTAACAATTCCTTAAAACAAAAGTAACCCCTCCTCGCTCGGATGTTGCATGTCTTTGTAGAAGCTATACAAGTGTGAATAATCAGATCAAACTAATGACAGGCGATGCAGAAATCCTGCTCCTTCCAGGATGACCTTTAACCAGCAGGATGACTTGTACGTCATGCCACGTAGGCTGGATTGTGAAAATTCTCCTGTTATAATCTGTGGAGAAGAGTTTGCCACACTGCGTCATCAAAGCGAGTCTTCCACGTCTCCCTTGTACGTCTCTGACTCTATTTCATATTCCAGTCACAAGCAATGTGGTGCAGCTGCTCATAGGATGCAATTTGGTATTATGGATTTTTTTTAACGTTTGGATGATAAGTTTTCGCCTCAAGGTCTGTCTGGGAAAAGGGGTAACTGAACCATAAAAATTAGCTTGAAACCAAAGGAATGCAAGGCAAAAAATATGAATATCATTTCGTTGCAGGTATTCCGAATATGCGCCAGAGATCTGTGAGTGCTCATCCGTCTATATGTGCCAATTAGTGAACTTGCAACACAATTCTTTGTGATATTATTCGATGCAAGTGTGTGTAGGTAGGTGTGTGTGTAAAGTGTGTCTAAATTGGAAGGCTGTAATTAAATGCGTAGACCTCTCCACTATCTCCTCCTCAAGCCAGCGCCAGTGACGCACAAACCGCAGCACAGCCATGAGTCATCAGGCCCCCAGGATCACCACCCCTCCTTCTATCTCTCTATCCCTTCCTCCATCCATCTCTACATAGCTCTCTATAACCCTCTCTGCCTCTCGCTACACATTCCCATGTCCCACTCTTTCAGAATCACCCATGAACACCACCACCCTCCCTCAGGAACATGCACGTTACAAGGAGTATGCTTTTTCTACCCCCCTCTTCCAGTACGCTCCTCGAGAATCGTGCTCAATTTCCACCTCAATTCGACACACTCCTGTTTATCTCCACACATCTGGCTATTGCTCTCCCACTTCACACGATCTGCTTTTACCCTCTTTATCTGCCCCCTGTTAACCTCTCCCTGCCCACCTATGAAGTGATGAGTTAGTATGTTTGGGGCACACTCTTGGCCAGTGTTGGAGACAGGAGCGAGTTTTTAGTTTTTATTTAAAGGGGACAAATTGAGGGAAGAGATAAAAAAATTGGGAATGATGAGATGATGTGGCAAGCAAAAAGAGAAGAAGTGATGGTGCGAAGACTATAGAGGAGGTTGTGAACAAGTGAGAGGAAATGAGAGGGAGAGAGAGCATGGTTTTAGGCATTTGCCACCTGGTGTCCTGAATCACTATCTGACTCATGCTAATCTCTTGTCTTCCCAACCAGACGCATACAAAAAGACACGTTGACATAAAAAAATAAAAAATAAAAAACATCAAGAAAAGTTAGATCATTAAACTCAGTTGTCAGAAAAAGAAGAATTTGCTCAAAATGGAGAGCTGATGATCCCTTAACTATCTTGCCAAATCTGTAATGTGGATTAAGAGGGGAAAAGGAGAATGCTTCAGTTCTTTTCCTTTGAGTGTTTATGATATGACAAGGAATGGAAGGCACATTAGATTTATGACTCATAAATGTGTGCTCCACCAACGCCCTGCAGAGAGGGCATCCATCCACCGCAACTACAGGGGGATAAAAAAAAAAAAAAAAAGTCAATTTCGTGCTTTAGTTGGTGTGGTTATCCAATTAGTTACACAAAACATGTGGCTAAGCGGATGTATGCTAGTATGCTTCTGTTCCCGATAGATGTTTTATTCCCAATGGAACCTTTTTTATATATATGTGTAGCAAAGCTGTCTGATGAAATACTATATTCAGAGTGCAATAGTTTTTGTATTGGGCATTAGTGACAGACGAGATCAGGCGCAATTATCCTCTGATCGAGGACTTCTGCACACGAATGGCATCAGCTGTTTGTTCATTAATAAAGCCACAATGCTTCTTTATACATGGGTAACCCAAATTTGGAGTGTTGTTTTTATCTGGTTCCAACATACACTCAACAACAGCACATCCTGAACAATTCTTGTAAAACGATCATAAGTCTCAGGTTAAGATTATACTGTATATAGATACAACACAGAACAGATTATGACCAGCTGATACCTCCAAATTGGAGCTTTAACTTTTGAAATTATTAAGAAAATTCATTTAATTTTCTTTTATCGTTCAGGTTTTAGGTATCACAAACAGAGCTTTGGAAAAATATTTATCTAATTTAAACATGGAAATTAAAGTAAAAATGTATGGTTTTCTTAAATTTCATTAAATAAGAATCTAAGTGTGGTGTGTTTAGCCTTTTTTACTCCAATGCAAAACACTGACTTCAGGAGCAATACTGCTAAAAAATAAATAAATTGCCTACCTCACCCCATGACCCTCATGTTAGATAGTATGGAGCAACGATCCCATTGCAACTTCTCTTCTTGTCTGTTTAACACACGATGCTGGACCTTGATTTTCACAGTTCTGTAAGTAATGTGGGGAGCTGAACAACAGTATCCCTGGCAACACTGTGTCGCCAGATCTATAGTTTTGATAGTACCACCACATGCACCAGAAGAATTGGAATTTGGTATCATTTGACAAAAAATACAGAATTTTACTGCCTTAGCATTGCCATCATCAGCTGGACAATAGAAATCGCTATGGTTGTCTTCCACCACTGAACAAAATAACAATGAATGAAAATAAATCAATGAAATAATAGGTTTTAACCAAAACATCTTGAAAAAGTATGAATGTAGTTTTTGATGTCCTAGATAAATATCAAATACTTAATGAGATTTCATGGATTTGGTGTCCTTAATGGATCTTTTCTGAAAGAAAATGCATTTACATATTTGTGAGGAGTGAAAATCTGTGTTTATTGATCCTCGTTCTTTGGATAGCTTCTCTCTCCTCCTCACCAACAAACCGCTATGGATATCATCTACACTTTTGCCACAATAGCAACTGCCACATCCTTCTTAAAGGCTGTGGGTGATGGGGTCAGATAAAGAGCAGTTTAAAAAGGCTGAACCAAGTCCTGTGATGTATTCTGATAAGGCAGGAACCTGGATCTCAGTCTGGAGCCAGATGTGGTCTTGGGGGTTCATTGGGGAAGGTGACTAGCTCCAAAGTGCAACCTAAGCTCATACTCCAATAGGACTCATTGTTCCACCACCTACAGGTGGAACAATGAGGGAGGGGTGGACTGGATGCCACTCAGAGGGAGAGGCCCCTGCAAGCTTATTCACAGACACTTACACCTGCTCAGGAGACAAACAATGTTTCATGGTTAGGATGAAAGGACCCTGAGCTTGTGCAAGAGTTTAAATGATACCTGCTAAAAATTACTCAGGCTCAACCGAGAGAAAACATAGGCTAGGTTTTGGAACCCAGCTCTTTGAGAGCGGCTGGACTCTACTGTGGAGTGGCCTGCAGGGAACGGCTAGGCTCTGGGGTGGGTCTGCTTGTCTTCCCCCAGCTCAGCCGTCTGTTGCTGGAGTTCACCTTGGTGGATGAAACCGTCACATCCCCTCACCTTTAGGTGGGTGGTGTCTGACTGTTATGACAGCAAATGGGCCAAACCAAGTATCAGGTCCTCTTAGCATCCTTGGGGGGAGGACAATAGATAGTCTGCCTGGCATATGCCAGATTGATGCATGTAGTTCAATCTGAATTCTACACAGTAAATCACGAAGTAAAAGCTGTGATGTATCAAATTCTTGATTTGCTTCACGACTAGCAGAGTTGGCTGATAAATCAAACCGGGTTGTGATGAGGAAAAAATCTTTTTCATCCACAAAGGCAAAAATTGCTTGCTATTGCAGAAAAGAAATGTGTGGTATTCAAGCTAAAACAGACTGAATAGGCGAGTCTGGATGTCCACCAACACAGCTATGTTTGTTTCGCTTCACTTTCCCGCTTCTGGTTGACATCATGTATGTCCCTGCTTTTCATTGGTGGAAAATATTTCTGTATTCAAGGCTAATACATCTGCTGGCCTCTGGAAGGATTATTTTCGAGAGTTTGTGAATTCCCAGATCTTTCGACAATTTTAGTTTGCTTGCAAGGTAAGTGTAAAGTTCCCCTCTTGGGGAATCCTTAGTTCTGCTGGGGGACTTCATGTTGGAAATAACAGTGACACCTGGAGGGATGTGAACAGGAGTATCCAACCCACAGTTTTGAACAGCAGTGATTAACTATTGCACTTTTGTGCAAGTCATTGATTGTTCGTAATGAACACAATGTTGAAGCATAAGACTGTCAATTGCTGCACAACGCACATGACACTCTATGCTAGAGGTCCTATCAAGGACTTAGTAATTGTATCTTTTGGACACTTGGGTAAAAATGGTTGGTGAATCTTTCCACTGATCAATATCTGTCATGATGTTACAACGTTCTGACCCAAAAATGCAGAAAACCGAACAGAGAGACCAGGGGAAAGGTTTAACGGGTTTTATTGAAGAAGTAAAACAAGGGGAGAAGTGTTGCTCTGAACACTGCTCAACCGGAACTGCAAAATGAGGGGAAGACACAGCAGTTAGTTCAGGCTCAGTGGGGAATCTGACTCTTGAAACTTGGAGAAGAGGTTTTGGTTGCCGACTCACGTTTCCAGTGAAGTTGTTGTATCCTTGACTCCTGTCTGTGTGCTGTGGTTCCAGTGTTTGTCTGATTCGGCGGAGGGCGGAACAGGTTTTACCCAGAATGCGGTTGATAGTTGGAGAACGGAGATACTGACTGCCAGTCAGATTTCCTGCGGTATTTGAACGGGTAGTAGTGGAGAATAATCCCTTTTTCAGTGGAAAGCTCAAACAATCTCTTGGGGAAAGTGGATCCTAACCTCCTGTTTAAACCCCAGCTCAGTTTGAAGCTCAGTTGATCCTTCCAGGGTGTGAAGGTCAGAGAGATCCAGTTAGCAGGACAACTTCCTGCCAAGAGGCAAAGACAAAACGAAGTTAAACTCAGGTTGACAAAAACTCAGCTTGACTCAGCAAACTCAGCTTGGCTAGAGTACCCAAAACTGGCAAACACACTGGCGTCAAAGTAGTGGCAGTCAGCAGCTTAAGAACACTCCGTTTAACAAGGAAACCCTCAGCAGGTGTGTGAGGAGGCGGACCAGAACCAGGCGCCTCCTGGTGGATGAAGGGAGACAAACACATAAACACAGACACAAAACAGGAGTCCTGACAATATCAATATCTTCTGGTGAGTAGCATGCCCTGGAAGTGGAAGAGAAAGATGCCTAACAAACTCAGCATGAAAACAGCCCTAAAGCAACTGTATGGTGCTTTAGGAGGGTGAAACACTGCTTTGCTAACGTTGGGCCTCATGCAACTACATGTTCGTACACTTGTTGTAAATTTCTCTTACATTTTCTCCTACTATCGGCTTTTATGAATGCCTCCCAACAGATTCAACATATATTTTTTAAATTAAATGTAAATGATGATTAATGATCCTTACAAACGTGATGCAGTCCACCTGTGCATAAGTGAGCACATGTTCCAGAGAAATGTTACTCGGCATGTTTATTGACTCAATAATGCCTTTTAAGGCTACAACTTATCATGCTTTCAGAGGGTATTCATTCACAGAAATGGCATTGAAGACGAAGAATAAAAACTGTAGGTTCTGCTGACTGAAAGTTTGACAGCAGAATTAAAGGACCAGCTAAAGCCATGCAGTGGGAAATTAATTGCAAGAACTGTTAATGCCGTAATTGCACAGAAGTAAAAATTAAATAATAATAAAAAAAAATAATAATGAAAATTAAAATGTCAATAAAAAATGCTGCTGCAGTCCAGATGTGAAGTCAGATGTGCTTGGAACAGCTCCCAAGGGAGGTGTCCAGGGGCCTCCGAAAGAGATGTCCAATCCACCTCAGTTGACTCCTCTTGATGTGGAGGAGAAGTCACTCTACTCTCCCAAATGTCAGAGCTCTTGAATTGATTGCCCAGCCACCCTGCGAGGAGAAAGCTAATTTCAGCTGCTTTTATCTGGGGGTCTCTTTGTTTTGGTCATGATGGGGTTTTTATGACCATAGGTGAGTGTATGTAGACCGACTGGTAAATCAATAGCTTTGCCTTTTTTCTCAGCTCTCTCGTCACCACAACAAACCAGTGCACTGTCTGCATTTTAGCAGATGCTAAACTGATCCATCTATCGCTTGCCCGCTCCACTCCGCCCCAACTCATGAAGTCATTTGGTTGAGTGCCTTCTCCAGGTCGACAAAACACATGTGGACCGGTTAGGCAACCTTCCAAGTACCCTCAAACAACCTGCAAAAAGTGTCGAGTTGGTCCACTGTTCCACAGCCAGGACGAAAAACCACACTGCTCCTCCTGAAGCTGTTGTTCAACATGCAGTTGAACTCAACTTTCTGGCAACCTGGCAAAGGCCATCCCAGGGAAGCTGACAAATGTGATCCCCCTGTAGTTGGAACACACCCACCGGTACCCCTTCTTATGCAGGGAAACCACCACCCAAGTCTGCCAATCCAGGAGCACTGTCCCTGGCCTCCACATGATGTTGAAGAGGTATGTCAGCCCCGAAAGCACAACAATATCCAGAGCTCTAGGACACTCAGAGCGGATCTCGTCCACACCCAAAGCCTGGTAGCCTTTTGACCACCTCAGTGACTTCAGCCTGGGTTCTAAATGCATCAGGCCCCGAGTACCATGAAAGGTATGTCAGCCGAATTTAGGAGATCCTAAAAGTATTCCTTCCAAGACACCCTTCCATGTCCAAGAGCGTCCCCTTTCATGGTAAACAGGGTTCTAGAGCCAGTTTTTAGCCAATATCGGTTCAACCCCTGCGTAAGCTCAGGCTCTTTCCCACCCAGCGTGGTAACATTACACATCCCCAAAGCTAGTTTTAAGCATCCATGTATTGGGTCTTACTGGGCTCTGCCTCTGACTGTTGCAATCCTCTCTGCATTGGTTTGTAATGGTTCCCCCCCGGGAAATGGTGGGCCCACTTAGAGATGGCCTTGTGTCTGACTAGATTAAGCTGGGGAAGGAGTGAGGAAGATCCCGACCAGAAGTACTCACAGAAAAATCCCAATAAGAACCCCAGGACCCCTTTTTTGGCTCAGTTGTGGGGCCAGTGCCTATCTATGGCAGTCTATGGGCAAGAGGCGGGGCTCTGTCCAGGTTGCCAGTCTAGAGAGATGCCAATTAACAGTAATGTTTTTGGACTATGGGAGGAAGACGGAGTACATGGAGAGAACAAACTCAGTGCATAAAGACTGCATCCTTAAATACAATCACAAACATTGACTTTGAGTTATGAGCCATTAAAGTATACCCTTGGACCAATAAAAGATTCTGAGATTGTAAGACATTTAGGTAAATATAGCAGTTTCAGAAAAAAAAAATTATTTGATCTAACTGGTTAATTTTTAAAGAAATTATTTTTTAAGAGATAAAATAAGTTTTTATTCAGGTAAAGAAGTAGTCTTTGCATAGTGCTATTACGCTAACTGGTAATTACAAAACACTTAATGTAATAATTACACAACAAGTTTTATTCCAGGGGTAAGGCAAGGCAAGCCAGGGCAAGGCAAATTTATTTGTATAGCACAATTCAATACAAAGACAATGCAAAGTGCTTTACATGATTAAAATATAGGAAATTAAAACAGAATCAAAGCAAGTAGGAAAAAATAAAACAATTAAAAATCAAAGGGGTGCGAAAAAAGAAAATCATCAACCAGTAAAGGTCTGGAGCACTGTTAATTATAATCTGTTACTTTAAACAAAGTTAAACACTGAAATAAATGAGGTGTTTATGCATCCATGTTATACATGTAATTTTTAAATAAAAATACATTTTCAAATGTAAAGTGTTTTTTGAAGTAGAGAACAATAATCGTTCAGTTTGGTATACAATTTCACTGATTTACATATAAAACACCTTAACTGACTGTTATTTTTTCTTTCTTTTTTATGCCTTAATAAGAGAAGTGGGCTTTATGCTGCCCGGCTTTAAACCTGGGTTTGAATGGAGACAAAGCCATTCTGAAGCACAAATCAAGGTGCTCATTTGTGAGCCTGGATCGATATTTATTTTTGATTATGGTCATGGTGGAGATTCCTACTTCACAGCAGTAGGTTGAGCCAAACATACTCAAAATGTGTAGGGTCATCTTTGGGCACACCATTTCTTTATATCATTTATAGAAGTTCGTGATCGGCCCATTTCTCAGTGTAGTCTTGCTTCTCTTACAGTGACTGGCTGGATGTGCTCTCTTCGTCCTCTAGCATGGGAGTGGCTCAGAGCTCATCTGCTTGGCTGCGTGTTTCCTGGATGGGCCGCCTTTTATAATTGCACATTTTAGATGTACTTTTAAATTGCTCATTGCTAAGAAAATAATCTAAACATTTCATAGAGCCACAGTATTGGGCCTGTGTATATGAGGATTCATTACATTAATTGCTGCAATCTGTTTTACTGCTCCTGTTATAATCTCCATGGTGCTACTCCAATAATTGGAATTTACGTGCCCGAGGTCCAAATGAAAGCCATGATAGACAAAAATGCCTGAAAATTTCTTTGTAACATAATTTTAAAAGGCTCTCATGGCCTTCCAAATGTTTAGAAAATCAAACCCAGCACATCACCACCTCTGGTGTCCATTTTACCATGGTATTGCAACTGTATTTTCACTTTTGTGTGTACATGTTTGTAATTTCCTTCGCTAAAGTTTTACGCACACATTGACTTATATACTGCTGGAACGTGTGCAGTGATCTAACTATACTACTCAGTGATGATAATGGCAGTCTATAAAGGGACTCCTTTATGTTGTACTTTATGTTGAAAATAAAATTCCACAATGTAATTGTGTGGTGTTGTTTTTTTTTTTCTTTGCATTTTGTGTTCAGTTAAATTTGTCATGTTTGGCTTAAGGTTCCTAACCCACCTGCAGAACACACTGAGGCTGGAGAAAAGCTCAAAGGTTTATTGAAATAATTCTGTACAAAGAATAAACAGATCCAGGGGTTAATCAGATCCAGGACTGGTCACGAGTGGGTTCACTGCAGAGGGGGACAGAGGAGTTAGTGGATGTCCAGGTAATTTGCAGGATGTGAGTGAGCAGGACAGTACCTTCAGGAGTTTGAGCTGAGCGGCAGAGGGGGGGAACCTAGAGGGTCCAGAGGCTGTCGGCAGGCTGAGGGCTTGGCGGAGGCAGAGCTTGGTTTGAGTGTTTGCAGATCACAGATTTGAGACTCCCTTCCAGATTCTTCAGAGAGCGGGCAGGTCTTTGACAGGAATAATTCTCAAGGGTTCTTCAGAGATCAGACAGGCAGATTTCCAACAGAAAACTCTTCAGGGTTTCTGATTTCAGGCAGGTTCAATCGTAACTGGCAAACACTCTGGCACTGGAGAGACGTCCTCTGCCTCCTTAAATACTGATCTCCTGATGAGCAGACGAGTGACAGGTGGTGCAATCAGCTCCGGCTCCAGGAGATCTAGTACGCCCTCTAGTGGAGAAAGTGGACAGACCTCCAGATCCCAACAAAATTCCTAAATACCTTCACATAAATTAAGCTTTGAAAACAGCTACCAAAAAAAGGGGGAATAAAACTTTTTTTTAATTGAATATACGGTGTTGCTTGAAAGTTTACCTACCCTCACAATGAAAATGATAAATTCACACTATTAATACAAAAAAGGCAAATCTGAAAAAAGAATACAAATTTGTTAAATTACAGTTCAGTTAAATGAAATATTGATTTTGGATTTTCTATTTTAAAAATTACAATAAAACTGTCCCAGACAATTTAAAGTACCTTGCTCATGAACACTGAACGGACATACCTTTTAACAGTTGCAGAATTCTTACTGAAGATTTCCTGAACATTACAGAAAACACCTAGATCGTTGCATCTTTAATTTGCTGTTATTCTGATGTTATTTTTCTGCTATTTATAGTTAAATTTCTGTAAAGCACTTTGAATTGCTGTTGTACTGAACTGTGCAATACAAATAAACTTGCCTTGCCTTGACATTTTAGATTAGAAAAAAAACCATCTTGATGCCATTTTGCGGATTAACTACTAACTTTGAGAGTGCAGTAACTGAGTTATGAAGTCAAACTTAATTCTCCTAAACTTTTTGTTCTTCCTATGTATGCCGATGTTCTTTGTGAATTTTCTTCTATTGTTTTCTCATCTAAATAGTTATAATACCAGCTATAAGAAATGTAATATTTATGTTTACATGCTGAAGTACAATAGTCAGGGAAACCATTGCAAAGACTGGAAGAAACAGAAACCAAGCAATCATAACCGAGAGGATGATGGAATGAAATGATAGAGAAAGAAAGGGTTTATGATATTCAGATTCAGACAGCTTTGTTTCAGGGAGATCACTGTCTGGATTAGTAGAAGTGGCAGATAAAGAAATGGGAAATTTCATTCTCTGTCCATGCTACCTAGAAAATGGATTCTGTGAATACTCAGCTTTATTCAGCCTTTTATTGCTGGGATCCTTCTATATTTTCAAGCTCCGGATTTACAATCTGACAATATTTGACAAAAAAACCTGACAAAAGCCAGACAAGGTAGATAAAAACTCAAGTCCTCTCTGTTGAGTTCATCTTAAAATATTTACACACGACATTTTTGAGAGGTTTTGCTTTTTTATATTAAGCTAAATGTAGCATTACATTGAATTAATACACCTAATAGTATGATTAAATATATTCTAAAATATGTTCTAAAATATAATTTACATATTGATTCAGTAAATTATATTTTATAAAGATTTATCCACACTTACTCCTGGCAAAGGCACTTAACTCTTTACAACACACTGGCATGATATACGACATTAACCATAATGTTGAATACCAGTTTAAATGCTGGCCCTGTGCGTCCTTCTGTGCAGATCGCATTGCTTTGAAATTTTTTTAATTCTCTGGTCTGGGAGGAGACTCTGACAGCAGCTATGCTGCATTTGGAGGCATTATAGGGTGTGTAGCTGTGGGATAAATAGATGAGAATAGTATGATCAGGACCACTGTTCATCAGGGCAGTGGTAGTGGCCTGAAAGGTAGATGTGTCAACAATAGGGGTGAGGTTGCTTAAGGAACCAAATGCAGAGATGAGTGAAGCAGAGATGAGTTCTTGCTGATTTCATAAAAAAACTGAGGCAGACATCCAAAAATGCAAAATACAAAGACCCAAAAGACCAGAAAACATTTGGGAAAACCAGAGATGAGGAAGCAACAAACAACAAGGAACCAGCACTTAGTAACTGCAGAGGTGGTGTATATAAGGGGAACAGAACAAAGGATGGGCTAATCAGCTGAATGTGGAGCAGGTGTGAGTGGAACTAACTAGAAGGAAGCCAAGGGGAAAAGAAACAAGCACAAGAGGGCAACGGAGAGTAACTAAAGACTGCTTGAATAAAGTGAAAAAGATTAAAAAGACAGAATAACTAATACCTGAAAACTAATAACTCAGAGACCAAAAAGGAGAGAACCATAACAAGATGATCCTCTGTAATTTATGCTTTAAGATGTTTTCTTTTGTCTTTTTACACCTTATGAGAAACATTCCCTCTTGGATGAAAGCCGAAAGATCACAATATCATTTTAGCTGGCAGGTGCCACAATAATTCATTAATCCATTATTGGTTCCTGTTCCTGTTTCCAAAGTTTAGATGGAATTTCTAAATGTTGAAAATGAGAATATATATATATATATGTATAATTTTTTTTCTTTGTTACTGTATCACTGTTTAAATATAGCAAATCTGATATCAGAGCTTAGGAGTGCTGTTTGTAGACGTCACGGTCCACATTTTACAACTTAATAACTTTATCTTTAATCACAGTAAGTTCAAGGTAACAGGCAAGGATAATCCATTTACACTTCAAAGAAACCCAAAAAATAGCTAGAACTGAGAGGCAAAGAAGCACCAGAGAAATGCACAATGTGTCTCATTACAACTGTTGTAAGATGTACACAAATTCTGTTCAAAATTTTGTTTTATATGCATTCTGTGTATACAAAATGACAATAAAGTTTGTCTAACTCTAAAAGAAAATAAAAATAAAAAAGCAACTATTTTTCAAACAAATGTAAAGTTGCAGCTCTGAATAATTTCATAATTCTGACAAGTTTGCTTGTTACATGTGTTCATAGCTTTGGGAGGCACTCAGCTCTGTATAATCCATTAATTTCACCCTTTAATTCAGTTTCTTGGAAATCACAGTTTTGCATCTGTAGATTAAAGCTCCTGTGTTAAATGTGATTATAACTTTAAGATAAAAATGAGTACACCAGTAAATAAACAATTTCCACCCACCTATTTTTACCTACCTTGCCAAATTGAGGATATTAAGGTCTTTATTTTTTTTTCTACACCAACAATACTTTTTTAAGCTGATATTTTAAGCATGATTTCTGAGGCAAAACATCAAATAAAAGTATTTACCAGTTTGTTATAAAACACGTGGAATCTCTAAAGCTGTTTATCGTTTTATAATTCAAGGTGCACCAATCTTTACAATTATTTGAACCTCTGGTAAAGATATGTAAAGAGCCTTGAACTGAATTAATCTTCTTTTCAAAATAGCATAATCTCACAGTGAAGAAAGTTAGTAAATTCATTCAGTTTATAAACAAAACCAAGCTAAACCCATATTTTACATCAGGGCTTCAAAGATGTTAAAAATGTTATGCTCAGGGGAAAATTGTTATTTTATCAAAATCTTGAAATCTGTTATCTTATCTTTTATCTTTTAATGGGTTTCCTATATAATAATAAGATGCTATAAATATAAATATTCATACATAGAAGATGTTTAAAATCAGAAAGTGAAGAGGCCCGTGTAATGGCCAAGGGAAGGTCATTCCACAGCTTAGGGGCTACAACAGAAAAAGCACAGTCCCCTCTGAGCTTGCGTTTTGTCTTTAGCACCCTCAGTAACAACTGGTAAGCTGATCTAAGGAAGTAAGAGGTTGTGTAGGGATGAAGCAGCTCAGACAGGTAGGGGGGAGTGGTGGCCTAGTGGTTAGGGCATAGGGCTTGGAATCCTGAGGTTCTGAGATTGAACCCCACTCCCACAGACTGCCACTCTGGCTCTGGGAGCAAGACCATTAAGCCCTGATTGCTCCCTGGGGCGGCCCACGATGGCAGTCCACTGCTCCCCAAGGTGATGGGTTAAATACAGCGGTAAATTTCTCCAATTAAGATCAATTATAAAAGACCATTAAAAGCTTTAAAAGGATTTTAACATCAATCTTTTATTAGTATTATTTTTTTTTACACTGTCCGGTCTGGCAACGTGGCAATAAGAATAATTTTCTTGATGCCAAAAAAGGGGCCCAACAGATTTTTCTTTCACAAGTGGAGCAGTAAGGCTATTGCCATAGTATTCCGCTTGATTTATGCATATAAACAGCTTTATTATGATTATGCAGGGAGTATTACAGATTATATGGACATTGCAATGCAAGGGGTACAGGAACAGAAAAACAGGAAAAAGGAAAAAATATAAAAAAAAAAGGGGAGATGAAAGGGAGACAATGATAAAACGTCTTCAGTCTGCTTCATCACCAGGAGAGATGTTAAAAGAACAGCACAACCAACGGATATAGTATAAGAGACACGATAAAGTAGCCATTGATACTATCGCTGAAGCTAAGTAGCATTATTTAATCTGACATGTATAATGTGGTAGCTGAAGATACGAATATGTATGGAAGTGATTCTCTAACTACCTGGAATCAAGCACCTGTAGCTGTTTGTGAGAGTGCACTTGTGCAAGTGAAGTTTATCCAAAAGGAAAATGCTCAATAGTGGTTGTGAAGCGCCAAAGACCCGCCCCCCCAGAGCACCGAGGCAAGAGCCGGAGGATCCAAAACCTGAGAGGCCCAAAGGAATCCCCAGAGAAAATGCGTCCAGGATGGGCCAATGCAGGAAATCCCCCCCCACACCAAGGAAAGGGGAGAGACAGCCCTGAGGAAATCTCCCAGCCGCCACAATGCTGAAGCCCCCAGGAGACGTGGGGACGAGCCCGCGGCCGGGCTCCAACGAACGGGCCCTGGGGGGCCAGGCCCTGCAAAGCAGCCACCAGGGATAAGCCAGCACCCGCCCGGGTATCCACCCCCAAACACTGAGGACCATCAATGCACAGGCAGGCCAATGCACCAGCCAGCAGAGGGGGGACAGGGGGAATGGGCTCCACACTTAAGGCTGATAATACTTTGAAACTAGGTTGTCAGTGTAGGTGTCGCGGTGAACAGAGAGACGTCCCCGCACCTCCAGAGACGCTCTGCTGCACTTCTACCAAATTGTAGATGACTGCAGACAGTGCATATCTCCTGTTTGGCACGTTACCGGCTTGTTTTGTCTGTAAGACAGTGATTGCGGAAAATTACTTGTGAAGTTGGACCAGCTAGAAGAGCGAGTTGCGTGAGAACGCTGGAACACAAACCTGAAAAGTAAAAAAAAAAAATAGTCTCAATCATCACCCTAGTGCCCCAACTCGCAACACACAGACTCTTCAAAAAACAAAAAAAAGATGGCGTATGTACATTCACGCATAACATTTACGTTGAATAATCCCAGGACCGAGGACCCGGCAGCACCGGTGCCTGGTCCCGGGATTACCAGAGGACCCAGTAGGTGCACCCTGAAATCCAGATAGGGGGAGTGGAGCGGTGTCAACGCCACACTAACCCATCTAGCTCCTGCTTCAGACCCGACCCATCCATCCTACACCCGGACGGGGGTTTTGTGCCCCAACAGAAGCTCACTCGGCACCCCCCTTTGGTATCAATCTGAAAATTTATTGGCAGCTGATGTAATGAGGCTAAAATAGGGGAGTATGACCAAATTTAATTGTACTTTTTAAAAGACATGCAGCGGCATTCTGCATCCTCTGAAGCTGGGAAACACATGAATCACTGATACCCTTTTACAGTGTAAAATTTTCATTTGTTTTCTATCCAAGTTTGCTACAACTCCAGACAAATATGCTGATTAGAATGCTAATGCCACTCCGGACCATTTAAAAAGCGGCAGAGGGTTTCAGACCAATATATACAACAAAAGGAGCAGTCCGTGCTGTGCGAGGCAGCGCAAGACGGGCTGCAGAGGCGGGCTAACAGCGAAGCTCACCTCAGAGCTCCTTAACCATCAATCCTGCTTTCTAACGTCTACTCACTGGACAACAAAATGGATGATTTCCAACTCCAACTCTTTTCAAAAAAGAGTGTAGTAACAGCTGGGCCATCATCCTGACTGAATCATGGCTTCATTCATCGATACAGGACAATGCTATTACCTGCTATGCCTGCAGGGGAGAGCAGGTATACCAAGAGCTCAGTGGTAAGAATAAAGGAGCGGGGCTGTGTGTGTATGTAAACAACAGTTGGTCTAAACATGCTAGATTGGTTGCCAGCTTCTGCCCTCCAGACATCGAGTTTCTGACTGTTAACTGCAGACTGTTCTATTTGCCCAAAGAGTTCAGTGTGGTTTGCATTATTGATATATATATATATATATATATATATATATATATATATATATATATATATATATATATATATATATATATATATATATATATATATATATAAACAACTGTTTTCTCACCCCTCGTGGGGTGGTATCTTAGCTGTTCCTAGGACTGCGCTCTTCTGGACAGAGACCTCTGATGTTTTACCTGGAATCTGCTGTAGCCACTCTCCCAGTTTGGGGGTCACAGCCCCCAGTGCTCCAATTACCACTGGCACCACTGCTGCTCTCACTTTCCACATCTTTTCTAGCTCCTCCTTCAGTCCTTGGTATTTCTCAAGCTTCTCGTGTTCTTTCTTCTTGATGTTGCTGTCGCTTGGGATTGCCATATCTATCACTACTGCCTTCTTCTGCTGTTTGTCCATCAACACGATGTCTGGTTGGTTAGCCATCACCTGTTTGTCAGTCTGGATCTTGAAGTCCCACAGGATCTTAGCTCGGTCATTCTCAACTACCTTAGGAGGTGTCTTCCATTTTGACCTTGGGACTTCCAGCCCATACTCATGGCAGATGTTCCTGTACACTATGACAGCTACCTGGTTGTGGCGTTCCATGTATGCACTTCCTGCCTGCATTTTACACCCTGCTGTTATGTGCTGTATTGTTTCAGAGGCATCTTTGCACAGTCTGCATCGGGGGTCCTGCCTGGTGTGGTAGACCCTGGCCTCTATTGATCTTGTACTGAGTGCCTGTTCTTGTGCTGCCATGATTAGTGCCTCTGTGCTGTCCTTCAGTCCAGCCTTTTCCAGCCACTGGTAGGATTTTTTGATATCAGCCACTTCTTCTATTTGTCTGTGGTATACGCCGTGCAGCGGCTTGTCCCTCCATGATGGTTCTCCTTCCTCTTTCTTGTCCTCACTTTCGGTTTTCTCCTGCCCGAGGTACTCACTGAGCCATTTGTCTTTGGGGGCCATCTTTCTGATGTACTCCTGGATCTTAGTTGTTTCATCCTGGACAGTGGTCTTGACACTCACTAGCCCTCGGCCTCCCTCGCTACGCTTGGTGTACAGTCTCAGAGTGCTGGATTTGGGGTGGAACCCTCCATGCATTGTGAGGAGTGTTAGAGTGATAACTATCCTGTGTTTCAACCAGAAGGGTCATAAACTTTTATGACCTCCTGTAGGTCATGAGGCAGAATCACACGGATGTGTGACTTCCATCCAGCCAGTTGGTCAATTCACACTATCTTGTTACCTGCATCCTCCCAGACAATGATTACTGGCTCTTCTGTTTTAGGCCCGCCTGTTTGATGTTGTAAACTGTTAATAAAAGGCTTTGCCATGAAGGGATCTGTGGGAGAAGGTGATGGCTTTCCAAGCCAGGATCTTCTCTCCACCCGGCACACGCTGACGTCACAAAACCCGGTCTCTGTGTTGATCATTTCCTTTTAATCTTTTAAACTCACATTTCTCTGGATTAAAAACCCAACATTTTTGGTGCTGAAACTCCGGGAGTCAAGATCCAATTGTCCAGGACCGTGCGGGACCAAGGCCAAGAAACTATCGACAGCCGTCCACCCTTTGCCGGACAGAGCCAATAGGTTGGTCCAGCCCTGCCCTGGACATCCTGGTGACGACTCAAGCTGAGGACTGATCTGCACAGAAACGGTACGCCTAAAGTTTTTTATCAACAGTTGGTCTGGGACCACATGAAAGCTATAACTAGTTGTAGTCGCTAGAATATTTGACAAACAGGGTTTGTTGTGATAGATCTGGGATCGGTATTCTATGCGTTTGGGTCTGGGACCCTCTGTGTGAAAGCTATAACTAGTTGTAGTCGCTAGAATATTTGACAAACAGGGGTTTGTTGTGATAGATCTGGGATCGGTATTCTGTGCGTTTGGGTCTGGGACCCTCTGTGTGAAAGCTATAACTAGTTGTAGTCGCTAGAATATTTGACAAACAGGGTTTGTTGTGATAGATCTGGGATCGGTATTCTATGCGTTTGGGTCTGGGACCCTCTGTGTGAAAGCTATAACTAGTTGTAGTCGCTAGAATATTTGACAAACAGGGTTTGTTGTGATAGATCTGGGATCGGTATTCTGTGCATTCGAGTCTGGGACTCTATGTTGGTTAAAAAATAAAAAATATTAGGTCTTAGGTGTGTGTGACTGTGTGAAAGTGTGTGAGAAAACAATCGAACCACTGTGTACTGGACTAAATTCTTTAAAAATGGGACAAGGCAGTAGTAAGAAGGAAATGCCAGATGATGTTAGATGGATGGTGGCATGTTGTGGTGGTGACCCAGAGTTTGCCAGAAAGTGGATTGAGAAGGAGGGCTGGGATGGAAAGTTGAGAGTTGAGCCGCTGACAAAGATTCAGCAGAAGGTGGAGATGAAGTTGGTGTATAAATCAAAAAGAAAACAAGCTAAATACAGAAAAGAATTAGAAGAGTTAAATAAGTGGATTATGCAAGCAAAAAATAGGGAAAGCCAAATACAACAGAAGAAGGATAGTAAGACAGCTACAATTGCTGCTGTAAAAGTTAAAGCTGATGAAGAAACTGTTGTATCCCGTATGCTTCCTCAATATCCTGACCCTAATCAAATTCAAGGGGGCGATGGGGTTCAAGCAGTGGCATCAGCTGCGCAGGAAGGTGGAGATAAACCCCATCACGGTGAATATGAACACAGCCATGCCACTGTTCCTCCTCCAGGAGCCCCACCATCGTGTGGTGATATTGGAGGAGCAGGAGCAGGCCCCCTGTCCGTGTCGTCCTCTGTGGATGGTATGGAACTCAGTGCCTCTGACCCTTGTGGGCATGAGTTGGGAGGATCAGGGGGGGATGTGAAGCTTGATTCGAAGTGTTACAGGGATGATTATCAAGTGGAGGCTTGTGGAAGGGGCCCATCTGCCCCTATTTATCCAAGATTGGCTGAATTAAAAAAACAAGAACAGGACCAAGATCCTGGGGGGGGGGGGGGCATGTGCTTTTCCGGTGTTGGAGGTGGCCAACCCTCATTGTGGTCAATGCACGGGACCCCAAGATGGTGACCCACTGGATTGTGGACCCACTGTTCTTGTGTGTGGGCCATGGACAGATGCAGAGATGCGGACTGCCTGTCGAGGTTTACCTCCAGCCAGACAGAACCCAGTTAAATGGTTCGAGGATGTTAAAAATAGATTGAGAAAATTCATGGCAGAAACAGGAAAGCCATGGGCAGAAAACGAACAAGATGACATTGACCCGCTAACTAAGTGGATGCTGAAGCTTTTCAGCGACAAAACTGTTCGGAAAACATGTAATCTGCCTAGTGCTCCTTTTGTTCCCCCACAGGAAGGCCTGAAGCCTGGAGACCGAGTGCTGATTAAAATCATCAAAAGGAAAACTTGGAAAGCTCCGAGGTGGGAAGGACCCTACAAAGTGCAACTAACAACCCCCACTGCCGTGAAAATCCAGGAGAGAGACACTTGGATCCACCAGAGTCATTGTAAACTGATTAAAAAATTTCCTCAGCAAAAAAGCCCAGTTACTTTCACAGGGACCCCACGACTAAGGTATAGATCTGTGGTGAAGTCCAGCTTCAAAGGGGTTTGGTTTTTTAGGACCACTCGTCTCAACGCTGGTGAAAAAAACAACCTAACCCAGTCTTTTAGAGTCCGGTTAGTGGGTGTTTCCTTGGACGGACTGGCAAAGATCTGAAAAACCAAAGTGGTTATGCTGCCCGGTGATGACTGTTGGACCGGTATTCCTAGGAACTCAAACTGACTGTCTGAAACAAAGGAAGAGCAGGATGATTTTTGATGGATCCCCAGAAAATCATACATACGGTGCCAATATGTGGTGGCAACATTCAAAACATGTTGCTGAAGATTTGAACAAAACAGACTGTTATGTTTATACTAATATTCCTACTTCTATGAATACAATATGAATTGAAAGATGCTGATGTTTTTATGTATAAGAGGAGGGAAATGTTAGAGTGATAACTATCCTGTGTTTCAACCAGAAGGGTCATAAACTTTTATGACCTCCTGTAGGTCATGAGGCAGAATCACACGGATGTGTGACTTCCATCCAGCCAGTTGGTCAATTCACACTATCTTGTTACCTGCATCCTCCCAGACAATGATTACTGGCTCTTCTGTTTTAGGCCCGCCTGTTTGATGTTGTAAACTGTTAATAAAAGGCTTTGCCATGAAGGGATCGGTGGGAGAAGGTGATGGCTTTCCAAGCCAGGATCTTCTCTCCACCCGGCACACACTGACGTCACAAAACCCGGTCTCTGTGTTGATCATTTCCTTTTAATCTTTTAAACTCACATTTTTCTGGATTAAAAACCCAACAAGGAGCTTTCTCGTCTTGATGTCAGTAGCTTCTATCTCCTCCTTTGGCCAGTTTATTATACCAGCGGGGTATCCTATGACTGGTAGGGCATATGTGTTGATGGCTTGGATCTTGTTTTTCCCATTCAGCTGACTTTTCAGGACCTGCCTTACTCTTTGTAGGTATTTAGCTGTGGCAGTCTTTCTTGCCATCTCCTCGTGGTTTCCGTTAGCCTGTGGCGCCCCAAGGTATTTGTAGCTGTCCTGAACATCTGTTATGAGGCCTTCTGGTAGTTCAACCCCCTCGGTTCTGATCATCTTCCCTCTCTTTGAGACCATGCGACCGCACTTGTCCAGTCCTTACTGTGTGTTGTGGAGGCTGCTGCATCACAGCCTGAAAGCCTTTTTTTTATTAGGTATGTGGTAAAACTTAAAACAGTTTTTTTTGCCATAAAATGTTTATATTTTAAGTTAACTAAGGTATTAATTAAAGGGGTCTTAGAATGCAAATCCAAGTTTAGATTGTCATAGATAAATAACGATAATTCAGTGGGTGAAATGGACGTACAGAGAAGTTCAAACCCCACCGAGACCTCCTTTCTCTGCAAATCTCACAATTCTAAACTTCCACCATAAAACGGGAGAATTTAAACGGTATATTTGGTTCTAGGCTGCTTTGTGCAGCCCACTGGTTTACTGGCACAACAACATTTATAGAGGTAGATGTAAGACACCAGTTTAGCTGTTAACATGTTAACATGCTTCCCCCCGACTGCCCGGTAAGGGAGGTATGAAAAGCAGGACAAAAAGAGGACGTCTGTTCACCCTACCATATCAACAAATTGATGTTTCAGTAAGTGCCTGTTGCTATTATGCGCCTTTACTCAGAAGCTTTGCTCGTTGTAAACCAATCAGCACACAGCTCATCTACATATTCATGAGCATACCATAAAAGAAAGAAAACCTGTCGTTTCATTCAGGGGCTTATAACCAGGCTTGCATTGGGGCTCATAAAACAGCAAATATGCCATTTTCAGCCCAAACAATGTTACACACCCTATTCAGAGACCTTAAGCACCAGCACCAAATACCCTATATAATCATTCTAAGACCACTTTAAAAACCTTTGGTTAAAAAATACTTTAATGGAGTGCTAAAGATCAAAAAGAGCAGTCTCACATTTCCTTATAAATCAAAAGGTGTACATACTTAGACTGTTTTTTATGTATACCTAACTGAGTCTCAGCTCTTTTTGAGGTGGTTTTCTGCTGGCAGCTGAAGAGAGATCAGGTTTGGATCCAGAGACTGGATCCCAGCTGGCTCCTGGAGATCCTCTTCAACTACTAAGATCATTGATAATGCTTCCTATAACTTCTACATGATATAGGGTAGGTTTAAGGGAGTTTAATCTGAAAATAATACTTAAAATTCTGACCTTGCTGATCTATGGGTAATGAATTAATGGCCTCGGTAACTCCATATCTAGGGTCCATTGTTCTGTCCATTTCTTACACAAAAGGGAACCACATGAAAGCTTTAGCTGGGTCAAAACACTAAAATGCTCAAACACTAAAAGGAACTAGGGGGAGACACTATGAAAGAATACACATGAATGTCCAGGTTTTTAATGCTAATTGGTGATGAAGCAATAAAAACCAAAACCAATGAGTCAATTCATATACTGCATGTTTCTATTGCCTTGAATATGCTGTGTGCTGCATAATGTGCTACAATTTGGAGCAGAATCCTATAGAAGTGATGTCAATCGAAGTCAAGTTCTTTACAGTTTTGATTCCTGGAAGTTCGTTTTTAATTCAGTAGTAGTAGAAGAAAAAAAAAAAAACCAACATTTACTCAAAGCTTACTAAGAAGTGACCCCGCCAAGAAAAAGAAGACTTGATCAGAAGTTTGGTTGTTGTTTTCATAAAGCGATAAAGAAGAATACTTCACTAGTTTTGAGCTCTGAATGCAAAAGCGATCCTACTGTACCTGAAGTAGAATCTACTGATTTTAAAATGAAACAATAAATTATTTAAGATGAATGAAGTGTTCTGTAAAACATAAAAATATCAATATCAACTTAGTAGAGTCTTTTTATGAATAACAATCTAATAGGCGTTTTCTGAACTGTTTTCCTACCCAAGAGACGAGTCCTCCAAAACTCCTTGTCGAAGAGAAAACTGTTATCAGTTATCAGCGCACCACCCGACTGGAAGGGAAGTAATTTGAAAGCTGTTTGAAATGCAGTAATTTGCCAGTGTGACTCATCACTGACACCTGCAGCAACAACAACAAAAAAAACTCTGATCCTCTAAAGGCAGAGGAGGGTAACATTACTATGTGTGTGTATGTGCTAGATAAAACCAACACGCTGGCATTTGAGGTTAATAAATACAAAGCTGCAGAAGTGGATGTAGTCCCAGTCATATTAATATGGACCAAAGCTGGTGGTCTTTATGTTGAAAATATTTTCTGCACTGCACTTTTTGACCTTTTATGCATAATTAACACATGGATCGTTGCATGTTGATTACACACCCTGAGCATCCGTGCTGTAACTGTACAGCTACCTTTTTAATTACTGTAGCTGAGAATTGTTTCTGTTTATACTGTATATCCAGACTACAATGGGGTTTTAAAAGCTTTCTGCGGGAGCAATGCAAATCAAATTGTCTGCATCCTGATTTCAGAGAGGAAGCCACTGTCATGTTAATATAATTTTGATGACAGCCTGATGGTATCAAAGCAAACAGGGTACGCTCGCTTGACGTGTCAGGTTGAGGAAAATTATTATGATTAATACAGGGTTACATCAAGGGAGGGATGTAATCAGTCTTTGTCTTGCTGATCATTACCTTCCTCTGATTCATTTTGGCTGAAGATGTAAAAGAAGATATCAAGCTCCATTGTGATGGGAAAAAGACTTCACAGAAGACTTTCAATCATGGATCCTGTGTACAATAAATTATCAGGCACTGGAGTTGATACCTAATAAATAATGGCATTAAAGACAATTCTGATATTAACTTCAGATCTTATGATTACAGCTATGTAGGAAATCTCACAGTAGAAATGCTAACTTAAACCTTCACCTGTGCCATGGACTATTTCATTCGAAAAATAGAAATAAATGAACTTTTTCTAAACCTTTTATTAATCAATACATATAACTGAAATCATCTTGCACAATTTTGTCAATCACATTTATTTTGTGAAAGGTGATCACGATCAGTGAAAATGCTCAGAATGGTTTGCCCGCCAAAGAATTTCTAACATAAACAAATTATACTCAGAACTTTTTGTGCTGAGAAATGTTACAGCAGCACCAAGACAACCTCACCTGGACTGTAAACACCACCTCACGGGTCAAAAGGGAACAAAAGCTTTTGTACTTCCTGCGAAGGATGGGGAGAGCCCACCTGCCCCACACCCATCCTCATAACCTTCTACAGAAGCACCATAGAGAGCGTTCTGACCAGCTGTCTCATTGTGTGGTGTGGAGGATGCAGCGTTGCAGACTGGAAGAAGGTGAGAAGAGTTTTGAGAACAGCAGAGAAGATCATCGGGGCTCCTCTTCTCTCCATTAAGGACATTTCATTCAAGCGCTGTGTGTCCTGAGTCCAAAACATCATCAATGATCCCTGACATCCCCACCATGGACTGTTCTTTGTGCTGCCCTCTAGGAAGAGGCTTCAAAGCATCTGATGCAGGTCTCTCAGATTCTGCCACAGCTTCTTCCCCACCGCCATCAGACAGCTGAACTGTTGAAAAAGCTCTTAATCATGTCACAGACTCAAACTGACAACATCTAACCAAATCACTGCATAATTGCACCATATATATTAATGCTCTGAACTTCTATATCAATGCAATTTTTTGTACAATGTTTTTTTCCCCACAGTTTACATTTGATAACTGCTGCACTTTAAGAAATGGAAATGTCATGAAAGCTGTACAAAAAAAATTGTTTTGTATTCAATCTATGTTTACAGAATGACAAGAAAAGTCTAAGTATAATTTTTATGACACAATGCACACAACATCTTGTACTTCAGATGTTCTCAAAAAATTATTTTAAAAAGTACAACCTCAGCAAAGTCTTCCTCTGTTTTATTAATTTTCAACCTCACCAAGCCATAAAAAACAAAACAAAAAAGACGCTAATCCTTTTGTCAAACTGTGGATTGTGAGTGTGTTGGGTGTGCTTCTTTTTCCTGTTTTCTCCTGTTTTTCCTTGGCCACAGCTTTGCACCAGTGGGCGTTGTGGTGCAGGCAGCAGTATTCACACCTTACTGTAATTATCTCATCAGGCGACTAAGGAATAAAAGAAACTGCTAAATGACTATTCATTTTCTGATGACTTTCCTGTGTGGTGCAATCAGGCCTCCTCTAGTGATAAAAGAAGATTTTCCTGAAAAAAAAAAAAGTCACCTTTTGTTGCCTCTGTGCTTCCTAAACACACCGAATCCTATTTTGCTTCCAATCTGACAGAAAATCATGTCGGACGAGGTCATGGCATTTTTTTCTCTAATTGAAAGTCAATGGGGATGAACACAGCCGATACGATTTTCTGCAGGGGGCTTGAGTAGACCTGGGATCTCAGTTGGACTATGAAACAATTCAGTGGTAATTTCATGGGTCGGACAGGATGAGAGACCAAATTATAGAATAAAACACACCTGCTTTGAGGAAAAAATACAAAAGAAACAATAAATGAGTGCATAAACAATAAATACATATTTTTAATAATAGAATACCTTACCCTTACCCATGATAGGAGTACAGGAGAACATCACAGATAAAGTAGTGATCATTTTTAAACCTCGCAAAAGCAATGAGGTGCAGTAGAGGAGACAGCGGCTTACTACTCTCCTAAAAAAGAAAACTTCATCAAAATTCACAAGGACAGAAAAGGAATATAGTAAAATAGTGTCCCTCTTTGAGCCTCACAAAAACACAAAAAACAAGTGGCAGACAGTGCAGGTGAGTGCAGCTTATCGCTCTCCCTTCAAACAAAAGCAAACATGTTAAAAAACGTCACAGTTCTCTGTCTAAATTTCACCTCTCACTGGCTCATCCAATGCTCATATAAACCGAGCCACCACATTTATTGCTGCGTTTACATTAGTTTAAATGTACTTCCCTTTATATTTCTAATATAAGCCTATTCAAATCGTTCGTTCTGGTTTGAGATGCTGGACAGAAGTCTGGTCATCAAGCGGAGCATTTCTTTGTAGCCGCGCAGTTTTTGTTTTATTAAATAAATTTTAATCATCTTTTCCAGTCAGATAAGGGACAAAAAATTATACCTATATCGAGATCTGATCACACTAAGTAGTAATAATCAGGTCAGAGATAAAAAGTCATGTGCAACTGGTGTGAAGTGTACCTTCTCACACATTACACTTCTTGAGTCGCTTCTAGTTTTGTGAGATCGTCTCTGGTCACTCACCCTGGCTTCTATTAGGATGACTTTTTTATGATCCATGTATCTGCTTGTCAACCCTAATCTCACATGGCTGTTAAATGTCAAGACTGATGTTTTCCGAAACATTTTATCAAATTAGGGCAGTCCTTTTGAAAGGATAAAAAGTAATCATCTTCATTTTGTACATAAAGATTTGGGAATGGAATGGAAGGATTGTCCTCCATCTAAAAATACAGTGTAATGTTTAGCCAGTGATTTCTTCTCATTTACAAACTGGTATGATGTAAGAATTTTTAGTAATTTAATAGATTAAATTTATAAGATGTTATTAAAAGTGTTTGTTGTAAGTGATATCTTTCCAGGAAAGAATTACCCTATAATCCCACATACTCCGTCTGCGCTCCGCTCCGCCCCGCTGCGCTCCAGACCGCCTGCGCAAAGCAAAGCCTACAGCCGCCGCTGTGGTCCCCTCCACTCCGCTCTGAGTTCCTTGGAGATCGTAGAGAGCATGCGCGAGATGAACCAGGGTTTCGGCGGATCATTAAAAATAATTACAATTCATTCATTTTTTCTTTAAATCAAGGCCTTAATTGGCACAAAAATTATTTAAATATGTTTATCGAAGTATTTATAATTCTTTAATAAAAAATACTTATAAAAACAATTTCGTCCGATATGTTATATCGCTATTAATTTACGTGGAACTGATCATAAAGCCGTATGTTCGGAAAGGAAGCTCGAGGCGGAGAAAAAGCTAGAGGATATATATATACGTATATATATGTGTGTGAGTGTGTGTGTGTGTGTGTTTACATACATACAGGAGTCATGGAACTGTGCTTACAGTTCCTTCATATTTCATGTACACTAATAACTTGTGTACATGGTTCTTGTTGATGGCATTACAATCATTTCTAATAGCATTAAAATAGCATTAAATTAGAGTCACTCATTCCTGTATGAACCCTGTGAGCGCTTAATTTAATATGACATATTAAAAAAATCCCACCATCATCCAGCATATGTTCAGTTTTCTGCCCAAATATATAAATATATATTTGTAGATTTTTGTAACAGAGATAAGGATAATTCAAAACAGCTTTTTTTAAATTAACTTGTTCTCTACTCCCAAACTCAGCATCTCTTTTCATTCCTGTAATAAGAAGTTTTTTTTAAATGGATTTGATTAAACTTTAAGTCCCTCGGTATAAAATAAATATTTTGATGGAGATGAGAAATCTGCTTCCTGGTTGGTGAATAACCAATAGTTTGGATCTAATCATTTAAATAAACGGTGTTAGTTTTTTTTTTTATATATATATATATAAGAATTGTGCTATGATTTCTAGTCACCGATCTGTTGCTGCTATATTTTAATTTGACGAACCGGAATTTGTCGATGTTCTTTTTCCTGTTTGGTGCGATTGCAATTGCGGATCTTGACCTGGCCGGACCGGAGCGAAAAATAGCTCGGCTCCGTAATTTGTCGGCGACGGACGGAGAAGACGTACGTGGACGGAGACGTGCGGAGGAGTAGCGGTGGATGTGGAACAGCTCTCATTGATTTCCATGAAAGACAAGCGCTCCGCACGACGTACGTCAGCGGGGCGGAGCGGAGCGCTGACGGAGTATGTGGATTCTGGGGGTAAGAGAGAAAGTTTAAAGATGTAAACACAGAGCTTTCCTCTACACTTCATTGTCTTTGCAAATCAGGACAGTATAAATAGTTAGTATTTGCTAAAGTTCCTTATTGATTTGTTTAGTTCAATTCTGTTTATTTATATAGCACCAACTCATAACACATGATATCTCAAGGCACTGTACAGAGACAATTCAACCAGATCATACAGTCAGATTGGTTCAAAGTTTTTTTTATCTTAGGAAAACCAGCGGATTGCATAAACTAATTGACTCTTCAGCAATCCCTCACACCAAGCATGCTTGTGGTGACAGTGGAAAAGAAAACTCCCTTTTAACAGAGAGAAACCTCCAGCAAAACCAGGCTCAGTATGAGCGGCCATCTGCTGATGCCGACTAGGGTTTAAGGAAACAGAAGTAGATATACAAGAAATAAAGCAGATCTGGAGGTGTATTGCCTTTCTTCAGAAGTCACAGTAAAACCCTTTAGCAACAAGATTTACAGCAACTTAGTTTTAAGTGACTTAGTGTAGAGATTTTTCAAGGTTTTAATTTCACACATAAATGAGGTTCAGTCACATCTGGAGTCTCTCACTTTTAATTGAAAGCATTTACTAAAAACAAACAACTCAGCAATAAGATTGACAGCAACTCAGCACAATCAGAGAAAAACTAGACTTTGAGGGGCTTTAATTTGTGGAATTCCAAGTGATCTGTCATCTGTAGTTAAAAGTAGTCATGTATAAAAAAACATTTCTAACATCTAATAAGCCTAATAAGAGTGAATGAATGTACATTTGTATTTGAGTTTATATTGAAATAGTTACTGTCAGAATACAAGAAAAAAGCTTTTAGCTGAAGATATTATTAATTTACTTACGTCAAGAATGTTTTTAAAAAAAAAGGAATAAGAAAAAGTATAGATATACGTCAAAATTACTGCTCTCATTTTTGAAGCTTGTTCTCAGCCGTGACTTGGGTAATTCTCAGTCATTATTCGCTCAATGTAAAAACCTGCATGACGGTTGGCAGGCTTGTAGATGCCAAAAGGCTGGCTTGACAACATAGGCTACAAAAAAAACCCTGCATATCACACACAAATCATCAACTGCAGTTAAACCATTTTTATTATTATTATTGATTAGAGTTAAAAGTTAAGCAATGTCAAATGTTCAGTGGTCAGAAATGTAAACTATCCCGAGCTTTTGTCAAACTGTGATCATGTTTTTGTTTATTTTGATCCCTAGGATAAAATAGGCTTTTTTCATACATCCCGTTCACCCAAACAACTAGGGGTGGGTATTGGCAAAGAAGTCACGATTCGATTCGAATCACGATTCACATGCCACGATGCGATTCTATCACGATGCATCACGATACTTGAAATATTGCGATGCATTGTGATATTTTCACTGAACACTGTAAGAAAAAGATACAGCCCTTACCAGTAGCTGACTGGCTTGGTGTGATCTGGATAGTGTCTTCAATTGATACATAACTGAAAGCAACTGAATTCATACATAGCTGTATTTATTGAAATTACTTTTGGAGGTGTTGCAATGAAAACAAATACTGGACAGAAATATTACTATTACTGGCATGGACACACCAACAAAAAGATCTTAGGATTCATCAAACTTAAAATAACAAAATGAGGATAATCAGTCCGGACATGCTTATGACACAAAGCAGCAGGCGTCAACACATCCGCAGCGACATCTGCTGGACTGGAAGTTGTATTCCACTTGGTTTGATTGATGTACGCCAACCATTAATGTATTTTATTTGTTCATTTTTTTTTTTTTTTTATAATCGATTCTTGCCTTCAAGAATCGATTCAGTAGATCACAAAAATTAGAATCACGATTCATCGATTTGACGATTATTTTGCACACCCTTACAAACAACCAGCTGCTAACTTAAAGTTTCAGTTTACTGGAAGGAAATAAAATCATTGCATACCGGGAGATACGATGATACATTTACGTAGCTTTTTTTTGAAGATTTCTCACTTCAATTCAACCTCCAGCCTGCCTGCAGTCACAATCATATGTATGTTCATTAATAGAATAAAAAAAAAACAAAAAAAAACTGGGTCTGTTATTAGATTTTTCTTTGCTTTTTTGTTGTACTGTAGGCAAAACCGTGTTGTGGTTTAAAATAATAAAAAAGGGGTCTGTTTCAGTTTTTTTTGTGTTTTGGTTTTGTCAGAAAAATGGTTTATACTTTGATTCCCGGACCCTTTCCCTTTTCCCCTATAAAACACAAGAAAATAGTTTAGAAAAGAGCATGAATTCTGTATTTTATACATTTAATGTTAGTACATTGATGGGACAAAAATCATTACTGTATTTTAGTTATCATCTTATGGTTACTATACTATCAAACTATCATTTTAATTACTTAACAAATAAGTTACCTCAGAGTATCTCTGCTGCTATACCTAGCCAATAGTGGGTCCAATGTACCACAGTTTACAGCTTGTAGGCTATTTGTTGATAAAGAAAATAGGGCAAAAAAAACAAACAAAAAGCAATTGCTTTTGTTTACAGTGCTCTGCCAAGTAGCTGATTTCCCTCGACATAATATGCCTTCTAGTATTAGTTAATACCTGTACTCACAAACTCTTAAAACAAATTCCTTCAAGAGATGATGTTTACTCGCTTCATATGAATTCTTACCATACAGTGCAATGCATAATGTGATCCACAATTTGCATATGAAATTGTCTGTTGCTTTCAGCCTTTTCTTTTGAAATGTTGATCATGAATTCTCATATCTTTGTTGCTTTTGTGTTATAATTTCTCATGTTGCTTATTTATTAGAAGAAGTAAAGTGTTGCTGACGTACAGTAGTGGATAGCTGTATGTGAAATCATGCTTTGATGCTAATGTTTTGTTTTGTCTTGCTTTTGTTAGTTTGTTTTTGTCTGAAACAGTTAAAAAACTCAAAACATTTGTTTCATTGGTCTCTCTCTCTCTCTCTGACTAGGAACGCGGAGATGAGGTGGACCTCATCATTTTCATTATACAGGGTTATTGCAGAGGGTGTTTGCATAGTTAAGCAACAGAAGATAGATGGATAGGTGGCAGCAGGGGGTACTGGCACTTTATTTTCTACTTAATCACTAACTACACATATTCAAATTTCCTGCCTTTCTTTAATTCGAAATTAAAGAAAACATTAGATTCAGACCAATCGTTTTTTTTTGGTAATGGCTTGATTGCAAAAAAAATAAAGAAATAAACTGATTTGAAATGGAAGAGTGTTATGAAAGATTCCAGAGAATATGATATTCAGACAGACAAAGCACAAAAAAGGTTTATTGAGAGTTTTTGAGAAAGATAAACTGGACTGGAGTTGTAGTTTAGTAGCAGACTTAAGAGGGCATATGATGGCTTACCTTGCTGGTTACAGACTGAACAGGCTGATGGGAGAATTTAGAAAGCAGATGATGACTAAACAGGCTTTGAGCAGGAAATGATGGCTGAAAAGGCTGTTGACTTGCTGAACAGGCTGCTGGACGGCAGATTTGGGAAGACAGAGAGGGGAAAGTATTATTAGCCATGATAACAGCTGAGAAGAGGGGTGATAAGGAGAGAGACAAGTGCATCTGTTCACTTTAATTAATACCATTGTGAAGAGCAGAGTGTTAAACTGTTAGCCAGTCCAAAAACAAGCAACAGGGGGAGAGTGAATGACAAGTTTATAGGTGCGTTTCATTTAGAGTTATGAAATGGACCTAAAGGGTCACCGCCATTGCATTCTCTGAATTCCCATTTTACAAAAAAAAAAAAAAAATCAATCAGAAAAAATAAATAAAAGCAAATATTTAAGAAACTTTGTGTATTTTTTGATGACTAAAATGATGCACATGCTGTCCGCTTGTTATAGGTTTTGATACACTTTCATTTCTTGCATAAAGGGCTGCAAAACAAAGGTTTTCCCGCCATAACAACTGTCTCTCAGCTTGTCTATCTATGCCCTGAATACAAATAATATGGACGCAAGCTAGTATCCTAATAAAGCCACTTGCTGCGTTGTAATGTATTACATGGTAGCAATTGGCTGGAGGATAAGTCTCTTGCACTGCTTTGTGTGCGTTTGCCTGGGTTGACTCAGTTCACTTTCAGTGGTGTGTTTGCTGATGCATGTGCTAGGTGTCTACAGGGGACAGAGGAGGAGATTGATGGTGAGCACTGCTGTTGCACGCCCTGTTATGAGTCGCCTCATCAACCTCAAATTCATTGCCTGCTTCTGGCCTCCGACACCATTCATCACTGACACCACCACTTTCTCAAAGGTTGCAATACACATTTTAATAGCTAATAGTCAGAGGGGCTAAATAATTTCTGAGTAGCAGACACTGAGAGTGTGGTACAACAATTGGCAGAAATGTGCACACATGGTATCCAGTCATAAGTCTTTTTATAGATGTAATAGCTATTTGGCAGTCGGTGGGAGCTGTATGCATCATTAATACTGGCTTATAGATCCAAATATTACTTTTAAAACCATATTCATCAAGGTAGACGTGTTAACCTGCCACAGATAACTTACGGAGGGGTGATGTTCATTCAGAGGGCGGCACAGTGTGAACAGCTGAGCATTATTCTTTGCAGTGTCAGCTAAAGATTTAATAAGTTGCTGGGAATTGAAGTGGAGTATTTTTGTCACCTTTAATATCTTTCTTTCTTTTTTTGCGATTTATTATTTTCATTTGAAATAAAAATGCAAAATCATACTTTCCTAAGTTTAAAGTACTAAACTGCTGCATTTCATTGCAAATGCTTACACCTTTTTGACTCACTTTACTTTTTTATTTAAATATGTAGTCTAGGCTTTCTTTTTTTTATCAGCACATAAAGTTCTCTTGAACCTTTCGTCTTTTTGTCAGATTTTAATCAAAAGTTTTATTTTTTTTAGACAAGCACAAATCTGTGAATAATCCTAAAGCAAAAAGAAAATTGTACATTACATTTATCATGCTTTATCTGAAACATGTGGTAAAGAGAAAATAATATCCCCAATACTCTGCGTCCACCAAATAAAATCCCACAAGACAAATTGTGCTCAAAAGTCTCCTAATTAAACATATCCATCCATCCATCCATTTTGCATCACGCTTATCCCTGCTGGGGTCATAAATGGGTGCAGGTACCTATCAATGTCAATGGGTACACGCTGGACAGGTCGCCAGTCTGTTGCAGGGTAACACAGAGACCATCAGGACAAACAGCCATTCACACACACAATCACACCTAAGGAGAATTTAGAAAAGCCAATTAACCTAACAGTCATGTTTCTGGACTGTGGGAGGAAGCCAGAGTACCCAGAGAGAACCCACTCATGCACAGGGTGAAAATGCAAACTCCATGCAGAAAGACCCCAGGCCGGGAATCGAACCCAGAACCTTTTTCCTGCAATGATTCTTTGCATCCTTAAAACTTGACAGGGTAGTTATGTTGAAGCAGTGGGCTGGAGTTTGCTTCATGACATCAATGATGACTTTTGATACATTTGCGGCTTCATTCAGACAAATTCAGCTTTAGAGGCGGAGCTTTGAACATTTAGCACACCTCAGTGCAATAAAGTTGGGTCAAGCACTGGTGCATATCCTCCTTCTACACTTATTATATGTTACCATTTGCTCTTGTTTTTTTGATATCCAGTGTTTTTGGATCATCCGTTTACTGAGCAAACATTAAGGGAGCCATCCTATGTGTGGAAATGTCTCCATTTTTTAGAAACTTAATAAGGCAATGTACATTCAATGTGTTTATTAGAAAACCTAAAGCCTCTAATGTCCAGTAGTATAAGAGTCATAGTATCAAGTCATGCAAGTAATGCAGTTCTTACTAAGATGAACAATGTCATAAAAGGTTGTTGTCTTGTCTTTGTGCCCTGTTTTGACAATATAGCTCTGGGAATAGATGCCCCAGAGCTAGACTATAGCCAAACAGCTTTGCTTTCACAAGAAAGCTATTATTTCTTTTGCCATAAGGTTCCGCTTGATACTTGTATATGAAACTTTATTGAAAATTGTTTAGGGATTAAAATCTTATACAACGGACACAGAATTGGAAGGGAGGTGAGAATGAAAGAGGGCAAAGGAACTAAGGAGATAGAGGGAGAGATAGGAAAGAGTGCATGAAAAGAGAAAATAAAACAAAACAGCAAAAATAGACAACACAGAAGATATACAGTAGTAGTATATATCTGTAGCTGCAGCTTAGTATTTAGTGTTAGTGTGTATCTGTGGTTGACAGGTCTTACAGGTGTTATAGTGCAGGTGCAGCATTACTTCTCCGCTCCACCTCAGGACCAAGCAGAGGATCCCTGAAATATTGGGCAGAAACAAAACTCTCTTTCCAAATCTATCCCACCCAGCCAAACAGTACATTATCACAGCCTGACATCTGTTTCCTGTGAAAGAGAATTTTTTTTTCAAAACTGGAGACATTTTTTACAAAAAAGAAAAAAAAAAAAAGAGTCCTGCTACTGTGTGCAATGCATCTTTTCTTGAATTAAAAACACCTGAGGCACCTTTTTTATTACACCAAACAGCATGTCCAAAAACACTCACCAAGAACACAAAAAATGAATGACACACCCAGAATTTTCACTTTGTTTAGTAATTTTGTTTCATGGGTATATCACTCAAAATCTTTATTGATGTACTAAAAACTAATATTCAAACATATACATAAGTGTTATTATATACATGCACAACATTCTCAGGATTTCATCAAGATCAAGGTAGCAGACCAATCACAATAATGAGCACAGAAGAAAGCCGTATTTCTCCTGTCAGGAACAAAAACTCATCTTACAGGAAAAAAAAGAGGAAGACAGAAGTCTCAATGAAAAGGCAAACGTGGTGGAGCTATGAAAGAGATGCCAAATGATGTGGCAAAGGATTGCTGACTGCATAAATGTGCAAGTTACACATCAGTGACATTTAACACAGCCATGCATCACAGCCTGTAATGCATATTAATCACATGCCCCTCGGGAGTGAAGACATAGAACAGTTAATTTAAAACACAAAAACATAATTTCATCAGGTAAGATGGACTTTTTAATTGAATAATATTTTGGCTACAATAAAGCTGGAAGCTAATGCCACAACTTCTTTCATCATATCAATACAATAAGTGATCACCTGCTCTGTTCTTAAAATGGTGAAAGTCATCAAATGCAGGCCTAAATACAGCGATGTATTTTCCACTTATATTAAACTTCATAGCATTTATTTTCTTTTTTGGCTTCTTATTATTAATCCCCCATCGGTGCAGCTTCAATGTTTCCTCTTCTAATTTATGCACGAATGTGTATATATATAAATATATATATATAATATGAAATTTACAGAACTCCAGGTATTGACTCACCTGCGATGGCATAATTCCTTTATATTTATATGGTATACAGCCAGGGGGCCACACTCCTATAGGTCGCACATCCGACAAGCTGTTCTAGGATTTGACATATATAAGCCAGTCTGGCCCATGAAAACTTGTATTGCTCACATTGTCATAGTGATCCAAATAATCCTCTTACAATTTGTGCTCTGATTTTTGAATTTTCTTATCTATAAATGTTTTTTTTAATTTAGCTTCATATAACTGTAGAAACAAGTGAATTCCAGAGGTGTAACAGGACATTAGAAAGGAGAAAGCAACGACACATGAAAGGTTATTGTATCAAAAAGGAAGAAAAATAATCATAAAGAAATACATTGTAAACTTTTTCTCAATAACACATTTTGCTTTAACTGCTTTTTGGTTTTCAATTAATTTTTTTATTGTGATGTTTTGTTGAAGTTATTTTCCCTTTGAATTAAATCGGGTCTTCAATGAAAGGCCACATCATTGTTCCCTGAACAGCTGATTTTGTTATGATCTGGCTGATGGCTAGTTTAATTGCTCTTTTAATTCACCTATCTAACTCTCCCCTTTTTCTCATTACTGCTCCTCTGATCTACCTACTCCTGCTTCTATTTAAGCTGCTTGGTCCCAGTCATCAGTGCCAGATTATTCTTGAGCCTTCGGTGTTGAGTGTTTTCCAGCGTTACTAATAGTTTTCTGATTGCCTGATCCTCACCCATTTCTGTATTTGGACCTTTGAGCTTGCCTATCCCTGTTCGGATCTGTTTGCCTAACCTGTTTTCAGAGTCCTGTTGGATTGCTCTTGTGGATTGTACCTGGATCTGCCTCTTGTTCTTGCCCTGTGAATTTTCCTGCTTTATGTTGCTTGGAATGGATTCTGCAGCCTTCAAAGCTACAGCATCTGCAACTTTCTGGCAGCGTCCACTGCATCTTGTCAGCCTTCAATCAAGGACTGAACTCTAGGTTAGCGACTCATGCATTCATAATTATCCTCCGTCAGATTATCATGGCCACTAACCTGTGTTTCGCTTCTGTAGAGGTTCTTGCCTCAGATGCCATAGCTGCAGCCACTGCAGATCCATTCCGCCGTTCTTTTAATAAACACTTTTTAAGTTATCTTCTTGTCTGTCAGGCCTGAATACTGAGTCCTCTGTTTTGAGTCATTACAGATTGGCTGCTGGGTGAAGTGTTTTCTAGGTTTCAGATCAATCCTGTAAGATAGCCTGCCATGGAGCAGGTTTGCCATTTACAGTATGTTACCATGGTGACTAGCCTAGCTAAGAATTAATCCAGCCTCTTGGTACTGGAAAGTCAGGCTTAAGTTTTCTCTCTAACTTAGTAATCCTGCTTTGTGGTAAGGCCTCAGTTTTCTTAAAAGTTTTATTTTGTTGGGTTTGTTTCTCCTTTATTTTTATACAGGTATAAGAAATTGTTCTGAATTATAGACACAACTTTGTCCCTTGTAATTTTTCAAAAACTACAATTAAAGCTCTATGATATAAATAAGCTACTGTTTTTTTTTTGTTTTTTTTGTTTTTTTTTATGGGATGTCCTTTGATGTCCTTGTCACATTCTCCAACAAAGAAAAGACCCTGCAGAATGAAACTGCTACAAGGGAACTACAAATGGTTTGATAGCAGAGAACAGATGAGTCAGATTCATTATTTTTCATTTATAAAATATTATCCAGGTTACCACCCAAAAAATAACTGTGCCGTTTAAAAAACATGACCAATATTAATAGCTAGTGATAAAAAACTCATTAATTACAAATCAGTAGTTTTCAAAATAACTATTGAAAATCTACTGATCAGTATTGATGTTGTGTACTTTTAGAAAATGTAAGTATGAAAATTCATATCCAGCTCTGTTTTAATTATTTCTGTACGTTTGATAAGAAAAAAAATACGTCAGGAAACCTTTAAGAAGTGTGTGACATTATAGACCTATATACATGATGAGACTGTAAAGCAGCTACTCTCTCAGTAACAACTTTGATATGGATCTGGATGGAAAGGCAAGTCAATCTGGACCTAATCTCTGGGGTGGAAACTGCAGATGGCCTGAAAACAAAGAGCTAATTTTATGAAGCTGGCTGAAAGGCGCCTTTCTATAAATTATGTTTGAATATAAATATTTGAAAGGATAAAGAGAATATTTCAAGAATGATCAAAAAAGTCACAATGAAAAAAAATAAAAGAGGCTAGTGTTAGGCTGGCACATCACCAAATACCTCAAAGTGGAAAAAACCCTATCAAAGTAAAATGTATCTTAAATATGGTTGTTAAGATTCACTCATCTATACACTGTAATGCATTTAAAGGTTGCAAATTAATATTTTAATAATAAGACACTGAATGCCTTTTGGAGAAACATTTTCCACTCATTTGTTAAATTCTCATATACCTTTTATGAAAAAGCAGAATACTAGCACCACTAAGCTTGCCTTAGAATTGGCTTGTGTGTCTAACAATCATTAAAGTGAAGATTGCTGATGTGATAGAATGTCCACACTGTCCAATTAACTTTACAACTAGTGTGGCTAATAGGTGCAAATGAGCAGAAAACAGCTAAACACCGCATAAACAGCAAAAAGCCCTGCAAACATATGAATGATTCAAACAGCAGGACATGCAAACAAAAACTATCGCAATTGGCAAAATGCTGCAAAACAAAAAAATTCTGCAATCATAGAAGATTCAAACAAATCTGGATAATGGATTACAACACCACATTGTATAAACAAAGGGCAATGTCTTTTGCTTATAGATTATAGGCAAGTTTATTAATTCCAGCAGAACGTTGACTTCAAGTAAAAATACAATCTGGACATTTAAAATCTCCTAATTTATTTTTATTTATTAATTAATAAATCAATTATTTTACAAAACACTAATAATTTTCTTTATTTTTATCAAAACATACAAGCAGAAATTCCCCGCCCCTAAAAAAAAAAAAAAAAAAAAGAAAAGTGGCCAAAGAATAACATTAGGTCAAAGCATTTTCTGGTAATGCTTTGTTCCACCCTGTAACATTTGGCTCAATTAATAATGTGAGTTGAGCAGTGAATTAGATTTACAAAGAAGGAAAGAAGCATGTATTCATTTATTTTCATACAGTCAATTATATATCCTGCTATACAAGACTATAAAAGTAATTTTTTGCGTCATGATTTTTGCGGGTCAGGATAACACTTTGTGCAGCAAATTCTAACTTTAGAAAGCATGTATGATTGAAAGCATGTAGCTACCATGGAAAAAAACAACAACAACAATTTGGCTGTAACTCTGTTGCAGATTATAGTGTGGGTGCAAGAGTCCTGTTCACCTCATCAAGTCCCTGCTCTGCATTGTGTTGTAGAAACCTTATGGTGCAATTACTTCCCTCTTCTGACAAAATATTGGCGTGGGTGGAAATAGCTTCTGTTAATCATGAGCTCTATTTTATCACTTCCAGGTAGAAACCCTTGGCAGTGTTGTGCTGGGAAGCTGCATTAGTGCACTTGCTCAGAGATCCCCCTGCTTGTATTACCATAATTGTGGACAGGATTGTATCAGCATTTACCTTTTCCCTTCTACCAACAAAAAAGGAAGTCTTTTTTTTTTGTTTACCTCACCCCCTGCTGCCTTCCTCAGTCAAATACTGTGAGAGAAAAACTTAATTGAATGAAACTTATTTGAATAAAACAAAGACTATATTTGTCGTCATTGCTTCTTGTCCTACACAGCTTACACAGGCAACCATCAGTGACAGCTCCTCCTGTGGTTCATTTGCTTTGTAACGTACATGACTGCATGAGAGGGGATGCATGTTTGTGCATTTTGTTTGAGAGATAAGGGAATACACAACAGAGGGAGAGATGGAAGTATTACTGTGAGGCATCTGTGTATTCTCTCCAGTGCATGTATTCCATTAAATGCAGCCATGGTGCATCAATGTTAAACTGTGTGAGTGGCCGGGCAGGCGGGGGAGCGTGAGTCAGTGCGGGGGTGCGGACATGGAGTGAGGGTAAGGGGCCAGCTAATGCTGAGTGGCAGTTGATAATACCAGACCGTTATATCAGCATCTGCCCTCCAGCTCGAAGCTTACTTCTGTGAGCTTGCTGCCGCCATCAAGCATTTCAACAAAGATGAACATATTCTCACATAAACATGTCTGTGATGCACACACACCAAGAAACACTGCCTTCTTGCAGCAAACAATCACTTGGGCAGAATCTAATCAAACGGAGGTTATGGGCTGCCTCAAGGCATTATTACAAATTGCTTCTCCTTTTGATGTGTGGGTCTCTCATCCACTGACTCAAGCTCCATATTCTAATGCAGGAACCTACTGACGTGCTTTTTTTCTGAAACAGAATAAAACCCTGGTTTTGTCTTCAAGTGGAAAGAAAGGACAGTACCCTGCACATTCTCTCCAAAACTGGTTGTATCAGTGCATCCCAAAGAGATAGAGTTAATTCTGATTATAAAAATATACATTTTAAAGCTGAAAAGTCAAAGGTAAATTAAAACAAAAAGGTTGCTAACTTTTATAAAGGAACTTTAAAGGACCTGAGAGGTCTGTGGGGTTGATACATCCATTATGTATCTCGGTGCTAAACCACAAAAACAGATATTTTGAATGATCTACTTGGTGTTTTTACAGGTCAACCTTTCAGGTAAAGACATTATTGCAATAATCAATTTGATAAAAAATTAACCTTTGGATGCCAGGGCTCGAAACCTTGGACCCAACATTCAGTCAGACAGATCTTGACAAGTTAAAACAGTCTTTATTGAACAGTCAGTGTGTGGCAGCTAGTCAGCTGGAGCGGAAAGGCTGGATCCTCTGGTTCAGATCCCAGAGTGATGTGATGAATCCGATACCGAGATTGTCCTCTGCTTGTGGCGGCGCAACCTCCGGAGCTCTGGCTGATGAACGGAGCTGTTGCCAACCAACGCCGAGGAGCCGCAGTATCCAAGCCAAAGTCGTACAGAATCAAGTTCAATAACCAGACGATCAGAGAGCCGAAGAGGTGTCGATGTTAGAATCCAAGACGTGGTCAGGAAATCAGTCCAGCTTTGGTAAGCCAATAGAATCCAGTAATGAGTCCGGAACAGAACAGACTAAATGAGCAGAAAGGGGCAAAGCAAAACTCCACAAGACAGAAACAGGTCACAATCAGGTAATTAGAACTATAACCTAAACGCTAGAGTTACTCTCACCAACAGATGGAATAATCTGGCACTGGTAGCCTGAAAACACACAGTATATATAGGAGCTGGAACCAGGTGGAACAGATAAGCAATGATGAGAAAACAGGCAGAGCTAAACAGGTGGGTGGAATAATCAATCAAGCCAGCCACCAGTGCCAGGACCATGACAATGGATGGGTTTCATAAGATCCTGCTGGGACATGAATTCTCTTATTCTGGAAATGTCCTTCAGGTGATAGAAAAAAAAATGTTTATAGCCTGTATATAACTTTGACGGTCTTGGTCTAATCACTGGAATTTTAGGACATAAATCGGCCCAGATTAGTGGTTTCCAATTAGTGGTTTCCAGCTAAAGTATCTTAAACTGTGTGCTAATTTTGGCTGTGTGCTTGGCGGGAGGTTGGGTGGCTTGCTGGGACTGGAGCTGACATTTCTGCTCTCCTCAAAAAGGGGTGGGGGAAAGGATGGCTAGGATATGGAGGAAGAGCGAGCGAACCTGTGAGCTATTTGGGGGGGTGGGGGTGCGGGGGCTTTCTGGTTATGGTGGCCCACGCGGGACATGTTGGCCCTATTGAGCATTTTTTTCTTTGTAAAAATTTTACATGTACAAGTGCACTCTCACAAACAACTACAGGTGCTTGGTTCCAGGTACTTAGAGATTCACTTCCATACAAAAAAGTAAAAAAAATATTCTCATCTTCAGCTACTACAGTATATATATGAGAATAAATAATACTACTTATACTTTAGCGATGGTTTTATCAAGGTGCTACTTTATTGTATCTCTTATACTATATCTGTTGTTTTGCTGTTCTTATTACATCTCTCTTTGCAGGTGATGAAGCAGACAGAAGACGTTATATCATTGTCTCACTTTTATCTCCTCTTTCTTTCATCGTTTCTCCTTTTTCCTGTTTTTCCTTTTTCTGTTCTACTTTCCCATTGCATTGTATATGTAATCTGTAATACTCCTTGCATTAATTATAATAAAGCTATTTACATCCATAAATCAAGCGGAACAGTATGGTGAAAGCCGTACTGCTCCACTTTTGAAAGCAAAATCTGTTGGGCTCTTTTTGGCATCAAGACAATTATTCTTGCCACATTGCCAAACAGGACACTGAAAAAAAAGAATAAACAGTTTAAAACCAATCAGATACCTAAAGATGTGATAAAAAATATTTTCTTAAGTTTTTAAAGCAGCCATTTGTTGAAATCCTAACAATCTGAAGATCTTTTTCGAGACATAATAAAGAGCACCATATTGCTACATTGTAGCTGCAATTTTGACTCTTATGGTTACCAATAAGCACTGTTGCATTATTCTTAGACCAAAGACTACTGAGCCTTAAAAAACTGATTTATGACACATCTACGTTGGTCTTGCTTGCCAGTTTCCCTAATGACATAAATAGTCCCTATCTTAATATGATTTAAATGAGTCAAATTTGATTGGATCGCCTGACAGTGGGCTTTAATACTCGCGCTACTATGGAGCAGAGCCAGACCGAACTTCCCCGACCTCAAACTTTGTGGGCGGGACTAAGTTTGGAATGGCACCCAGGCTAGGTTAACACACCACTTAAAAATAACCCCAGCATCCCCCAGCCTTTAGCAGATGGTATACTACAAACTGGGTCAGAAAAGGTCAGTTGGTGACCTTTATACCAATAATGTCTTTACCAGCTTCGATCAATTATCTGAATTATTTGACTCGTATAGGCACAACCATTTCAAATATTTGCAGATCAGACATTGGATTAAGAGCCAAACAGTAGAAATATTTCCAAATAAACCAGAGGAAATTCTGCTTGAATCATGTTTATTAAATCCCAAACGTACTACTACAAAAGGACTTACTTCATCTGTTTACAAAATTGTTCTTGACTTTTCACCAGCTTATGACAAGCACTCAAAAAAATCTAAATGGGAGTTGGACTTAAACTGTAACTATGATGACAAAAGCTGGAACAGATTATTAAATTCATCTCAAACCATATTAACATCAACAAAACATAGACAAATTCAATTTAATATTCTTCATCGCATACATTATACCCCATATAGGTTGAATAAGCTGAATGCTAGTATCACTGACAAATGCCAGAGGTGTAGGATGTCTGTAGGGGATCTTCTTCATATGCTTCATATGGAATTGTGTACACTTGCAAATCTACTGGAAAAATGTAATTCAGGTAACTTCATCAGTTTGTGGGCTACCTTTAGAACCTGACCCTAGGATCTGGATACTTGAAGATGTTATGTCTTTGAAATTAAATTCCTGTAAGAAATACTTTATTTTACTAGCATCATCTGCAGCAAAAAAGTGTATACTTAAAAATTGGGAATCTATGGAGCCTCCAAACCAAAAACACTGGATCAACAAACTGTTGTCGTACTGCACTCCTGAAAAGATTCTCCATTCAATAAGGGGGACATTGGCAAAGTACGACCAGATATGGACTCCCTTCCTGGACATTCTTACTAGCCTTGACCTGAGAGACTGATTCGGATTGATCTTTACTGTCTTGTTTAATTCCTCTAATATTTTTGTTGTATCCTTTACTTCTTAATCTGGCCTTTCAAGAATATGGATAGTGCTAAATGTAATGTTACTAAGTGTGTTGCCACAAAGAGAGAATGGGTGTGCTGGTGTATTTCTTTTTTTCTTTTTTTTTTTTTTTAGGCGGGGCGGAAGGGTTAAGGGAAAAAAAAAGAAAAAGAAAGAAGAATAATATTGTACCCTGGATGTAGATTCTGTATGGACATACATTCTGAATAAATATATATAGATACAAAAAAAAATCGTGCTTTCAGATGCAGCAGCTCACCTGACATACTGCAAACAAACTTTCAGTGATTTTTACTAATTTGGCAGGTGACAAGAATTTGTACATCTGTGTTTGCCAGTTCCACCTCAAAAAGGACGGTCCTGGACTTATGTAGTGAGTCCATTGCTTAATTTAGTTTGGAAAGCCAAACAGGGTCACCAGCATTGAAGTCCCTGGGTTTACCAGATTCTCCAAAGACGGAGCCAGTTTGGAGAGTACAACCATCTCCTCCAGGAGCTGCATCTTAAACATAGTCACTTTCAGTGGTACTTCTGTTTGACTAGGACCTGCAACTATCCCATTTTGGGGAAGAAGAACTGAACAATAGAGGTAAAGCGAGCTATTATTCTAGAGCTCAGAAAGAGCAGTCGAGGATTATGGCAAAAAACCCAGCTGAGTGCCTCAGAATGGGGCAGAGGCAGCCAGCCATGCTTCAGTGGGAGATTGTAGATTGGAGAAGTCCACGGGGCAGGTACCACCAGAGGTAAGAGAATTGGTTGTGGCTGGCTGGTGTCTGGATTGCAGCGAGGGTTTGGATGACAAATGATAAATGATTTAACAGCAGCCACCTACAAACCTGTTAAGATCATTCCCTACTTCATCATATGTCAGTATTATTTTTCTCTATCTTCCATTCTGATTGAAAGAAGCTTGTCTCCAAGGCACTCCTTCACCGTACATCACTGCTGCATCTAGCCCTGATTAGTTGTTATGACATAGAAAGAGACAAAAGTTCCAATATTTCAACTCCTGTGATTCTTATTTTCATTCACCTCACAGTGCTCCTGATCCCTCTAGATAGGGATAGCATGCATATTCATTAGTGTGATCGCACATAGAAGAATAGAATAGAAACAGAGTCAAATGGGGCTCCAAGCTCCAATAACACCTGTCTATTGGTTCTTCCACAGTTTGGTGTTAAATATTATGTGTCATATAAATCCTAAAAAAATCTTGCTTTTAGCAGCTTTAAGTGGAAAATCTTCTTGATTAACAGAAATAAATACTTGAAAATATCAGTCTTTGTAATTAGTCTATATGACACTTTTCAAATAGTAAACTGAATTCCTGAAATATATTAGCTTTTTAATATTACTTAGTAAGTGTCACTTTGAAAGCAGATGTTTTTTCAGTTGTGTGTGTGTGTAATGGAACAGTAGAGCACTAAGTCTGTATTCTCAGTCAATAACCAGTGAAGTATGGAGGAGAGGGAAATCTGATTGTGGGGTTTTGTTGATATTGAAAAGAATCTGTTATTTGGGTTTCATACTTGTAGATTAAAATGGAATGGAATAACTGGATGGGGCTTTAAGAACAGGAAAAATGCACGCTAAACAAGACAACAGTGCCTGCAACTCTGCCACGGGGAAACTCCTTTCACAAATAAATGGAGACTGATACAAATTTTTTTTTGGGATTTGTATCAATTCAAGAGTGGGATTTCATTCAGTCTGTGTTGAAACCCTTCTTCCACTGACATCTAATTTGTGAAAAATGCTCCTTATGGAGGACCAAGAAAGGTGCTGGGGGGTTGGTCTTGGCTATGATTCAAAGACAGTTACACCTGCAGTGACAGTGATACAGACATGGACAGTTGTTTGAGGTGGAGGATTTCTCTCTACTGTCTTCACCAGTGACAGATAAAATAGAGGGATAGCGGAATGTTATGTCGATATGTCCCCAGCATCACTGAGCCACACCTGTTCAGGCTACTAGAGCTAGAGATTCCCAAGGCTGTTGGGAATCTCTAGTGCAGTTGAGCCTGCCAAGGAATCTGATCATAGAATTAAGACAGTTTCAACACAGACTTGGGGCAGGGTTTAGATTATACATTATATGCAGATCAGAGTAAATTGTTAAAACTATTCCATGTTGATAGCATTGAGAGACATCCATTTATGCAGTTTAGTAGCAAAAGATCAGATTATCAGCAAAACAAACAAAACAAAGGATGTTTTGGGGTGAGTTGTACTTTAAGGACTTTTTTAATAATATAAAGAGAAGTTGCCTTTTCCTCTAAGCAAATCTTAATATTAAAGTTTGATTTGCACTGTTGTACTTGAACTGCTGTTCATTTCAATTGAACTTAATTATCCTGAATACAGTAAAGATGCCTGAATTTCATACATTTGAATATAACAATTCTTAATCGTATATATCTAATAATGTGCATTTTGGTTTATGATTTTGAAGCCTGAAAGCTTCTGTAGTGTCTTATCGGCAATTCTTTTTCTAATAAGATGAAAGATTTTAAGACTCTAATGGGCAAACACAACACTTACTTAAGAAACCAGGCCTCATATGACTGACATTTGTGTCTAATACAAATCTAATCACTGGACATCAGTGATTTCTTAAAATCCCTGCCTATGGTTACCTGAATATATAGGGGAATAAAATCCGTCCATTAACACAGGGGCTCTCAGCCACACACAGCCAGAAGCAAAAACCTATGATGCAGTTAGAAATAAACTCTGAGGCCTGACAGCTGAATCTCACTGCACACAAGGCAGAAGTGAAAGCTTGACAGTGACAAATGAAATCTATGGAAATCACTTTGGCTTGAACATTTTCAATACGCTTGTTTTTACATTATGCACATATGCCAGTAATGACAGTGTCTTACTTTACCTGAAGTACAACAGCAAAGCCAATTGGCCGAAAAAAGTGTACTTTTTTCAGCCTTGAGCCATAATGCACAAAATGTGCCATTAAAGAAAACCTTGGGAACGACGAGCTAAAGGGGGAAGCAGGATGTGTTTTTTATTTTTCTGATAAATAGAGCAGACATATGAGAGAGTGAAAACATTGGTAAAAACCATGTGTGGGTAATAAAAGTCTCCCTGTATGACCAGTAATTGTTTACTCCAGCAAACATTCTGATTCTTGCTTTGATGTCTCTGGAAAGGTGTGAGGGATTTAAACCCTTTTCATTATTCTTTTTCATTTCGTCATTCTCTATTCTACAGCAAAAGCTGCAGAGTTTGTTTCAATGTCTAGGTACTGATAATAATCCGAGTTACAGCCAAAGTGTATAAAGCTAGACATTTAGAAAAGCTTTTTGCTTACAGGACATTGTTCGTGACAAGCAGCTACTGTATGAGTCACAATACATTAAAAAATATAAATTATAAAAAGGTTCTGTTATGCATAAGGTTTGTGTAAAATATCAGTGCTTTAACAGATTTGCAATTTTCTTGAAAAAAAGAACCAAAATGAAAATATAAATAGATGTTTTAACCTTTATAACTTTCCGCTTGACCTTTCTGTTGGATTTATTTGTTTTCATGCTTCTGTTTAACAAATCTGTGTTTAACAAATCTTCTGTTTAACAAAAAATGAAACCTCTGAGGCCTAAATTAAATTGTGCCAAAGAAGATAGTAGCTAATTATAATAACTGTTAGAATCTGATTAGACTGTATTAGATGTTTAAAAAGGGGGTTAATAAAAATTTAAAACAAACCTTTGAAATATCTATCAGAAAATACAAAACATGTTTTCTTATAATTTGACATTGCATCTCAGCTTTTCTCAGAAGTGAAAAATAGAGAGCAACAAAGTGCAGATGCACTGCAGATTCATAAACAGGCCGGCAAATTAAAAAACATGCTACAACTTCATAATTGATGTTAACACACAAATTACATACAAAGGGAAAATGTTGCAAGTAGCGATAATAACTGCAAGTTAAAAACAGCTGTGCTCCAGACCATTAGGGGGAAACCATCATCATCTCACATGTGACCGAGCTATATACATTATTACAAACTAATTTCTATGGACCAAACAGCAAAAACAAAAGAGTGATGCCTTCATAGAGGAAATCTGGGGAGAAGAAAGAAAATGTAAATTTTAGTTTAAATCTTTTTTAAAACACTGCGTGTTCCATTTTCTTCTTCACTAGGGGTCTAGTTTTATTTTAGTGATTGTCGGCTTCTAGTGGTCTGGAGTACCTCTGATACGGAGATTCCCGTTATGTGAAAATCCTCCTTCTTGGGAGCTTTTTATACCCATCTCTTCTGTTCTCTGATCATGCAGTTCAGTCAATCTTTACTATCATGGCTGGGTCTGAGACATGGGTTTATCCCACTGCCGTTGAAAATATAAAAGTTAATGAGCTGTTCCATATAAGCTGCTTTTTATTAATATTATACATATATTTAAATTGCAGTTACAATTTTAATGTAATGTTTTGTACAGCTTTAGGGAAAAATATTTATTTTTTTTCATTCATTCCTAATAAATAAAGTTACTATTAAGTTACAAGATAACAAATCTGCAGTAACAGTGTAACACTACTGAAACATTAGGCTGCATAGTGAAGATGTTTTATGTCACTGCATCAGAAAAAAAGATCATGGGTTATTGCTAAATAAAAGGTTAATGCAATTATTTCAGTGTGTAACTTTGAAGGTCTTGTGTTTAAATTAAATGCACCAAGCTGGAGCAAGGATGAAGTCTTCAGGATTACTTTTCTAGTTTTTTGATATTTTGCATCTGTACACATCAAGTAATGTCAGCATTGTTTTTGTGAATCAGTTTTTTGAAAGGATCCACAAACATGACTGTCAAGTAATTTCCCATCCTGATCTTTTAAGTGGCAATCTTTTTATCAATTTATAACAGCATTGAAGTTTGTAGCTTGTACTTTCCTAAGCCTTTTCATTTCCAATTAAAATTTTTCAAATCATTGTCGTGTAAGGCTTATTTTTAATATGTCAAGTCTCACTGTGATGCCAAAAAAAATCTATCTACAGCTTTACAAATCACACACACACACACACACACACACACACACACACACACACATATATATATATATATATATATATATATATATATATATATATATATATATATATATATATATATATATATATATATATACACACACACACACACACAAAAGTATGGAAAAGCAGGACATGTCATTCCCCCCCTTAGACTGAGGTTCTATGCAGGATCCTACAAAAATTCTGTTTCAACTAAGGGAATCAGCCCAAAACTGCATGGAAGGAGCTGTTAAATGACCTGAAGAGAGCTGTCACCACCGTTTCCATGGTTACTGTGTGTAATGCACTAAGATGTTATGGTTTGCCCACGACCATTTGGCATTAATTCCACTTGCTGTGCTTGCCGGAACAAGAGTACCATCCCAAAAACACCACCCCAACTATGAGGCATGGGGTTGGAAGCAACATGCTTTGGGGGTGTTTTTCTGCACATGAGACAGTATGAATATATCTCTCACATTGAACATTCACCTAAAATGTACATGTCAGACTATTGCATAATTTGCAAGTGGGAGAACTTGCAAAAATTGCAACTTGTACAAATACTGATTTTCCTCAATATATATATTTGGAAAGCAGACTACTCTTTGATCTTTGTATGCAGCTGATCACACAAATAGGTCTACATAATTTTTCTTTCACTTCACGTCAAAAAAATAATCATAATCATAATGCTGGATGAATGAACAAAAATAAAAAAAATTTAATCCCTCACTAAATCTAACAGGATAGATAAAAATGTGATTTTTTTTTGTATGCACTTAAATTTAGATTTTGAAACCTCTCTGAAAATTATGAGAGCAGTCAAAACAAACACATGAGCAATAGCACATGGTACTACAGAACTGATGATTTTTTATTGTCTAAGTGAAGTGCTAATATAATTCTGAGTATTGCATAAAAATCATACATAAAGAGCTCCCACAGCCAGGCAGGGGGGGCATGACAACCAAAGAGAAATGGGCCACCACCGACAAAGAATAGAAGAGAAATGAGTCTGCACCACTCCTGTGTTTGAAGCTGACCGATGCAAGACTATCTCACGAAATGACCCTGAATTCTACTCTGTGAACCAAGTGAACCCCTCTGTGTTTTTATATTTCCCATCTCCTAGAAGTTAATCAATCCACGCAAGATGCAACACGCTAATCTTCAAGCGTGCAAGAAAGAAAACCAGCCCTTCAGCAGCTCCATCACAACATTTTTTTCCTTTTTCATTCAGGAAAGTACTATTTCATTCATGCCATTTCCGTTCATTCATCAGCTCGGGCCAGCCTAGACTCACACTGCTATCTCCCCACCAACATTCTTATCAATGGGGGTGACGTCAGAAGCGCCTGCAGATGGGGGTGGGGGTTGCATGGGGGGTGTCACGTGGTCCAGCGAAGGGTTATATACGATAAAGTTGCGCTGACCGTGGTGCTGAAAACATTCACCCAAATGCACACCAGCACCAGTGCCGCTGCGGTATAAACAAACCTTCAAAACTAAACAAAGAATCCCTGATTAAGATTTGTTTTTTATTGATGTTTGTCGCAAGCTGAACAGAGAAGGAGGGGAAACTGAAGTTCTTTCAGGCGGTCCTCTATTCATGATAATAATCTTGGCTTGTTTTGGCTTTGCGAGTTTCACCGCTTCCCCAGCCCCCCTGCGGGACTCCAGGTAAGTGGAGCAAACTCTCATCTTTTTTCCAAAGCTAGGCATTCTGACCAAACAGAACAGGGCTGGGTGTTTTTTTTTTTTTTTTTTTTACCCTTTTTTCCCCCGCAGAAACAATTTCAAGAATGTGAGAAAAATAAAAATAGGATCGAGGCTTTCCATTTGGTGCATGATTAATTAATTCATAACTTCATAGAAAATTGCAGTTTTACTGGTAAATATTTTTTTGAGACACGGGTAATGAACCTTGTTTAACTAAGAAGATAATAAAATCTTAAAATATTTAAAAACCTTTTGGTTCATAAATTTAAGCCGTTTAAAACGTGTATTTTTTCATGCTTGAAACGTAGTTCTAATTGTTAACAATACCACGTTTTGTAGGAAAAACGATGTTTTATGTCTTTCTTTATTTTGAGGTTTAAAAAGTACAAACTGAATACACAATAAAAAAATTAAAAAAGGAAACATTTTAGGAATGTTTTTTTGTTCCGAGAAGGCAGTGGAGCATTTAACCGCTTTGTGTCTGCAATTGTGTTCGGGAAATACATTTATACAGCAGATTTCTGTTGCTTTGAAATTTTGAAAATGTTTGACGCGACAAAAAAAAAAAAAAAAAAAAAAAAAAAAGAACAAAACAAACAAAAATGCTTGCACTTTTATTATAAAACCATTTTTAAACAATTAAAAATAAATGGCTAATAATTTCTAAATTAAGTGATTTAAGCATTTATGTTGGACCATTTGATTAAGCCAACTTAGATTGTTTCGTTTCTGTTCGTTTTACTAGATAAGAAGGGATGCAAATTTAGATTCGGGCACCCTCGCCCCGACATTTTTGCGCTCGTCTGCATTCCGCCGTAACGGCTGCCGCCTCTGGAGAGATGTATCATACAAAGGACAAAAGCCACTTATCTCTACTGGCCGATTCATTTTCTGTGAATAATGGAAAGAAAATCTTTTTCTTTTTTTTTCTTTTTCTTTTTTTTTACAAATCCAGCTTTATTTGCACCGAACGTGAGGAGACCGGAGCGTTAAACGCCGCCCAACGTTTCCAAAAGGTTTTACGCGTGACTTGCCTGCGCTTGCCATCTTTAAACCCATAGTCGTGCCAAATCGCTTTGACGCACGGGGAAAAAAAGCCAAAATAACGGGGGAAAGAGTTTGTTTTCTCCGACTGTATTTTAAAGATAGAGTTTGTTAAAATGGGATGTACCTGCATCATGGTCGTGTTGACTTGGAAAAAAGGGTGAGAATTTTCTTTTTCCTTAAACACGAGTTGTTTATTGTCCTGTAAATGATTACTACTGGAGAGCTATGCTCCCTTAAATCTCGCCCGGCATTATACGAAGGAGAAAGATTCCTTTTAAATATCTTAATCAGCATCTGCTTAAGGTGACGATTAGGCAAGCGACGGAAAAAAAAGGCCAAACTACTCATGTGGATCACTTATTTCCTATATAAATACGCTCTAATTCAAATAAAAAAGTTCCAATCCTCTATATAAGGAATCATTTTAGTTAAAGGGTTAAAAATTTAGCTGTTAAAAGCGTATTATTGAAACTAAAACATTTTTTTCTGTAAAATAAATTCTGCTTTCATAGATAATTTATGTTTATTCTAAAATGTATATAAAAATGTAAGACTAAGACTGATCGTTTTTTGTTATAGAACAAATGCACATTATAGGATTTAATATCCGTCTACAAATGAAAGAAATGCAAATTATTAGAGATTTCCATGCATTTAATTAAAAAAGAGAAGTGATCCTGTTATTTTGATGATCCCATATCCATTGAAATTCCTACATCAGTCTCCATGCGAAGAGGTTCTCATGTGTTTTTCTCTTCTTCTTCTTCTTCTGCTTCTTCTTCCCTTTCTTTCAGGTGCTTCACCTCCCTCCTGACTGTCCTGCATGGTCATGACCTGTCAAAATTCCCCTTTCACAGCTCGCCTTATCCTATTGGTCCTGCTCACTGTCACTCCACGCCTAGCCAGCTCTGCCCCAGTGTGGGACGAGAAAGGGGAGGGAGGGGTGCAGGGGCGCACACGGACAGACCACAAAGAGGACAGTTCGGGCCCCATCCTCTCAGCCCCCCAGCCCCAGATTTTGCCTGACCCATTTGAAGGATTGCAAGATCGAGGCCGTAGTCCTGGTCAAGATAAATATTTAGATAAAGCCAGTGACCCCGAGCAGGTGCTTGCTGTTCTTTTGGAGTCTCTGGACCACCCAGGGGATGGCAAAATCCTTACCAGCAGAAACAGAGACTGGAAGGAGGAGGATAAGGGTCGGAAGCTGCCCTCTGCTGAATCTGTGCAGGGTGGTGAGATAAGAGAAACAGAGCAGACAGAAGGGGAGAGGGGGAAGGAAGACGACAATGATAAGGGGGAGGCTGATAAGGCAATTGAAAAGGTAATTTTAGGCCATTTGGCAGTTGTTCAGGCAGATGAGATGAAAGAAAAGGAGGAGGAGCAAAGTGCAACTAAGGAAGAACGAAAAAATGAAGAAGAGGAACAAGAAGAGGGAAATAATTTAGATGAACTCATAGACAAAGTCAAATCTGCATCCACCTCAGACGTGGATGATCCCTCATTGGAGCGCAAAATCCGAGGCTACTTCCAAAACATAGACTTGGGTCTGCAAGACAATGAGATCCTGCCTCCTTTGAAGGGCTACAAGGCATACAACACTCAGCTCGCTCGAGCTGGGAAGAAGCAGCACTGGCAGGACAACATGTCTAGCAATAGACCTGTAAAGGGGGGGAATTTCATGGACGACTTTGATGAGGGAGGCGAAGAAATAGAGGAGGAGGTAGAGGAGGAGGAGGAGAGCCTCTCCCACATGGAAGAAGAAGCGAGGGCGCGTGCAGAGAAGCAGGAGATTCTCCGGCAGCAGGAGGAGGCGGAGAAAGCTAGGGAGGAAGAGCAGAGGCTCGCTGACATCGCCTCCGACATGCTGCTGCAGTACATGGGCAGGAAGCAGCAGTCCTTCATGAAGCCACGACAGAAGAGCAGCAACACCGCCGAGGACAAGAGGTCAGAAGAGGTCCTACCCGACGAAGACGACCTGGACCAGCAAATGATTGATAGGCTGATTGAAATCAGCAGCAAGCTCCACCTCCCTGCCGACGACGTGATTGAGATCATAAGCGATGTGGAGGAGAAAAAGAAGAAAAGGAAAGAGTTGCAGCAGCAGCCAATCAACAGTAATCCAGTCATTCCTCGCTTTAGGCCTCTGGTGCCTCCTCCTCTTGCCACCCCACCCATTTACCACTACACAGCTTCAAAAAATCCCAAGAAAGCTCCTTATAAGCACAATAAATCCAACAAGAAATGGCACAAAGACAAAATCAAGTCATACAAGCAGGACTATTGGTATAAGCCACAGAAGCAGCTTGACTACTGGTATAAACCTCAGAAACAGTTTTTAGCCTTCCCATCCTATCCCTACTACCAAAAGCCATATCGAGCCTACTACCCAGTTTACTTCCCATATCCTAAAGCACAGTACTATGGCAAGTCATCCCCTTCCCGAGACCAGTCTTTTGGCCCCCAAGAACTCGATCTCCAGCCCCCAAGGCGCAGGCACAGGGGTGGCGGTAAGAACTTGGCGGGACAGGGCTGGAGGCAGCAGCCACCACCACGCCTATCTCTCACTCCTTATATCTCTAACTATATCCTTCCTCACCCACGGACCTACCAGCCTCTGCCTCCCCCCAAACCAGTGATTGCCCCCAGAAGGGGGAGGAGACCACCTTACTACTACCCACAGGTCACCCAAGTAGATGACTATGAGGAAGATGGGCTGGTGCCTCAGCTGGACAGTGAGGAGGAGCTGGAGAACTTTATCGAGAGGATCTACATGAAGCGCAGAATGTATTGAGAGACTCTTTTGGACATTGTCAGATCAGAGGGACTGAAGGAGGGCCAAGTTTGAAGAAAATTAGCAAAGTATAATACGAAGGACTGAGAGGAGTTACATTTGGAGCCTGTGGTCATTTTCAGTGGTTGGAAAGTTAAAAAATTTGATTTCTGTTGTTCTTCACTTTAAGTTTATTCAGTTTTCAGTCGGGGAGAAGATAAAGAAATTCATCTCCCTGTGACCATTTCAGCCTCTTGATGGGTTTACATAAAAAAAAAAAAAAACAGAACATACTGCAGTGTATGTCTGCCTCCATTCAGGTCAATCTCTGATGTTTTCTTGTATATTTCAGAGAATTATTGAGCGCACATTCACAAAGATTAACACTCTGACAGACACACACACACATACAGAGGCATGCATACACATGCATCCATGACACATTTACATGCACACTTTAAAAAATATGTTTACAGCATCACTTGGTATCTTCTTTTTGTATCTTTTTGTCACATTACAAAGGAAAAACAGATCAACAACTTAAACAAACATGAAAATGAAAGTATATTTTTGTTGTATTTGATGTGTTTAAATGCCTTTCTTATGCCAGATTGGATTAACTTTAATCAGCTATACATATTTAAGTTTGATTTCAAGATTGAGATTATTTGCCTTACCAATGCCATGGTTCTATAAGGGATATTTCACATTGCTTATGAAATAATTCACATATGATCCTGATGTAGAAACCCTGTGGACTCCAAAAGCACAAACTTAAAGAGTAAACACTTCCAACATGGTGGACCAGGGGTTTTTAACTGTTCTGGGATCTAGTTTTATTTTTTCAACACACATATGGTAGTTTTATGTATGCCTTAACTTATTGTTGTCATCAGAAGCCCTTTTACTTCTTGTGTAAATTTTTGTTTCTACAACATCCCTGGATTTCCTTTTCTTTAAAAAAAAAAATACTTGAAATCACACTATGTGTTTTGCAGCCTTTAATTGCAGATGTTTCCACCAAGAGGCTACAAATATTTTGTTGATTTTTCAGGAGATATTCATCGAAAAGCTTCAGTCCAGGGAGTCAGGGATTGTGCGTAAGCCGTTAAATGCACGTCTTTCTACTTGCATCTTAAAAAATGAACAAAAAAAATGAACAAAAAAAGAGGAAAAAAACAGTATGGAGAGTTCAAAATGGTTGTTTTCTCTAAATAAACTGTGAACCTAAAAAAAAAAAAGAAAAATCAAAGGAAAGAGGGCCACTGTGTGCACAGTGAAGCCATCTGTCTTGTAAAAGGAGAGTGTTGTTGTTGATGTCACCTTTAGCATTGTAAGATGTACAGTGTGAAATAAATTTGCCTGTGCAATGTGTAAATAACAGCATGATGATTACTAGTTTTGCTATATGATAAAAAAAATAAAAGCAATTATTTTATTAAAGTTCAGTTTTTTAATGGCTTTTTGGAGAGTGCTGTATTGTCTGAATTCAGCAACAAGAAAAAAAAACAAAAAACAAAAAAAAAACCAAGCTAAATAGGACAAAAAGAAGATCACAATCAGCTGAAGCTTAACAACAGCACGACTCATGTCAAAGCAGTGTCAGTATGGAGACAAAGCAAAATCTTTTAAAAAGAGTTTGTTATATTCACAAAAGAAAAAGAAATTCACATGAATGGAGATGAGAAAGGAAGAAAAAAGTATGGTAGAAATAAAGAGGGGAGGACGAAGGGGAAATGGTAACTGCAGTGATTGATGAGTCACATGATTGGTGGATGAGTCATCCATCTGTACAGTTTACTGCGCAGGACCACACACACCGCCGCCCCCAAACCGCACAATCACACCCACACACTCACACACATATTCTCTTTGAGATGTATAGTAATTCAGCTGCTGGCATTCCAGATAAAGATTGAGTCATGTTCGCTTCAGCTTAAAGCCTGCAAGTCGGCCAGTAGAAAAAGGTGTTTGGCAGATGGGTTTTGCCATATCTTGTTTTCACACCTCCCCCTCGCTCACATCAAACACACAATGTGCCCTTCTGCTGTACTTCCTCGAGTTGCCTACCGGTTTGCTGCTTGTTTGGCATCAAAACAAACTTTATGGATGCTGTCAACAGAACAAACACTAACCATGATTAGCAGGCTTTCAATATGGTGAACATCAGATGTTAATCCTCCAGCTTGCTCACATTTGGTTTGAAATTGCCTTCTATCTTTCTTTGGTTCTGTTATTCCAAAAATGCAATACAAACCCTCAGTTAAACTCAAGAACATGTAATAGACAAAATACGTACATTGATTTGGGACCGTTTTTCAGGACCACTGATAAAAGCCAGAAAGATTTGTTGGAATCTGGGAGAGAGCACCAAGTTTATTTGGCTCAGCTTCAAAACAATAAAAGGTACTGGTTATTGTTCCCTAATGTGTATTTATAAACAAACCAAGCTTAAACACAAAGAAAATATATATATAATATATTGTGGCATCAAACTGTAACTCTTTGTTATTAATAATGTAAGCTCACCAGTTCCTTTGTTTTATATATATATATATATATATATATATATATATATATATATATATATATATATATATATATATATATATATATATATATATATATATATATATATTAATTTTGAATATTAAAAACAATTTCAGTTTATTTATTCCATTAATGTTGAGTAATAATTTTAGATCTATGATCTGGGTTCATACAGTTCAATTGTGACTTGGGGCAGCTCTGTATTACATGTGTAATACATTTAACAGTGCTTCATTTAGGGTCGGCCCTACTGTCAGTACTTTTGTTTAGCCTCATTTTGCACAGCAGTTGCTCTTTTCCTTCAACATTTCCCCCAAAAAAAGGAATTCTTGACCAACACTTTCTAAATTATCTGTCTTAATCTTCCAAGTTCCCCAATTTTTTTCTGAGGCTGTCTATGGTGGCCAACAGGTGCAAACATGCAGCAAACGACAAAACGATCTGCAGACACATGTATGATGCATGCACATTCAACACTAAAAACACTAAACAACAAAGCAAAATCTATATGTGCATCATCGTGGTAGATTATCATTGTTTGCTGCGAGTTTGCACCTGTCGCCACCATATCTTCCCCTGTCAGAATAAGTGTTTTACTCGAACTGAGCAAAGTTCTGACCACAACTTAGAAGGAGCAATGAGTGGAAGAATATTAGTAATATAAAACAAAAAACACTATGGTAATGCACAAGAAGACAACTGTTCATTCATGAAGGGAGATAAAGTAAATAACCTACATTATATATAGCGCAAGGGACAACAACAACAGATATACTCGAGGATAAGTGGAGAAGAGCATGGAATGCAGGTGAGTAAACCATTGAATAATGTGAAGTAGCTAAAGTACATGTAGTGCAGAGAGACTGAAATGTACTCCTAATTAGATATTACTGGTACACTAAATAACATAAAAAATAAGATACACAGAAGCTATTTAACCACACTGCAAAACATATCAGATATCTAAGAAAACAAAAATATCATGCCAGGAAAAGACAGACCCTAAGCATAAACTAAGAAACAAAACACTGAATTAAGAGCTAATATCAAAAGCTCTTAGATAAACTGAACACATAAATGGCTTAAGCAAGCAATACCTTTTCTAACACACTTAATAAAATGTTGTAAACAAAAAAGAAAGCCAAAATAAAAACATGGAAAACTTAACAATTATGTTATTCAGGATTCTGAATCCAACCTGCTTGGAGTCTTATTTCTTATGGTGTAGCTGATAGGAAATCTAAACAGATGATTTTGTAATTTATAGTGTTGACTAACTGCACTGCTGGAATACTTTACATTTGAACAGTTTTCTTTTAAGCTATATATTTTCTCCATGAGGCTGCCAGTCACAAATCTTTAGTTAGCTAAAGGTTAGCACATACAGAGTCAGTCACAACAGAATGACAAATGGAGCCAAAATCTCTGTGGTTATTCCTGTACAAGTTGTGGGTTATTCAGTAATAATTGTAATAATTAAAGTTCTCTTAATTAACCACATTTCCCCCATCCGACAGACACAAAAAACACAGAGGGAGAAATGGAGGGAGGAATGAGGAGCAGGGTGGGGTGGGGGTGTCATAGGTAAAACTATTCACAGAACTACACTTAGACTAAATCCCTCTCTCAGTGCAACAGTGAAGAGGCAGATATTCCTAATATGTTTTTCAGCTAATTTGGTGCTATACCAGCTTTGATTCATTCACCAGCTGTGAACAAATGATTTGACAGTGTATTCTTTCATTGTTTAGTTGATCATATTTAGTTTTTCTCTTAATGAAACAATTTATATATATTTTTTACTTATTCCTACAAGCTGGAGAAACACAATGCATAGATGTCTAGCCAGTCCAAGGCAAAATTACACTAAGCAGCTGCCTGGGTCTACCACACCAGCAGGTGGCCTAAGTACAGGCCTTGAAAGAATTACTAAGAAAAAAGAAAAGGTTTCTGGTTATTTTGCCATTTTGCACTCTTGGTTCTTTTGTGCTTAACTTTGTGTACCAAATTGAGTCTTCCATAGGGTGTTTTGTGGACCAAGCAGGTGACAAACCAGGTTTGTCAACCAACAACATCATGTTTTGTTTGATCCATTCATTGTTCTCTATAAAAAGGTGGTTCTATAACCCAAATTAGATGATGCACTATGACTTAGACTTAGAGGGATTTTATTTTGTCATTTTATACACACAAGTGTAAACAAAAAGACATTTGGTTCAGTGGAGCTCCCTAGCCTATTTCATGTTTGCAGTGCAGATAAGAAAGCAGTGATAAAAACATTGAGATGAAAAAAATGATGTAAACATATGACTGTATAGTTACAGTTCCAACATTTCAGTTTTTCTTTTGTTTTTTTTTTTTTTGTTTTTAACCCATTTTACATAACATTTAGCAGTCCAATGGCAGTGGGGAAGAAACTGTTACGGAATCTGCTGGACCTGCATCGGATGCTTTGAAGTCTCTTTCCAGAGGCCAGCAGGGAGAACAGTCCATGTTGGGGTGTGAGGGGTCATTTATGATGTTACGGACTCAGGACACGCAGCGCTTGGATTAAATGTCTTTAATGGAGGGAAGAGGAGCCCCGATGATCCTCCTGGCTGTTCTTCCCACTCTTCTCACCTTTTTCCAGTCTGAGACGCAACAGCATCCACACCACACAGTGAGACAGATGGTCAGAACACTCTCTATACTGCTTCTGTAGAAGGTGGTGAGGATGGGTGGGGGCCCACCACAGTGGTGTCATCTGCAAACTTCACAATGTGATTGTAGTTGAACCTGGGGACACAGTCATGTGTCATCAGAGTGAACAGCAGGGGGCTCAGGACGCAGCCCTGAGGGGAGCCTGTGCTTAGGATGATGACATCAGAGGTTTCTGTCCGACCCGGACTGACTGAGGTCAGTTAGTGAGGAACTCTAGCAGCCAATTACAGAGGGGTGTATTGAAGCTCAGCTATTCCAGTTTGTGCTGTGGATGATGGCGTTGAAAGCTGAACTGAAGTCCAGGATGAAACCTGTAAGAAATCAGAAATACTTGATTAACTATCCAATTGATTGAAATCAGACATTTCATAATTTCTATAGGAATAAAATCCAACAAGGAACTCTCACTAAAAACATTTAAAACTTTGATGCAATGTGGTTTACTTGAATTCTAGAGGAGTTACGTTGCATGGTCTTTGGGTCCAACACTTTTAAAGGTTGTGTATAAAGAGAGACTACCCTTTTCATTGCTCACTGGTTAGGCTGGGCCCAAACAGTGATACAGTATAGGTAATTGGATAAAATGATAGCATAAAAGTATAGTTATGTTCTCCTCGCTGCAATGTACCAATTGCAACTATACAACTAGCTAAACTCCTCCTTATAAATGAGGACATGAGTCATAGTACGCTCCAGTTGCTCTTTACTGTGGCTCTCTTCTTCTAATTACAAAGTCAGAGTGCTTGAATGGGAGAGGAGACCTCTTCTGTAGACCTCTTTGTCCATTAGTTTCAAAAAGATATCATCTTTGATAGAAGGCGCTAGTTTGTTCTTGTGTTCAGTGTGGCTGAAAACCTTCTGGCCCAATATTTCTTCCTCAAACTTTCTTTTCTCTGAAGTCCTCTCTCTGACCTTTTTCTTGGTGAGCCTTTTCTTTGATTTGCAAGAAGTTTGTACAGGGCTCGAGTAGGGAGGGCCGGCCGCTGTCAAGCACAGTTGTCCTAAAGGCAAGCAGACTTCTACAACCAGCACCCATCCTAGGCCTAGGTATTTGGCAAAGGGGACATTGTGGGGACCATTGACTTTTTCATTAAATTAAGGGACTCTAATTATGTCCCTGCCAAGTAAAAAGAGGATTTTGGCTTTTGGTTCAACCTCTGGGTTATGCTCTGCTACCTTGACGAGGTTTTGATGATGGCAAGCTGCATTAGGGGTTGGGATTTAAGAACAGTTGTCAGGTATGTCATTGCACTCAATGAGGGGTGGGAGGGGAATTGTGGCTTTTCCGTCAAGTGACTTGATTACCACACTTTTGGCCCTACGTCTACATGTTTTGACTACACCAGAGCATGTCTTCAAATAGAAAGAGTACAGTTTGCACGCAATGTTAAACAGCTCGAAAAGCTGAGTGCGAATTCAAGACGTGTTCTATCTGCCTCTGCTTTATCCGTATTAATGAACTAGTTGATGTAGATGAACATGAACTTCTGTTATTGGCCACAGAAATTGTGTTGCTTTGTTCAGCTTCCATCTTGCCACGATGTACAATGGCAGCTTTTTCAACATCTTTTCACTATGTGTCCTCGCTGCAATGTACCATTTGCAGCTATACGACTAGCTAATCTCCTCCTTATAAATGAAGAGTTGAGTCACAGAGAGCTCCAGTTGCTCTTTATTGTGGTTCTTCGTATTACAAAGTCAGAGTGAAAACTGTAACAGAAAAATACAAAAAAGACCATTTGACTCTGAACGCTGCTTTTCCCTTATGTAAATAAACATAACGTAACAGGAAAGCAGAAGAAAAGCGAACTCAGCTCCCTCCTTGAACTTCCGTCCTGACAGAAAAAGAAAAAAACCTGAAACTCGGCATGCTAGTGTAAAAACTGCCTCTTTTAAGTCCGCTAAGATTAATGCCTAAAAGGCAACACAATAATTTAGCAACATTTATATGGAGACAAGATCTTATTAGGTGAAAACAATTGAAATTTGTCCTGATAGTTTTTGTGATTTCCATCATATGCGTCATGAAGGACACAGTATACAGTCGAGAAAGACAGCAGGAAGTTTCACAACGTTAATTAACATAAACACTGACAGACAGGAATGCAGAGCTGTGGATCTGCTGATATGCAGCGACAGCGGGGGGAGGCAGGGCAACACCCATCACTGGCACTCTGGTTTGGGGTAAGTGGCCACAGGTACACTATATTGCCAAAAGTATTTGCTCACCCATCCAAATTATTGGAATCAGGTGTTCCAATCACTTCCATGGCCACAGGTGTATAAATTCAAGCACCTAGGCATGCAGACTGTTTTTACAAACATTTGTGAAAGAATGGGTCGCTCTCAGGAGCTCAGTGAATTCCAGTGTGGAACTGTGATAGGATGCCACCTGTGCAACAAATCCAGTCGTGAAATTTCCTCGCTCCTAAATATTCCACAGTCAACTGTCAGCTGTATTATAAGAAAATGGAAGTGTTTGGGAACGACAGCAACTCAGCCACGAAGTGGTAGGCCACGTAAACTGACGGAGCGGGGTCAGCGGATGCTGACGCGCATAGTGCGAAGAGGTCGCCAACTTTCTGCAGAGTCAATCACTACAGACCTCCAAACTTCATGTGGCCTTCAGATTAGCTCAAGAACAGTGCGCAGAGAGCTTCGTGGAATGGGTTTCCATGGTCGAGCAGCTGCATCCAAGCCATACATCACCAAGTGCAATGCAAAGCGTCGGATGCGGTGGTGTAAAGCACGCCGCCACTGGACTCTAGAGCAGTGGAGACGCGTTCTCTGGAGTGACGAATCGCGCTTCTCCATCTGGCAATCTGATGGACGGGTCTGGGTTTGGCGGTTGCCAGGAGAACGGTACTTGTCTGACTGCATTGTGCCAAGTGTAAAGTTTGGTGGAGGGGGGATTATGGTGTGGGGTTGTTTTTCAGGAGCTGGGCTTGGCCCCTTAGTTCCAGTGAAAGGAACTCTGAATGCTTCAGCATACCAAGACATTTTGGACAATTCCATGCTCCCAACTTTGTGGGAACAGTTTGGAGCTGGCCCCTTCCTCTTCCAACATGACTGTGCACCAGTGCACAAAGCAAGGTCCATAAAGACATGGATGACAGAGTCTGGTGTGGATGAACTTGACTGGCCTGCACAGAGTCCTGACCTCAACCCGATAGAACACCTTTGGGATGAATTAGAGCGGAGACTGAGAGCCAGGCCTTCTCGTCCAACATCAGTGTGCGACCTCACAAATGCGCTTCTGGAAGAATGGTCAAAAATTCCCATAAACACACTCCTAAACCTTGTGGACAGCCTTCCCAGAAGAGTTGAAGCTGTTCTAGCTGCAAAGGGTGGACCGACGTCATATTGAACCCTATGGATTAGGAACGGGATGTCACTTAAGCTCATATGTGAGTCAAGGCAGGTGAGCAAATACTTTTGGCAATATAGTGTAAGTGACCACAATAATCTGATAGAGGATAACTATCCATGTGAGTCACCTAACTGGTTTAACATTTCAGTCCGTCCTCTCGGGTGAGGCAAGATCCAGTCGATGCACTGCCAACGAGAGGTGGTGCGGAGCTGCCCAGAGTGTCCCCAATGCAGCAGCCTCCGTGAAACAGGCAGAAGTCCGAGCCAGGTCAGGGAAACAGTCCAGAACAGGGACAGTTCTCAGATCCAGGAGCCCAAAACCCAGTCAGAGGTTCCGATAAGATCAGCAACAAACAGATCCAGGGTTCCAGGAATCCACAGATCATTAATGCAGAATCAGAGTTCCTTGAGTCCGGCAGCAAGCTCAGACAGACACACTCAGATGGAGACAGGGTGACTTAGTTGTGGAGAGGCAGAGACATGCCATGGTACCAGGAGAACTGTGGAACTTTTGAACTAGCTCCCTCTTCTACAGCCAAAAAAGGAACAGGGCTCCCTCATAGGATAAAAGCCAGGACTACGGGACTTTAAACTAGCTCCTTCCTGCTGAGCCAAAACTGGAACAGGGCATGCTCAGCTGAGAACACAATCAGAAAGCAACAAAAACCCGCTCTAAACTCTGAAAATCAGCCATGATCTCCTGAAACTGAAATCACAATGTTTCATTATTTTAATGGCCAAGCATTAAGTACCAAGTATCAGGTTTTACACTCATTTGGACTACTGAAATGCAGTTTATGGAGGCAATAGCCAGTGTTGGGAAAGTTCTCTTTCTACGTGAACTAGTTCAAAGTTCAGTTCACACATTTTAAAATGAACTAGTTCAGTTCATAGTTCACAATTCCAAAAAACGAACTAGTTCATAGTTCTTTTTTTTTTTCATATATTGCTCAATTACACCATAGCCTACTGTAGAACCACAGACGGCAATTATTTTATCAGTTGTAACTCTGAAACTGTGCGTCAGATTTCATCTTCATATCCAGTTTTGAATCCTTATCCAACCAGGGTTTACATTAGCATTGAGGGGACAGCATTTCCCCATTGTTGCTTTAATGCTTTGTTGCTGTCCATTCACTTCACACTAGTAGCAGCTGCAGCTTTCACCCCTACAGTATATTCTCAAAAACATCACGAAACATGTGCTGCTTGAATGGTCTTTTTTATGAGGAATTATTAAAAGAAAAATAGGAAAGTAGTCTTTAAGGTGCAAATGTTTTTTTTTATTTTAATAATTTTTTTCCATTTGAAATTCCATTTCAATACATACTAAAAAGGAATCCTGGAAAATTATACCAGGCAGGTTTAACAAACAAGTTACATGGATAGTAAAACCCTCAAGAACAGGGGTCTTCTATGTTTTCCAGACCAAGGACCCCCAAACTGATGGCGAGATGGAGCGGGGACCCCCTAACTATATATATTGTATGAAATTGTGTCCTATAGTCACTCTATTACAGATGGAGTAATGTAAAGAAATTAATTTCTCCCTGGGATTATTAAAGTTTTTCTGATTCTGATTCCTGGTTGTTGTGAAGGAAACGGTGCCCAGCTTGAAAGAGCTCCTGTGTGTCGCTGAATGTGAGCATTGATGACTGAAAGACATCTTCTGCCTCCATTTATCTGTTTACTACAGTGTGTTGATTTCATGTTAATGAGTATTTAAAGACATTTCAATTAGTGGGGGGAAAAAAATGCAGGGGGGGAATATAAAAATATCAACTAACCATGCAGACCCTCATGCAGTACCTCCGTAGACCCCCTAGGGGTCGCGGATCCCCCGTTGAAGACCTCCGCTCAAAAAGATTTTACTAACACAAACTGAGGGACCAGGCTGAGGTAGGAATTTAAGGTTACTGAAGTGCGGATTTTTTTACTGAAAGCCGGCGGGCAAACTTGTTGCCATCATCCTCACCGACCACCTGGTCATAAACCTGTTTTAAGTCGCCTCCATGCTGCTGTGGCTTCCACGCTGCATTTTGTTTTGATGACGCACGCGGCTGTAGCACGACGCTGGTAGCTGGTGTTGCCAGATTGGGTGTTTTTCCCGCTACATATTAAGGCCTGTTTACGGTGTGATTTAGCCGGGGTTTCGCCTGGAGGACTCTATAGAAATCTGGCAACCTATTGAACGGAGCTGAACTGAGAGAGCGTGCCGTTCACAGACACCAGAATGAACGAGTTCACAATAACGTTCATCAGGCAATAATGCAGTACGTTCAGTTCACGTTCGCCCAAAATATGAACGAGTTCATGAACTTTCGTTCAATGAACGCGTTCAGGCACAACACTGGCAATAGCCAACAAACTCTCTCCTGTCTGCAATTAGTCCAAAATGCAGCGGCTCATCTTTTAACCAGAGAACATCAACACATTACATAAATTCTTGCATCTCTGCACTGGCTCCCTCTTGATTTTATAATTTATTTTAAGATTGTAATGTTTGTGTTTAGAGCTTTGAATGGGATGGCTCCTCAAAATATTACCGATCTCCTCCGGACTTACTCTCTGCCACTTACTTTTAGGTCTGAGGGCCATCTTTAGCAAAAGCCAGGCATATGCAATATTTTCAATCATTGCACACAGCTACAGCTCAAACCGTACGATGCAAACACAGAGTTTAACAGTTCCCAGCTCATGATGTATGTTCTCACAATGTGCGGCCCAACGCTCTGATGTGATCTACCTGCTCTCACTGCACGTCTAAAAAAGCACCCGTCAGACTCATTGCAAAGAGATGGCATTGACTCATGAATCTGGAAGAAGATCTGCCTTGCTTGCACATGTGCCGGGCTCGAGGCTCTGGTGAATCGGCTCATAGATGCTCATAGCTCTGCTTCAACAGAAGGATTTGTCCGCGAACACTTCACGACGGCCCACTGAATTTAAAAATGTTTTTTTTTTACTCCCGACCTTACGATACCTGATCGGGAGGTGGTCATGAGCGGCTAATCTCCTCTCTTTCCCCTTGTATACTACACGATGCAGGACACACGATGAGGCTGAAACTTGGCCCGATTGAAACATTTTTTGCACAACTGGAAAATCGCCAGACTTGGGAATACTTTGCCTCTCTGTATACAAACAGCCTCCACAGTAGAGTGTTTTAAGTCTCGTCTTAAGACCCAGTTTTACTCTTTTGGCTTTTAACACTGCATAATTGTGTTGTCCTCTGTGTCCTTTTTATTTATCTATTCATTTTAAACCCTTACTGCTTTCTTGTGTGTTTTTTTTGTTGTTGTTTTTGTTTTTTTGTACAGCACATTGGAAAAAAATGTTGTTAAATGTGTTATATAAATAAAGTGGATTAGATTGGATTTCACTAATGAAGGTATATATTTTTTGAAATAAGTCCTACACATTGGTTAGTTTTATGGAGACAGAAAACTGAATCTTATATGGCGTCTTCTTTTTTTTTTCTTAACAAATTGGATAATTTAAACTGTCTCTCACACAAAACATAGTTTGGCTATTGAAAATGATGGTTCATCTATGCAGTTTCTTTTAAAACATCAAGTCAGTGCTAGCTGATGGTCTTACTGTGTACTGCTTGAAAAGGGCACATTATAACATTTCCCATAATCATGTTATTGTATTATATGCAATTAAAATTACAATTTTAATTCATTTAAATATAGATTAATATTTCTCATCTGTAAGGTCAAGTTACACGCCATGTTACTAATCATTCATGTCTCTCCCAGTGGGTAAACTATAAGTAAAATGTAATTTGAGTATTTCTGAAGGCTTCAAGTCTCCAAGGAAGAAACCTGGTATACATCCAGTTCCTGGCTAATGTGAGTTAAAAAGCACCACAATTTCCCAGTGATGGCCCCAATGATTTTTATGCATAAAAAATGAAAAATAAAAAGCCAAACTTCAACTACTGTCGGGGTGGTTAAGTTAACCTTAACATACAATTCAATCAATTATTCTTTAAAGCCAGTGTACAAATATGAAGCTAAAACTTGACTATATTACAAATGTATTCACACTGAATGACATTACAATATCACAGCGATAAAGTAACTAAATTATAACTATAATGATTGTTCTTTTTTTTGTTGCATGGCAACTAAGAGTACCCATGTCATTTTTTTGCTCAGCAAATGGTGTTATTTATGCATTTTTCTAATGATGGTTTCAGTTTCTCCATGTTGTTGCTGTTTTTTGTGAACACCCTGATGCTGTTGGTATAATAGCAGGTTATAAATGCAATTCAATCTTCATTTGGTAGGCAGTTTATTTGAATAGGTGGGGCATGGGCAAGAATAATCCTAGCAGTTTAGTGAAATAAATAATAGTTTTGTATGCAACCATTTCATCCTCTGGAGTTTATATTTGTTTCTGTAAAATAATCCCTTCTATGTTATGATTTAGCCACTTTGTAGCTGTATACTTTGTGTCATTTTATACTGAAACAATTAAAATTCCTGTTTCTCTGACTGTAACTGGCTGGATGTGCTCTCCCTCTGACATGGGAGTTGGCTTGTTGCTCGTCTGCCTTTTAAAGCTGCTTTTTTCATCTCTGATTCTGTCTCCTTGAACCCCACTCGGCCTCTGCAGATGGTCGCTCACACTGAGCCTGGCTCTGCTGGAGGTTTCTTCCTGTTAAAGGGGAGTTTTCCGTCTCCACTGTCGCTACAAGCATGCTTAGTGTGAGGGATTGCATTCGAGTTAATGAGTCGATGTAATCAACTGGTTTTCCTTAGATAGAAAACTTTGAATCAATTTGACTGTATGATCTCTGGAACAGTAAAGTGCCGTGAGATGACATGTGTTGTGAAATGGTGCTATATAAATAAACTGAGTTTAAAATATGCTTGGTGAGGTTACATATTATAGAACAATTAATGAAGGAATGGCATTTTCAAACAGCCAACTTTGCACACATCTGCTGGATAAATCCAAACCTCTCTTCTAAACTCAAAGCCTCTGTTAACAATTAATTTCAACTTCCCTTAAAATGTTTCCATTTTATTCCAAGCATTGGATGTTGTGCTACTAAGGCTGATTAAGTTAATCTCTACATATATCTTGCTTGTCAGAACTCAAAATAACAACAACAGCAGATATACTCTTATCTTTGACAAAACAACAAGTACATCAAAAATGTGAGTGGGGTATAGTCATGGTTTACACAACATCAAACTATTATGATACCATTCTTGGAGTAAAACTGAAAAACAAAATAGAGGCATTTTACTGTCGTGTTTTCTGACTCCTTGTTTCAATTCTTCACCACACATAAAAACTCTTGAAGACTATTACGATCTAGACCTGCATCATCATTACTTGTCTTCAAAAGACTCAAATCTCTTCGACTGTCCAACAGACTTCCTCTAGGCAGAACTTAACCATTGTTGATGAAAATATTTTTTTGTCATGTTGCTCAACAGTTTCTCCACTCCAGCACACCATTTTATTCTTCAGGATCTGGATTTATAAGGTGTCTTTTAAAGTATGTTTTATTTCTTTCTTTCTTTTTTTTTTATTTTGGTTACCACAAAAAAAAAACTGTGTTGTTTTTCAGATCAACACTGTTAGGAAGGTTAGTAAGGAAACATAATCTGTAGTATTTGATTGCTAGGTAATCTAATAGTGAGGTATCTTCATATAGATAATGAATTTTAAGTAGGCAAAAATAGAAATGATATCCAATGTCGACTTTTTTCAGCCTTACACCCAAGGCCCAGTGGACAATTCCAAAGAAATTTCTGCTAAACTCTGATTCCGTGCTACCGATTCAGTATGAGATATATTTTTGTGTTAAATAAATGCAACACTGACATTTAATAATATATGCATTCACATACATAAATGAAATATTCCATTACATTTTGTAAGCACTGCAGTGAGAAATAAAATTGCCTTACAAAAATGTATTGATTTTTATTTCCACATTTTGAGACATTACAACCACAAATATCAGTGTATCATATTGACTTTTCTGTAACAGGCCAGAAGAAAATTGAAACAAAGTTATTTAAATATTTTTCTTTTAAATCCCACCTAAAAGGCAGAGTGTGCATTTGTAGTCTACACCCCTCATTCAGGTTTGTAGAATCAGTTTTCACTGCAATGATATTATCCAAGGAGATGTCTTCATCAGCTTTTGTTTTCTAAAGACTGAAATATTTAAATACCTTGACTTGTCTATTGCTTTCATCTTAAATCCTCTACTTGTTTAATATAAATATATATATATATATATATATATATATATATATATATATATATATATATATATATATATATATATATATATATATATAAACCCAGGGGAAAAAACTCTAAAGCATTGTCTATAAAAGACATTTTACTTTCTGACTTATGATGAATAAAATACCTCTAAGAAATGTCTGTTTTTAGGGAGAAAGGACTAGCACAAAGATTTGATATTGTATTTTGTTTAGAAGCATGTTCAGCAAACATTGAACCTGAAAGAGCCTGTTACAGTAAATTAAACACGAATCTCGCCTCATTACTTTTCATGTTGTTCCCTTTTACCAACTTTGTTGAACATAACACACTCTATCAAACATGCTTTCAGAAGCCATTAGGACACTAGAGGCAGAGCAGCCAGGATCTCTCCCACTGCAACGCTCTCCTTGTTTATGATCTGTGCACCCCTTATCTTTCTGCTCGTGTCTTTCATCTTTTCCTTCCTCTCTTATACCAATCTGTACCATCTTTTGTCTCTACAATTATCCATGCTCCCTCCTCCCCTCCTCGTGTATCCCTAATGCTACCTATAACACCCAGTTGTACCCTTCTTTCCTTCTATCCTTTCCCCATTTCTTGTTTTGTATGCAAACGCTAAGGGAGAAAAAATGGGCGAAAAACACTTTCTCTGCACCACTGTCACAAAAGACCGGTGAGTCATCTCCACTTATGTTCCTTGACTCCCTCCTCCCACAAAAAGAGCACGAGTACACACACACTCACACATCACATGCACACACTCGTATAAAACAACACTCACATTACCTGCTGCGGATTTACAGGAAGACATGTCTAGATGCACAAATGTTTGTGAGCTACAGATACAGATTTGAACAAAAATATTCCACAGTTTCTGAAACAAACCCTTTATTTAAAATCAGATTTATTCATGTTAACATTGCCCAATATTTGCTTCTTAAAATGCCATACATTATTATGTGAATCCATTGCATACAGAGTGATAATGATGATTTTAAGAATGACTACACAAACTGACAAGACTGTTAAAAATTAACAGTATTTGTGTAATTGTGATCTTTTTTGGGGGGGGGTTAGAAAAACAAAGAAATGAGATGGCATAAAACAGTAAAACAAACGCACCCCAGGAGATATTAATCTTTTTTGTTCATGTTGATATGCTTATTTAAATAGGAAATACTCTTTCTCCATCTGCTGGTGGAATGGGTCTCTACAGTCATATGTGTGCTATTAAAATGGCAGTGGTAATACCGAAGAATATCTGGAACAATGGAAGAAGGTATCACTACTGTTTATTTTCTAACAATCCAAATAAAGTACTGTAAGAACATTTTAAAATAACTACTTTATGTTTATTTTCTTTCCACATCCTGTTGCTTTTAAAATACCTTAATATCAATACTTACTGCATCAGTGTTGGCATGGAGTCAATTAGCTTGTTGAGGTGTCATGGAAATCTAGGATCCTTTAACAGTAGCCTTCAGGTCATATGCATTTTGGGTCTGGTATCTTTTATCTTCCTCTTAACAATATTGCATTGATTCTCTATAGGGTTTGGTCAGGTGAGTTTGATGGCACAGACACAGTGACACCATGCTCATTGAACTAGCTTTTGATACATTTTGCACTATGCACATGGGGAAGGGAGCAGGAAGAGCTCAAAACTTTTTCTGAACTTTGAAGTTCAGGAAGAACAGTGGATTGACATCAGATAACATGGCCACACAAATCAGCACACAAAACTTGAACCGATGTGGATTTTGTGCCTCTCCACTTTTCTAATTTCTCCTTGCTGCATAAAAATACCAAAATCAGATGTTTGATTAGTCCAATAGTTCCAGCATAACTTTATGCTACTGATGAACTAATTATTTGAAGGTTTTTGCTGTTACACATTTTTAACAGGTCTGCCAAGAAATCAGTCTACATAATTTTCCAGGGAACTATACCTTCTGCCTACAAATGTGCATGCCCTTTTCACAACCCTATCCTAAACTTCATATTGTCTCATAATTATTTGACGACCAGCATTGAGAGCATGTTTGGAGCAGTTACATAAAAGATGTGAAAACATCTTAACAGGCCCTACAATGCATATTTCCAAATGAGCCCACGGAGATATATTATCATTTCTTTATTTTGTATTTTTATTTTATGGTCAAAGTCACACAAAGAATCTTCATTTGAAATACGAATAATAATGTAGTAAAAACATGGGGTCAATCATTTACTGCCACTTTATATAGAGCATATCCTTGCATATCTCATAAAAGCATTTAGAAAGTTGTTGGCTTCTTCTGATCTTGCTAATGTGAGCCAAACTCCACCGCACAGATACCGGAGCCCCCATCTGATTACTTTTTACAGAGACCTGCTTGTGAGCTATTCAGACACATTAAATATTTAGAGCCTGGAGCTTCCGTTTCAGACACAGAGCGTGAGGAAAGAGAGCATAGAAGCTGGCAGAAACAAGGGACAAGAGAAAGAAAAAGCCAAAGAAGTGCAGGATTAGTAGGAGACGGTACATCAGGCACCCTGGGAGGAAGCCACATAAAGAAGGATGGAGGAAGAAAGGTAAGGCAAGAGATGATTGAATGTTTAAGACTAATCAAGCAGCGGCTTTCAGAGTAACAGTAGAGGCTGAGCTGGTTTAAGCTGCAGATAATTGAGCAGCTGATAACCCTCTTGTTGAACAGTTAGGGGGGCAGGATTTTCAACTCTGCTTCTTTTCTTTGAAATAAGCAGTGGGAAAACATCTGTCCAGACAGAAATAATGACTGAAAACCTCATTGAGGAAAATACTGAGTCTAGACCTATCCACACACCAGATGAAAACAACAAGATTGACAGTGGAGACCCTGATGAGGAGGTAAAACCAAGATGAGCCCCTCAAATGAAAAAAAAAAAAACATTATTTGCCACTATCAGATCTTTTGTTTTTGCTGTGTTGCCTGTTTTGTGTGGTTGGTGGTCATAGATTTCAGAGGATCAATGCAGAAGAAGTTCGGAGACACTGGCACAGGAAGCTATGATAACTGCAGATACACAAGCCGATGAGGACTACCTCCCAGAGACCCACCTGTCAAAGGTGGATGACGTGAACCCCCCATCAGTGTCACCTGATCCCCCCACCACAAAGGGTAGGTTACACATGCACACCAACTAGTATTTTTTTTTTCACACTCCTGTGGGGACATTCTATTTAGAAGTGCTCAAAGCATAAAACTTTTCTTCTCAGCTTTTTGGAAAATAATTTATAACCAGAACCACAGAATCATTCCAGCATTAACAAATTAAGACTCAAACTAAACTGATGTACATGTAAACAACACGTGTATCAGTTCATTTGTTCCTTGCAAATGAACTGATACCCCTGGGGGAGTTTTATTTTATATTGAAAGTAAAACCAAACCTTTCAATGTACTTTGTTGCTTTCTGATGCTCTCGTTGCCATCCTGTAAGATTTGGGAGATGTGGAGTGCTTGTAATTCGTTTTATAGCTTGCACCTGCAACTTTCTCTTTGACCTACACGTTAGTGAGCATCAGACTTAATGAAACTCACTAACGTGTTTACTTATATTCTCCATTAAACTGCTGAAGCCTTCACAGAGTGGCTGGATTAACACTGAGACTAAATGGCAACCAGGTAGAATCCATTTAGTTACCAAGTCCAGAAGACAGTTAGTTGCACTGGATTTAAGATATCAGAGCACCTTAGATTTTTAAATGCATTGTACATTTTTCTAATTTTCAAAATAATAATCGTTTTACTGTATGGCTACCCTATATCTAATAAAAATTGAACAAATACATAAAACTGTTTAGTTTGATTGAGAAAATGTGAAAACAAATTTAGTTTGGCATGTTATGGGTGTATACATGAAATGGAAATGGATAAGACATGCAAAACAAGTACTGTTTGCCTGATTTAAAAAAGCAAATTGCGTTTTTTTCCTGGAAGTGTGGGAGTGGCTGTAAAAGAGCAATGAACTTCAAAGCCATGGAGCTTGAAGAAATTATACGATAATAATGTTTAGGGTGCACTTTGCAAATGAGTATCTAGAAGTGCTACAAAGCTATGGTCAAAATTTAAAAGATGAAAAATGACAGATTTAAGAGCTTAAATATCAGCCATAAAACCTGAAAAAGCTGTCAGCTCTCCTGTTATCCCCTCTAAGTGAGTCTAGTTCTAGAAGGAGCTACTTTCAGATTTATATTGAAACTATGCTCTAAACAGTTGATTTCACATCCGCAGGCTTCTAATGACACCCCCACGACCCAAATAATTACAAACCAAAGTAGGCACATAGCAGTTTAGTGCTACACACCTGTGCTCCATATGCAGGCTGTAAAGGAATGTTGAAGGAGAGAAGATTCATCTTCCCGCAACTTAAAGAGGCATATTCATGTTGTTCTCAGATGGACGTAAATATTAAGTTCTGTTTGTTCATTGACATGCCGTTACATTTAGATTCAGTTTTAATGTTTTTATTTCTGGTTTAACTTAGACAAACTTTATTGTCATTTTGTACACACAGGATGTATACAAATCAAAATTTTATTCAGTACAGCTCTCAAGACATTCCCATTTCTTAAGGTGCAGCAGTGATAAAATGTAAACATGTTGATCAGAGGTAAACATAAGACTGAGATATTATTTACAGTTTTCCAACATTAAGCCTTTTTTTTTTTTCTTTCTTCGTTTTATTGAACATTCAGCATTCTAATGGCAGCGGGAAATAAGCTGTTTTGGAATCTGCTGGACTTGCATCGGATGCTTTGAAGCCTCTTCCCAGAGGGCAGCAGGGAGAACAGTCCATGGTGGGGATGTGAGGGGTTACTTACGATGTTATAGGCTTGGGACACGCAGCGCTGGGATGAAATGTCTTTTGTAGAGGGAAGAGGAGCCCGGATGATCTTCTCTGCAGTTCTCACTACTCTCTTCAATTTCTTCCAGTATGCTGCTTTGCATCCTCCACCCCACATAGTGAGACAGCTGGTCAGAGTGCTCTCTATTGTGCTTCTGTAGAAGGTTGTGAGGATGGGTGGGGGCAGGTGGGCTCTCGTCCTCCTCCTCAGGAAGTAGATGCACTTTTGTGCCCTTTTGACCATTGAGGTGGTCTTTACAGTCCAGGTGAGGTTGTCTGTGAAGTGCATCCCCAGGAATTTGGTGCTGCTGACCACCTCTACAGCTAACCTGTTGATGAGAAGTCGACTATGGTTAGGCTGATTCTTTCTGAAGTCAATGATGATCTCTTTCGTTTTCTCTACAATCAGGGTCAGGTTGTTGTCTTTGCACCAGCTGCTCCACCTCCTTTCTGTAGTCGTGGTCATTGCCATCTTTAATGAAGCCCACCACTGTGGTGTTGTCTTCGGACCTCACGATGTGATAAGTGGTGAACCTGGGGACGCAGACGTGTGTCACCAAGGTGAACAGAAGGGGCCTCAGGACACAGCCCTAAGGGGAGCCTGTGCTTAGGGTGATGACATCAGAGGTGTTCTGTCTGACCTGGAAGGACTGAAGTTTCTTTGTGATAAAGTCTAGCAGCCAATGGCAGAGGGGTGTATTGAAGCCCAGCTGTTCCAGTTTTCTTATCAGATGTGGTGGGATGATGGTGTTGCAAGCTAAACTGAAGTCAAGGAACAGCATCCGCACATGGGTGTTCTTCTCCTTCAGGTGTGCCAGGCTCAGGTGAAGTGCAGAGGAGAGGAGATGGCATAATCAGTGGAGTGGTTCTGTCGGTAGGCAAACTGGAACTGGTCGAATGTTGGGTGGAGACTGGAGACGATGTGTTCTTTAACCAGCCTTACGAAACACTTCATCATCATGGGAAAAGTGTGACAGGCCGCTAGTCATTAATTGAGGTGACCTGAGGTTTCTGAGGACTTAAGCCTTTGGAAAGCCCGATTAGCCTGATCAGACCAACATAACCTAACCTTGGAGGAGGTGAGAGCATGAGGGGGCGTGGCCACCTGACTCTAGTTCCTGATAAACCTGTGATAAAAGTTGGCGAATCGCAGGAATCTCTGTAGCTGCTTTCAAATTACAGGGAGCCGGCCAGCCGGCAACCGCACACACCTTCATGGGGTCCATGGAGTTCTGATCTGGGGAGAGCACAAAGCCCAGGAACGACATAGTGTTAACATGAAACTCACATTTTTCTGCCTCGACAAACAGCTGGTTCTGAAGCAGACAAAGCAGGACAGATCTGAAATGTATTATACAGGACTCTAAATCCTGAGAATAAATAATAATGTCCTCAAGGTAAACAAATATAAAATGTCCATCCATGTCCCTGAGCATGCCGTTAAACAGATTCTGGAAAACAGCAGCAGCATTAGTGAGCCCAATATGCATCACCAAATACTCATAATGGCCAGTGGGAGTATTGAAAGCAGTATTCTATTCGTCCTCACTGATGCGGACCAGGTGGTAAGCATTGTGAAGATCCAGCTTGGAAAAAATCTTAGCCTCCTAAATCTGGTTAAAAGCTGAGTTGTTCAAAGGGATGAGGTAGCAATCTTGACTATGATGTCATTAAGACCCCTGAAATCTATACATGGGCTGAGGGAATCATCCTTCTTCCCCACAAAAAAGAAGCCCGTTCCAGCAGGGGAAGAAAAGGGACGAATTATGCGTCACATATTTCTCCATAGCGAGAGTCTCAGGAGCAGATAACAAAAAAAAATCTACCTCTAGGGGGTGTGTGTGTTGGCAGCAGATTATTCGGAGATAGAGCAGTAGCTCTGCTTTTATTGAAAACCTCCCGGAGACTGTGATACTCCACAGAAATCTTAGAGAGATCAGGGTAATAATCCTCATCCTCACTCTTAGCTGAGGCTTCTGATTTGGCTGGGCGTAGACAGGAACCAGGACAGGAAGTACCCCCGCCTAAATCCTCCTACTTCTGCTAATTGATATGCGGATTATGCTTGTTAAGCCAGGTTAAGCCTAAAATGACTGGAACCTGAGGAGAAATAATGATTATAAAGGATATAATTTCAGCATGATTAACGGGCAGATTATACTTCTGCAACTGCACACATCAAATGTTGCTTGGGTCTGGTCCTGAACCAGTTTTGCTGGTATGCTTCTACACCGTCGTTCTGGAATCTCTAGAGACACACAGCAGTTTCCTACCACAGCGCAAGGGGGAACCTATTCGAGAACTCACAAGAACTTCGCCGGATGGTCACGAGGACTTCGGCAGCGCCGGCGGCACAGTTTATCTACCAAGACAACAATGGCGCGTCTGCAAGATATCATAGTCACCGAGATTAATCTAGAGTTTCTAGACATCGAAGAAGAACAGGTTCTGTTAATGGAGTCGGCAAAAAGCCAAAGGTGTAGATGTAGGTTGTCCATTGTAGTTGTTCCTCCTTTTTTTTTAAAATGGCGCCCCCCCGGCACTGAATCGAGAAGGACGACCACACAGACAGCCAGAAAGGCATACCAAGGACCAATCACAGCTGCTTTTTCTCTGCGCACTTCTGCTTGAGGTCTGCGCAGCTTTGCGACTGTCCGACGCATAGTCAGGATTTTTTTGAGGTGCTTGAATTCGGTTACAGAACCTCTGCGCGGGGGGCATGGTCGTGCACAGAGACAGATTTGATGGTTGCAGAGGTTATACGTCGGAAGCATAAATTGGCCTTACCACCCACCAGTACATCCACCGGTTCAGTCATAAGTGATGACTGGTCAAGTTCATGACCATCTAAGGCTAGAACCTTGTGGGAGTATTTTGGTGGACCGAGCTTAATGCTGAGTCTTCTGGCCAGGTCCCCAACCATAAACCCGGTGTCAGCTCCAGAGTCCACAAAAGCTAAAAGACTATGACTGAGAGCACCGACAGAAAGAGTCACAGGAAGCAGGAGTTCTGGGGAGGCAGATAGTCTAGCATGGCTCAGCAGGATCCCTTACTGCTTCTATAGAGCCTGTCCTTTTACTGGACAAGATCTCAACAAATATCCCTCACCAGCAACCACTTGGCTGCTGTAAAGCCAGTGGAAGTCGATTATGCAATCAGACACAGACGGATTCCCCAGTCTTGATGCCAGGAGTCCTCTTGAAGCTTCCCTGCTAGGGAGAACTGGGCTGAAAACTCAAATTCATTCTTTGGAGAAACTTTCATAAGAACTACAAAGAACGGGATTATTCTACCACTCCGACATTCCCCATAACTTTGCCTTGCCTGCTAACAGCAAGATCAGATATGACAACTTTGCACAATCAGAAGGCAACACGGAGGTCTGCAGCTCAAAGTGGATTTCAAATTGAGTCAAAAAGGCTCATCATTGTTCCAGATTGCCCCTAAATAAATTCGGGGATGACAGGCGCGCCTCTTGGCTGGCTATGCTAGCCTGAGCAGGTGACAGATCAGGTTCTGCAGTGGAAGAGGAATCAGAGGCAGGCGAATCCTGATTACGTAGCTGGATGAGAATGTCCCCCACACCTGATTCTAATTGAGTAATACTGAATTCAAATCCTGCCTCCACTGTCTCTCCACTGATGGATCCATGTTTGGCCAGATTATTCTGTCAGAAGACTCAGAACATAGGACCCAGAATTTAGATGAGACAGACAGTGATACTTGAAAGGCGTTTTATTGAAAAGACTGAGTGCAGCACTTACCTGTGTTTTTGGAGAAACACAAGTAAGTGACCATGATAATCTGACTGAAGATAATTATCAATGTGAGTCACTTACCTGGTTTAACAGTTCAGTCCATCCTCTTTAGAGCAAGGCAGGATCCAGCCAATGGACTGCCAAAGAGCTGAGGTGGGGACTTCAGCCTCAGTAAACAGACAGGAGTCCAAGCCCGGTCAGGAAACAGTTCAGAACAGGACAGTTCTGAGATCCATGAGCCTGCAACCTGGCCAAGGGTTCTGAACAGAAAAGGAACAGACAGATCCAGGGTTTCAGAAATCCACAGAGAGTTCAAGCAGGGTCAGGGTTCCACGAGTCTAACAGCAAGCCGAGGCAGAAATATTTAGAAGGAAAACAGGCAGACTCAGTGTGCAACTTTAAACTAGCTCCCTCCACTGAGCCAAAACAGGAACAGGGCGCTATCACCAGACAAGTGCCAGGACATGACCAGGAAACACCGAGACAAGACTAAAAACCGTCTCCAACTGTAACCACTGGTCTCCTAGAATGAGCACACGAATCATGGAAATCAGCCATGATCTCCAACTAAAAACTCAAAGTCAAACAAGCAAAGAAACATACAATGATATGTCCCTGAAAGCTGGGTTGAGCCATATATAAAGCAGCAGGAGCAGGTGCAGGAGATATTAGTTACCACGGGTTAGGCAGGTGACTTAAGTGAGCAAAATTGGTCAGTTCATAGGGCAGCAATCATGGCATTTTTCTCTGTGGAAAGACAGGAGCCACATTGGGGAGGGAGAGGGGGAAAAAAAGCATTTTTCAAACTTTATCCTGGTACAGTTTTAGATATATAAAAAAACACCTCAGCATAAGAAAAGCACGTGTAACACGTGACAAACATCTCAGCAGAAGGTAAATCTTGGAGGCTGGAGTCAAATGTCAGTCCAGTATTTGAGCATCAATTGTGTGTGTATGAATGAGTGCATTCAATTATTCAATTTGTCCATGAACGCTGTCCAGAGGCCATTGGCCTTTATAAGATGGAAGTTTATCAAGGGCACTATAGTTCTGAATGTGTTTACAGGTGTCCACGGGTAGGGGTTGGGGGGAGCTGGCTGTTCTGGGCCCTTTCGCCATAACATCCAGTCTTGATAAGGGGAGGCCGTAATCCAAAATACACTTTTTGTTTTGCTGCACAGAATTTCAAGTCTGAATTTTCATCAGACTTGAAGTCTTTTGTCGCTGGGCTCCACATGGTGAATACAATATTCAAAATTTGTTGCATTTTTCCGCCTTGAAGCGAGTGTGCACATCCAAGATATTATTCCATCTCATCTTTGAATTCAACCACCACAGCCAGCTTGCATTCAATCACACCCAGCATACGGCTCAGCTCCCAGTCCTGCTCGTTCACAGCCATTGTGAGCGTGTCAACCGCTGCCGGCAGCCTGATCAATGCCCAAATTGCCACCGACATCCTGTAATTGTAGATACATCAGGTATCCTCCAAATCCAAAAAGAAGAAATCCAAGTATCATATATTGTAAAATGCACCATCCTCCAAGCCTTCTATGAGTACATGGTGTATCCCACGAAGTATATCCAAGCAAGACAGGACTGGTCCCCTTTCCCTGTCTTACAGTTGAGAAATTTTGATCAATTGCATTGCGAGATTAGCTGACCAAATCCATTGTTTGAATTCGGGTGATATGCAGAGAGGGCTCAGAAAAGACAACACACAGTAGAGCAGGGACAGTGCAGGGAGTTGCAGGAGCAGAAGTAAAATGTAACCCCCTACTTTGAGAGTCAGAACAGTCTCTCAAAGTTAATGTGTGCACTTAATGTGTCAGACCCTCTGCAGCAACACACAAATGGAGGGTGGGTGCCAGTGTTAATTTCATCAGCTTTTTTTTATTTAGTGTTAGTCATAGTCACAATGATAAAAATCAATTTTAGTTTTAGTCAAATTTTAGTCATTTTAGTGAACACCGTAAATAATAGAACTTCTCCACACACTGCTTTTCTTATTTAAATATTTCACACAGTACACATTGAATCTTTTGTCAACTTTTGTCTGCTTTTTGGCATGAGGTTTGTATGGTGGGGGGTGCTCCCAACATCTCTGCAAAAGACTTCCTGTCTTTCCCCAATGTCTGATTTGGCTGTGGTTTGGAGGAGGAAATTTAAGGCAAGGCAAGGCAAATTTATTTGTATAGCACAATTCAGTACAAAGACAATGCAAAGTGCTTTACATGATTAAAATATAGGAAAATAAAACAGAATCAAAACAAGTAGAAAAAAAAACATAAACAAATAATAAAAAATGCAGAAACAAGAAAGACCATTAAAAACAGTTGAACTAAAGGAAATAAAAAAGTTGAACTTATAATATTTCAGCTGAACTGTTTAACTAGAACAGTCGAAGACAATCCTAAACAAATGTGTTTTTAGTCTTGATTTAAAGGAACTCAGGCTTTCCGCACTTTTACAGTTTCTGGAAATTTTTTCCTGATAAATGGAGCATAGGAACTTCGCGTTGTAAACGAAATGGCTCCATACATCCAGGCGTTGTTTTTGCCCAGCTCCTCCAACAAATAGTCTGAGCCCAGCGTCATGACTGCGAAGTTGAGCTAGGACTATAAGCCCTCTGCTACTATTGACTGAGCGGCCCGAGGCAGTGAGGGACAAGTGCCGTCTAGGGACAAACAACACGTAATCTTCCATGAAGCAAAGGAAACACTTATATTAACAATTACAAATTAATTATAAACATTTACATTTCTTAATGCCCATTCGTCCATGGCTCGTAAATTTCGTCTGGTCTTAAGTCTCGTTATTATCTCGGCATTATCGAAATATTTTCGTCATCGTCCTGGTTGAAGAAATTAACACTGCTGGGTGCTCAGTCATGGGGTTTAGGGGCCGGTTTAGGATTGGGCCAAAGACAGTAAACATAGAAGCTGCCTTGAGTTCAGGAAGTAGATCAATTGTGCATAGAGCCCATTGTAATAAAGATTGTTTTATTTCAGCTGCAACAATCTCTCCTACCCGGAAGTCATTTTTCTCAGAAATATTCAACTGTAGCTATTTCTGACTAACCAAATATAGTCCCTTGTGCACAGACTCTCCCTCGATTGTTTTCCATTATACCAATGCCTCCTTTGTGATCACAAAGACTGCAGAACTTTTTGCGATGATTTTGCATCTGAGTTTCAAATGAGCCATATATAGACAAAAACTGCCCTTCCGATCCTTTAAACTGATTAATCACATTCCTGGCACCAAGTATTTACATTTGAACATCCCCCACCCAGTATTTTTGCAGTTTGTTTGTAAGAGTATGATCTGTGTATTTATTAACTCATACACTAACACAGCTTCTTTTAGACCTGGTATGAGGGTTAGCTTTGCACATTTTATTTTTTTTGTTTGTAAGTTGTTTTTTTTTTACATGCAAGCCTTTTGATGATCAGACCCTATTTGTGAATTTGAGGGAGTTTTTATTTTTAGCTTTTGTGTGTGGCTTTTTACCTTAAAGAAACATCTGTTACAATGAACCATAGACGCATTGTGTAATGTCTGTCTTTACAGATGCCCCTTCTGAGCCATGCTGGTATTGTCTGAGGTCTCTTGAGGCTGAATCTCTTCCCAAAGTTACGAAACAGGAGGTAATATTCTGACTGAGATCATTTAATCAATAGGAATGTAATCACACATAGTCTAAAATGGTTGATTTTAAAATTAACGGAATGATCTAAAATGTCCAAATTGGACATCATCTGGAAAAGAGTAACTGAAACATCTTTTTCTAAATTAATGAAAGGATTTTCAATGAACTATTGGTTTGGATTTCCCCCCAGTATTTCTTGCTTTCATTTTTCTTTTGATATTTCCTTGTTTGTTTCTATGGTGGTGTTTTAAAAGTTCAATCCTTTTTTGTTAAGTTTCTTACTTTTTTTTATGTCTTGTTCTTTTTACTTAACATTTACACCCTTGGTAAAAGTTTGTCTGTGTCTCATTTCAACTCTCTTTGTGTTATTTGGTGATCATCCATGCTCAGCCAGCCAAAGTTGACCCTTGAAGGCTGCTGCCATGCAGCTTGTAGAGGTCCCCTGCTTCAGCACAGCTGATTTCAATTGATAGCTCATTAACAGGATTGGACTGAACTACAATCATTAGAACCAGCTGTGGAAACCTCTTTGGGCAGGCACGTTGCATGCTGTCATTCTGACACAGCTGTTTTCCATGTTGCTCATTTAGCATTTAAACCCCTGACGTCTTATATTTTAATAGAGGATTCTTCAGTTACTATAAACTGTTTTTTTTTTTGTCATTGTAAGGTTTTTTTCTTCCATTATTACAAACTCTTCACTCTACCTCTCTTATCTGGTTTTACCTGCACATTAGGCCAGCTTAAAAAACACACATTTAAGGATATATACAGCTGAATATGTAAACTTGGAATGACTTAGTTGATCTCATCTGTCAAATTGATGTACCGATATTTTCTAATCTCCTATTGTCGCTATTCAACTTGCATTTGTTTATTATTTATACAGTCCAATCTCTATGTGTGACTGTATGTAGTGCCTTATCAGCAAAGTAAATTGCTGTTATGTGTAAAATTTTACATTGCAGATACATGCTTCATCTAATTCTGAAATTATCTTTTTTTTTTTTTTTTTTTTTTTTTTTTACCAAATATTATTGTATTAGGCAGTAGGCATTTGGACTTATGTAAATTTGTTCTTTCAGACTTTTCCCCATTGTTCTTTAACAATTGTGTAACAGCAGATAGGTGACCAATAAACCAAACTGAAAGATTTTGGCTCTACAGACTGACACCTACTCTGCTTATGTTTCAAAAATGAAAAGCTAGCTCTAAACTTCTTAAAAGGTCAAACAAAAATAATTCTTCTATGAAATTTTGACTGCAGAATGGATTTTTCTGTGCAGTGATATACTCCAATTAATACATTCTGAAATTAGCAGAAGTCATCAGATTATTTACATGACAAAGAAGAAAGAAAAAAGAACTGACATCTTATTCGATATGTTGATTTTCCGACACATTTTGCTTCTTGAAGAGAACACTACAATTTTTTAAGCTTATTTCTTTGTTCTTCTCTTTAATTATTAAAATTCTGTGTTTTTAAATAATTATTCAAGCCTCCTTTGAAATGCAATTTAATTTTCAAAGGCACAACTGTACATTGAAAGACAAAAATTATTAAATTAATTTGAAGTCTTTCAAAAGAAATACACATAACTCTAAAACAACAATAAACAAACCAAAGTCTGTTCCATTTAGCCACTTGTAAATGTATATATATCCAGGTAAAATATTCTGTCTTGCATCAAGTGTATTGGATAAATGTAACTTTGGTTTAATTCAAGTAAAGAATTATTTATGTGGCCCTAAAAACAGTGTTGCTTTTACTCTTTACATGCAAACAAGCACCACTAAAATACTGTGGTTTCACCCTGCAAATCTCCTCGATTATTGATGTGAAAGTGTCGCATTTACAGCATAGTTCTTATCAGACATTGCATTAAACTGCAGGTATCTGTTCCCTGTTTCAGGAAAACTCTGATCCTGAATTACCTCTGCTCTCTAGTGGCCAGAAAATAAACTACCAGACAGACCCTCGGCCTCACTTTGGTGTCGCCTGCTCCTCCCACTCTACATGTCAGCCACTGTGGGGAAGCGAGGGGCCTAGCTGGGGACAAAGAACCCAGGAGGCTGACCAGACAGACATCTGTCCACACTGCCATCTTGGCTTGACCCCTGACACCCTGCGCTGGCATGAGGTCATTACAGATGCTTTTCAAAGAGACACAACTAAAATTTACTCAATGTTAACAAAAAATATATTTCTTTCTTCACAGGCAAAATGTCTGCTGTTTGAGGAGCTGAGGAGTTCCAAGAAAGAAAATTAATCACTGTGAAAGATCAAATCAATCTAAACATTGCATTTAAATTTTATTTCAGTATCCAAACTTCTAAATTATTTGTGTATTACAAAATTCTTAGTCATGTCTCAACTTAACTAATGGTTAGATATGTTATACCATTAGTATAGTATATTTCCACATTTTGCATTAATTCATTACTGTGGTACCATCTTAATCTCCAAGTGGACCATTTATCTATATATGATTGCATTTAAAATGTCATATTTATAGATAATTTTACATTACCTTATATAGAAGTGGTAGCTGCATTTAATTAGTCTGCTCTGGTTCCCATGTTGCTCATCACTTATTCAGTAGTTTATTTCCATTTATGTCCCTCCACTGTCAAATTCTTGTTTCCTGCTGTGTCTGTACCAATTTGCTTGTTACTGTCATCCCTTGTTTAGCTTGTTATCTTTAGCTACATTCTCTAGTTCCTCGTCTCTTACAGATTTTCTGAGCTTTTTAATTAATTTCCTGGACCTCACCTGAGACGCTGAGGGAATGTGACTAAATACAAAAATGAACACAGGGAAGAAAAGGATGTTACTAAATGAAAAGGAAAAAATTCTGTAGAAGGTAAAACTATGAAGGTAAAATGCAACTCAATGAACAGAACACAAAAATGAAATGAGAATACCTGTGAGTAAAAAACAAAAATGAAAATAATCCCAACCAAATTATATGAAATCCAAAGGACTAAAAAGAAACACAAAGACCCACAGATCATTACACTGTCAGAGAATAATATTAAATGTGTTTATCAATATATTATAAAGACAAAAAATATTCCCTTTTCTTTGAATTGAAATCCTTTGCAACCATTTTGTATTCAAATTCTTCTTGTGCAAATAAATGTTAATCTCTGTACGATAATATGGAGTATTCCTTCTATCGTTTTGAGTTAATGTTTTTGTTAAATGTCACTAAACTCTCCTCCTAGGTTTGTTGTTTTCTCTTTAAGACCTTTATAAAATGTGCATTATAAAGCTATTTCTACTTTTAAGATACAATTCTGTATTTTCACTAATATACTATGGACAGTCAATATTACAACAACTTCTGTTTCTCTGTACTAATGCTGAAAAAAAAAATATGCTAAAGCAAATTAAACAAAATGTAATAATTATCTAAAGAATTACATTTAAAAAGCAACAAAATTTTCATTTATATCTTTTCTGAATGGATAACTGTAAAATGTTTTAGGGAGAACAAGAAAATTGTTTGCTAATTATTGGATTAAAAGACATTAAAACATGAAAATATTGTAAGAGAAAAAGAAAACACAACGGAAAGCTGCTGCTCTGTAAAGATTAGCTTTTTCAAGCCACTTGGTCTTAAAGCTACAGTGTGTAATTTTCTGCCATATCTAATGCTCAGACTGCAGAATATTACCTGCTTCTCCCAACGCTTCTCCTCCTCCTAAAATATGGAGGTTGTCATAGTACAAAATGGCTTCTTTATAGTCGCAGTGCCTATTTTGTCAAGTTATGATGAGCTTTGTTTACTATGGCATCAGGGTTCTGCCAAAAGTGCAGAAATGCAATAAATATTCCTACGAGCAACTTTACTTCATACAGACAGTCATAAACTACTCCTCAGGTGCATGTTTACGGTGTTAAAGGTATTGTGGGGGATTTTCGCAAATTTTTGAAACTTAAAAAAAAAAAAATGCACATGCCCAACCCTGTACCCTGTAAACGTGCGCGAGAGCATGCAAGCATGCACAAGCCCATTTCTCTCGTTTCCAGCTACACGCTTGACCCACAGGCTGAATTGTGTTAAATGCATTGGATAATTCAAATAACAAGATTCGCACAGTGCTGTCTGCCTTGTGTAAATAACAATGGGTTTATTGAAGCAGGTGTATAATGGCATCTTCAACTTCATCTCCATGACGATAAGAAAAATGCAAGTGGGCCTGATAGCTGCATGTTTTCTCCTCACCCAAGGAATGTTGGCTGTTTTGAGGGTGAACATTCTCAGTCATCCAGGTCATAATCATTCAAAAAAGTAAAAAAAAAAAAACAAGTCCAGTGTTGTTGTTTTTTTTTTTTGTTTTTTTTTTTGTTTTTACTTTTTTGGAATTTTGGCTGTTTTCTTTTTAATTAAACTGTTGGAGTGTTTTCTTTTGATTTGTATCCGTAACTAATTTTATAACTAATTCCTTGTGATGTAGCATAACCCAAAGTTTCTGTAAAAGTGTTTTTCTCTGCTGCAAGTTCTGCCAGAGAGGACTCTCTTCAGGTAATACCTAACTCACAGATAATTTCCAGTTTTGTGGTTTTTTTTCTGACAGTGCCTGTTCATTCTTAGTTGAACGGGCTCAGGAATCTGTATCTACTGGCTGCTACTGTGAGACAACCACCTGTTTTACTATTAAAATTCATATAGACCAAGGAGAATTTTGAAGACAGGTTTAGGGAGGAAGATTCTCCCTCCTCTGGCTGTGAAGACGAAGATATGTCCGTAGACAACCGTGGCACTGAGATTGGTGAGTGGGAGAGGCTGCCTGACGTTTGCTTGCTGCACATCTTCAAATATCTCCCTGACTATGATCGCAGCAAGGCAGCTCTGGTTTGTCATCACTGGCACAACATGATGCGCCTGCCTTGTCTCTGGCGCTACCGTTCCTTCTACTTCACTGGTCGTGTCTCTAGATACAAGCAGTCTGAATACAACGTAGCCGTTGGCTATGCTAAAAATCTGGGGGTCTTCTTGGAAAGTTTGAAGGTGACTGTCTCTCCTCCACAATCCGTCGCGCTGGCGGAGCGTCTAATTCTTACCATATGTGGCCTGCTGGTGACACTTGTCAGGTAAAACAACTTGCAGCCTAAACATGTATCTGAGAGCAGGCTTGAAAACTGAGCATTTCTTTGTCACCACAGAGTAAAAGCCCAGTTGAAGTCCCTTTCAATCGAAAGACTACAGCTGGACCGGTCAGCCTGGGGTCAGGGCCTCAGAAATAATCTGGTGGATAACCTGATTTTTTTCCTCTCGGCTGGTTCCTCAAGACTGAAAGTAATTTGTTTGAACAAGATTCAGATCAGTATTCCACAGGTAACTGCATCTTTATGACATACAATTTTTTTTGTTTTTTTGATATACATTTTTACAAAAGGTATGTTTTTTTTTGTTAGCTTGAAATTCATTTTTAGTCTATGAAACATAATCAATTGTCTGGTGAGTTTTCAGTCAACCTCTCCAGAACACTAAAACAAATAAACAGAGGAAGCAACAATTCAGTTTTGTAAATACAAAAAGGAAAACAATCCACCCTTTTTATTAAAAAGCAAAGTATATTAAATGTTATACGTACTATTAGTACACATAACAAAGAAATTAGGGAGGAAAAGTCGATTAATAATATTGATGATAAACTCAAAAGAGTGGTTTTTGATGCCAGGTGGACACAGCTGGAGCAAAAACTGAAGGGACTGTAGTCCTTTTTTTTAATTCAAAGGGACACCATATGAATTATAATCCCAATTCAAGTCTGTGAAAGATTTGACATCATACCTAATGTGGTCTCTGTCCTACATAACATTCAAGGATTTGAAAATATTGTATTGAGATTAAGGTTATTAAAAATTATTTGAAAATTGTATTATTGCAAATACCGGTAATAATTTAAGACAAAGGGTATTTGCAAAGCTTTAGAAAATCAATTGCCAATATACTTATTTTATAAACAAATGAAATGCAGGTCTACACATTTTGTTTTCATTAAGAAATATTTCAACAAATGTTTATCTTTCCTTGTTGTTAATTTTTCTAACTTTAAGCATTGTTGAGGGCATAAAAATATCTAGACTTAATAATATGTGCACCAACAGGGCTTAAAGTGTTTATAGGAAGTGTCATCAAAGAGCATACACAACCGTCTGGGAAATTAAACTCAAAGCACTTCCTCTTCTCAGCAAAAAAAAACATTTTATGAACTTTTTGCCTTTAAATTGTTGCGAAATTGAGGTTGTTACTTTCACTGCTGTGTAAAAACATATGAATCGTTTAGGCATGTTTCAAATTTCTAATAACAGTTATAACAGACAACAATCTCATTCACTGTCAGGTACCTGTTGAACCAGATACAAGAGTTTTTCAAAGGGTCCTAAGTGTGCCCTGAATGTGTAATAACTGCCAATAGTGACAGTATGGCTGTTTGACTAACACAAATGGTTTGTTGCGTAAGAATAGGCATAAAAGAATATGCGTCAAAGGGCTATTTGAATGGTTGGGTTATCTTATAAAACAGGAAGTGGAAAGACATTCGATTTCGTACCACTTTAATGCCTGAATCTCTGTAGACACAACTCAGTTCTTATAGCCATGAGCACATCTGGTTTTATGAAGTATATTACTCACTTACAAACTAACCTTACAACTTGTTTTAGTGTAGTTCTCTATTCACTGGTATATACGAAAAAACACCACTCAGTTTGTGTGTATAGCTATAACTACCACAATAACGCAGTTGTACCTGCTTTATTTCCCCTTTTTAACCTGCAGGGTCTGAATCTTCTTTCTGCAATAATACAAAACCAGAGCAGACTCTATCCCCTTTGCAGCCTTTATTCTTTGGACTTAAGGAGCTTCTTTTCTGTCACTGTGCCAAACCACATCATTCCCAAGATGTATTCCATGCTGCAAGAGCTCCGAGGCCTCTCTCACCTCTACCTCAGCTATTCCTGTTTGTCTGATGACTTGCTGCGATCTCTCAGTCAAAGTAACAGAGAAAAGAGATCCAGCAGGGGCAGAGGAGGAAACATCCTGCAGAGTTTGTCACTGTACTGCTCTCGGAATGAGCCGCATCAGCAGGTAAGGTAGGTTAAAATGGATCACTGAGTATTGGCTGTGTAAAAGCTTCAAAAAGAATAGCTCAGTACAAAGATAAACAATAAGCCAGTAGATATTTCACTGATAAGTCAAAGATATATATATATATATATATATATATATATATATATATATATATATATATATATATATATATATATATATATATATATATATATATATACACTATATTGCCAAAAGTATTTGCTCACCTGCCTTGACTCACATATGAGCTTAAGTGACATCCCGTTCCTAATCCATAGGGTTCAATATGACGTCGGTCCACCCTTTGCAGCTAGAACAGCTTCAACTCTTCTGGGAAGGCTGTCCACAAGGTTTAGGAGTGTGTTTATGGGAATTTTTGACCATTCTTCCAGAAGCGCATTTGTGAGGTCGCACACTGATGTTGGACGAGAAGGCCTGGCTCTCAGTCTCCGCTCTAATTCATCCCAAAGGTGTTCTATCGGGTTGAGGTCAGGACTCTGTGCAGGCCAGTCAAGTTCATCCACACCAGACTCTGTCATCCATGTCTTTATGGACCTTGCTTTGTGCACTGGTGCACAGTCATGTTGGAAGAGGAAGGGGCCAGCTCCAAACTGTTCCCACAAAGTTGGGAGCATGGAATTGTCCAAAATGTCTTGGTATGCTGAAGCATTCAGAGTTCCTTTCACTGGAACTAAGGGGCCAAGCCCAGCTCCTGAAAAACAACCCCACACCATAATCCCCCCTCCACCAAACTTTACACTTGGCACAATGCAGTCAGACAAGTACCGTTCTCCTGGCAACCGCCAAACCCAGACCCGTCCATCAGATTGCCAGATGGAGAAGCGCGATTCGTCACTCCAGAGAACGCGTCTCCACTGCTCTAGAGTCCAGTGGCGGCGTGCTTTACACCACCGCATCCGACGCTTTGCATTGCACTTGGTGATGTATGGCTTGGATGCAGCTGCTCGACCATGGAAACCCATTCCATGAAGCTCTCTGCGCACTGTTCTTGAGCTAATCTGAAGGCCACATGAAGTTTGGAGGTCTGTAGTGATTGACTCTGCAGAAAGTTGGCGACCTCTTCGCACTATGCGCGTCAGCATCCGCTGACCCCGCTCCGTCAGTTTACGTGGCCTACCACTTCGTGGCTGAGTTGCTGTCGTTCCCAAACACTTCCATTTTCTTATAATACAGCTGACAGTTGACTGTGGAATATTTAGGAGCGAGGAAATTTCACGACTGGATTTGTTGCACAGGTGGCATCCTATCACAGTTCCACGCTGGGATTCACTGAGCTCCTGAGAGCGACCCATTCTTTCACAAATGTTTGTAAAAACAGTCTGCATGCCTAGGTGCTTGAATTTATACACCTGTGGCCATGGAAGTGATTGGAACACCTGATTCCAATAATTTGGATGGGTGAGCAAATACTTTTGGCAATATAGTGTATATATATATATATATATATATATAAGTTGTAAATGATCTCTTTCAAGGTGGTGTGTGGTTACTTGTGGGCCAACTTGGTGTCCAACTGCCTGGATCTGAAAGTCAGCATCACAGTGGATCAAATCATGGACACACAGCAGCTGGCAAGGATTTTGCTACCTGACATACCCCTTGTGGCATTCAGCATGACTGCTTTCTACACAGTAGACCCAAACACGAGTGCGAAGCCTCTGCTCCACAACTTGCTGCCTTGCTACAGACACAGCCTGCAGGTCTGAATGCAGAACAAGCCGCATTGCATAACACAAAAAGGCCTAAGAGTGGTAGAAAAGTTTTCATCCAAGCAACCACTAGCTGTCTGGGTACCTTCTTCTGCCTTATGAGCAATATATAAATATTAGTATTGTTTGGCATATTTAGTTAAGGCTTAAGGAATATATAGTTGTATATAGCGACTCTCTACATTGTGTTTACATTGTATTCATCCTTCTTGCTCTTTATTACTTGAAATTTTGCAGACATGTTTGCCTTTTTTCAATTCAGCTGGGGAATTTCATCTGCACATTCTTCTACCATTAATAACTGTTACACTTTTTAAAACAGACAAATACATATATTGTGTCCTGTAAATATCTTAGCAGAACTACAGCTTTCCGTAAAAATTCAAAAAATATCCACTGGACTTGGTTTTCAAGATTTGAAGACGTTTCGCCACCTCTCCAGGAAGCTTTCTCAATTCAAATGTCTGGATCCGCAGTGAGTTTGAGTCTTATATAGACAACGCCTTGTATCGCTTGGAAACATGCAATGGTAACCAATGAATGGGTCGTTAGTTCCATCGTTAGCCTGTAATATCTGAACCTGTCTATGATTCTAGGGGTCGGTCGTTAAAGGGGGGATTGCCATTAAGGGGGGGGATTGTCTCCTGTAATACCTGAAACCTGTCTATGATTGTGAAGAGTCGGTCATTAAGGTGTTATTGTTCACCGGCTGGAGCGGGTAGGTTCCCTCGTTCCTCTGTGATGGGGTGGGGGGTTTGGTGATATCTGGAAGGGATCATGTCTATGATTGAATTGTATGTTTTTGGAAGCTGGAATCTGAGTCCACCACCTCTGTTTAAAGTTGGTTTTTCTCTCTTAACATAGATGGCTTCCTTCACGCCCCTCTCAAACCACCTATTTTCTTTATCCAGAATATGGACATTCTGGTCCTCAAAAGAATGTCCTTTGTCCATAAGGTGTAGGTGTACTGCAGAGTCTTGTCCAGAGGCGGCCGCTCTTCTGTGTTGGGCCATGCGTCTGTGGAGAGGTTGTTTTGTTTCGCCAATATAAAGATCAGAGCATTCCTCGCTGCACTGAACAGCATATACCACTCCGCTCATATTCTATCTTTAGGGTGTGCACCCTAAAGATAAAACCTCCAGACCGAATATGAGCGGAGTGGTATATGCTGTTCAGTGCAGCGAGGAATGCTCTGATCTTTATATTGGCGAAACAAAACAACCTCTCCACAGACGCATGGCCCAACACAGAAGAGCGGCCGCCTCTGGACAAGACTCTGCAGTACACCTACACCTTATGGACAAAGGACATTCTTTTGAGGACCAGAATGTCCATATTCTGGATAAAGAAAATAGGTGGTTTGAGAGGGGCGTGAAGGAAGCCATCTATGTTAAGAGAGAAAAACCAACTTTAAACAGAGGTGGTGGACTCAGATTCCAGCTTCCAAAAACATACAATTCAATCATAGACATGATCCCTTCCAGATATCACCAAACCCCCCACCCCATCACAGAGGAACGAGGGACCTACCCGCTCCAGCCGGTGAACAATAACACCTTAATGACCGACTCTTCACAATCATAGACAGGTTTCAGGTATTACAGGAGACAATCCCCCCCCTTAATGGCAATCCCCCCTTTAACGACCGACCCCTAGAATCATAGACAGGTTCAGATATTACAGGCTAACGATGGAACTAACGACCCATTCATCGGTTACCATTGCATGTTTCCAAGCGATACAAGGCGTTGTCTATATAAGACTCAAACTCACTGCGGATCCAGACATTTGAATTGAGAAAGCTTCCTGGAGAGGTGGCGAAACGTCTTCAAATCTTGAAAACCAAGTCCAGTGGATATTTTTTGAATTTTTACGGAATGACTATGACCTGGATGACTGAGAACCTTCACCAGCAACTACAGCTTTGTAAAACCACCTTATTGAATCAAAACAAATAGACATGTTCTTGTCTTTCTATAGAATCTAAAACTGGACCTAAACAACCAAAGCGAAACACTCGATGATGAGCTGGTGGCGTTGGTTGATGTGTGTGAGTGCCTTGTAGATCTAAGTGTCTGGGCTTTTTTGGACGTCCTCACTGTGGGGAGGGTCCTGCAGATCAGGCTGACTAAAAGGATGTCACTCAACAACATCAGAGTAAGGAAACAGAGAAAACTTTAATTTTGTAATTACTGTACTAAAATACATTAGGAACATACAGTAGATGAAAATACATTTGCATTACAGATGACAATCCTGACAATGACTGAGAACATCGTGGGGAAGGAAGAACAGCTCGTGGAAGTACTGTCTCCCTTCTCTTACCCTCCTCAGCTAAAGTTCTCTGCTGCCGTTTGCCCCTTAACATGATGCCTCCAACTGTGCCTAAAGACCAAATTGGGCACAAGCTCCCAGATAAAAAAATTTAATAAAATGAATGAAGCATAAACACTGCTGTTTCATCATTTAACAAACCAAACAACAAATAACCTGTCATGCTATGTTTTTTCTTGGGGGACGGAGTAAACTGGGGTTGTGTTTGGAAAACCTGACCTACTTTAACTGTAAAGGGGGAATTCAAGCAATGTCGTGTCGGTGTTTGCTCCGGCATGGGTAAAGCACTATTTAAAGCAACAAAGGGCCAATGGCAGCAAGCTCTTCTCTGGAGGATTCATGAGAGACTAGAAAAAGAGTGAGCCTGCTATGTGTCTCTAATCTTATACAGGTGATTTTAATCTATTATCAATACATACTTTTAAGCTTATGTTATTAGTTTTAAGCTCTTAAGTATGAGACCCAACATTCCTTGCTATATTGAACCAAACCTGGAACTGTTTCCCGTGGTCACATGCTGACCATTCTGGATTTACATTTGGCTTCTCTTCGGACCACTGATCTCCCGGCCATGACTACCTAGCACCTCTTTGACACTGGTTTTGGCTTTGGCTTTTGGCCTCTAAGGTTATCCTGCCTTCCTTCTTCTGCTCAGTTCTGATCTCCTGTCGGTCCTCCTACCTCCGGGACATGAACATCTGGGACTCTCTTGAAGGGACCCACTGCGTCTTGTTGGCAGCCAACTGGCTCTTTTTATACCCAACCCTGTTGTCAATTGACCTAATTAGTGTTAGTTGGTCTTCCAGCTGTTCGTTATATTCTTAATATCCTTTTCCCAGCCACTTATTGCTACTTGTCCCAACTTTTTTGGGATCTGTAGACACTGTGAAAGTTTGAATCAACATATTTTTCCTTTAAAATGTTACATTTACTCAGATTTAACTTTTGAGCTGTGATCTATGTTCTATTACGAATAAAATATAGACATTTGCCATCTTCACATCATTGCATTCAGTTTTTATTCACAATTTGTTTAGTGTCCCAACTTTTTTGGAATCTGGTTTTTAGACTTTAGTCATATACTTCCTAAGGTGGGATTTTGGCCCATTCTTCCACACAAACAGTCTTCAAATCTTGAAGTATTCATGGCCCTCTTTTATGAACTCTGATATTTAGTTCTTTGCATAGATTTTCTATTGGATTTAAGTCAGGTGATTGGCTTGGCCGTTCTAGCAGCTTTATTTTATTTCTCTGAAACCAGTTAACCATTTCTTTGGCTGTGTCATTGTCTTGGTGAAATGTCCACCCATGTCTCATCTTCATCATCCTGGTAGATGGTAGCCGATTTTTATCAAGAATGTCTATGTACATTTTTCGATTTATCCTTCCTTCAATTATTTGAAGTTTGCCAGTACCATAAGCTCAAAAACAGCCCTACACCATGATGTTCCCACCCCCAAATTTCACTGTTTGTATGGTGTTTTTGGAGTGATGTGCAGTGCCATTTCACCTCCAAACATGAATAGATGATGTATTATGGCATCCAAAATGTTAAATTTTGGTTTTATCTGACCAGACTATATTCTCCAAGTATTTCACAGGCTTGCCTAAATGCTGTGAAAAACTTTAAACAAGCTTCAACATGTTTTTTCTTCAGCAATTGAGCCTTGCATGGTGAGTGGTCAGGCCATGACGGTTGAGTCCTTTACTTATTGTTTTCTTTGAAATAATTGTACCTGCTAAATCTTTCTAAAGCTCTTCACAAGTGTTATTTGGCTTAAAAAGCTCTTCTGATAATGATTTTCACTCCTCTGTCAGAAATCTTACGAGGAGCATCTGGCCATGGTCGGATTATGTTGAAATGATCTTTCCACTTCCAGATTATGGCCCCAACAGTGCACTCTGGAACATTTAGAAGTGTAGAAATTCATTGGTCATCAATGTCATCATTATTTGCAACAATAAGGTTGCAAAGGTTTTTTTTTAGAAAGCTCTTTATTTTGGAGATGGGGATTTGGGGGATTAAGGAATGGGGGGATGAAGGGAGGAAGGGATGGAGGGATGAGGGGAAGAGGGGATGGAGGGAAGAAGGGATGGTGAGATAAAGGGATGGAGGGAATATTGGTATTATAAATAAACCTTTTTTTTTCTTTCTTCACTTTTCAACTCTGCTTTCATATATCTGCTTCATCTCTCTCTTTTCTGGTGTCTCCTGCTGCTCCTCACCGCATACCTCGATGTTTTATGTGATGGGAAGGATTGGAAAAGAGAGCACAGAAGTTGACGGTATTTAGAGTCACGTTTTTTTTGTCATTTTTTTATGCTAAATCATAATTATTTCATGGTATGGTAAGTCCTCATCTAGGTAGGGTAACTCTAGATGAGCAGCAGATATGTAAGCTTTAGTTGGGAGAGTTTTTCTGTTGGACACCTTTTGGGAAATGGGGCAAGATGAAAGCTATTACGGAAAGAACGCCATACAAAGCCCCTCTTGACAAAGGCAATGTAGGGACAAAGCTCATCTGTGAAAAAGAGTTCTTGCCCGGTGAAACCAAGTCTGACCTTCTTTGCCTGTGTTCAAAAAAACAAAAAACAAAAAAAACAATTAATGTCTGTTAAAAACAACAACATTAAACATAAGAAGAGGGGGGTGTTGGCCTAGTGGTTAGAGCAGTGCGCTTGTGTTCTGAGAAGGTTGCAAGTACCCAGTTCGATCTCCACAGCATCCATTCTGGGTTCCTGAGCAAGACCCTAAACCTGACACTGCTCCCCAGGTGCCACACAATGCCAGCCCCCTCTCCCCGAGAGGATTGGTTAAATGCAGAGGTAAATTTCACCAGTGTGAGATCAATAACGTTTAATCATTATTATTATTCTTAACACACAATACACATCCTGAAACAGTGGTGGTACTATAATGTAGAGAATCTTTTCACAATGGAAAGATAGATGGAACCAAATACAGCACAGCGAAAATTGCAATCGACTTGATAACGAGGAACAGTTTCAAACGGTCAACAGCCATAAAGACTTATAAAGATATAATGGAATTGTATAAACTAAAGCATATAGTTTTAAAATGTAAAATTGTAAATACCACTGAGATGGCAATTTAGCTAAATACAAGCTAATGTCAAATTTTGCTTATAATTTATAAAAATTCTCACAATGGTAAGAAATTGTGCATAATTTGTGTTTTTCATAAGAAAATACAACGCATGATGTGGCTTTGCAATGTAAAAAAACATCCAGGTTTATGAAGTCCAACCACAATGCCGACTATTTTGTGTGGCTGTTTTTTTTTTTTTTTTTTTTACAAAAATAATTTTTTTAAAGCATTATTGAGAAGTATAAGTAATAATTCTTTTTTTCATTCTATGTTTATTAAATTCAAATGTAATATCAATCCATTCATCTTCTCCCACTAATTACACCAGGCTCATGGCTAAAATGTGATGTTTTATTTCCAATTTACAAGTAGGCTTTTATTGATGTTTAAATATTTCTTAGTAAATCCATCAACATCTAGTAGAAAATAAAAGGGATTCACCCACTTTCTAGATGATTAATGCATAAGATCAGTTTATACTCGCTACCTGCATCAAGCCTGATGGGAGTAAAACAGATATGACATCAGTTGATCAGCATCCCTCACACTATTGGCTGTGAAAGTCATGCTAAAGTCACGTGACTGTAAATGTAAGCAGGCAGCATGATGGTGAGTGGAGCGCACACGCCATCACCTGACCTCCGCCGCCACGCTGCTGCCCCGCCTTCTTGTGTTGTTGTTGTCTCCTCCACATTGTCTCCGGGACCAGCGCTCCCTGGACCCCATTTGTGGAGTCACCCCTTACCGTCAAAATGTCCTCGCTGCCGTTTCCTGCCTGTGAGGGGGCCTGTAGGAGCTGCGCTGCCCGCAGAGCGGGCCTGTGCTCGGCTCTCCATCAGCAGCGGCCCCCACCCCTGCTGTTGGCCGCCACCGCCGCCAGAGGGCTGTGCGAGGGGAGAAGGAACCTGGCGGCGGCTGCGATCGGAGGCAGGAAAATCACCCACCCCGGAAAAGCTATACTTGCAGGTGGATTATTAATTTCAAAGCAGTAGTTTGTTGTTTGTGTGTTGCACAGAGAACAGTAATCCCTAAAGCTATCCAAGCAGAAGTGGGTCAAAGAGCATCCTGCCAGCTGGGATGCTACAGCAGATGCATCACAGACCTTCATCCCTTCTTCTCCTGCATATCCCATTATTATACCCATATGAAATACTTTTACTTATACATTTACATAATGCATTTGAAGTTTGTCTAGCTCTGCATCTCTCTCTCAGGTGGAATAGCAGGAGCAATAGAGATCTGCATCACCTTCCCCACAGAGTATGTGAAAACCCAACTGCAGCTGGATGAGCGAGCCAATCCTCCACGTTACAGAGGAATTGGTAGGTCATGGGACTTAATGGGATGACCAAATGGTTTGGTATTAGTTTCTGTGCTCAGGGGCGGAGCTAGATGGGGGGCCAGAGGTGGCTATGGACCCCCTTAGCTAATCTGTGGCCACCCCTACCATTCTGTAATACAGATGGCAGCAGTAATACTCTCAAGGGGAAGGTTAAAACTTATTAAACATTTACATTTTTCATATATTAACAATTACTTCACAACTAAAGCACATCAAAATATTAACATTAAAGCTGATATATACAGAAAATAATGTCTGTTAGTCATCTATGTCTTATGTGAAATCAGATAAATAACTACTTTAATAAAAACTTAAACATCCACTTAATGAAGATATATTAGTACATGTAAATATTAATTTTATGCAACATAACTTTTGATAAAAGTAGGTAAGTTATGACAATGAAAAAGATTTTCAGCCTAGAAATTTTGTCCACTATAACTTTTTTGACAGCATGGATGTTTAAATAAATGCATCTATTTGTTAGCAAAGGCTGTAGGAAAGTTTAGTTTGTCTTTATTTAAAAAAATATGGATGTTCTCGTTCCTGTTGAAACGGTGTAGATTGACTGTGAGGTTCTGGTGCCTATCTGCTTTCGGCCACCCCTCAGTGTACATTGGTTTTTGACTGGCCACCACTATTAAAATTTTCTGGCTACGCCTCTGTCTGTGCTTGCTTTGTGATGGGTATCCCTCTAACAGTTTGCTCTGGGTTTGCATAGGTGACTGTGTGAGGCTGACTGTGCAGGATCACGGTCTCAGAGGACTGTATCGAGGTCTCAGCTCTCTGCTATATGGCTCCATACCCAAATCTGCAGTCAGGTGACGAAATAAACACGCTATACATAGAGCTTTCTGACCACAGAGCTTTTACTATGCCAAGGGTAAAAGTGCAGTTTTTTTTCTTTTCCTTTTGTTACTCCTATGAGAATATTAGGGTGGGAAACATAACAGGGTTAAATCTGGAGAGAAAACAAAGCATATACAATTATTAAACCAACAATGAATTATTTGTTGCATCTTGTCATCTGCATCAGATCAGAGCTCAGTAAAGTAAGCAGTTATTCCGAGTTTCTATATGGAGTATTGCTTTGCTTTAACAAATATTTTGTCAAATCGGTGTATCCGACAAAACACAGTTGATAAAAAACTGATCAGTAAATTGTGACATTAAGAAATAAAAATGAATAAATAAAATGGTGCAAAGAGCCAAACCAGATATTAAGCTAAAAACTCTTTGGGAATCATTCATTTTGTACTGAAGTACTATGTTTGATATTCTCATGGAGACTCGGGTTTAGACATTTGATGAGATTCTATTTTGTCACAGGTGGTATAAAACACCTTAAAAAAAAAAGCTATTACATTTTTTTTTTGGAAATCCACCCAGCAAAAATAAATAAAAGTTGCCGTTCTTTTACACATTTTCTTTTGTTCCTTTCTTATTTTAATTTTTTTTTAATGCCGGAATCTCCAATTTTCCAGGTTTGGCACGTTTGAAATGCTCAGTAATCCAATGCGAGATCACACCGGCCGGCTTGACAACAAACGGAGCCTCCTGTGTGGTTTAGGAGCAGGGATAGCTGAGGCTGTGCTAGTCGTCTGCCCCATGGAAACATTGAAGGTTAGTTAAGACGCTACCTTTCATCATGAAAATCATCTTCAGTTTGTCAAATAAATGTCTTTGTCTTGCTTGACATAGGTGAAGCTCATTCATGACCAGTGTTCCCTCAGACCTCGCTACAGGGGCTTCTTCCATGGAGTTAGTGAGATTATCAGGGAACAGGGTGAGTTCGCAGAACTGGAGCAGCTTTTTTTGTTGTATACGAACATCTTTAGTCATAATGTACAAACTGTATGTTTACCTCATTCAGGTTTGAGGGGAACGTATCAAGGATTAACACCGACTCTGCTTAAACAAGGGAGCAATCAGGCCATCAGGTTCTATGTCATGAACGCCTTGCGGAATTGGTACAATGGTGAGAACTTACCCCTGCAATTTTCCTGAACAGATAATGGAAAAAGGAGGATTCCATTTAATGTCTTTCTTATGATTTTCGTCCATTTTGTGGTTTTGGCTCCTCAGGTGATGAGCCTAGGCGAGAAATGCACCCAATTGTCACTGCAATGTTTGGAGCCACAGCAGGAGCAGCCAGTGTTTTTGGAAACACGCCTCTGGACGTGGTAAAGACCAGGATGCAGGTAGATAAACACAGCGGACATCGTTTGCAAACAACCTGCCATAGATATAATTTTGGGACATTGTAGAAATTCCAAGAGAGATTTGGTAAATCAAAAGGAGTGCATACTGGCTGAACCAAGTTTGCGAATTGAGGTTAAAAGCATTAAAAAAGCAGCATTTACAGCATCCTGTGATATTTCCCGCAGAAGTTCACACAAATTAACAGTAGAAGACATGTAATTCATCTCCTCATATGAACACACTTTCTGAAAATATCAAGTAACATCTTACTTTAATATTATTCTTCCCCACTCTAAGTATGCTTTAATCCAAATTTTAAAGTCCTGGATTAGATCTGGTCTCCATTTGACAGCCCTCAGATCTGTACTGTCTCATCACGTTGCAGAATATTACATTAAATCCAACTGTCTGCCTTAAAATGTAACCGAAGATTTCGTCGACATGTATAGCATATCTACCCTAAGTAAAGTAAATATAAGACAGTGGCATTTTCCATTCCAATTCAGTTTATTTATATAGTGCCAATTCACAACACATGTAATCTCAAGGCACTTTACAATTCAATCAGATCATACATTCAAAGACTATGATCTGGAAGATCTGTAGATTCTATATCCTGAATGTTCCAAAGTGGCCTGTGTCTGAATTTTGCCTTGATCTTCCTGTGAAAAAAAAGACAGATGAGACAAATCTTTAATCAAAACAGCCTGTGCTGTTTTAAAGTCTCAGTTTTTTTAATTGCATCATAGTTTTTCAGAGGTCCCTGCTATCAGTTGTTGAACATTTAAATGTCCCTGCATGCTCCTAATGAACCTGCATATTTTAATTTTCGGTTCAAATGCTAAATGATTAATCACTCAAAAAACTTGATTGATAAAATAACATGATTTTTAGCATGACTGACCTTTTCTTATAAGATTCCAAGTAAAGTCAATAGTGTCTTTTTTTTAGAAGCAAATCCTTTTTTGTTCACTGTTGACTGTCCTCTGCACATTTCTTCATTCTCAAAGTAATTTAAAGAAGGAAAAGCATCAATAACTAGAAAAGCAATCAGAGAGCACTGACCTCAACTGAGCAGAAAATGTCCCCCCATATAATAAATTAAACCTATAACTAAAACTTGCACATGAGCTGGATCATTACGAAATGTTTAGGAATTGTTCCTTGACAGGAGGCGCACCTCTGTTTAAAAAAAAAATAAATACATTTAAATATGTTCATAACTTTTAAAGTTATCATGTAAATGGAAAAACTCTCCTAAAACATAACCTCCTTAGCAGAGATAATAAATACTAAATCAACGCTGTGTACATTTTCGCTGCTCGGGGTTATACCTTCCAGGCTTGGTGCCCTTGAAAGCAACTGACTGCACTAAAGTGTTGCAAAGTTAAACTATCTGAATTTTGAATCTGATAACAGACCACTTTGGACCACCAGGTTGAGAAGTCACGGAGTTCCCCCAGATTAAATCCTACATCAGAGAACCAAAAATATGCCTGATCAGATAAGTGTCATGACTTTTTTGTTACCAAACAATAACTTACTTACAATAACTTTTACTAAGGCTATGTTCACACTGCAGGCCTTGATGCTCAATTCAGATTTTTGTGAAATCCGATTTTTTTTGCGTTGCCGTTTCATTTCCAAATACATGTGACTTGTTTGTGATCCCCTGTGTGAACTGCAGTCATGCAATGCAAGTGTCACGCATGCGCAGTAGAGGATGCAATGACGTCACAGGCCAGTATGCTCTGTATTTACGGAAGTAAACATGGATGGTAGTGCTGGAGCGCATCTAGCAATCTTTACCAATCATAAAAAAACACTTTAACCATCTTGAAAAGATGGTTAAAGTGTTAAAGATGGTTAAACATAATTACTGCATCATCATCTCCCATGGTTGTTGTTTTTCTTGGTGCTTCTTCATAGCAAGACCCAGAATTGTGACCTTTGTCGTGTAATAATGACATTCAGGTCGGATGAATGCGACCTGGCCGTTCACAAACAGGTCGCATTTGAAAAAGATCGGATTCGTATCGGATTCAAGACCACATAACCAAGTGGCCTGGGTCACATTGGAAAAAATCGATCTGTGTTGTTCAGACAGCCATGAAAATAACTCATACAGGTCGCATATGGGCAAAGAAAATCGGATTTGGGTCACTTCAGGCTGCAGTGTGAACGTAGCCTTAGTTAGCTCTGTTAGCTCATGTTATCCAGGCTGTTAGCTCTGGATAACATGACTCATTCAGAGAGTTTAAAAATGGAGCCCATATGGAGCATTGATGTGAGCCAAGTGCCAATAATTGACCTAAAAAAATAATTTAAAACATCTCAGTTCAGGTTGCTTTAACATATTGTAATGCTATTTAGATTGTAAGCAATGGCATCCATATTGATATAATGAGGGCTCAAAGTAGATTTAAATTCTTGTAAGCACTATACTAACAAAAATATATTAACTTTGTAATATAAACACCAATAAAACTTGTAGCTTTATTTCTACAGGCTCAAAAAATTGTTTCTTTCAAGTCAATGAGTCGATATAATCATCTGGTTTTCCTTTGATAGAAAACTGAACCATCTGACTCTATGATCTTATTGAATTGTCTCTGTAAAGTTCCTTGGGATGCCATGTGTTGTGAATTTGTGCTATAGAAATAAACTGAATGGAATATATACATATAAGAGGTACATTAGATATAAAGGTGTCAACCATGACATCTATTTAAAACTATCTTATCCGACTTTAATTTTACAAATATGTAAACCAAAATGTTGAAATATTCTAAGGAATCCTTTACTAGTGTGCAGTACCTTGAACGTTCCGACTTACTTTCATTCCTGGATACAATCCTAAATGAGTGTTAGATTTATTGGTTTCAGTTTGGGCCTTGTAACAGAATCCTTGAAAGTTTTTTTTTTTTTTTTTTCATATATATTTCAGGGTTTGGAGGCCTATCGTTATAAAAACACATTGGATTGTGCCTTCCAAATCCTGAAGCATGAAGGACTGCATGCGTGAGTATAATGCAATTATAGACCTGCTTTAGATTGTGCTTTTCCTTTAGCAACAATCATCATTTGGTACATCCTGCAGGTTCTACAAGGGCACGGTTCCCAGACTCGGCCGCGTGTGCCTAGATGTAGCCATAGTCTTCGTCATTTACGAGGAGGTGGTCAAACTACTCAACGACGTGTGGAAAACGCAGTAAACAGAACTGATTGTGACAAGGGGTCCAGGAGGAAGCACGGACCACTGCCTCTTGCTACGCACAACGCAACACCTCTGTTCCAGTTCAGTTTAGCCGTCTGGGTCATCTTGAGCGGTGTTTGCACTGTTAGTTTAACATATTAGGTTACCTAGATTCATTCTAGACACAGCAATGGAGTGGAAAGTGTTGTTAAGTGTAAAATACCACAAAGAACATCAAATGGAGTAGAAAGAGGTGCTCTAAGAAAGGACTGAATAACAGAAGGATAAAAGAAGAACTTCATATGACTATTGCTGACATGGAGCGAATACTTTGTACTAAAACCAAACAAGTGTCTTGATTCACTGAGAACTTACCAGATACTGTGCTATGAATGGACTCGGGCAAGCTTCTAGAATCATTGTAACCAATGTTTGCAGATCTTGGCTTTGCTTGTGGTGCCCTCATGCTTGCACAGTGATCTCTTGCAGTGTGACAAAGTTTCATGTTTATTCCGTGCCCAGTGCTGATCACAAGGAGATATTAGCTCCTTGCAGACCCTTCTGTTTTGTCATCAAATCGTGTAGGTCTGCTACATCGATGTTCTGTTTTTAAATTGGTTTGAGGTGCCACAAAGGCTTTTTGTACATGAACTGATAAATGGTAAACAGGAAAACCAGTTTGTGTGCAGGATCCTATGTTTACTAAAAGAAAAAAGTTCTGCATAACACTGCTTTTTAGGTGGGAAGAATTCAGTTCTGGGCTGTCGGAGAACTTTTGACATGATGGGTGAGAAGCCTCAAAGCAAACAGTCTGTTTTAGGGGATCTAGTGAATCCTGAAAGCCTTGAACTTAACTCTTTTCTTTTGTTGCCAAAAACCCTTCGGGGTTCACTCACTCTTTAGAAAAGTATGACAAACAAGTTTGAAAAGAAAGTAGTTAAAACCTATATTTCCAGACTTTCTACTCTTGTATGTTTTCTTACACATTGCGTCCTTTCTTGCTTCCTTTCTCATCTACCGTGCATTAGTCCTTTCTTTTGTCTCCTTTTATCTTTGTGTCAATTTTCTCTCATTGCCCCTTTTCATCCATGCTTGACTGTTTCCTTACTTCCTTTTTTGCCTCCTTAAAGCCTGACTTCCTATAACGTCCTATTTGTATGCAGACCCGAGGGTCTTACCTCCATTGCCTTGTTACCTACATACCCTCCTTTGTTTTTTCTTTCTTTCTTTCTCTTATTTTTGTCTTCACTTTTGTTACTGATTACATTTTTAACACCTCTTCACTGTTCAATTATTTGATAAAATCTATTCTTTTATTTGAAAATGCCTGTAAACATCCAAGTGTAGACAAGTTTTTACAAGGGAAATGTTTGGGAACATTAACATTATTACATGTCTCCTATTTAAATGCTGTACGTTCCAATATTTTATTTATGAATCACTGTTTGTTCTCACTGTCATCTGAATGGATTTATTGCACAATTTTATTATTAGCTTTTTGGGTTTTTTTTTATAAAAACTGTCAATTATGACATGCATCTTCTCCTTAGATTCTGTGTAAGCACTTGGACAGGATTTACAGCTCTTTATTGTGTGGCATTGAAACCAAAATGCAAGATTACGTACATAATAGTGGAAAACATCAGTGATCAACTTTGATGTATTTGATGTTAATGAGAAGAATAAATATGTGCAAAACCAAATCTTTGTGATTGTGATAAGAAATAAAGTTTAGCCTACTCTTTTTTTTTTTTTTTTGTTGAACACAGAGTAGGGATATCCATCAAATTGTTCAGAGCCTTTTTAACGGTGTGCATTGGCAAAACAGTGAAGCATGTTATAAATGAAAAGGGCTGCAGGACGCAAAAAGTGAACTTTGTTTAAGGACGATAGGGGGGACTGCTTCATGCTGTAGGGGAAGTTTTAGTTTTTTGCAGGGAAAGTAAAATCTTATAGTATCTGGAAGATAAAACTAAAATAAAAAGATTTGATACTGTGGTGGAGGTTCATTTTCTAGGAGCACAGCAAGCAGCTACAATAGCAAATAGATCAACCCTCATTTGTGTGTAAAAGTAACCAGAGTCCAGGCCTAAATTTATATTAAGATCTTCATATAATCTTCATCTAATCTGACCAAGTTTGGTTTCTAGTTAAAATTAACGTGGGAGATGATGATGTCAGTGTTTTCAAAGCTGGTAGAGAAATTCACCTACAGACTCGTGGCTGAATCTGATGCATTCCAAACTTTTTAGATATACATTGGTATTTTACTATGGTATAAAGCCACGGTAAAATACATTGAACTTGGTCATTTTGAAAGTGGCAATATATTAAAAAAATGGATTCTGTAATGCGTCAATTTTTGTCATTTGGCAAATTTTTTATAAATTTTAACCTAGTGTTAACATTCAAATTATATGTTCAGGAAAACTGGCAGTATTTCTTGACATATTTGGCAGATACATAAAAGTTGTATGTTAACATTAAAAAAAACATCAAGTTTATTGAGAAATAAAACCTAATAAAATAAAACAGGTTTATAGATTTAAAAGCTAATGTAAATTATAGACATCTAATCTAATCACCTGCTAAGATAGCAATAATGATCTATTTTAAAAGACATCATATACATTTAAAGGTAGGGTAATCAAGAAAAGTCTTTGTAATTTAAATCTGTTTTATGGCCTTTATTTTGGTCTAGAGCAGGGGTCTTCAACGTTTTCCAGGCCAAGGACCCCCAAACTGATGGCAAGATGGAGCGGGGACCCCCTAATTATATATTGTATGAAATTGTGTTCTATCAAACTGGTCCTATAGTCACTCTATTTGCAGATGGAGTAATGTAAGGAAAGTAATTTCTCCCTTGGATTATTAAAGTATTTCTGATTCTGATTCCTGGTTGATGGGACAGGTGTTGTGAATGAAAGGGTGCCCAGATTGAAAGAGCTCCTGTGTGTCGCTGAATGTGTGCATTGATGACTGAAAGACATCTTCTGCCTGCATTGATCTTTTTACTACAGTGTGTTGAATTCATGTTAATGTGGATTTAAAGACATTTCAATTAGTGGAAAAAATTGCGGGGGGTGGGTGGGGATATAAAAAAACACTAATCAATCAAAGATTTCATGACCCTCATGCAGTACCTCCTTGGACCCCCTAGGGATCGCGGACCCCCTGTTGAAGACCTCTGGTCTAGAGGTTTAAAAAGGAAAAAACGGATCGTTTTCTCTCTGCAAGCCTTTTTTAGTACGGTAATCAGTAATTCCTCCCTGAATGCTAAGACTGATTCTTGGTTGGTTACTCTAAAAAGAAATCTTCCTTCTTGTTAAACTGTGTTCTGCCGTCAGTACTTTGCAGCCTCTGGTTTGTGCTCGTTTTTATTTTACTGTCTCTTTTCCCAATTAAATCACCCAATGTTGGTGGGGCAAGCCTATTCAAAACTTTAAAAATAAAGCGACATGATATAATTGATGAAAATCAAGGTTTGAAATGTGAGGCTTATTAATGATTTCTACAGTAATGAAGACAGGAAGGTTTCTAGTCAAATATCTTTATTGTTCTTCAATGGGAAGACATGGAAGCTCCAGGAATCTAGGTAACATTCCCTTCACATTCATACTCTATTTAAAACTAAAACCTTTACATAACCCCAGTAATTTAGATCGATTTAATCCAATTTAGGGAAATTTAGTGTACTAGTGAAATGGAAACAATCCAAAACAGCCACCTAACTAGTTAAGAAGTGCTAATGAGTGTCCAGTAGTTACAAAATAAAAACCACCAACAAATACCTTCACGATGTTTGAAAAATGATATAAAACCATCAGCTGGAAAATGCTACCTGGACATCTGAAAAATTAAGTTAATATTTTAAAATAAAGGCATAACTTCAAAATGTTAAAAGTGAATGTCCCACCTTTTTGAGGCCATACACCATTTATAATAAGTTAGAAAGGAGAATTTATGATTGGGGCCGTGAGAAGAGGATCTACAGGTAGAATGAACTCTGGCTCACTCCAGGCTTCCATAACAATATTTATCTTTTAACTGGAAGAAATTGCATAGACCCACAATGGATCAGTGGCTTCAGCTCTTCCACTGGTTACAGATCACACTTCCTAAAAGATTTAAGATACCTGGAAGCTTTGGTCTCAGACTTTTTAATCACTTTTAAATGTACCGGATGATGTCAGACTATGAAATACAAATTCACTGAAATAAGGTCCTAAAAAAAGTCTAGGTAAAAATGTAAAAAAATATATTTTTGAAAGAAAATTCAAAGATTTAAACTGACCATTAAGGCTTTGCTTGGAAAAAGTTGAAGTTTCTCTCCAAATATACCATATTCACTGAATAACTTGAAACCTCTGATGTATGAAATAAATAATCTAGGTATTCTTACATGTTGGGTATTATTCCTTTGAAATAGCTTAAGTGAAATCAGATTAAAAAAGGAAATGTTCCTCCTAAAAAAATTCTATAATCTTAGATTTGAGTAAAACATAAAAAAAATGAACATGATAAAAGTCAAAGTCCTTACACCCTCTAATCTCTGGGATATCGTCAACAAAACACCTCTCACACTTAGCATTTAACTTTAAAGTCTTTCTCATACTTGTTGTCTTGGTAACACTAAAACTGATTTGTTACTTTCAACTGATTTAGATGTTCACCTTTATTGGGTCAAAAAAAGCTGCGTCAAACACTTCCCTTTAGAAGATTTTTTATTGTTGTCATAATGCAACACAGTCCAGTTAGATTTAAAACCACGGACACAAGCTGCTTTCCATCAACATTTGACAGCAATTCCATCTTTTAGAGGCAAAAACGGAAAATTCTTCCAGCCACTGAATTTAATGTTCACTCACCAGCGTTTGTGGGGGTCAAAGTCAAAACACATTACACAAAAAAAAGTAATAAATTCATAATGTGGACAGGAAATGAGGTTTCCCAATGTGGGATGAAATGATGAGTTTAGCATTTCCTGCCACTGCAGTTTTCAAATGACTAATGTGTAGAAGGTTGGGCGGAATAGATTAAAGGAGCAGAGTAAACAACAGGGAAGGCATTAACACTCCCACATGTTGCTTTAGACCAACTACTCTTCTAGAGAGCATCTCCATTTCATCTGTAAAAAAATATATAATTTATTTTGGTTTATATACTAAAAATCAGCTGAAAATCTATGATCTTTTATATTTATGACGATGGTTAAAGCTCTATATATAAAACCTGAAAACTGGTACCTGATTTGAACAGATCATGTTTATCAGGGTTAGTATATTAAATAATCTGTATTGTATTACATTTTTTCTAAATGTAGAAATCTCAAGAAACCAATTTTTCACATTCAGGTTTCCAATAATTTGCTTTTTTAACGTCCATCAATGAATTATTCACACTTGAACCTAAAACCAAGATTCAGTATTTATATAGTGACAAGATGGAAGTTCCTCGACACAATGCCATCTGACGAATGGAGGACCTGATCCACTCCGGCTATCTTTTGCTCCACCTGTCTGAAGCTCTACAAACCATAGAGAAAGCCAATAGGGCTCATTGGCTATCTTCTCCATCTGAAAAAAAAAAAAAAAAGACAAAAAAATAAACAAACACTAAGAAACATCCAACTATTCTAAAATCTCCACAGGAGTGGGATTACTCACATTCGAAGACATTTGTCTTTCCCTCCACTTGCTACTCTCTGTCCATCAGGACTCCAGTCCACAGCATAAACCTACAGACAGATAAGAAAATCCTCAAAATATGGATCAAAAAGACAAGAACCATCAATGTGATTAAATCTTTTGTCTTGCCTCATCAGCGTGGCCAGGAAGATCCATGTTAAGCTTCCCAGTTTTTACGTCCCACACTTTGAGCGTGCTGTCACTGCTGCCACTGACCAGCAGCCTGCTGTCTGCCGACCACGCCACCTGATACACGGATCCCACATGGCCACGCAGAGACATCAGGTACCTGAGAACGAGGAGGCAGAGATGGGACACGTTAAGCTGAACAGCACCACCTTATGGAGCTCTTTGGTTTTCTACATTAGATGGATCATAATTAGAATCGTTTTGAATGAGATTGAGACGTAGATCAGTTTATCAATGGAAAATTCAGGGTAAAGAAAATGTTCAAAAGAATCTAATGAGAGTTTCACTTTTTGACGGAATCACTGAAAAAAAAGCTTTAGTCTTTTATTAGAACTAAAAGTACAAATGAGAATCATTCTTCCTATTAATCCAGACGTTTCTTACTTTCCAGTCCTTCCATCCCAGATTTTAATTGACTTATCAAATGAAGCTGAAGCCAGTAGCCTGGTGTCAGGGGAGAAGAGCACTTCGTTGACCAGAGCGCTGTGGCCGGTCATCCTGGCTAAAGGCTTTTTATCCTCAGCGGGATTCCACAGGAACAGGGTGAAATCATCAGAGCCGGACACCAACCGCTCCGGAGCTGACCCCTGCAACAGAAGGACACGATGCATTACAGAAGCAAGGAGGTGTTAGAGAAACTTTCCTCTCACATTAGTGAAAAGTACTCACCCTAACTTTATTGTATCTCTGCAAGGCTCTCTCCTTTATCTCATCCACTGGAGGGGGAGATGGTACAATTTGGTTAAAAACACTTTTCATTAAAAAAAAATAAACAAGCATTTGAAAGGAATACCAAGACTTACAAGATCCAGTGAGATCCTGGGGGTTGATAGTGGCTGTAGCAGGTTCAAAAGCTCCAGTACGCAGGACGTAATCTGTGCTGAGAGCCAGGGTGTTCACCCAGTGGGCGTGACCCTGCAGAGTCCTGCACAGGACGCCCTGAAATCAATAACCCAACATGAACAAAGCAGGTCTCCCTGAGGGGACTTCCACTCAAGATGAATAGATTCACAGCCTTACATCTTTTGGCCTCCAGACTTTGATGGTGCGGTCCTGAGAGGAAGTGTATAGAAGTCCGTCTCCTCCCCATTTCACACAGGTGACTGACTGAGTGTGTCCCGTCAAGATCTTATCATAGCGCCCCAGAACAGTGTCCCAGATACGTATAGAGCAATCCTTAGAGCTGCTGGCCAGGTATCTGCACTCTGGGTTACTAAAAAAAAAACGAAAAAAAAACGGGAGAACAGCTTGGTTCAATATAATGTTAATAAACTTAGAACTTAATGTATAAACTGGGACTACAAAGCTAAAAATGTACAAACGGTCCTCAATAAAAAGCTGAAAGGAAAGCTTACAGATGGAGAGGTTCCCAGCAGAGCCAAGTGATCCACTTGGTGTGTCCGGTCAAAGTTTTTCCTATCTGTGCCCCCGTCACTGGATCCCAGAGAAAGATCTATAGATGTGACGTAAAAAGTAATTAAAGGGGAACGCCGTTTTTTTTTGTTTTTTTTTTACATTGGGCCCTTGATTTTACGTTATTACATCCTGTTCTACTCACCCATATGAGATTTGTGTCATTTGGAGCTGTTCTGAAGATATTTGGTTAGGTTATATCCAAGTAATGTGTTCCTATGGGCAACGAGTTGAAGGCACAAACTAAACTGTTCATAATTTATCATTTATGGTACACCAGCATTTATAACATGTAGGCAAATCACTGTCCCCCAGACATATATTTTTTATATTTATATCTTTTAAAAACGAAGCGGCGCATGTATGAAGTCATCCGAGCCGTTCTGAAGATATTCACAACGGCTCCAAATGACACAAAACTCATATGGGTGAGTAGAACATGATGTAATAACGTGAAATCAAGGGCCCAATTAAAAAAAAAAAAACGGCATTCCCCTTTAAATTTTTATTTTTTTTTAAACAAACCTGACTGTTCTTGCAACCTGAGGCCAACTTCTTTCCATCAGGTGACCAGGCGATGCTTAGGACCCAGTGAGTGTGTCCTTAAATGAAACACGGTGCAGATCAGAGGTGTTTTATTGTTAGTCAACTATATGTTTTATTAGGAGTTGGAAATGATGCCTCTTTTAAAAGTGCTTTCATACCTCTGGCTGTGTGATGGGGCGTCTCAGTCGTCAGGTCCCAAAAGCGCACTGTGGTGTCTCCTGATCCGCTGGCCAGATACCTTAAACAAACATGGAAAAATAATGAAAATGTTAACAAAGCATAATTTAGAATCAGTTAGTCGATTAATCCCAAGACAAGGCAGCTACTGATCCTATAGGAACTCACTTTCCCGTAGGACTAAAAGCAGTGGAGATCACTGCCTCTGTGTGTCCCTGCAGCGTGCTGGTGCAGCGGGTCACGGCCCGAACCCGGAACACAGCCTGAGGTTGGTACACCACTGGCAGAACCTGCTCCGTCTCCACCCCGAGAGCCTTAATACAGGATCCAAGACTGGACACCACCTCTGCCTCTCCACGCACAAAAAAGGCCAGAGGCACAGGCTCCTCCTGGAACAGGTAATGAGTCATTAGAGATGTCCCGATCCAGGTTTTTGCACTTCCGATCCGATACCGATATTGTTTTTGGACTTCCGATCCGATACTGGCCGATACCAGCCTATTCAAGCATGCGTTTAAGTTTAAGTTAAAGTATTTAGCCTTAGTTGTAAGACTCATGTTGAAAAGGGTTTTACTACTCTTGATAACATCTAGCCAGCTGAATTAGGTGAGATTGAATAAAACACAATGATTGGTAACAACAAACTTACCTGTTTATTAAGAGATAAACACAAACTGGACAAAATTATGAATAGCAATCTGAAATTGCACAGTGAACAGTAAAACCGTAAAAAGTTAAAGGTGCAAGTATTACTGTAAGTTTTAATAAAAATGCAAAACAGACAAGAGTGGAAAATATTCTATTAACTTAGAATCAGGACTCTACTCTTGAAAAAAGACACTGCTTAAAAAAAAAAAATCAGTGCAAATAACAGTGAACTATTACACAAAAATGCCTTAAACTCCCCAATCTCCTCCACACCTAGTCTCCATCTACACATCGTGCAGGATAAAATAATCCCACACGGCTGACATTTTCCCCGCTATCTTCCAATTCACCTGTTTTAATGGTTAGGCCGGGAGACAGACCCAAAAAGACCTGTGGGTGTGTTGAAGGTGTTCTGGAAAATGCGGACCGGATTCGGGGAACACTGGCGCAAAATAGTGGAATGGATCGTTTCAATCGGCGAAACTGGAAAATACGGACCGGATTTTTTTTTAAAAATTGGATCGGCAGTCTGGATCGGCATTTTTACATTCTTTGCCGATACGCATTCTTTTGTCAATATCGGCGTCCCGATCCGATCCACGTATCGGATCGGGACAAGCCTATGAGTCATAATACGTACCTTAAAGCATTTGAATAATTAGCTCTATATACAGTGCCCTGCAAAGGTCTTTACACTTTTTTTGACAAACAATAGGAAAGGTGTGCCATGAGTTTGCATTCAGACCCCGTTCATTTGAAAGATGTATAAAAATCCAATGGAAATAGCTGGCTTCACTCAGTACAAAGTCCACCTCAGTGTAATTGTATCCCAGCATTGGCAGCAGATTGTTTCAGTGGTCACGGAATATCTAAGGCTTTGAACATCTCATAGAGGGCTGTTCAATAAATCATCCAAAACTGGAAAAAGAAAGAAACACCTCCAGACATACTAAGAAATGGTTCTCCATCTAAACTAAAAGGAAAGATGAGGAGAGGATCATTCAGAGTGACCACGAGGGCCATGGTTACTCTGGAGGAGCTGCATTGGCAAACACCATTAAGAAAGAAAGAATGGAAAACAAAAAATAAGTCCTGTTTGCCATGAGGAAAAGGCTTCAGTCTGTTTAAACTACCATGTGTTACAGCAAACCAACACTACACATCATCCTTAACGTACTGGCCCCAGTGTGAAAGATGGGAGATGAATGGAGCTAAATACACGATAATCCTGGAGGAAAATCTGTTACATGCTGCTAAAGACTTGAGATAGAATTGGTTCACTTTGCAGTATGACTTTAAGTATAAGCTGTTTAAATAAAAGTTTTCCATTTCATTATTTCCTCTAAAAATACCACACTATTGCTATTATGACTTCGCTTTTATTTATTTGGCAGTTATAGCCCATTGGTACACTTTAAAGAACATATTCCTTAACTTTACCACATTATCTCTTTTTTTGGGTGATACGGGGCCCGATCTACGCCTTGATGGATCAGATTAATCTACAGGCCTTGAGTTTGACACTTGTGCTGTAGATCAAAGTAGGGCTCCAACTAATGATTATTTTTTAAATCAATTAATCTGTTGATTATTTTTTCGATTAATCAATTAATCGGCAGCAAAAGGTTCTCTAAAGAAGACTTTTTACAAAATTAAACCAGGGGAAACTAAAACGTTTCCACTTGAGAAGTTCTGGATGGAGCATATTCACAGACGAAATGTCTAAAATTCAAAATGTTGACCCACTTTTTTATTTTTTTTTTTTACAATTCTGATATACTTACTGCTCCAGGAGGATTGCTCTGACAACTAAAGGCATGTTTTACAGTTTCTATACTCCATTTAACGATTAAAGCCCGGCATACACTGTGATTTTTGGGGCGATTTTCCAGTCACGCGAGAATTTTTCTATCGGGCCGTCATGGGCAAATCGCTCAGTGCGCAAACAAGGATTCTTCTTTTTCTTCTTCCTCTCAGATATAAACAAAAAAAGCATGGCAGGGGTGCAATGAGTGAAATGGAGGAGCAACGTTTGCTCAGCCATGTCTTCGTCCAAATACGTCGCCCTTTCTTTCTAGGACCCTCAGCACAAAATTGCACAAATTGCCAGGGCAGCACGTTTCTCTCTAGTGAGTTTAAAATTCCCTTTATATTTGTTTGCCTCCCGGATAGATGAGTCAGAGCAGCGCCATCTCACTGCGGAGCTGAGTGCGATGTGGTTTTTAGTGTGAGCAGGTAGATCACATCAGAGCGTTGGGCGGAACATAAATCGTGAGCTATGAACTCACACTGTATGACTAAACCCTGCGGTTTGGCCATACAGTGTGAGCAGCAGCTGCATGCAACAAGTGAAAAAAAAAATCGCAGCGTAAGCCCGGCTTAACTGATTACTTAACTAGTTGACGATTATTTCAATAATCGATTAATCGCTTCAGCCCTAGATCAAAGCGCATTCATGTGACAGAATGTCCCTAACAAAGTCCTGATGACAATCAGTGCTAAGACACTTTTTGATTTTTATACTTCTACAAAAACATGTATTTCTATAAATGTGACTTTTTTTTTTTAGGGGGGAGAACAGAAACCTGCAATGGACCTACATTTCTCATGTTGGTTTGTGTAGGACCATGACAGTTCTTTAACATGAAACAGTGTGTTTACATTGATTTAGAAAAAGTTACCTTTTGCAGCAGCGCATTGCAGACTAGCTGCAGTTTTTCTGGGGTGATGTCAAGAGGCACATCAAAAGGAGAACCCAGAACCTCTCCATTCTCATCCTGAAACTGGATCAGCAGCCGCTCCATATCTTCACTCATCATCTTGTGTCCAGTTCAATCCCAGATCCAACAAGATGCTGTTTCTACCTGCACAGGGGAGAGGCGCTTTAAGAAATACTATAAGAACAACCCCAAAAAAGCAGCAGTTTCACGTCAAGAGAAGCTAAACACAACCACGTATTAAGGAAAAATAAAAATAAATTGGTGCAGAAATCAAGTTAATATAATGAAACGTGCCTGGAGTCAAATAAACGTTAAAGAAATAAATGTCTATGTTTTCTATGGTGCTCTTTACTAAGCTGATCAGAAATACGGAATCGCCTTTACAATTACAGCCTTAATTATGAAGAATAACTTTTATCTGAATCCAGATAAATGTGACAAATAAAGCTAGTCGATCAGGTTATTTTCTTTTTAGTATCGGAATCCATAACATTTGCTGCTAACTCAGCTAGCACTCATTAGCTAACACTTTTAGCATAATGAAGCCTCTTTTTTTGACACTAATCACTGACCAGAATAAAATCCAAAGTTAGTTTAACCAATGGGGCTGGATTTATATTACATGTGACTGCTTTATAAACAACATAAATCCTTACCTTTAGCTTGGCGGTCGGTATGATGTCTCCACGTGTTTATTGCCAAAGAGTCTACCAATGAAGAGATGTGCTAAAGGACCAGAACGTCAAGAGGAGTTCCAGGAGCGCAATGAATTGTGGGAGAATATAATGTAACGTTATTTACAGAAGAGGATTAGGGCCGCTGAAAAAAAAAAAAGTTGACTGATTTTTTAATTTATTTCAGCTTAATATGGGAAAAAAGTCAGAATTTAATCACAGATTTCTGACTTTAATCTCTTGCTTTTTTCTCTGATTTCTGACTTTAATACTAGTATTCTGAGAAAAAAGTCATATTTCTGACTTTTTCAAATCAGTTAATCAGTGGCCCTAATCCTCTTCCGTAGTTAAATAACTAGTTAAATAACGTAGTTAAATAACTATGATGATAAAATAATAATAATAATAATAATAATAATAATAATTATTATAATAATAATAATAATAATAGCAAGCAACTTTCAGCTTCCTCCTTTTTTAAAATAAAACAAACACAAAAATACATCAGGAGGTAAATGCAATAATTTATTTTTCCAGAAATTATTTAAACAAAATTTTTTCTCCAAGTTTAAATGATAAAAAAAAATCCTTTACTTATTACATGTTTTAAAATATTTTATACATATGTATATGTATGTGTATGTATGTGTTCTGTTTAAATTTCTCTCTAATTTGGAATTACCTTTGTTTCTTCGATGATTACTTGATTATATCTCCATACTATCCTGTGCTTTTATATACTTTAAAGTTATTCAAATTCAGATAAACAGTTTATTTAGCTTTTTTTTAATCACTGTTTCTCTATTTTTATGGCACTTACTGGGTATGGTTTCCTTACCAGCCATCTTAGGTGTTTTAAGTTTACTCCTGCAATGATAAAATAATGTCACAGGACCTAAGGAGACAATCATTATTTTCTAAGGTCTTTTGACCCATTTACAGAGTGCAGTTGTGACGATTAGCTAAAGTTAGTTAAACTCCTCAGTGTTTCAATGCAGAATGTTTACTTTACTGTGGACAATATATTAAGAAACTAAATGTAAATTCTAGATCCAGAAGGTATTCATGATCCCTTCTTCCTAAAGAATAGTTATCAATACTTAGAGACCTTGTCATAAACTATTTCCTCAATTGAATAATGTCAATATTTGCATGTCAAATTTTATTGTTATATTTTTCTTTTCATCTCTGGAAAAGAGTTATTAATTTGTAGTTGCAAATGTATCTCAGCTGTACGAGCATTAACATTTTTTACTTATGAAACAAAGGATATATAAACAAAACTGGTTTCTAAATGATGAAAAAGTTAAAACATCCCACACTGGAAGAAATGTTGCCCTTATTTGGTTTAAATAGGCTCAGTGAGACCCTTCTGTAGATATTTACCAATCTCTGTTTTGTGGTAATAGTTTAAATAGTATTTTCCATCTTTGGACTCTCCACCAGGAGTTCTGGTGCCTATATCAATGTGCAAGAGGCCGGGTACACCCCGGACAGGTCGCCAGTCCATCGCATACAACCATTCACGAACACACTCACACCTAAGGAGAATTTAGAGAAGCCAATAAACCTAACAGTCATGTTTTTGCACTGTTGGAGGAAGCTGGAGTACCTGAAGAAAACCAGTGCATGCATGCGGAGAACATGCAAACTCCATGCAGAAAGACCCTGGGCTGAGTATTGAACCTGGAACCTTCTTACTATAAGGCAGCTGTGCTATCTTAATCTCTGAAACAACAGAAGTAGCATATCACAAAATAGTTTGTTAAGTTCACATTATTTTGTAACATATTGAACAAGATGTAATGATTACAGATAGTAACTGATCACTTACTCGGTACTTGATGAGCCTTTTTACTAAATACTTTTTACCAAGGCTACTTTTATTTGGGTAAAATTATGATAAAGTAGTTGTGCTCTTGCTGAAGAATACATTTTTCATACTCTACCCACCTCTGATCCTGAGTAGTCTTTTTAATTTTTCTTAGCTGTAGCATAATATAATAGCCTGTCTAGTATGCACCATTATTTATTATAAAAATCTTGAGCTTTCTTACTGCGCTGAATCCACTGTGTGCTGATTCTTTTTTTTACCCCCTAAGCACAAGCACAATATCGTACCACCTTTGTTATTGTAAATATACTTGAATGTTTATTTACTACCAAATTGAGCATAAACAAATATGCCAACAGGACTGTTTTCAAGGGTGCACTTCAAAAAAATGAAATTGTCTAGAGCTGTTTTAAGCGAAATTTCATGTACAAAATAACAAAATAAATCTGTCTAAAGTCTAAAATACTTTAGACTTTCAAAAGAATGATCTTTCAGAAAAAAAAACAAAAAAACAAAACAAACTGTATGTAGCCATAGTGAGGCGCTGGTGTACAAATTATAAAAAAAAAAAAAATGACTATACCGCTTTAAAATCATGATTTGTATAAACATGAGAGACCATGGATTTAGACCAAAATAACTCCTTTCCAACAGTTATTGAACTGAGCCAGAACATGTCCACAGCAATGATCTTACTTAAGCTTTGAAGTTCACCAAGTTCATTAATGTATTTATTTATGTTTCTCCTAGAAGCCTAAAAGGACCAGCAAAACATCCGATTGTCATTCATTAAAATGTGTTCAATTTTTATTATATATTTTTTCTTGACCAAAAATCCAGCTTTAGAAGAATGAATCTTTAGGAAAACAACAAATACACGTTTTTTGCTTTGTTTTCCAACCATCAAATCAAGAGACTGGGCAGTTTGAAGGTTAAATCATGGTCGAGACATAGAATAAAATGGCACGCTGTGGGGAGATTGCTTCTAATTGTTGATCCCATTGATGTCTTTGGGTACAAGACCTTCCATAGCAGCACGCTTTGACTCCAGGATCTGCAAATAAACACAAACACACAAAAAAATATATGTATAAGTTAACCCACTGTTATTAAATACTCATCCAGCAAACATATAATCATTCCGTACTTCAGTTCAGATACCTTCAAATGTCTTAATATGTTTTAAGATGGTGCTTTCCCTAAACGGTTTAAGAAATTCCAATCTTCTGCTTTACTGTCTCCCTTTACTTTATTGAATTATATTTTAGGGAACCTTTCATTTTCACCTTAGAAGTAGTGAATCATTGAAAAATGCTTTATACAAAAATAAAAAATTTTATTACCTGTGACAAAACCAAAACTGTCAAGAGTTATACACGCTAGATTTAGAGATGTTACATCATACAGCAGACTGAGCTGATAGATGGGCACAATCTGATCAATCATTGATTTCAGACTTCATACTGAAGTAGTTTTTTGGTTGGATATTGATTTAGATAAATTTAGATACTGGTTTGCTACATCATCCTGTGTTTCTGATGTTCAACCTTTAATTCATTTTACTCTGGAAGATTAAAGCATTAAAAATATGCATAAATAATGTAAAGACTAATATCTGTAGTTTTATTTAAACAGATATTTCAAATATACAGTGCCCAGGATTTTGAAAATTACTTCATGTTCAAAAATACAACCTAGGCTTATTTTGTCAGCTGCATCTCCTCCTTTCAAGATAATTCCTTGGCCGATGGACGCTCATACTGAGCCTGGTTGTGCTGGAGGTTTCTTCCTGTTAAAAGGGAGTTTTTCCTTTCCAATGTCGCTACAAGCATGCTTAGTGGGAGGGATTGCCTTTGAGTCAATGAGTCGATACAATCGATTAGTTTTCCTTAGATAGAAAACTCTGAATCAATTTGACTGTATGATCTGGTTGAACTGTAAAGTGCCTTCAGTTGACGTGTTGGGAGTTGGTGCTATATAAATAAACTGAATTTAATTGCATTATAAAGATTTGAAACTGGCGGAAATACAATACATGTATGGGTAAATTGTTTGTGCAGGAAGTTCACGTTGGACTCTTGCAGTATTGATACAGCAATGACAAAGAAAACAATCTACTTCAAATTTTTAATATCAGCATTTTTTAAAAACCAACTATTTTTCTTGCATAAATATATTAAATAACCTCAGTATAAATAAGTCTGTGTTGTATTTATATTATGTGTTGGCTGTGGTTGGTATAATTTGGTACCCTTACTTTAAAGGTGTCACTAAGGCCAACGATGCTGTTCAGGTTTGTGCTGTAGTAACCCAAAACATACTCTCCGCTTAGCAGAGGGATCTCATCTTTATCCACTGATCTCTGCAACAAAAACAGGAGTGGATGCTTACAAAGATATTCACACAACTTTGATGAAACCTAACTTAAACCCACTTTACCTCTATGACCTCGTTCACCTCCGGAAGTTCGTTTTCTCTGACCCAAACAAAGGTTTCGTAGTCAGAGGCACTCTTGAATCCCACCTGCAGGTCAACAAGCCATTCGGTTCACATCTGTATCTAGTCTCTCTTGAAGCAATAACTGATGTTTTCCTTCTCGCATTTCTAACAGTACCTTGTAGAGGCCAATCCAGTCCCATGTTGAAGACATAAAGTCCTCTTGGACAGTGTAGGTCAAAACTGCATTTTGGTCTGCGCTCCATTCGCCCTCTGGTGCCACTTGTACCAGTTGTGTGTCGAAATATTTCCTCAGCTGCAGGGATAACAAAGTAAAAGGGGTGGTTCTATTAAAATGTTATTCCTGGTGTTAGGTATGTGTCACCTATGTTCTCACCTCAAGAGTGAAGTTTCCGATGACCGGCTTGTGGTCACTCACTCCGTAGCTCATCACACTGGTGTATGCGTTCTGGGTGATCAGGATCGGATACTCATCGTGCTCATTATCAGTGGAAGTCGATGCCTTCTCATCGCCATCATCATCCTCTTCTGATGGGAGACTTTTGGGTTTGATCCGCCAGAGGATCCGATCCGTCCAGGCTGGCTTCCTCTTCTTGCCGCTGCAAACAGTCAAAACAAGAGTGATTGTGAGCTTGAGGTACATTCTACTGTTATTTAAATCAGGTCCAAAAATGGCTGAACAGAAAAAAAAACAACATGCAGTGCAAAGATTACTATTCTAGCATGTGACTGAAAATACAATCTAGATGTCTACATTCCTTCAGTGTTGAAAGCAAAGCATGCATTATTTAGAGACAAAGAGAGAGTGCAGAAAGAAGTTCACTCTAATAAATTTGCAGATGACATCTGAAATCCATTTATATTATTATTTTATCTAAACAAGTTTTGTCCTTTAAACTGGTGCTTGCATATATTTTGTGATTGTAAGATATAGTAACCCTTCTTAATGTCATTTGCTCTTTATTTTGAAAGGACATACCTAATAAAATAAAATACCCAGAAAACTATTAATGCCACCAATTAAGCTCAGATGGTATATGTATTATTTGCTCAAGGACAGCATCTAAATAAGCTTCCACACAACATGAATAAATCAGTAAATAAAGTATAAGAAACGTTTATGTAAAAAATGGCTTCCTGGGAGTCATATACGTCTTTTATATGGTAAAGCATACTTGAATGAGATGCAGTGTAGCAAATATGATTTGCAACCTTGCATGCAGCAAGATAGTTAATAATAGATATATATAAAAGAAAGAAAAATAGTAACACTGTGCCACATATTCCACAGCATTACTCTATATCAAGAATGTCTGTTCAGCATGATTAGAAACAAAAAAACAACCCCCACACGTTGTTATGTTTCAAAGCACAAGCGTAACCCATTTTTCTGTCATTGCCAAGAGGCAGGAAACTGTGTTGACTTAAGTGCTGATTAAAAACTTTTCCACCACATCCAAGCCCCAAATGTAAATAAGATTTAAAGGATAAAATAGTTTTTTTACCAGTTGAAAAAAAATCTATTTTTGGTTGCCAACATGTTTAGATTTGATTTCACTGTGTTGGAGCCTTCTTTCATTTCTGTTGTGGAGTTGTATTTTCTTCATAAAACCAAAACAAAAAAATTTGAAGTTTGCTTTTAGAAATTAGTCAAAAATTTACAATTAAAATAGAATTAATCTTAGAATAAATCCTGCTTTTCAGGTACACAGGAGGAGAACATCTTCTGTAATATATAAATAAAATCTAAGTGGAAGGATAGTAGCTCCTAAGGATGGAACGGGCACCTACATTATCTCACATAAAATCTAAATAAAATGCATTGAAATTTGTGGTTGTTAACTAACAAGGGGTATTAATGCTCTTCAAAAGCACTGTGCATTTAGTAGATCGAAACAGGATTGTAAATAACCTTCAAACATTTTATTATTATTATTGAAAATGTTCTTTTACAGTGCAAAGCTATAGAGACACACACCTTGGTGGGTTTAATTCTCTATACCAAGCCCCCAACCAGAAACAGACCGCTCCCCAGAAGAGGGAGGTGAGGAGGAAGAGGAGAGTGGTACTGCATCGCTGCAGAGGCCTGGGTCTGTACATGGTTAGGGGCAGTGCCACAGTGCTCGTTCTAAGACAGACACATGGTGGTGTGGTGTCAGAGGATACTGAAGAAAAGAAATGTCCTAAATGCTGTGCACGGTTAAAGCCACTGTTAATTTTTTTTTAGCCAAAAGGGGAGTAGCTAAAAGAAGGAGCGAAATTCGGGGCATGCAACACAGAAATTAAGAGTGTCTTACTTAAAACCCAACCATGTCTTCACAGAACTGCAGTCAGTTAAAAAAAAGAAAATTTTGTCAAATGTGTTGGTAATCTTACTGATATGCTGTATGTGTGTTAGCAAAGACGCAGTACCTGATATCATATGTGTCAGCTTTACGGTCAAATTTGTAGGTGGGTTTAAAATTCAGCGGCCCTTCATCAAACTCCTGCAGAAAGGGTTCCTTTTTCTTCATCATAATGAGCTGAAAACAACAACACAGTAATCAGATTTTCTTCACCTTTAACTATCCAGGTATAACACTCAAAGTTCATACCTGATCCTTACTCCACAGCAAATTGAGGCGCCCACCGTTGATGGATGAGCGGACAAAATGCAAACCATGGTCCTGGATACGGAAGTTCAGATCACCAAACCAGAAAACCACCCTGGGAAGAACCATTAGATTCACATGTTCCAGTCTGCACAGACACTTCTGGTTTATAAGCTTTGGGTTGGATGAAAGTATGATTACACGGAGAAACACTGACTTGTGGTCCAGAACATGAGGAGTGTCAAAGATGTCAAAGTCTTGTGTTTCCAGAATGTACTCAAACTCATCAACGCGTTGAAGGGCGTTGTGCATGTGAGCTGCAAGGTGGCAGTTGAGGAAGCAGATCATGTGACCGTAGAAGGAAAAGCGTACAGACACGGCACCTTTGTTACCCTGAGATTAAAAAGAAAAACAGACATACAAGAATTATGTTCTATGTTACTGGTTATTAAAGGAAACTCCACTGTCGCTACAAGCATGCTTAGTGTGAGCGATTGCCTTAAAATCAATGAGTAGGTGCAATCAATTGGTTTTCCTTTGATAGAAAACTTTGAATCAATTTGACTTTATGATCTGGTGAATTATAAATAGTCTTGAGATGACATGTGATGTGAATTGGTGCTGTATAAATAAACTGAATTCAATTGAATTAAATATGCATGTGTTTGTTAAATGTTCGTGTTCTGTTGTTTCCCAAGCTGTTACACTTTCAGTTCACAAACACAAAAGGCCTATTATTTGTCTCTGGAATACCAACGCTGATTAGAGTTGATCTCTACAACGTTTAGGGTTAATCAGGGCCTCTTACTAATGCCATACCCAGTAGCCAAAGATGCCAGTACGGGTGTAGGTGGTCTGGATGTTTCTGATGAAAGGGAGATGCACCATTTTGGCAAAAACCAACAGAAGCAAGCCCTGCATCCTCACAGAAGTGACCTAAACACAGATGGAAACATAAATATTTCATCATTTATGCATTCCTGTAATGTATTCCTCTTTTGCTAAATTTGGAGTTATAGGGGTGTACAGCATAATGCTGCCAATACCATGTTTTACAGTGGTGTTATTGGTTTTGTTTGTTTTGGATTATCTCCAGTCTTTCCTTATTTCTTTTATGCATAAAAAGAAAGTTTAAATCATTTATAACACGTACAAAATAAAGTTCTATATATTTTAAAATTGTTACTGAAAGCACCTCGACATGCACTCAACATTGAAGACTCAGGTAGAAAAGAGTCATAAAATCTTAAAATAAATGAACATTTTTATTTACAGGCATCTATTGCTACAGTTCAATGGTCCTTATTTATACCTTAACAAAGCCTTTGGGTCCCAGTGTGTCCATGAAAAGATGGCTCCAGGAATCTTCCACCAGCAGGTCTGAGATGAATCTCATAGGTGTTGCCATAACCTCCTGCAAGCTAAATCATAGCAGTAAAAATTAAAAGCAATCAGTAAGACTGAGTCATTAATTCTGCTAAACAAAGAAATCTTTCTGTTTTGTATTTGTTACCCAATCACATAGAGATCGATGGGAGACTGATCATTTAGCTGCAGCAACGCAGTAACGTCCTCAGGAGGTTCTGCTGTAGCCACATTCCAGGTCACCATGTGCAGCCTGTAAAGTATGATTATATGGTTGTTATATCTATCTATCTATCTATCTATCTATCTATCTATCTATCTATCTATCTATCTATCTATCTATCTATCTATCTATCTATCTATCTATCTATCTATCTATCTATCTATCTATCTATCTATCTATCTATCTATCTATCTATCTATCTATCTATCTATCTATCTATCTATCTATCTATCTATCAGCATTTTGTGATGGTTTTGTCTGTAAATGTTTTTTAATAAATAAACTTATATTTTAACTCATTATTAATCTAGCTAGTTATCTTTTTAATATAATCTTAACAAAAAAGGAGATGAACAGACCCGTACAAAAATCTATTATCTTTCACTGTTTTCTTATATATTATATAGTATAGTAAACTTTTCTTTAAATGTTTATTTTGGCTAGTATATATTTATATAAAGTCATTGTTGTGAAGGCTGATATTATATTCAAACTTATGTCTTACTAATATCTGCAAAAGCTTGTGAATTTTTCAACCTGAAAGCATCTGTGGGCAGTAATTGTCCACAAAGCTGAAAGGCTTCATCCAGCTTACGGGACACCTCCTCGCCGGCTTCGTCATCAGAACTCATGTCCTCTATGCAGGTCATCAGCTCGGACAGGCGCTGGCGGAGGACAGTCTTCGACCTGGAGCTCTGGGATGCAGAGCTGCTTGCGCTGTCTGACCGTAAACGTGGACTGTCTGGTAAAAGGTCCATTTTGAAGCAAAAACAAAGACTCTTCCTAGTGGCTTAGGGAATCCGTTTTGTATTTTAGATATAAAAAATAAGAGATTTAGTGCTTCCCATACGAAAGATCCATTGAAATAAAGCTCCGTTTTAGTTGACCTGGTTGCAACCATTTGATGTGAGAGGCCTCCTCTCTGCTCAGCCGGCTGGAAATAGTACAAACTTGTTGTTTTTAGCCAAATCTTCTCAGTCACACTTTCAGCTTCTGTTAAAAATGATAAAGTAGGACCAGAATGAGAAGTATATGTGGAGGCTGATGTCGCCTCCGTTGTCCTGTGTGGTCCTGCAGGAATGCAGCTCAGTTTAACAGAGCAGCAGGGTCGACTGAGGAATGTTGGCAACTTGGACCCAGATTTGGTGTGTAATCGCAGGCAGGAGATAGCCATGTGAATGTGCAAAGGCTAGAGGAGGAGGACCATAGGCTGATCCTCCATAAGTGAGAGTATTGTAGTAGGACTTAGGTAGGGCCCTAAGAGGTTTACTAGCAGCTTTCTCCCCATCAGCTGAGCACATCGAACAATGTCTGAAACCCCACAATTACACCCTGGCATTAGTAACCAGGGCAACAGCGAATTAGCCTTGTTTTGTCTGTTCAGTCCAGATTCTTCTTATGTAGGGAAAAGGTTATCTCTGTAAACCCAGAGAAAGGTGCAGATGACATGCCCTGTTAGACCTGTTGATGCCGGCTCGAGCTTTTAGAATAAAATTTCCAATTCTTTGACATTTAAAGTCAAGTAGTTACAGACCAGATTTGGAGTCAAACAATGATACATGGAAAATCAGTGCATAAATAAAAGATTAACTAGTTTAAAATTTTAAAATCACATAAAGGGAAATATTATATTTTCCTGATTTAAGCGACTATTAATCTAAAATCCTAAAGGTATTAATAATAGTCTACCTAAGTCATAGTCAATGAGTCAGATTTCCTTTAGGCAGCATTTCATACATCATAGTGTAACAAAAGAAAAACCTCCTTAGTTCCTTAGGTGGGCCACTGCATGGTGAAGAGGGCATTGGTAAGTCAAGTCCTAGGTATATATTTGAATTCTCACATAAACCAAAATGCACGCTAATGTGTCCCTTTGGGAGCCAAAATATGAGTTAAAGTGCCTTCTAAAGTGGGGAGGACATGCTTTATGTGACCTTTTTTTCTTTCCTCCCCTGCCTCTGTGCATGCTAATGCTCATACAACCTAAGCTTATCTGGTAATTAAACTACACTGAGGTCATTGGCAACTGCCAGAAGTAAAAGAAACCTAAAATTGATGATTCAATAGTCTACAAACATTGACCAATGCAATATTAATTAAAAACAGCTTTGAAACAGAACAACAGACTCCAGTCCAGCTGCAATGTATTAAAAACTCAGCAACATTATCCATTCAGCAAAGATGCCCAAATAAATGTTTTGGCATCCTGTTTACATTAGTATTTTAGCTAACATCCAGACAGGTGGAAGAAAATCTTTTTTAATAGGAAAAATATGCTGCCACGTCACAAGCTTCAGTTATTAATTTTTGATTATGTTTTCTTGATTATTTTTTTTTGGTACCTATCATTCCTCTATTAGTTTCCTTCATCCATCCTGTTTCTTTAAAATAACCATCAGAGAGAAAAGATCGAACATTGAAATATGCACTGCTTTTCTCACCTGTACTCATCTGTCCGACCATGTGTAAATCTCCCAGAGTTCATCTTTTGTCCTGCAGCTGCAAGTGAACACAGTCGTACAAACAGTAAAATAAAGAATGCACAAAACAAAAGCAGGTCATTGTTTTTTTTTTTTAGATTATGTGAAGCATATAGTCACACTAAAATGCATAGAAAAGGACAAAGCTAGCTGAGATGGTGACGCCTGATAGTCATTTCTGAAATGGCTTTGTGATCATATTTGATCATGTTGAGCTTAAGTCGCATTAAAATCACCTTGTAACAACAATTGCATAATGAGAGAAAGCTGGTGGACAATTTGGTGATTACATTCTGTATGGAGGACCTGGAAAGTCACTGAAAAAGAAAACCAGCCATCTTAAATTTAAACATGCATTCGAAAAGCATTTTCCAATTGTACATTTTTAAAATAAATTATTAAATAGGAATTGTATTTTCAAATCAAATTGTTAAATGGAGCGTTAAAAACCAAATTTCATAAAACTGATCATAAATACCTTTTACTAATTAAAAGGTTATTCCTTATTCCATTTCCACTTTCTTTATTAAATCTGGTCTTTGAGCACAGTGAAAACCAGTTTAACCAATCACAGTTGCTCCTCAGGTGTAACCAGCTGCCTCATTGGTCACTTTGTTAAGCAAATGTTGCAGCCTAACCAGTGAGATAGTTTAACTGGTAAGCAAAAAGAAAAGATTTCAATCTGGATTTGAAAATGCAAGTTGAGAAAGAAAATGTAAAAGAGGATAACCTTTTTAAATGTGTGATTAGGAAAGGTAATAATAATCAGATTTAAAAATTGTACTTTCTACATTTCCATTCACAGGTAAGGTTGGAAAATACATTTTCAAAATCCAGTATTTATTAATGGATTAATAATTCACTTTAAAACGTCCAATTAGAAAATTCTTTTCAAATGATATGTTAAATTGCATGGTTTAAATTTTAAATTTGAAATGGTTAGTTTTCTTTTTCAGTGACTCTCTAGGTCCTCCATAATTTTGCCACAGTAATTGCTGAATATGTTGTAGGCTGTCATAATGAGTGTGATCAGACAAACAAGCATATTCAGAAAATAAACCTGCGTAAATGAATTAACAACTTGCAAAATGTTTTTGTCTGTTTTGTATATTTTTAGTGTTTGATAATTATGTTCTGTTTTTCGATCTGATTCTGGTATCAAAACTTTGAAGATCCTCATGCTAAATTTATTTTAAACAATAACAGTAAATAATTTACCACTTTTCTATGAGAGGTGAGTGTTTAATTTACCAAATTGTCACTGTTTTATTTCAAGCTTTCTCAATTTAATATAAGAATTCATTTATTGTACCATATTAAGGAAATTCAAAAACTTTAATTTTTATATATATATTAAAAATACATTTTTATCTGTGAATGTTATTCTTATACTTTTTTACTTTATCCTATTCCTGAAGGGATTTTATGTGGCCACATGAGGGCAGCACCAACACTTTCAGGCTAAAGCTCTTAAAATTGCATTAAAAATCATTGAATCACAACCAACACGTTATTCGGGTTGTTTGGACCTTTTTTTCTAACTTTCTTTTTTTTACTCCTTTTGTTGTATTTTGCAGGAGCCCAAGTAGCTTTAATATTCGGTTTATACCTCTCAAGTCTCCCCTGTTATTTCTGGTGGAGGTCAGCATAAGAGAAATATGATCTCAACTGTTAAAGACACATTTTTGAAAGTGAGTTTTTTGTTTGTTTGTTTGTTTGTTTGTTTGTTTAAGGCAGGTATTTTATAAACTGCAGAAGGTGCATTTTGTGGCATTTTTGTCTATTTAAACAGAATACTCAATCCCTGGCTAGTGTGAAAGGTTGAAAAACAGAAGTGGACTTTTTAAAGCAGTCTTAAATTTAAAATAAGTTTATAGTTATTTTAATGATCATTAAAACTGTTATAATTTCAACAATTGGATAACTTTAATATTTCCTCAAAAATCTTGGTTGGAGTGGTTTCCCAGGTATTTTCAATCTGCCCAGATAAACTATCTAATGAATAAATTAAGGGATTGTAAAACTCAAACAACTAGCATTCACTCATGCTGCTTTTATTCTGATGTTTTTCAGATAGTTATTCTGACTAGAAACACTTTATCTGCTCTTCTTTATCCCTCAGTGTGTTCACAAATAAAGAAGATTTATTGGTGGTGCACAGGCTTTTTACCTTAATTTTAGGTGCAGATATTTATTTGATTTTCTGTAAAACAGGGCTGAATGAATAATAGTAATGAATCAATTACTGAAATTCAACTAATTTAAAATCAAATGATTATTAACTGTAGTAAACTGATTCTAATATATGCCATTTGCACCAAGGGAAACTCACTTTGATCAGTAGTTTAGTCAAAACTGTAGAAAGTATTTTAAATTTAGGATGAAAACCTTCTTTGTCAGTAAATATGCTCCATCCGAGAACTCCTTGGGTGGCATTTCTAATCCTTGAACTTTGTTTTTAGGTGTTTGTCATTTGCAATGCATTTTGGAAACTGCAATAAATGTTTTTTTGTTTTTTTTACTTGCTAAGGTGCTTTACTAAAACAAAATCTCATTTTTGTTTAATTGGTTATCGAAAAATAATCCCTGAATTAAATAAATACTAAAATAACTTATGGCGTCAGCCCTAAAGTTTACACAGGTTTAAAGGTTTAAAAAGAGCTTTAACATAAACTTTTTGAGGCTATAATTGTTTTAAGGAAATACAATTTCTTTCTTGACAAATCAAGGCTAAAGAAAGAGATATGAAAGGAAGATAAGGATCTCATTTAGGTAAAGAATTAACTTTGTCTAACCTTTTAACAAAAAGTAACTTAAAGTACTAAAATATGCATTTATTTGATATGTACATAACTACATGTGAACAAACCAAATCTAGAACAAAAGGAAAAGTGTAATAAAAAGATCTAATTCAATTTAACAAGCCAAAAACATGATGATAATAACATTAATTTAAATTTAGACATATCTAACAAGGCTGTAGATTGGCAGAGTGAGATATTTCTTTGTGAAATTTATCTTAGCTTTGAAAGCCAAACCTGCATCTGAGACATAAATGAATTGCAGATCAAGCGGCTGCCCCAGGGAACGCCACGGTGTCAGCACTGTGCTCTACCTTCTAAATGTCATTTAAAGGACACAACTAGACAGAGACACAACCGGGCTTAAAGCACATCCAATGACGCCTAGCCTCACCACTCACACTAGAATAGGCTATTCTAGATTAACAAGGACTTTACATTCACTTGAATTCATTTTCCTCCATTCATGTGGCCTAAATCTGATTGTTCAGGGTCTTGACCATCAACTGTGGTGCTTTACAACAAATAAGCTACTTAAAAGTAAAGGAAAAAAAACTTCAAACCCTACCTTTTTTAGTGAGTCAGTCTGATGTTGTCCAGATAACACTGTCTACAAAGATGTACAAATATGTGACAAGAAATAAAGTTTGTTCTTTTCTGCAAAGCTGTTGTGTTGCTAAACAGAGATTTAAGTTTCTGTCTTGTGCTGGAAACAGGATTTCAGCTGCAGGTTTCCCAGTGGCCCCAAACCACAGCAGACTTACAGCAGAACATCGGATTATGCTAATATCCAGGGTTGGTTAATAACCCAGTGAGAAAGTATTTATGAATGGACATTTGTGTTCATGTGGAGTCACAATGACGTATGTTGAGATTATGAAAGTTTTATTGTTTTTCTAGAAATGATCCTTAGTTTTTAGACCATTATGGAAAGGTTAAGGTGCTCTGGTAGAATATATTTCTGCGTGGTTATCTGAATATTTAATGGTAGTCATAAAAAATAACAAATGTATCTATATGGACATATAGAGCTCACCTTTTTTTACTTTTTTTTTCAATATAATTTCTGTATTTTTCTTTATTAATAATGTAAAACACACTAGCTACAAACGGTGGAAATCTCTATAGCTGTTGTCCACAAAGTAGTTTCTTTGATGGTATTTCTTTTCAGCACACTGCATTTTATAAGAGAGTTAACACTTTATTAAGAGTAGGATTATGTAAGATACGTTTGCATTCATACATATCTGTTGCAATCATTTGAAAAGGTCAGTTGACGAGAAACTCAGTCTTTAGAGCTTAGAAGAGCAAAATCCCAATTACTTAATTCTTAGATTCCTAACAAATTTATATCCAAAGCGGATTTAACTTCAAGTCCAACTGCCCCTCCTCAAACTCATGCAAAAAGAAATGTTCTCATAAAAACGTGTCGCATCTCACTTGCAGGCCCTGATCAGGTTATTATCCTCTTTGTCTTCAAAAAGCTTATTTCATTTTAAAACTTCTAATCTTTCCACTGAGAGTTACTTTATACTCTTGATGAAGAATTGGGTCAATTCTTGCAATGTCAACTTTTGTCTGACTTGGACAAGAGTTCACATCCCTTAAACTTTGTTTCACATCTGAACCACAAACTTTAATGTATTTTGTTTACATGTCAAGTGAGACTAACAGAATAGAATTTTGCTTAATTTCTTGGACAGATCAATATAAAACACAATGTAATGCAGAAAACACTCTCTTTTGTCCTGAATACATGGTTTTATCTGATGTATCGGTCGTGCCTCCCTTCAGTCAGGACGAAGAAGTTGGTCAGAGTTGATTGAATTGTAGCTAAGTCAGGGGTCATGTCAAATTAATGCATTCCTAATCTGTTTACTTTTTTGATAATTCTCTTTACATACAAGGTCTTTCAGCATAATATTTGACAGTATGAGCATTTAACCACCACATTAAAACACCCTTGTGAAAACGTTAAGAATTTAATCATTTCAAAAATATAAAATTACACCTTACAAAAATGATCAATACTCCACTGCTCCTTAAAGCTCTACATTAGATGCTTAATATTATGCAGGGTTGGTGCAGCTGCTTGGTTATAGCAACCTATTTCATATGGTGGTTAATGCAATATTTTTTAACTTATTTGAAAGCAACATTAACTTAGGGGGTCTATAGATATTGATTTGACTGGATATTACATGATTCTTTAAATTATTTTTTATTTTTTCAGTCTTATACCTCAAAGCTACTTTCCTTAGGACGTTTAAGCACATAATAACCCATATAACACCCTCAGCTTATATAGTCACTTTGATTCTTTATTCATTTCTTTATGTCTCTGATGTACAATAGTGTTATTAGAGATTTAGATGACAAAAAGGCACAAATTCACAATAAAAGAAAAAAAAGAAGAAGGAGACAAGTTAACAGGAGTGAGAGAAAAAGAGACAGAGAGATTTATAAACAGTTTGGGATAATGGAAACATTTGGTTTTCCTTATACTCCAATCATAAATCAAGGAATCTAAAAAGAGATATATTAGATTGTCTCTGTTAAAATATGTTCTCTCATAAGTTTTGTGTCTTCAAGCTTTTAAAATTCCTCTTCTCTCTGTATCTGTTTGAAAACCATTTTCCCTATTGGGCTACGTCCGCACTTATTTTAAAGGGCATGCAGGATAAATCACCCTTCATGGCTCATGACAACAAAACAATCCTACATGCTCCGAGGATCCACTTTGACACCATCAGTCGGCGAGAGGAATCAGTGCACTGACCCGAGCTATTTTAATCTTTCAGTGAGAGAAGAGAGTGAAATCCAGAGACTGACAACAGAGGTACTACAACATTAAGAACAAAAATATATATTTATACACTGTCCTGCCAGTGAGATGTTGTCCCCTCTGAGGGATTAATATGAGGACATGTTTCAGTGAACAAGGTGCTTGTTTCACTTCAAATGTTCTCTTCTGAATACAAATAGCAAAGCTCAGCTTCTAGCTGTTTCTAAATTTTTATATGTAAAAAATGGGTCTTATTTAAATAAATACATTTGTTTGTTATTCACAATTTCTTACCCACACTAAATTTCAGCTGCTACGGCTCTACTTTTTCTCACTTGAGTATTTCTATGAGGGTATTCAGTGATGGGTCAAAAGGGGAGATCATGGTCGGACAGGATGTGCTGCACACTGGGCAGGACAGTCTCATCTATATATATGTGTGTTCATCTACATTAATTTATTTACTATTTACAAAGTCAGTACACACAGTGCATCAACAAATCTCCATGATTCAATTGATAGACCCTGACAGAGTGGAATGATCGATGGACATAGACACGGACGTTGGTCTCTTTGATGAGAAGGTAAAAGACAACGCAGCTGCAGGATACGGAGGGCCAGACGTTCCACAATTCAACACAGAAAAAAAAAGTCAAATAAAACATTCATTCATGGTATTTGATTTGAATAAAGTGTTTTCATTAAGCACAGAAAATAATAGTATCTATAATTTAAGTTTATAAAAATAATCAAAAATATATTTCACTGTCAAAAATCCTTACTTAAAATGTGCTTTCATTACGTTAAGTAGATGCTTAAATATTTCAGTATTGAATTCTTTGTTGCAGGTCAATCATGAATTTGTTTTATTAGTTTTCCACCTGTATGTATAAAAGCAAGTGGGCGGGGCTAACATTGTTTAAATAAGGGCTGTAGATGAATAGTGTGACTTCTAAGTACATTACTACATGTTTTTACTAATGAAACCATTTAAATATATTTTATATATTCATTTATTTATCCAACATTTTCAAAAATCCATAAAATCATTGATATTATAATTTATTGTTTGTTTTTATTAGCATTTTAAATAAATTCTGAATTATATATAACTATTAATCAAATCATGTGTTTATCAGTTGTGATATTTTAGGTCTTTGATACGTTTTTGAACGTAATACATCATAGAAAAATAAGACTAATGACATTTTAAAGAATATTCTTAAAAGCCTAGATAATAATAGGGGCTCTCTTTATTTAATATATTATTTGTATATTTCACCAACATATCAGTTCAGTTTGATGTTTTACTGCCAGACAAATAAAACAGAAAAATAAAGGGCTGAATTTCTATAAATGAAAGAAACTGAAATAAAATCTATATAATTTCTCGCCTGGAATCTTCCTGGAAATGATGTCTATTTTAGGACTAAATTAAGTAAAAGACAACATGGGAGATGACTCACCCTAATTCCTATCAAGTGTCATTGTGTACAAATTCTATAACAGGAAGATCAGTAAAGCCTTATGAAATTCCAAACTGAAACTATAAATACACCATCCTGCTTTCTTTTTAAACAAACTACAGTTTGTTTTTTATGGTATATTAATATCCAATACAAGCCAAAGAGAAGCCCTTAGACAGAGCATTTCAATTTATATGCTGCAAATATCTATACAATCCTTTTGATAATTTATCTTTTAATTTTTTTTAGTATTGTAGAGTAAAACAACTGCTGTACCAACCTGTTTGTTTTTAGGTTCAGCCAAATATATAAAATAAGGACCAAACTAACTTACTAGCTTCTCTATATGATCTCCTTATATATGTTTTGTCTGAATACATTAAATAATAAGATAAACGAAAACAAAAAGAATATAAGAAGGAAAAAAATGTAAGTTTTGACAACAGACAAAAAGGAGACAACAAAAACAATATAATAACTTTCCGAGTCGATAATCAGTTCTCTATAAATCGTCACACCACTAAACATCAATCATTCTCTTCTAATCATATAGACAGAAATTGGTTAGGGTTTTAAAAGGAAAAACATAAAGACTATTGAATAACTGACACATGAAAACCAGCTTTGAACTGACTTTCCTTCAAATTCATTGGCTCCTGACATTCGCTCTGCTTTAAAAACACTGACCTTACAGCAGGAACAAACTGAGAACTAAAACAGCTTTTTGACATTAAAAAGGAGCCTAACATGTCATGATAGTTATTGCTTTTGCTGGATAAGACCATTTATCCACTGGAAAATGATGCCACAAGAAAAAAAAAAATAACACAGTCCTCAACTTATTTATGGCTGTTCAGATTTACTGTAAATATTCAGCTAAGCTGTGTTGAACAATTAGACAATTCAGGGTAATCTGTCTAAATATTAATAAATTCAGACATGATTATCAAATTATTGCATATTCACCAGAGCTAGAATGTATGTTTGAAGAAAAACATGGCTGGAAATATCAATGATGCCCAATTATGCTCTGTAGAAACACACACAACCACAAAACAGAAGCGTACACACACACAAACTCACCAAGCAGCAGAAAACGAACTGCCTTGATGTAGGAGGGCATTTAGATCAGGAAAAAACCTTTCTGACTGATTAGAAGTACAGACTACAGTACACTCTATAGATGCAACATCTTCATCTTAGGTAGAATATGGCCTAAATTAACAGTGTTTTCACTATTATCTGTAATTTAGAACAAATCTGAGACATACATTTATTGAATGATTGACATTATAAGTAATGGTGCTACAGGTGGCATTTAAATACTAATATAAATGGGTACAACAGATGAATTAAAAAAAGAGAGACAAATGGGATAAAGGAAGGATGGACAGTGTGGAGGAGATCAGCTGAAAACTGAGAGTGTACTGGATTCAGGTCACTGAAGACCAAAATGAACTCCGATGAGTAAGACTTGGACTGTCCAGTCAGACGTATCATTTGAGACAAAAGGAGGATTGATTGCGCTGGTTTCAGCTCTAATCTAAAAGGGAAAGGAGAGAAAAGTGAGAGAAAAACCCAAAGAAAAAACTTAACAATAAGAAGAGGTAGGAGCTTTGTCTACCTGACGATCGGCAGCATTTACGTCCAAGACAGTCTTAGTCCTCCAACGCCACCATTCCTTTCACAGGATCCTTCACTCTCATCTGACAGGAATACACGCACTCATTATAGATTCACAGAAAACACACTGAGTGAACAGTATTAGGCACTATTACACTGTCATGTCAAAAAAGAGGAAAGATAGGAGAAAAGAGGAGTGAACTTCCTGTGAAGGTCTTCCTGTGTGAAACACCTGCACACACCTGTGTGGCAGTTTTGCAGACAAAGGAAAGACAGGCTCTCAGCTCAACAGGTTTCAGCTCATGGTCAAATCACCAGATACACAACTGGTGAGAAGGAGTTTAAGTTACAGTTATTAAAATATGTTTATTAAAAGGTAAAAGTTGATTTGTTGTAGTGGTTAAGGCATTGCACTTGGAATCCAGAGGCTCTGAGTTTTAGCCCCACTCCCACAGGCTGACACCCTGAGTCCCTTAGCCCCACACTGCTCCCCGGGAGAGTTCATTTTGTTGCTCTGTTATTGTGAAAGTGTAATGTAAAAAAAATAAAAATAAAAAAAAAATAAAAAAAGGCGAAGTTGAATGTGCTTATTTATGAAGCTCTAGCGAAAGTTCAATTGAAGAAACTCTGACTTACCTCACATCATCAGAAGCCGATCCGTCTCCGAAGCGAGCCAATCAGCTTTGAACTACTCCACCACGAAGCCCAATCAGCGTCCTGCTTCCACTTTATAAACTCCCTCAATCTCACCACAGCCGCTATCCTGCAATCGCAATGTCGGATTTCGATCCAGACGACAATTCAATTTTCCCCGCTCGGAGAAGCTCCCGTCTAGCCGCTCTCATCTCCTTCTTCCGCGTTACACTCCAAGGGTATATTGCCAGGCTCCGACCTAGACTCTGCTCAGATGTCTTAACGAGCCTCCCTCCTACCTCCTCGTGATTCATCTCCCTCGCCTTCCGCTTCAATCCGCTCCGATTCCTGGCCGCAAAAGACATGCAAGTCCTCCGCTCCCCTCGCCAGGCGCAGAAGGCTCCCCTCGCCAGGCGCAGAAGCGGGCCAGTCACCGCTGCGCCCGCTCCTTCTCATCGTTTCGATGCAGCCTTGGACCTTCTCCAGCTTCCTGTTTCATAGCAGCTCCCCCGTCTAGTCCTTCTGGCGCTTAACAGCTCTCAGCCTCCCTCCGCTCCCCCGGACTCTCTCACTCAATCCTTCGACGCTGTCCGCACGCTCCAAACGTGGGAATCCCTGCACTGCCACGTCATCCCTGCCGCTGTCTGCTCAGACGGACCTCCCCCTCCCCTCATTCACATTAGGGAACGCCCGCCGGGCCAGCCTTAGGGTAAGACGTATTCAACCATGTTTTCATTCATAATTTTCTATCTATTTGAGTTTGCTCTTATGCTTCGTCTGCCTCTATCAGGCATACTTATATTAACACACATGCTGATATTTTCACTGGCCTCGTTCTAATTATTCAGGGGAATATTTTAATTTAGTCTCTTATTCTTCCCTCCCCTGAAGTCGATCAGCAGGTCGCATCAGCAGGTGACTTCACAGTTTTTCTTAAATCCTCAGATCTCCGTCTACCAGAGATCTTTCTATTGGCCAAAATTTTTGGCCGCATTCAGCATCTATCGTGATTACTCAGAGCTTCTGCAGGAGGGCCATCCGATCAGTCTGTCCCCGCCGTGCACGCTTCATATATATCGTACCTCAGTCTTAGCAGCCCGTCATCTTACCACCCCTTATTATTACTTCTGATTATCGTTCTGTCTTCTTCTTCTTCAAAAAAAAAAACAAAAAAAAAAACACACAAAACTGATGTTCTCCATCAGTCATTTCTAAATGCCAATTGCACTCCTTGCTAGGTCAGCTAATTTGCCATGCGCTTATTTCTCAAGGCCGCGCTTTCATTCCCAGTTGCTTGATCCGGCAATTTCCGTCCCTCTCTTGGTCAGATTACTGAACGTAGGCTGCCGTTCGGATCTCTGGTCTGACTGCTTCTATTGGAACAAATTTCTTTTCTATGTCGACATTATCTATCTCCTACCATGCTTCAAAAATTTTACGGATGCTGCATCCGTAGGTTTTGGGGGGTTCTTCAGGACAGGTGGTTCATGGCCTCTTTTATTCACACCCATTATGCTTGTGTGAGGTCTAACCCTAGCTAGCTTGCATCGTGGGGCTTTGGGAAGGAATCGCGTCCGCCCACTGCGATAACTTCGTAGTTGAAGCCACTAATAAGTCACTCCTCCTCCCAGTCTCTCATGCCTTCATCAGAAGCATCACTGGCAGCAGTCACTAACGTTTCATCATCTCAGTGCGTTATGTTTAGGCATTCAGCACTTTTATTCACCCAAGCATTACCCTACGTCCACTCATGGTTCTTCACCACCTCAGGATACTCTTAGAATCACGTGGCCTTCCCTCTAGTAGGTAATCTGGGCATTCGTTCTGGACCGAGCAGCTGCATTGCAGCTACTCGCGGGGTTCTGAGGTTTCCCTCAGCTCTGGGCCGATGGCTCACCAGCCTATACCTCATTCATCCGACCAGAACTCTCACCAATTCTCTCAGCTCAGCGCTCTCTCTGCCTCTAGGTAACTCTATTACAAATACTGGTGGTGGTTCAACTAATTTTCATAATTTTCTGACCTAATCACGACTACCCTCTAACTCATTTTCTACTCCCACTCCTTATCAGTTTTCTTCATTATTCCCTGCTTCATGCAGTCTTCCATGCTGTCTCCTTGCTATTCATGCTATCTTCATTCTGGCTCGCATTCATGCAATCTCACCTTTATGACAGGCATTATATGCATTCTCCTGTGTGTCACGTCACGTCTGGTCTGTGTCTCGTCATGCATCCTTGACACCATTTAGCATGCATTCCCTAATGCATCAATTCTTCATATATGTAACCATCCGCAAGAATCATCCGCAAGATTCATTATCAGACTCATCCGCAAGATTCATTATCAGACTCATCCGCAAGATTCATTATCAGACTCATCCGCAAGATTCATTCCCCATGCATCACATGCTCCCTATCTGTGTCTCGTCGTGTCTCGTCATGCATCCCTTACGCCATTTTGCTTGCATTTTCAATGCATCAATATGCACCATGTCTGCGTCTCGTCATGTCTGTATCCCGTCATGTTATATGTTCTATATGGACTCATCCGCAAGATTCATTATCAGACTCATCCGCAAGATTAATTATCAGACTCATCCGCAAGATTCATTCCCCATGCATCACATGCTCCCTATCTGTGTCTCGTCGTGTCTCGTCATGCATCCCTACGCCATTTTGCTTGCATTTCCAATGCATCAATATGCATCATGTCTGCGTCTCGTCATGTCTGTATCCCGTCATGTTATATGTTCTATATGGACTCATCCGAAAGATTCATTATCAGACTCATCCGCAAGATTCATTATCAGACTCATCCGCAAGATTCATTATCAGACTCATCCGCAAGATTCATTCCCCATGCATCACATGCTCCCTATCTGTGTCTCGTCGTGTCTCGTCATGCATCCCTACGCCATTTTGCTTGCATTTCCAATGCATCAATATGCACCATGTCTGCGTCTCGTCATGTCTGTATCCCGTCATGTTATATGTTCTATATGGACTCATCCGCAAGATTCATTATCAGACTCATCCGCAAGATTCATTATCATCGTCATCATAATGGGATGCACCATCGTCATCATCATCCGCAGGATTCATCATCATCGTCATCATCATCATGGGATCATCATCGTCATGGGTTCATCATCGTCATCATCATCATGGGATCATCATCGTCATCATCATGGGATCATCATCGTCATCATCATCATGGGATCATCATCATCATCACCATCATGGGATCATCATCATCATCACCATCATGGGATCATCATCATCATCATCATGGGATCATCATCATCATCATGGGATCATCATCATCATCATCATGGGTTCATCATCATCATGGGTTTATCATCATCATCATCATCATGGGATCATCATCCTCATCATCATGGGATCATCATCATCATCATCATGGGTTCATCATCATCATCATCATCATTATCATGGGTTCATCATCATCATGGGTTCATCATCATGGGTTCATCATCATCATCATCATCATCATCATCATCATCATCATCATGGGTTCATCATCATCATGGGTTCATCATCATCATCATCATGGGTTCATCATCATCATCATCATGGGTTCATCATCATCATCATGGGTAAATCATCATCGGTAAGTTCTCGGCGTCAACCGTGGTCGCCATCCTCATCAACAACCTGGCTCGGTAAGTTGTTTGCAAACCTTCTCAGCATTTCATTACGCATTCTTTATTCTGTCCCTAGCGTAGGCCCTACGAGCATACGGACTCTCCGGCCTCGACCTCGGCTTTTTGGGGGAACATCCCTATTCACATTCATCTACTCATGCATGTTAAAGCATAATTCAGCATAAATGTTCCTGCCGAGGTCTGAGCGCCAAAGACTATACTTTCTTATCAATAAATTCTTCTAATTATCTTTTCTCTCTGTGTGAGTTTTTCAGATTGAAATGAAGCTCTAGCGAAAGTTCAATTGAAGAAACTCTGACTTACCTCACATCATCAGAAGCCGATCCGTCTCCAAAGCGAGCCAATCAGCTTTGAACTACTCCACCACGAAGCCCAATCAGCGTCCTGCTTCCACTTTATAAACTCCCTCAATCTCACCACAGCCGCTATCCTGCAATCGCAATGTCGGATTTCGATCCAGACGACAATTCACCCACCTCCATCCCCTTCTCCGCCATCGCAGCTGAATCGTCCTCCATGACACGACTTCACCTCAACCTCATCAGAGAGTATTAATCCCAGTTGTCACCATCCCTCGTCTCATCGCATTGGTCCGGCAGAAGACCACCATGTTGAGCCCGGTTCTGCCAGAGGTTTCTTCCCAAAGGGGAGTTTTTCCTCTCCACTGTCGCTTCATGCTTGCTCATCATGGACACTTCACGGTACCTGCATCACCGAGCAGGACCTCTCTATCCCGAGTCTGAGTGAAGCCCCGGCGTCAGCTCCCTCAGTCTTCTAGTCCCACAATTCTGCCCAGCAGATCACCTTGTCAACCAGCTCGGATTAAAACCACCACCAGTTTCAGGCCCGGGGGGAACATCCCTATTCACATTCATCTACTCATGCATGTTAAAGCATAATTCAGCATGAATGTTCCTGCCGAGGTCTGAGCGCCAAAGACTATACTTTCTTATCAATAAATTCTTCTAATTATCTTTTCTCTCTGTGTGAGTTTTTCAAATTGAAATATGTTTATATGTGCTTATGGTTGAGCCACAGAGAAAATGTTTGATTTAAAAATGTTTTTTTTTTTTACTAATTACATTTATGTTTGTCAATTTATTCTTGAAATGTTTTCAACCTAAATCCCAATCCTAAATAAACACCAATTTCAGCAAATAAAACACAATGGAGAAGGATTTGAGTTGTGCTTAGCATTCTCCTTCGGGATGGATAATCATTTTTTAAGTTTGAGCAGAAGCTGAAGCTAGAAACCACACATAACTTCACATACAATGAGTTATCAACAATATGAAAGACTTAAAAAAATTATAGGATGGCTCTGTTGCTCTCAGGGTTTCTCAGAGAGCTGAATTCAATCAGAACCGTTTTGAAGACTATTGTGATTTAAATTAAAGACCTACACGGTAAAAATAACTCAACAAACTTATGCATGATTCATTTTAGTATAACTTTCTAAATTTTATTTGGTTTGGCACTGGCAGCATATATAGCACACACACACACACACACATGTTGTGTCACAACATCCTTGTGGGGACCTTCCATTGACTTCCATTCATTTCCCACTAATTTATATGGCCTAACCGTGACCCTTGCCCTAACCCTAACCATTACCGACACATACCTATTCTTAAACCTAACCTAAACTCAATTCACACCTTAGTCCTAAACCTAACCCCCACCCCAAGAAGAGAAACTTTCCTTATGGGGACCAGTTGTTGGTCCCCATAAGTACCTATGAGTCCCCAAAATGTAGCATATTCCTAGGAAATTGTCCCCACCAGGTATTAAAGACATGGCCACATACACACACACACACACACACACACACACACACACACACACATATATATATATATATATATAAATATATAATCAGAATCGGAATCGGGTTTATTGCCATTGTTAGTGAAGGAATTTTTTATGGTACAATCGTGCAACATGAAACATATAATATGGAATAGGTAAATAAAATTATAAAAATCTCTAAAAACACTGTGGTATAAGGCATGCAAAAAATAAACTATATAGACAGTAGTAAATATGTAATAAGCTAATTATAAATAGTCTTTATAAATGGGGCATAGCTGGTTAGGGATCATATCACAAGAACCTTTGAATTGTAAGTGCTGATCATTAAACATCTTCAGTGCAAGGAGCAAACGCCTGAAGGTGTGAAGAGAATTTTTTTTAAACATTGTTGTTCTTTATCATGTTTTTAATTTACTTTCATAACTTTATAACAAACAGAGTAATATAGAAGTAAATAAATATTACAGAATAAATTATTACTAATTGTACATTTTCTCCCAAAAAAAAAAATGAATGTGCAGATAAATGCAAGAGCCAACAAATGACTGAGTCTACAGCTAAATGTAAAATAGCACTTTGTTAAGAATAAGTTTCTGTAGTGCAACTCGATCAGTGTCACTGAAAACCTTGAATCTGGAAAAGCTGCCTCTAAGGAAAGTTGCCAAGATGCTGAAAAGACTTTAAAATCTTCCTTCTATATGACACAGAACTGAAAAGCGATCCTCCATCATAGTTTGTGTATAGATAGGAATAATACATGAACAATTAAATAATCAAATGTTATTCAAGAGCAAATCAGGAATTTTTCTTCCCAGATCAGACAAAGCAGTTGTTTGAACTAAATGTAGAAAAATCTTCTTATATTGTACACTTTAGCATTTTGGTATGAGCAAAAAAAAAAGCTCAGTAAGCTATAATCTGTCCTAGTGAGAAGTAAAAGAAATATTCTCTAATTAGATCATATGTCTGTTAAAGCTTCAGCCTCTTAATATTGTGTTTCCTTTTATTTATAGTCTGTGAGAGGTGAAGAGAAAGATGTAAATAAGAATAAATTATTTAGAATACTGTTTTTCGTATCATCATTGGAAATGAGACATTCTTTATCTGTAATGTTCTTTCAGTAGAGCACTTAACAGCCCTTAACAGACATGTTTAGGTTTAGACTGTGGGTTCTTGGAAATTATTTTCCCCAAAATGTCAAAAAATACAAGACAACGACAACAAATAAATAATAATAAATAAATAAAAAATGTAGCTTACTTCATCTAGCTCCCTACGAGTCTCCTCCTCCATGCGACGAATATCGTCCATGTTCAGTTCAATCCACTTGTCAATCCAGCAAAACAGTTGGCGGTGGAAGTTTGTGAACAAGCGCTTCTCTTGCTGTCAGACAACAATGGAAAAGATATCATAATGTGGCCCAAGGATAATTGTTGTTTATTTCCCCCAGGACTAATAAGAAATGTAAGCAGTTATGTAAAAATAATTTATAAAGTAAAATAATAATAAACAAAAACATAATTTTCTAACTACCTTGACCACTATCTTGTAAAAGTATACAATGCAGTTTAAAAAAAAGTAATAAACAAACCTTCTGAATAAAGTTCTCCACTTTATTCTGCAGACCCCACCACTTGAATTTGACAGTGACCAGTTTGTAGGCACACATGTGTGGGCAGTCTTTCTTGTTAGGAAGCTCTTTCTGCATGCAGACAGAAACACTGAGATTAGTGTTTTTGTGAGGAACCATCCTGACCATCCTGATACACTCATGGAATCAGATTTGCTGGTTTATACCAACTATCTGTAGCAGAAATAAAATGAAGCCTAAGCTTTCTCACTGCAAAAATGATCTTGAAATAAGTAAAGACTTCTTAAATTAAGTGTATTTACCATTAATGTGAGTAGATAAGATGATTTGCCAATGGAATGAGTGTTTCTACTCTTAGGGCCGGATCTATCAAAGGTTTGCGTGTATTAAAACGTGAGCTATTTCACTGCGCACGCTAAAAAATGTACAAACTGATCTATCAACAGCGTGCTAAAAGGATTTGGTCTTTAAAATGTGCTAAATAGCGCCTCTTATCCATTTAGTACTTTTTCTGCAATGAATATGCAATATGGGGCGTTTACACGCAAAAGTGCGTCTTGTGGGAGGAGAACATGTAAATATATTAATTTAGCACTCGCAAAGTGATTTATCAAACCTGAAAGCAATTTTGCTAACGCTATCTGACTCTATATTTAACACGTTTCAAAAGAAAGTGCAAATGGTCTGTATGCGTAATTGCGCACACATGGCAGCGGTTATTGTCGCAAGAAGGAGACATGGAAATGAAGCAAGGAGACGCAGAGAACGCATTTTTTCACTCCGTGTGAATATTTTTGGAATGAACGAGGAAACGATCATCAAAACATATCGTTTATCCAGCATTGCCATTTTGGAGCTGCAATTCCAGTGATTTGCTCCTCACAGAGCGTCAGCTGTACTTGTTCCTCAATGCTGGTCAGAGGCATCTCATCTACTGTGCCCCGTCCTGTTTTGTTCGCAGATGTTTTGTTATATGCCAGTTTTTCTTTGGTTCGCCTTCTAATATCCTGGTATCTTCTTTTTACTTCATCCACTGTTCGCAAGGTTTCACCAACAGCGTTTTCTTTATTACAGATTTGTTCACATATATCGTTCCTCTGTGTGACAGTCACAATTTTTTGCTGTAGCTCACTTAAATGTTTGTTGGCTTCATCCACCAACACCTCCATTTCCATGGGGTCGAATTTCCTTTTGCGCTTTCTGCTGTCCAAACTCGTCATGCCGCAAACCACCAAACGCGCAAAACCATCATTTAAATAGGGCGTCTCCAACAGTTTTGCACCTGCCACCAGTTACGCAATAGCTCTTGTTAAATCACCCGCAAACCATGGTTCAGCCCCTCGCGCAAAATTCCAGTTTGCGAGCGCAAATTACTGCACGCAAAATTGGATCTTGATAAATCCGGCCCTTAGAATAAGATAATTAAATAACATACACTTCAAATAAGACAATGCAATTTTTATTTCTTACTGTAAGTGTAAATTGTCTTGCCTCCTCAATTCAAGAAAAACAAAATACACCTATTGTAAGAAAAAAATACTTATTTTTTAGATTTTATTTTTACTGCTTTCTAATTCCAAGTCAGTACAGCAAGCATGAGTGATTATTTTCTTGGGAAAGTGTAATTTTCCAGGCCATCCCATGTTTAGAATCCAGTGATGTTCATTAACTTAAACATAGTAAACGTTGCAGGTTGAATCTACTACAGATCTTAGTGTTTTCAGACATAGCTTTGGATTCAACATGATTAGGACAAAATGTCATTTTAGGAAACCCTCATTAGACATCAACACAACACATTTCAGTAAGACAGAGATTATCACTTTTGGCAAATTAACACTAAAGAGGTTGTACAAGTGATTTAAAGAAGCTTTAAATGTGTCACTCTAATTTCAGATTAAAGTACTTAGGGACACTGATGAACACTAACACAGAGAAAGGGAAAACTAAATGTATCAATCTCAGTTATGTTGACTTTATGGTTGCAGAGTGGAGAAAAATGATGAAGTATTGTTTTACTTAAAAGAAAACAGGGCACAGCGGTTTATCAAAATGTAAAAAAAAAAAAAAACATTTAGAAAACCAGAGCAGAGAGCAACAAAAAAAAACACACACCCACACACATGACAAAACAAAGAAAAAAACAATGCCCATTATTAAACTATTATGTTTTCTCATTTATTGCTTGAAAAAAATATTTAAATACATTTTTGGTTTAGATCGTGGTTATATTTACCTTCCAGTCAGGTCCTAGAGGCCCTCGTCCTGTCTTTGCTGACTTATACTTGCATGGATCCTCTTCTGGCTTGTAGTCCTGATGTGAGAAACCAAAAAAATAAATAAAAAAATACAAAAATAAATAAATAAAGTGTTAAAGGCAGAATAAGATATTTCAAACAGCAGCTTCACATTGATTCACCTTTGGCTCCACCTGGCTTCTGTCTGCAATATCAATATAGACTATATCCACCTTTTTCCAGGTTTCTGCATCCAAACCGTGTACCTAAAACACAACCACAGAGCAAAAGCTAAGACATTTTTTTTAAGTCTTCAAAATAAAATAAAAATGTGTAATAATTTTATATTGCATTAGTTATTTAGCTCAAATATGCTATTATTTAACTGACATATGCGCATAACTGAAAGTTAGAAATCAAATAAAAGAATTTTGCTTATGATTACATAAATGGAAATATATTTTCTTGGGGTTTTAATTGATAGAAAAACACATAGTGGAGCATAAATGTGGTGTGGCAATGAAAGGATTAATTACTGTTATTTTATTTTTACATTAGAATAAAAAATGACACTGATTTTTATTCAGCTCCCCTTACTTAGATATCTAGTCCAACAGGTTGCTTTCAACAGTCATCTAATAGATAAATGGGATCCATCTGCTCTGTGAAGGCGTTAGTGTTGTTGTTTCTCAGAGAACATTAATAAAGAAAGCAATTTTGAAGTGCAAAATAATGCAGCAGACAGTTTAGTGAGAAAGCCTTAAACAAGTCTAAAACAATTCTGTTGTATAGCAACCAGTATGTCCTGGTAAAGCAAAATCACTTTGGAGCTGACCAATGTTTCTCTGTATCATTAAATGGACAGTTATTTGTGTTAACGTGCTTATTATTGGAAGTGGATGGTGAACAGAGGGAGAGGAGGAGTGAGATAGCAGTGAAAACATTCATGTTAGATCTAAAAGGGACACGAATCTGCAATTAGTTGCAACAACAAAAGTAATTCCCATTGCCAGGCATACCTTAAAAGATATGGAGTTCTTTTTGCATTGAAATCTGGTTCCATACAGCACTAAATAATAACATGTATTATTAGATTTTATTTTCCTTTGTTCATTTTTTTTTATTCATAAAAAATGTACCATTTTTCTTCCACTTTGTGTTGTTCTATCACACAAATATTTCGTCAAAAGGTGAAGGCTTCTATGGATGTAATGTTATAAAATATAAATAAAATGTTGATATTTCTGCAAGGCATTATAGAGGCGTCCTCTTTCATGTTTAAATTTACGACAGTAGATGGACTCCCACGGCTTATCGTATTATTCACTAACATTTTCCTGGTGTCCCATGTCAGGTTTGTGCCATGTCTCGATCTTGATCAGGAAGTTATCTTTCATATACTCATTCTGCAGGGAAAACAGAGAAAACCCAGAGTGAGGGAAGGAGAGAACACTTTGTAAAAATCAAATAAGAAATCTATAAAAGATTCAGCTGTCATTGATCAGTGTCTTTCCCTCACCAACACTTAACTACACAAAGAAAGTCACAATGTATTGCTATCTCTGCTGCAGTGTCAGTCAAAAAGATCACATTTCTGTCTCAGCTTTCAGGTTAAGCCCCTCCTCCTTTTGCACCAATTATAAGTGTGCTGTTTGTGTTGATTCCTGAACTCTTTAAAACAAGCAAACAAAGAAAGTACTCACAGTGATGACTGTAGATCCAGGTGAAGAAAGGCAAAGTCCCAAACACAGAGACACACACATGGTTAATGACAACAAAGACCAACTGAGAAAGCTTTCAGAATTTGGTGGATTTTTCAACATTGTAAGGGAACAGTTATTGGGCATGCAAAGTGAGTTTGTGCCTTTGAATGTGTTTGTGACAGATGGCGGTCTAGCAGCTGGCCACATACGGGTGGCAGGATCTTTGGCTGAACGGCTCAAGTGATTGCTCGGCTCCTCTCACAGGACAAGTAGTAAATTATTCAACTACTCCTTGAAAGTAACAGAGACACGAAGGCATAAGGAGAGACTGGAGGAGGAGAGGAATGCAATGCAGGAAAGCATCTTTTACCTAAAGTAATTTAAAGTTATTATACAAATGCTTTTTAAAGATTTCAACAAAGAAACCCCAATTGTTTCCTTGGCTGGCAAGGACTCTGCACCAAAGCCATCAAATCTGTGCATTGAAACATGTTCTAACTACTATGCCTTATAAAATAAAACTGTTAACAGCTTAACTTCTGCTCAGGGTCATGTTTGCAGCTCACACTCAAAACTGATTTAAAATCTCCAAGGGCTGATCCAAAAGTGGATCATCATTTAAAAATTAGACTTAAATATCCAATAAAGTCTAGACTTACTTAATATACTTACTTAAAAAATAACTTGCTAGATTACTGCAGTGTGCATATTGTTATGTTTAATTATCTGCAGTGATAATTTGTATACATACCTGTACGACAATAAGGGTATGCGTTCCAGGCTTTCTCATGGATGTTCAGAGCTGAAGACGGAGCCAACATTCTGACGAATGACGGCACTTTACTGCAGGAGAACGTGGGTGACAGAGAACAAACTAAATGAATGCATAACCTATCAATTTAGGAGACTTTCTAAGCTGACTTTGTGGCATTATGTGTGCATAAATTAGATAGTGCCTTGCAGAGATATTCATCTTTTCCTGTACTTTTTTAGGGTAAAGCCACAGCTAGGAGAAGTTCAATTCAATTCAATTCAGTTTATTTATATAGCGCCAAATTTACGTCATCTCTTTACAGTTCAACCAGATCATTCAGTCAAATTGATACAAAGTTTTCTATCTAAGGAAAACTAGTTGATTGCATTAACTCATTGACTCAAATACAATCACTCACACTAAGCATGCTTGTAGCGACAGTGGAGAAGAAAAACTCACTTTTAACAGGAAGAATTTCTACTACCTAGTCTGACTACCATGGAAGATAGTGCTCTGGTCACCAGAAATGCAGGATGGATGAAAACTTACATTATAATGCTGACCATACCACCTCCACCTCGAGGATGACAACATCCTTCCATTAACAGGTAACCTGGAGCAGACCAGCAGGGTCGAACGCATCACTGATGTCTCTAAAATCTCTTCACTGGTTACCAATTCAATTGGTCCTATGCTTATAATATGACACTGACTATATAAATAAAATTGACTTGAACTTATTAATAATAAAGCAAGAGCTACATTCAAATGATTTTTTATTGCAAAACCTTCAATCATACAAAGCAGAGGAAAGAAACAAGCTGCAGGAAGCCGAGACAAAAATAGCGTCCTGGGAAAATGGGCAAACAGATCTGATTGGATATTTATTGGTCTATTTTTCTTTAAATGTCTCATCAAAATTTAAATTTTTACAAACACTCATACACAACTCTGGATATAATGTTTTTTATTTCTATAATCTAGATAAGTGCAAAAAAAAAAATTCAGTATTTAAAAACCCTTTAATTAGAGCCAATTAAAGACCAAATTCTAGGTACCCTGATTGGTCCAAAGAAACATCAATCACCAGGACTTGAATTACAGATAACTATAAATGTGAAAAGGCATAAACGACTAAATAGAAAGAGAGGGGTCTAAATAGAGGAAATGAGAAAGTCCTCGCCTTTCCTTCCTGCACATTTTCTGGCCTCCCTCCTGTAAAAATGCTTACCTCTGCAAATGGTAAATTTTGTGTGTGTACTGCCCCTTCTCTCCATCCTTCTCATAGGGTTCATTTTTTAAAACTTCGACCCCTTCGCCTCCGCCTGTCTCATTCTTGCTGGCTTCTGCCACCGAGTATAGTTGGCCGACCTGGTACTGAGAGACACAGAGCAATGAAATGGGCTATTAGGGAAATTAGTTGAATGGAAAATACATTTTCAAAGGCATGCTAGGTTAATCTATGCTGATGATAACATCTACTATTAGAAGTAAAAAAAAAATTATTTCATTGTGTGTGATTTGATTGCATGTATTTAAACATTATGTATTGACTGATGATTAATTACAACTGTGGATTATCTCATTCTCTTGTATCTAACTGTAGAAAGAATCACAAACTGTGTTTCCTCCTTTACCACATTCTACATCTTCAGGGATTGTGTACAAATCGGTTTGAATCAGAAAACAATGCTTTCCTTTAATTCATAATCAGCTCTAATCCATCAAATAACTTCTCCATTGTCTCCATTATTTCTCCTCCATTTTACAGTGATGCTCTGCCACAATGGTCCATCGCTTAAAATCAAGCAATACAATCTTTTATGTGTTATGTAACAAAATATCAAAAAGTTCAACAGAAACTGCAACTGTGATGAACTGTGTTTTGACTTATTTCTGTAAAATCAAGTATAATAATGGCTAATAATCATGGCTCTTCAAACCACAAACCTCACAGCAGTGATTCTTTCTCTTTGCCTAAACTACAGAAACTAACACACTGGCTTATCTACCTTGACAGTTTAATAAACTTTCACCTATTATCCTTCAAAAAGTTGGCATCCTCAGTAAGAAACAAACAAATAAAACCCCAGTGCCCTTGTGTATATCATACAAGCTTTCATCTTGGAAATTAAAAATTAGGCTGCATCCTAAATGCTTAATTTTTGTGCTATTTTGGCTTAATTGCTGCTCTGGGTTGTTCTTTCAGCAAATGGCATGTTTTAGAGTCTGCATACTTCATCCATCCATCCATTTTCTGTCACGCTTATCCCAAGCGGGTCACGCTGCTTACTTCAGTTAATGATTATTATACTATTAAATTAGTTGACCATTAGTTTAATTGTCTTTTTTTTTATCAGTAAAACATTAGTATTTCTAATCATTTATATAAAATATTGCCCTTAGTAGACAAAGATTTGTAAATGAATGAACATTTCAATAATACTCTGATTTGTTGAATATGACTGAGCTGACACTTTGCTCAACCTCATCTCGAGTCATTTTTGATGTTGACATCCCAAATGTTAATGTTCAATCTTTCTAAACAGCATTAAATGTAGGTTTTACCAATAACAGCTTTTTATTGAGCATATGGCTGCCAATATAATTTACATGCACAATAAAGTTGGTTTGTTATCTTTATCTTCTTGTTTGTCTTTGCCGATGTTATTTTCTAAATATGTACTGTTATTTTTTTTTCATTTTAAGGTGGTAATTTATTTTTTTTATACAATTTTATTAGACCATAAAAAGAAAAACAACTACAATGCCATCACATTAGTTGTTGAAGGCTGCATTAAATATAATTTTTGAATTAATGGCCTCTAGGCACAGCCGTGCCTTATCTATACAACCCTTGCTGCATATAATTTATCATTGCTTTGTGTGGTCAGTGTATTTGTGCCAGACAATTGTTTTTCCACATAAACAAACGGATGTCATGAAAATTTACATTTTTCTCATTTTTAAATAGGTTTCAATGTACAATTCTATTCCATTTTATTCTATTCTATTCTCAAAGTTCTAAATTAAATCAAACTGGTTCATGGACAAAAGCTGAAATATTGAACTGATGACAGAAGGAATACACAGCTTGACTACTTGGTAAATTTCATAGCTTTTAATTAGTTGTCATGAGAAAACAGTTTCCAAGAATTAACGACTAGAAAAAAAAAGTAAAGACCTTCTACCAGTATGTTAAGGAATGACAAAGAAGGAAAGATATTAAATATTTTAACAAATATTTTTAAAAGTCTCTGATAGCTGCTGTGGTGAAGGTGTATGTTCCAATATACACCTTCACCACAGCAACATAATAAGGTAAGCTGATTTCAAATAATTATTACTTATAAAGTTCAAAATGTGTTTGGCATAGAATTAATTTAATCTTATTTCATTAAATCTTGCAAAAATCTTGAGGTTTAAAATTTCTGGTGGCTATTTGTTTGTTTGTTATATGGGTTCATATGTGTGCATCTATTTATGATACCTTGCTGATTATTTAGTAAAATCAATAGTGTTTTTTCCCAACTTATTTTAGTTTGCTAGAGTATTTTATTATAAGTTTATTTTATAAGGACAAAAGTGACAGTGTTGAGGTTTTTAGTCTTACTAGTGCACCACTTTATTAACCCTTTAGTGGGAGTAAACCTTTTTAGGAAATAAGGAAACAACTCATTAATATGACAAAGACGACCATCAGGAGCACAGAAACAGACTTGGATGTTCGCACGGTGTTGACGTGTCATGATGCAGCACCTGCTGGTGCTTCACACTCATGCCTGAGTCTGCAGCATTTTCAAGCACAGTTTTCCACGATCAAATGTAATAAGCCGTCTATTTAAAGTGAATGTAATTGTTTTAGTACTATATACAATGGTAAATTCACAGCAGCACACAGAGGTTGGATTACCATGTTATGACAAAGTATTTTTTAGATAACTCAACTGTGGATGGATGGATGGATGGATGGATGGATGGATGGATGGATGGATGGATGGATGGATGGATGGATGGATGGATGGATGGATGGATGGATGGATGGATGGATGGATGGATGGATGGATGGATGGATGGAGCTAAACTTACCTCTTCCACAGAGATGGGAAGAATCACTCGACTGGAAGAGCAGAAATAAAAAAGTTATTTAACAGTGATTTGGACACTTTTTTCCTCCTAAACCAAAACAAGTTTATAATGCTCCTAAACAAAAATAAAAAAGCTACACATATATCAATGTGGCTCTTTAAGATCCATTACAAAAACATTTTAGAAATACCACTAGTAATACTGAACAGCCCCTGATCATGAAATAATGTTTAGTGAGTTGAATATGAATCATTCTCACAAATCAATTTATGACAATATTTGCTCTAAAAGACACCATTACACAGCAACAGAGGGAAGAAAATGGTTCTACCATTGATCCAAACATTATTAAAACAGCAACTTGACTGCATCAAAAAAAAAAAAAAATAAGATCAGTCTTGTCATGGAAAACAGCAATAGACCACTTTTGTTTTCTCTCTTTTCATTGCATTCTTAAAGTAATACCTTAAGAACAAGAAACTGAAGAAAATAACAGTGTTGTAATTTTCTTTTCTCTTTTGAAATGATCTCCCTTACTGTCATTTTTCAAATGCTGAAGTTTATATTAGAGCTCATCTAGCAGAACTCAATAAACAGCCTTTGATGTATTGCTGGTTGCTTTTATTTAGCTTTTTTATGATATACCTGAAAAATAGAAAATACAACTTTGTCCCTCCACTTTAAAAACAAAAAAAACTGGATCTTAACTTACAAATCGTAACAAAACAAATCAACCATAAGATGATTATTTGGCTCTTAAGCAAATGTCCTCTGGGCTGAGAATAGTCCATAATAAATATTGGTTTTGTACAAATTATGAAGCAGGAAAATTAACAAAAAAGGAGGATAAAATACACTGACAAAACTGGCAGATTTTCAAACAGAAATGTGTTCTGGTTCATCTGTATGTGGTTTTGATTAATATAATTAATTAATGAATTAATATAATTTAAATATTAATCACCATTTTACTTAATGCCGCGACCATTTCAACATCAGGTTCTTTTTCTATTTTGCCAAAGTTTTGAAGAACCATTTTTTAGATTATAAATTTTATGTTGCCACTTAAACAGGTGACATAATACTGGTAATTAGCATTTCTATGCATCTTATATTGTTAATTCTACTTTGACATTAGTGGAATACCATGCATAGCAATGCTTTATTTACACTTTATTATCTTAAATGATTAACTCTTTTCTGTCTGCTAAAAGCCTGAAATGGAATCCAGCCCAGTTTTTAAAAATAAAACAGCTAATAGTTTTTGCAACGTTTGCGGGCATTCACAATCGCTGTAAACACAGTGCACAAACAATAATAAACATATAAATATCAAAGTTTTATTCTATCTAATAAATGGTAATATGTTTTTTTTTTTTATTATTCCAGCATTCTAATATACGTTACAGTCTATGATTACAGCATGTGTCACTGACTGAGTTTTCAGGTTTCATGTAGTTTTATGCATTTCTTTAATAGATTTAAAAAAGATATACTGGAGGAGTTTTATAAACATGGCAAAATATTGTCATCAGTCTCAACAGGCATCTATTGTGGGAATTCCCGGCAGTCTATGTGAGGCTTTTATTTGTTTTATCAATATGTAAATTACCTTTTACCTGTTTCTCTCCTAGACAAGGCAATGGGCTTAGCTTTGACTGTATTTATTTGAATGTGCTCTCCCTAATTCTTTTTTATTTGAAATTTGACTAAGAGCTCGTCTGCTTCACTGTTTCTTTTCTAGACAGAGCCACCTATGGAGGTAGTTTACTGTTACCACTTTTAATATAAGAAGTATTTAATAGCTCAGTGCTTCTGTGTTCCTTTTATGTATGTGCTTCTGTCTACTTGAACCCACGGTTGGTCTCAGCAGATGGCTGCTCACAATCAGCCTAGTTCTGCGGGAGGTTTGTTCCTGTTAAACAGGAGTTTTTCTTCCCCACTGTTGCTACATGCATGCTCAGACTGAAGGATCATTACAGGCTCACCTAGGAAGAGCGAATCCTGCAAAATCAGTGACTTTTTGCAATGATCTGGGTTTTATTAGATAAAAAAATGTTGCTGTCTGTGGGATTTGTTTGAATTAATTCTATAAAGTGTCTTTTGATGACATGTGTTTTAAATTGGGGCTAAATAAGTAAACCGAATTTAATGTTCTTTATCTCAACAAACACAAACAATACATTTTTACAAGTTTAGTTACCTAAATTGTGAGCGGTGCTACAAAACCCAAACCTAACAGGCAGTTAATTATTTAATCAAATGCTTAGGACAACTGGCATCAAAAAGTTGAAGTCCATGCAAAAATGTGGCTTCCATTTGTCAAGGGTCCTCATGTTATGACTCCTGATTGTAAAGGCAAAAATGCTTAAAAAAATTCTCTCTGAATGTGGCAGGGTTTTTTGAGAGAAGGTTTTGCACAAGCAAAGCCTCTCACAACGCTCCTTCACAGCAGAGGTTCAGCAGAGTTAGACAGTCATTTGAAATTTGTCAAAATATCCTGAGAGCATATAGCAAAAAAGTAATGTGTAAGACTCAGAAAAAAAGACATGTAGTGAGCAGGAGACATTGACAGACTCTCTGTGAAGACAGACCCATGCCTGACCCAAATTAGGTCTCCTGCTGATGCTGTCTGCAGCCTAAGAACTTTGATGAAATTTGCAACAGAGGCTTAAAAGAAAAGACCAAATATTTTATTTGAATGGTCATGGTGGCTTTAAATATTTCTGGCTAGCAAAAACAAATCTCAGCAGAGATTTTTATTACATATAGTGGAGGAGAATTTTTTTGCAGACCTTTTCCCCTTCAGTACAAAATAAAGCGGTTCAGGTTATGTAGGGATGTTGCAATAGACATCACCTGAAGAGGTCAGCGTTCAAGTTCACATGGAGCTGACTTTTTTAACTGGATCCTCATATTCTCCTAACTTGAATCCAGCTAAGAATATAAGTGCAGTTAGCAAAGAATGTTTGTCTTGTAAAGAATTTGATATTAATGTTTAAAAAGAGTTTTGCAGCAACTCACACCTGAGACCTTCTGGACACTTTCAGTTTGATTTTGTTTGTTTTTTATAGGGGTATGATCTACTACAGTTTATTTTTTGGGAGTTTTAAAGTTAATATCAGTTAATATATTAAAGTCATATTGAAACGTCATCTGTCAGATGGGGTACTTTATGTTTTTGCTGGTGCAAAAACTAAGCTGGAGCTTTTGAGCTATATTTCCCTATTGAAGAATATATATTATAATATTTCAATATTTCTATAGATTTATTTAGCAAATGTTGACCAGTAATATTTAAAATATTGTTTTAAAAGGTTTTGTCTCTAAGATTTTAATTTATAGCCTGGTACAGTTCCAGATGAAACTATGAAACATTTTTAAAATTACTTTAAAAAAAGGATAAAGTAAACACCTCTAGCTACAAATAAGACCAGATAAAGGACATTATCACTACAGTTAGATTTTTTTTATTTGAAATGGTTTTAAGACTAATGGCATTTCACTAAGAAAACTCCCTCAAATAGGAACATCATTAGAAATCCATGTCTAGCATTGTAATCAGCATATTTACATGTAACAGCAATGAAACATGGGTTCATATGAAAAATGCAAATTCAGATCCTATGTCTGAGTATTTTTCTGACCAGTCTTCCTCTCCTACCAGTTAATGCACATGTACAGTAGCAGCTTTGTCAATTGTTCCAGGAACATGTGAAGTATGCCCAAATTCCTATAATCCTGCACCCGGCTGCCACTAAATGTAATCTGGCTCCAACATAGGCACACGCTGAACAGGAGGCCATATGCTGCTGCGGCTTATAACTGTATAAGCAAAAATATCTTGTTTTTCCCTCTTAAAAAAAAGTAACAAGTTTTTTAAACACTTTTGTAGCCAATTCAACACTAAAGCAACAGAATTGATTCCTGATTTGTAAATATGTGCTAAAGATTCTTTTCTTGCCTTTGGGAGTCCCCTTGGTCCAAAGGTCTTGAGGTATCATGTTTCTCAATGTGGCTTTAGGAAACAAACAGCCCTTCTGCCTTGCTCATCTTATATGTCATTGCTGCTTCTTTCCCTTTTCACTCTCCTCCCTCTTACAGCCTTTTCATTGTATGCTTTATCATTTAATATCATACATTTACATGTGTTTGCTGTTTTATCAGTATGAAGAGCTCATACATATTACAAAATGATGAGGGGTTTTAGGTTAGTGCCAAGTAAAGATCAAAGGTCAAAGACGAACATCTAAGACATGATTCCTGGCCTCTAGGATAGATTTATGTTATATTGGCCTCTGTACATGCCTCTTGCCAGTGTGTTGAAAGTGTGTTGAAGCTTTTCAGCCTTCAATCATAACCAATTCAATTAAATTCTAGGCTTATTGCAGGGGGCCTGACTCTCCCTAATCACCACAGATCTTTGACAATGCCATCACTCTGATCTGCAGCTTTTCCACACATTTATTGATTGAATACATTTGAAAGGGTAGCTACAGAAAAAAGGTAGGTCATCAGACTACAATGCATGCAACAGTATTTACACCATTTAACCTTTTTTCTGACAAATCTCCAAATTGGATTACGGTATATTTGGATTTCCTGAGAAAGAAAAATACCAACCAGTGCATAAATTATGATTAGTGATAATGGAAGTTTGTTATTTGCTTTTATCCAATAGCAGTTTAACAACTGCATTTTGCCAAGAGAAATCACGGAAATGGTAGATTCAGAACACATGTTCATAATTTAACCTCAGGATGCGTCTATATATATATATATAAGTAGACTTAAGTTATGAAGGAGTAGTGTTTAGAAAGAAAACTGTATGACAAGCCTGTATGAAAATGGCTGCCCATGTGCTTATAAGCCAGAGAAGCACATTAATTAGAGGAGCAGCCAAGAGGGCACTGTTAAACAAAGCCACAAGTGGTCCCATTAACAGCAGAGTACAACACATTCGTGAAAGTAGCTGATGTGGTCAGATAAAAACCGAAATAGACAGCACACTGTTTATGGCAGATCACCATGTGTCACACCCCACTGTGACACATGGTGGTGGCAGCCCCATGCTGTGGGGATGTTTTTTTTAAGCAGAAACAGTAAAACTGAGATTTTGAAAGGGAAAAAATGAGATATTTACAGAGGAGTATTTATTTGTAAATAAATCCACCCAGGATGTTTGGTCCTAACCTTTCAGTCCTGTTCATGTTGTTAGATCAGCCCAAGGTTAAGTACAGTGGAGAATCTGCATAAAAACGTGAATATTTTGACTGACATTAACTTTTATTTCAGAGAAAAATAAGCAATGATCTCAGCTTTTCAATCTTAGAAGTGATCTTAAGAACAAATATGACCCCTCTCAGATTTGCATAAGTAAAAAATCAGCAGTGATATACTGTATTTCTCATTCATTGTGCCCTACTTTGATGATTAAAGCCAAATAAAGTCCTCTATGGTCATTAAAGGACAACATGTGAATAAATGGTTTTCACCATATTGGAACTGGAATTCATTTTAGACTGATGTTCAGAAAGTAGCTTTGACCTTGCCACACTTGCAGCGGGTGGAAAATTATACAAAAATAAAAATTATATTAGAAAGAGGTTATCAGAATAAAGATTTGTTCACAAGATGGAAAATTTAATTTGCTGTACTAAAAACAATACATACAATGAATAATATGTCTTAAGGGATAACTTAAAGGCCTCCTATGTATGAATATTTTTATTTCAATCCAGTAAATTCCCACTTTGCTTGCATTTCTAATTCTGAGGAAAGGCCTCAATCCGTTCTCCTACAAAGAACACAAAGTTCTTCTTAAAACAACAAAAAATAAAACATTTGTTAAACCAATACTAAACTTTAGATTGAAATATCAGTCCTTTTGAAAACAGTAAATGAATATAGGCTACCACAACCTCCATTAGGTAGAGCATCTGACACAAACCTCGCCATTTGCCCTTTATGCCACCTCCTTCCTCTACACCTGCCCAACCCGCACCTCCTCCGCTCCAAGTATCCCTCCACCCCGCCGGGCCATCCAACACCTTCTCCATTCCTAAGGAATGCTCCACCGTTTCACCTTCACCAGAGCGCATCAATAACATGGCCACGGCGCAGCGCGGCGCGCAGTGGCTTATGCCAGCCATTTCTGCCTCAGCACCAGCATCCGTCATTATAGCAGCACCGGCAGAGGGAAATAGAGCTAGAACTTGGGATGATGGATGTGAAGGGCACAGAGATGCACCGTCAGTTGGCTCTGTGTGGTGGAGGGAATCTGATCGTGGACATAAAGTCCTCTAGATGTCGACGTCCCTCTTGACGCGCTCTCCTAATTCCTCTCCCGGGCTGTTGGACACAATGTCAGCTCTGCGAAACCGCATCAGCGCTCAGTCACGCAAAAAAAAAAAAAAAAAGAAAGAAAGAAAAAAAGACAAGCACGCAAGCACTCATCATCTGTTACTTACTATTCTTTTATGAGCATTTTCCCCCCTGTTATTTCACAGCTCCAGTGGACCTTTATCCCAGACAGGCGCCGCTCCCAGGGTTGGATTCCTCCCTCCGCGTTTAAAGTCGCCCTTATTTCTGCTCGATTCTCTCCCCCCCTCTCTCTATGTCATTCTACCTCCACAGTCGCTTTTCGCTTTAGATTCACTTCCTGATCGGAGCCGCGGCGTTGCTGCTGCTGCTGCTGCTGCGCTCAGAGCACTGAAAAAAAGAAAAACGTGCCTGCGTAAAAAAGGAGCGCACACTGAAAAAAATGGATCAGCAGGAGATTGGTCTGTGGTGCACGCACTTAATTAAGTGATAAACATTTGAAAATTTTTTTTGCCCCTTTAAATACAATTAAATGAATTAGTGAACAAATAAATACAAAGTATGCATTAAAAAATAAAAGGAAAAAGGGATAATATTAGATAAGAAAAAGACTAAACTATTTTAAACACATCATTTGGGCTTGTTAACGTTTGGAATCCATGTCGTGATAAAATCCATTTATTCTAAACGCGATGCAAAATAACAGCACAGCAAAGCTGTGACACGAACGGTTCTTTCACCATTTTTCATTAGAGTGTGCAGCCCACTGCGTCATAGTGACAGCGGTGACGTAGAGGCGTGATTCAGCGTCAGAGGATGAGACGGGGATCACCGCTGGCAGAGACTAGACTTCTCTTCCCAATCCTCACTAGTGTCATTATTGCTTTGCAGCCTCCTGTTCTCCTCATTATATCGTATAAATCTTGTCATTAAGGTAAAGCTGAAAATGTTAAGGTATGTTATGTAAAGTATTCTTTTGTATTTGTTTCCTAAAATTGGCTGGATTATAGTAACTCCAGGTTTATTCCAGCCCTCTAATCCCGCCCAACTTCCTGAAAATCACGGGATTTAAATGCTTTGAGTTTGAAATTATGTAAGAGCGAACTGCGGCTGTATTTATAGCCCATCTATATCCATTTGACAACATAACTGCTAACGTCTCTGTGGTTTATTTTAAAGATACATCCCTCAGTTTATTCATTGTCGACATGACCTCTTGTTTTGCTCTATATGAATATGATTGATGGGATTATTCTACATGCACAGATATTGCTCTTGAATTGTCTTGCATAAGCATTAATACCACTTTCCATATTTTGTCATGTTACAACCTCAAACCAGTTTATGTTAGGTGATTTTTATTTTATTGGGATTTATAAGTGACTGACAAACACAAAATTGCACATAACTGTGAAGTACTATTAACATTATTTTATTACCTTTTGCAAAATTATAACTGGTTTCAATTTTGAACATTGGCGGCCTAGTGGTTAGGGCATTGGAATCTAGAGGTTCTGAGTTCAAGCCCCACTCCCACAGGCTGCCACTCTGGGTCCCTGAGCAGACGCTTAACCCCACACTGCTCCCCGGGCGCCATGGCATCCCACTCAAGGGGATGGGTTAAATGTAGAGAGTTCCTTTCGTTTGACAGTGTAATGACAATACAAAGCTGAATAACAAAAAAAAAAAACAATATTTTGATCTATTACTAACAGGGGCGAATCTAAAGGGGGTCCCAAGGGGGCATGATCAATGATTGGCCACCCCTGTGCACGAGGTGATTTAATAATAATAATAATAAATTTTATTTAAAAAGGCGCACAAAAGCATAAAAAGTGTCAGAAAAAATAAAAATGTGTTGTTCTCAACAAGATTTATTTCTTCCCCTCAGGAACAAGCAGTTATCCTCTAAACCAGATAATGGCAGCAGTCGGATATCCTACTTTGACATTTTTTAAAGCTAGTATGTTAACCAATAACTGACAAGAAAGACAGCAATTAACTCTTCACAACAATATACTATAATTAAAGAGGACATAATTCATGTTTTTTTATGAATTAGTTTTTATATTTTATGGGGCAATTTGTGTCTGCAGTCATTTTTGGAGTCTTCGATTTAATTTAAGGTAAAGTTCAACTGGTCCATCCATCCATCCGTCCGTCCGTCCATCCATCCATCCATCTGTCCATCCATCAATCAATCCATCCATCCGTCCGTGTGTCCTTCCGTCTGTACGTCCATCCATCCATCCATCCATCCATCCATCCATCCATCCATCCATCCATCCATCCATCCATCCATCCATCCATCAGGAAGCGGGGTACACATTGTACATGGTTGCCAGTCTGTCACAGCACTCAACCAATTCAATTTAATTTATATGTTATGTAGAAGCATACATTTATTTAAAGAGCACCAATGTATATGTTCTTAGATTTATTAGCAAAGGCTTCCGTTCATGCAGTTTTCTCATGAATGAATTATTTAGGCAAACAGTCACTGAGTCACTGTGTAAAGCAATGCATGGAAAATGCTTTACATGATTTGTATTCTGACGGATGCAAAATTGTCTATTCAAGTCCATCATTTTAACCTGTTTATGTCAGACTCTCTTGAAGGCCTTTTTTCCTCTTTCAGGATTCTTTTCAATAAGACTTGTAGATAGTGTTTAATGGTTGTTATTAGAACTGGGTAACCCCCCTAAAATATGATCAGTTCAGTAACAAAGCTAGTTTAAAAGACATTAGAAAAACATGTTGCATTAATGCAAAACAAAAACCAAAAAAACCTTAAATATCTGTAATTAGTTTGTTGAAAAATACATATTCAGAGATTAGATTTTGACAAAGTTAAGATAAGGTTAAATTTTAATTACACACTGAATCAAAGATCACGTGTTTTCAGTTGTTTCATCAGCCCTCTACCGCTGATGCGAGTGAAGATTTAACACATCTCGTCTCCAGTGGTGAGAGGTGTAGGCTTCAAGTGATAAAAATTTGTGAAAATGTGATTTCAGGTGGCAGAGCAGAGACGAGACTTGCAAAGACCAGCCACCTAGATGTGAGAAAATAGTCTATTCTGATCACACCTGAGCATGTGTTAGGTTTTTCATTAGATAGCTGGAGTTTCAAACATTTTTAATGATTTATTTTTCTGCACAATCAAATCACAATTTCTATTTATTTCCTCTTTTTTAAGTATACTTAAACCCTTTCAATCTTAATTTTCAAGTCTGAATGGATTTATAGCTGTAAAGAAGGGTCATCTTCGAGCTTATCTTCCCCTACTGTGGAGAAGCTCTCCTAAACTATAATGCTGCTGCCACATGGTAGTGGTTATGGCATCATAAGTCTCAAACATTGCTTACAGGTAAAGATGTTGATTTTTTTATCTTAATGTGAGATAACGTGAATTATTTAGGCTTTCCTTTAACAATGCTTTCCTTCATAGAAATGCACATAGTTTCCACATGTGCGGTATTTATAGATTACATCTCATTCCCTTTGTGCACTTGAACATTAGCAACATTTGCATGGGGCTTCCTTTTTATATTCTGGGTATAAATATTTTTTTCTGTAGAAAAGTTGTTTACCTTGCTAAGACCAAAGATACTTGGACTGCTGCCATCTCCTGGTTGGTTTCAGAATAACATAAAAACAATATATATATAATTTGAGTTTTCAGTGAAAAAAAAAGAAAAATCTTTATTGACTTCCACAGATTCTTTCATATCAAACAAAGACACCTGTGTAGCAAAATATCTCTACTTTATCTTCGTACAGAGTAGTAGGAGCTCCAGGCAAACAAAACAGCACAGAAACACATAGCTGCAGCACTGCACTCTTACAGTACACCAAAATAAATACACATATAGCAAAGGGATGGGTGGGAGGTGGGGGGTATCTGAAGCCAATCATCCAGAGAAAGTGCCACCATGAGCTGGGTTTGTGTGGAAGTTGGATAAAAGTGCTGAATCTCTCTAGAAGGAGACAGACCGGAGGGAAAGCTGACTCAAGCTAAGACATCTGAATAACAGCAGCGTTTTAGGAAATGCTGTTAATCACTGTTGCCATGTCAATCAAACTGTAGAATGTGTGTGCAAATGCAATCAGTTAATTCTCACTTTTTTTATTAAAAGTATATTTTAAAGGTGTTTTTGTGAAATTAAAAAAATCTATAGCTAAAAAAAACGATAAAATAAATACTCTAAGCATACATTGACTATTTAAAAGGAGTAATCTATCTGATTTCCTCTGAATGGAATTGCACAGCACTGCAGTAGCCTCTAATCCGCTGGAATATTGTCATCAAATGTTAGCCTTACAAAAAGATATGACTGTCTCTTCTGTTTGTCCTTGAAACATCAGCAACATGTCTCGACTCTTACTCATCCTACTTACTCCAGATTTCCTTTACACAATCTCTCGGGGAGAAAATCCAGCAGATGTACTGTTAAATAGCAGCTATCTATCTGATCTGGGTGATTTGCAGTTAACATCTAATACATTGGAGAAAACACAGAACAATAGGATCACCCTCTGACTTTTAGAAGTTGGGAAGGTGACCTTGTTGCTGCCTCAGGTGGCCATGTATCCCTTTATTGCTCAAGTGGGGCAAGTTAAAGCAGAATAACTGCTGGAAAACAATCTGCAGGTCAGTCAGGGAGATACAGATGACCGAGGCCTCTTTCCTTTCTCTGTTTCTCCTTCTATTTGCTCTTCATTTCCAGAGGGTTTTTCACTTTTTTTCTCATCATTTGTCTGTTGGAGGCATTCCTGCAGCAACAATCCCAGCATTTTTTCTTTTTTGGGAATAAAAAAATGGATCTTGTCTCCCTTATGGAGATGTTTATGTGTTCAACATTTTAAGACGTCTGTTCTTCACAATGTTTCTATATCTATCTCCCTTTAAACAAATGCCTCTGGGATCTCTGAGCCGTTGATTTTGATGTATATCTTGGCATCGTCAGCTTTCTGTTTTAGTTCTTGATGGAGCGTCCGCCTGTACCAGATCAGATAGAGAGGCAGCAAGAAGCCAAACAAACTGAGCACAAGGAGTCCAATGTTAACCTGGAGGACAAAAGCAGAGATAGCAAATTTTAAGGTTTGCATATGTTTTTGCAGTGATTTTGTAAAATTGTTGAACTATTCCACATGTCGTTTTTTTCCACTCTAGAAACATGTTTTACAAAGGAGTTAATATGGTTTGTTTCTACTTCTAGCTTAATTAAGTATCCACTAGCTTTGCATATTTTGCACTCAGGACATCTTCCCTTTCCCGATAAATAAGAGAATCAAGAAGCACTGTAAATATTAGTTACCTTATATACACAAGCTCTCAAACACAGGGGATGGATTCAGGTGTTTGTACACATTAAAATTGATACAGATATACTCTATTTTACTCTATTTTTCTATATTTCTATATTAGGTTTATTTTTCTTTGCCACTAAATATATCTTGTAATGGTACAGTGTACTTTTTAGTGACTTTTTCACTTTCTGCAGCTGTAGAAATGAACTTTTAGAAAGTAATCTTCTATTTTCCTCATTCTTCCATCTCTCCTTTATTAATTTAGCCCTTTTAATTTTTTTCCAAAAATGTCTCCCTTTTTTCCTCTGTCTTTTAATCCAATCTATTTATCCATTGGGTTTGAAATAACCCAAAGAATTTTCTAATAAAGCTTTTTTTTTATATATAAAACAAGTGGGGTACTTTAGTGGATGCCGTAATGCTCCACTCATGAAAGTAAATTTGTTGGTTGTCTTCTTGGTTCTTAGGCAGCAAAAAAACATGTAAGGGAGTGGTGCGTAGGAATTAGAGTAAAGTGATAACTATTAGAAGAAATCTGCAGGTACCCCGTTAAAAACCCGACAGACCGCCACTCTGGGTCCCATCTGCTGCAAGCTGCCTATTGTTCAATAAGGGATGGGTTAAATGCAGGAGGAAATTTTGTTTTAATGCACACTTGCAATCACCTCAAAGTTGACTATTATTGTTAGTGCTGCACTTTGCAAAATTTACGTGCAATGCAACTTCTAAGTTCGATTTTTGGTTCCATCTGACCAGCCTCTTCATGTTGTACTTCTAAGAAAATTAATTAAAAATCCAAATGAATGGCCTAAATCTTTTTTTTTTTTTAAAGTCACTAGTCACAAATCCTTTTGAAAGACCATTCGTGTGTTTTGAAGCTGACTGTGTTTGAGTGGGTGAGTATTCCTACCCAGAATGGGTCTCCTCCAAGTGGTCCCATCATGCCCAAAAACAGGGGCTGCTGCAGCAAAGCAAACACAGCACTGGCTAGAGACTGCATCCCTGTTAAACTGCCAAACTGAGATGAGGGATACCTGAAAAGGCAAAGAGTATCACTTTAGTTTCTCCCTTTGAAGCACCCTCCACATGGGGGCAGCTAACATCATAACAGTCCATATGCACTGAAAGTTGATCCAAAATTAGTTTGCATATTTCTCTTGCATCAAAATGTAGCTTTGCATAAGAAGTTAAAATACTCACACGGCAGCATAAAGGCCCCCGACAGCAGAGTGAATGAATCCCCTCACTACAGTATGTAAGATGAAAGAGACGATCTGAGGAGAGCAGAACAAATGATTGTTTATAATAATGGTTTTACATCCAAAAGCTCTTCAATTAAAATCAGACTTAAAACATCTGAAAACAACATGGCGACATCTATTTTTAGCTTGGTACAGTAAAGTCAGCTTTGCATATGGACATATGAAGAAAACAAACATCCAACATGGTTAACATCTGATTAGCTACTCACCTGTATTTGGAGGTTCGGTATCAAACAGGTGATACCAAATCCTACCAAAAGCATGTTTGTGAGGACGAATGCTCTCAGAGCGTTGGTCACTTTCTGGGTCTTTTTGTCTCTGCGCTTTGTTTTGCTTTCCCCTCTAGAGTTTAAGAGAAAATATGTTGCATTAATGGGCAGTAATCTCATGTTTACATTTTACATATCAATAAAAATGATCAATAACTGAAATAAGGCTGTCTTATTAACTATAAGATATGCAGTTAAAACCAGAAATGTCCATATGCCATATAAATGGATCCTATTACCAGACTCCCCACTAGAGCTTTCCCTTAGCAAATAGTAGTATACTTGAAGTAAATTCTATTAAGAATACTTAAGTATAAGTATGAGTTTAGAAAGTATACCTGAACAATGAACTTTAGTGTAATTGAAGTATTACTAAAGTAATAGTTCTTCAAACTAAATTGGGACATTTTTAAGTTTACTAAAGTATACTTAAAGTATACTTTAGTAAACAATAAAGTAAACAATAGTATAGTCAACTACACTTGACTATACTATTGTAAAGTATATGAAATATAGTTTAGAATAAGCAAACTCTAAGTGTACTGCCTGATTTTAAGTATGAAGTTAGTGCACTTTTAGTATCCTTGAATAAACTACTTTTTGCTAAGGGTTGACAGAACTAATATAACAGAGTCAGGTTGATAGTGTGCATTGCTTTCACACATGCTTTCAGCTCAGGCGTTAGCTTTTCTCCGGAACTGAATTTCAGCTTCATCTTGGCTACTTTAAAACAACAACCCTCATCCTTAAACCAACATGTAGGGGATTTGCTTGTTTGCTGATGATATTGTCCATTCTGAAATACCAACTGTACCCTCATTTTAACTTATCCTCCATTGTCTTTAAATGTTTTCTTGATATTTACAACATTTTCTTGCAGCTATTTTGTGAAATGAAGAAAACTTCTTTGCTCTAAGACTACCAACCAGCAGAGTACTTCCATTAAACAAATCAAGTTCTCTTAATCTATGTACATTTGCAAATTGTAAGAGTTGTTTTAAGTTTCATTTAGGACAATGCCTTCTTTCTTTCTCGTTACAAGACTGTGGATATTAAACACCTTCATAATTTTTTTCAGTTTTTTTTTTTGCCTAAAAGCAAGGAAAACAAAGCACATATTCTGAAACATAGAACATTTCTCTACCTGAAGTAAATTACAATAAAATTTATACTTTGTTTATACTTTGCCTGTAAAATCTGAAATGCAAACAAAATGCATAATTTTAGCAATCAAACAGACCATAAAACTGAAAAGGTTGAGTCTTAATCGTCAAACCATGACTGAAAAAATCTGTTTACATGGCATATAAATATCTGGTTTAAACTATAATTTTATCTTAAAAATAAATTAATTTACTTCATACAAAATAACATTTTCATTTTTTCCACAGCTACTCTGTGAATGTGTCTGTTTTATGATGTGGCGACTGAAAGCTGAACACTTAGTATCAACCCACTGGCTTAAAGGTTTCTTGTCCTCTTCTCCGTCATCACAGTCCTTTAGTTTCCAGTCCATAATCTGACCAATCACTGGGGTAGTCATCAGACAAAGCAGCTGCAGCACACCAAAGATGGAGGAGTACAGACTCACTGAAGATCAAACAAAAATAAAACTATTATGGGTTGTTTATGGGAATACCAAAAGACATTTCTGAGACAATGTAAAAAAGAAAAAGAAAAAAGTTAGTTAAAGCAAAATGATGGGAGAAGAGAGAGTGATGTCACTACCTGGCTTAATGGTTAGTCAATATGGTTACGAAGCTGTGTGAGATATTAGAGGGCAACAAGGTTGTTCAAAAGTCAACATGTTGCCATTAAAGGGGCTATTTGTAACTCCAGGAGCAGTGAGACATGAAAAGAGTCATGTGAAAATGTTTGTTCTGCTTATTCTTCTGGTGAAGTTGTTAATGAATAAACCAATGGTTCCTTCAGCTTAAAGCTGCGTCATTACTCTGCTAATAACAAGGACGATGTCTAAGTCATCTGAGAAAACAACAAAAGTTAGACTCTATGTGTTATTAGCTGCATATCTAACAACCTAATACTAAGGGAAACTACTAATAAAGCCATATGTTTTTTTTGTCTTACCAACTTCCATTCTTTCCACTGAAATTTAAAAAGTTGCATTCAGTTGCTTTTAGATTATGATATAAGCTGTTTTATGAGTTTTTTTTTTAATTGAATGAAGACAGACGTGTCAGAAGGAGATGCAAGCAGACCTGTGTTGAGGTCTCCACCACATAGCACCTCCAGGACGCTGTTCATGGCCCCCATGTAGAACAAGAGACGGAGCTGAGTGATGCACATGGTCAGCGCGCTGAGCAAGAAAATAGGGCTCATGATGCTCTTCAGAAAAGATTCGGCTGCAGACAAGAAACACAAGGGATTGAGAGACAAGACAAACAAACTAAATAACTTTTTTTTAAACTTGATCCTTTAAAGATTTGTATTCACACTGTACTCTTACATTCTTCCTCAGGCTTGCAGTCCATTTCCAGGTCCATGGTGGAAAGGCAGAGAGTGCGTCCATCTTTAGCGACCACCTCCTTCTGTTTCACATTGTTGCTGACGCTCAGACGGCGGCCTACTGTGGTTACTTGGCGGTAGAACTGCTTCCCTGTGATCTTATGGTCAAAACCCAGCCAGCTGAACTTGATCTTTACACTGAGAAAGCAGAGGGGAGAATAAAAATACATAATCTTTCTTTGATTAAACTCAGTGGGAGTAGGATTAATGTATGAGGTGTATTTTTGATTGTAAATATGCAACTGTGTGCAATCGGTCTACTAACGTGTAGTCCATATCTTCAGGTCCAGGGAAGGGCTCCAGCGGCCAGTTAAAGAAGCAGTTCAGGAAGACAAGACCAGCACAACAAGCCCACACCACAAGAATGGTAATGAACGTTGCACCAAAATCATACAGGACCTGTTCACAATAAAGGACAAACCCTGAAACTTTTTGAAACCACTTATGACCCTAAAGAGTCATAGAATAGTCTCTTCAAATAACAGTATTTTGTATAACTTGATCATCTCTGAGGTGATAAGTTAAAATATTAAACATATCACCTAATATATATTTCTCATCTGTTAACTAACTTATTTTGGTGTTTATATTGAAATAACAACCAAACAACAACAATAAAGATAACCCCATCCAGTCGTTAATTGGTGGAATAAAACTGTTTGTAGTGGCTCTGGTAAGACTTTTTCACAATTATTTAGTTCCTTTAAGAGACTATTTATTTTTAAGGCTGTCATGATTGTATAAATAAAATTTATTTGGGATTTTCTCTCAGCCCCATATGGTCAAAATTACAAATATAAGCTTAGATTTGTATATATTTTCTTCCTCTGTGAACCTTTTCAAGTTATCAATAAATAATGTCATGATTTTTTCGTTGGATGTTTGTGCTGTTTCCTTTAAAAAATGCCAGCATTATTAAAAAGTAATTGGTTTCACAAGACTGGAGGTAAGCAGCAGCTCCCCTGCAAACTCTGCACAAATAGGCAGGCATAAACAATGGATGGATGGATAGTTGATTCCCTGCCAAGGACAGTCTCAGTTCGGGACTGAGATGAGGTTTTTGGAACATCCATTGGAACCACAGTGTCATTTATTTCAGATGGTTCAGTACAGGCTTCGATGTTAAAAAATAAAATAAAATAAAAAATAATAATTTACCTATCTAGACTCTTTCCTGTCAATGCTTGAAAAATAAAAAAAATAAACTTTGACCTTGTTAGAATTTTGTCTTTACCAGATATCAAACATAATAAAGGGACTGCACAAATTCTCCCAAACATAGTGCTTTAATATTGGTACAGAATGAGGCAAGAAATCTGTTGATAGCTTAAAAACATGTTAACATGTAGCTAATTATTATTTAGATAGTAGTAGGGCAAAAAAAGTCTTGAATTAAAAAAAGGCAACCTCTTAATTATTAAATTGTCTTGCTTTGATTTATTTTAATTGGGCAAACAAAGAATGAAGATATACATTAACATATAAAATTAAAACCCCATAATTGATATGACTCTAATACTTATGATTAATATATGTAAAACTCTCACCAGAGTGGTGTTTCTAGTAGGCTAGTATACTTCAATAAGCATTTTTTTAAGACAACAGCAGGTTAACTCAATTTGCATTCATCCATTCTCTAATTTCGCTATCAATTTGGTTGTAATTCATATGAGTTAATATATAAGAATAAATGCTTTCTCCTACCTTGACACCAGGGAAAGTGACAGCAGATGAAGCATATGAGCCGATCATGAGAGCAATGAAGGTAGAACGAAGGTTTCCAAACATGTTAGGGAGCTAAAAAAAAGAAAAGGGAAATCACAGGGTATCAACATATGCTTCAATACTATACGATTGAAATTGGCTGCTACTCAATGATATATGTTAAATGAAGTCTATTCCACTGTAAATGTAAGCACAAAGGTTAAACAAACTACTGCTAGTATCATAGTTATGTCAGCTGTGGTTATTTGGAAACAGGGAATAGTATGGGGGCACCATAACACTGATGCCCAATGAGGCGCGGGTCAAAGGGCACAGTTGGGACCTATCAGCAATAATATATGGTTCAAAATCAGAGGAGATAAAAGCACAACAAACCAACATGAAACAAGTTAGAGCAAAACACACAGCTGTCCAATACAGCACTGATGGGGTCTACACAGCTGAAACAGTCAGGGGGGATGAATGAGGTGAGGAGATACTTCGAACTGGTCCTGATACCAGGAACTGTGCACACAAGAAGGAGCGGGTAGTGAGTTCATTTTTCATTTTGTTTTGTTTACACCCACAGCTCCAATGGGAAGACTAGAGTAACAGAGTTGGAGGACAAATCGGGCGACACAACCAACAAAAAGGCATTCACAAACCGTCCTGCTTTCAAGTGGCTGAACAACAACAAGCACATTCAATTACATAAGACTGGGGATTGGGGGTTGCTATGGTAGGAAACCAGTTTACTGTATTTACCAACACTAAGCTCATTCAAAAGTGCTGGTTAAACTCAATCAACAGAGATATATCAATTGTTGCATAAGTGACCCAACATGTTGTATCATACAGTCTATAAATCACTGCTAAATGGTAAATCTGGCCCTGCTGAGTGTGTCTGAATGGTCATTAGCTGGGTTTGCTCTCTGCAGAGAAGCTATATTCAGAAAGCTAATGATCAAGCTTGTGTTTAATTATTAACCAAATGCTAACGCTTGTTTATACCATATGAGAGTTGTTAGGGAGACAAGGTGAAGCAGCGTCCAAGGGTAAAGAGATGGTTTCATGATTAGGGTGGAAACTCAGGCTTCAGCTAATGGGACATTTAAATGGTTCTAACAGACTGAGCAGTAGAGATGAATGATTTAGCCTGAGAGGAATGACGCTTTATAGGGATTTACTGGGGCAGAGCCCCTCTCCAGTGAAGAGCATTGCCATGGTAGTTTCACAAATTCCTGAGTTATCAGAGGCTAGAAGTGATGGTGAGAGAAGGCAACAGGGGGAGAAACACAGTAGGAAAAGAATGCCAATGAATAGAGCCATCCAGCCAGTGATTCCTTGAATTAATTAAGGGCATGAGTTGTTTTTCTGTTCTTTTGTATTTATGGCTGAACTCAGATTTTAGTGAAAAACATCCAGGATATGTAGCACTTGTTTTGGTCCTGGTGTGCCTGCTGTATAATGAGATGTTTTGTGCAGTAGCTATTCTTGAGTACAGAGACAGTCATGAAAACAAGACTTCGGCATTACACTCTTGCTATCACAAACAGTAATGTATTTCATTTGAAAGGTATTTGATGGATCAACAAAAAATGGTGGATAATTTTGAAGAAGTATGAAAATGATAAGTGGCCAAAAACCTGCGGTTTCCCTTCAGAACGCCTGAGAGAAATTAAACTATTTTTATTGGAACTTTCTTTGAAAATAAACTAAACACCAGTTAAACTATAATTAGGTAAATTCATGAGCGATTGGTTGTTCAGGAGTGTAGCTGAATATCACACTTACCAAATGTTTTTGAAATTGTTATTTCTTGGATAACATAGTTTTCGCTTTCCTGCTACAATTAGCATGAAATTGTACATTTTGTTTACGTTGTCAAATCACATCTAATCCCGAAATGTAAAACCTTTGATGCAACTGTATTCTCATGTCATACTAATCAATGGCCCTTCCTCATACCTAAAGCATAGATGCAAGTCTAATTTCAGTGTTTTAAATTATGTAAGGGAAGAGTAGGACAAAGGGTGGAATGCAAACAGGATATGGATTGTGAGCCAACAGGGAGCCGGAGATGGGGATAATTTTCAGACACATGGGGTATTTAGTACACATCTGGTCAAACAAAAGGCAGCAAGTGCATTGGTTTTGCAGCAAGAAGACTATAAAGCAGATGAAGGTGGCTTGCCAACTTACTGTAAGGGAGGTGAAAGTCATGCACATGCCTCCGAAGCCGTTGAAAGTGAGTGCAATGAAGATAAGAACGGAGAGATCTGAAAAGGAAATGCTGTTAGATTGCCAACAATCCGACATCACATGTAGATATGGAAAATGGACCGGATGGATCACATGGACTCACCATTTGGTTTGTAGGCCCCATAAGCCATGAGTAGACAGGAAAAGCCAAAGCAAGTGCTGAAAATAGAAGTTTGTTTAAGCCTTTCAAACAACAAACACAAAAGAAGCTAAATAGTTTTGTTCTTTTGTTCTTTGAGAACAACACAGGACAACGTTCTTTAATATGAAATATGAACTAATGTTTCTTTTGTTCACCTGCCCAGCAGTCGAAGTTTCCGAGGCCCATATTTATCCATGACAATCCCCAGTGGCAGCGTAATGGCTGAGAGCAGGAAAGAGCCAATGGTGAAAGCCAGATTCAGCATCTCGTCTTGTTCTTTGCAGATCAGCCAGCCGTTCATCCTCAGGGGTCCCTCAGGTACCAGGTGCTTAATCTCCACCCCATCTCCCACACCCACTACAGAATCATCCCCTTTGAACTCATCTGAAAAGTCATCGGATGCTGGCGTCGCCGCAGGTTGAGACAGATTATAGCTGGAGCTGTTACCTGTGGAACATAACCAAGTTATTAAATCATTTAAATGTCATTAAAATATCATTTGAACATAATTTTAAGGGAGTATGGAAAAAAGAAGGAGAACTCATGACTTCTAAATTTGATGAAATGTAACATTTGCACTTCTGTTTATTCAAAGGATCCTGATTTGTCAACACATAGTCATCACATGTGGAATGAGCTCATCTCGGGTTATCTGTGTGGTAAACCTCAGACTAGAAAATACAAAATGTCAGCAAAAAATCTGCAGTGAAAGAAGAAAAATAAACAGGAACTCATAGATAACTTTTGACTTGAATCTTTTCAGGCAGAAAGGTTGTCTGGGTTTTATTCAGACTTTAGAATATATGTGTGGGATGCAAACATGATTAACTGGCTGAGGCAATAAACTGAAGCGTGTTATCAGAACCAGCAAGCTGTAATGTGAAAAAGGAACAAAAGTCCAAGAAGACATTAACTGGTAGAGCAGCCTGGGGCACTGCCTTTCCTGTAACAACCAGCCTGCATGAAACCATGACAGTTTTTTCTGCAGGAGCTCATATTATAGAACTTCTCTACATCCTGTAAATGTGAATGCTGTGTGTCTTTGTTGAATAGTACAAATCTGCAGTTGCAACATGAACTCATACTAAACCATATGTTTTTCTGCTGTTGCACAACTTACACTCACTCGAACCCCGTGTTTGCACAAAGAAAACCACTCCTGAACCACACTGCTATCTGTTAGATCTAGATTTTATAATCATCTCCCGCACAGGTCATCTAACTTCACCGCCTCATCACTTTTCTATCAGACTTTAAACCTTCCTTCGTCTTTATCGCCACTCTTTAAACTTCCATATAACTGGTAATAAAGGCCTGATGTGGAACTCTCTGTTCCTCGTTTATACATCACATGTCTAAAAAGAGCTGAGATGGATTTCTTTCTTTTCTTATGTCATCAGAGTGAGATAAAACTGATGTTGTAGATCTCAGTAGAAACAGCTATGAGATGCACAAGTGCTTGCAGGTCTTATTCTTCTTTATGGCATTAAACCACAAGCTTTAGTGTAACTTATTGGGATCCACTTAATTGTGAGGTGGTGTGAAATGATCTGTATCATTTCATTATTTATTTATTTTTTTATTTTTTTATAAAACTCAGTGGTAAATGGATTGGAATAGAACAATGAATAAAATTCCACCATATGTTGCAGTTAATTTTTCCTCTCCACTTCTGCTGCATGCATGCTCAGTTTAAGGAATTGCTGTGGAGTCAATTACGCAATAGAAGCAAATGTCTGCTAATCAAGGAAAAGCAAATCCTGCAAAGTCAAAGACTCAATGAAGTCAGCTGACTTCCTTAGATAGAAAACCTGGTCAAACTGTCTCTGTAAAGCCCCTTCAGATTGAATTGCCACTATATAAATAAACCTAATTGAATTGTTATCAAATTTTGAATTGCATAGAACAAGACGGACTACTACTGGTTGTGCATTTCAGGAAGAAATTTGTTGGCTAAAGAAAGCCATAAAGAGTTTGCATTTTTTTTTGCACTTGCCACATAAAAGGCATTGCAAACGTGAAGAGAGATGCTCTGATAAATTAGATCACAGTTGAGTTCTTTTTATAGAATATACGCAAAATACCATCCTAGACAACAGTTAAGGACTGCAGAGGCCTGTTAATTACCCATTTATTAAAGAAAGGTGTGTGGCTGCAGGGAAATACCTAAAACATGCAGATATGTTGTTCCTGACAAGAAAGTTTCCCATAACAGAATAAACAGCTTTTGATTTTCAGCAATCTATAAAAATCTATAATTATCCTTAAGCTCAGCCCCCAAATAGGAGAAAACAATTTCAGTTAACATCAACATACAGTTCAAAATATTCCCAAATAAAATGCAACCAAAGTTGATAGTAAATTTCTTTAAAACTAATTCTACGGCAAAATAAAATAGTTCTACCTCCACCCATTTTTGCTAAACCTCTTTTAAAATAACTGACTGGACCCATATGTGTTTTTTGCATTAATGCAATGTCAGTCCTTGGAAGCAAATAGCAAAACAGAGAATTCAATTTTAAAGAAGGTAAATTAATTAAGAAGGAAAAAAAACACTTCTCAGAAAAAAATACTGAAAGAGCTACAACTTTTTTCAGTGTTGCCTAAAAATGATCTTAAAAGTGCTACAAATTGAAAGTTGACAGGGTCCATTCTTAATGTATCTGTTGTCTCTAAGCTCTTGTCCTTCTCTTTTACTGTAACAGAGACTAAGCACAGCAAAATAAGATAACCCCTTTCAGTCAAGAGACTACATCTTTTGTTTCTTTCTATACTGCTTTCAACCACTTTGCCAACCTGCATCCTTCCTTACTCCAATTCACCTGATCTGGTTACAACCTCGGAGTCCCTAAAACAATATGGGACACCTGAATAGATAAACATTTTACTTACAAACAATGAGGGAGACATAAAAGCAGCTGTGTTGCCTGACATTTCCTGAAATAAAGTATTTTTCAATGGTATAATATCAATAAATATAATAAGCCCTATTACTTTTCTTTGAGGGAGTGTTTTGAGATCAAATTTACAACCTTAATGTCTACATGCTTACTCAAAGTTAAAAACAACTGTTGTCAGAAATAAAATATGTTGCAAAATAAAGCTGATAGTGGGAATGCAATCTGAGACTCACCTTCATCATTGCAAAGATAGGAGTAGAAGCCCTCTGACTTCAGCATGATGAGGAGTGATCCCCATCCCAGCAGCACAGCAGAGAAGAACAGGTTCTCAATAATGGCGGTCACTGCCATCCACCAGCGCCTGCTGAAGGCTGTGGCAAGGGTTGGAGCCATGGCAGCGGGGCAGAGGGGGAACTTAAGAAAGAAAAGGCAAAGAGAAGAAAGCTGGAAGAGTGCAGAGGGAGCCTCCCCGACTGACACTCAGGATGAGGAGGGACGGATTATTTATCTGTGAAAAGAGAAGTGCAGGAGGAAGGGTGGAGTTATAATGTCAGCTAATCACTGAAGTCAGTAAATCCCTGGAAGGGTTGGCTTTTATAAAATGACTAGACTAAGCTATTAACTTTGCACCATTTGGAGAAAACTGTGAAAGAGACAACAAGATAGAATTCTAAGTCAGGAGCTGCTTTGCATTCTTTTCTGGTTGTTTTCAAACTTAACGTTCCAAAAATGCTGTTTATCCTAATAGATTAGGGTCAATTATTAAAATTCTTGCTGCCACACAGCTGCTGGCCATTTACACACACTATTTCTTAAAAAAACTAAAAAAAACTAATAGCATCTCAGATTTTCTGCTGTAAGTAAACTGGTCCAGACTGGATTGAAGCTTGGACGGCAAATGACCCTCCCTCTATTTCAGATAAGCAGCCCACTTTCTAAATGTTCTCACATGTCCACCCAACCATAAAAAAATATTTTTTTTCTGCAACTGCTGTTCTGCATCACAATCTTCCTTGTTCATTCACTAACACTGAACACATACACCCTCAGAGGTGCTGTAGAAGTAGCAAAAATGAAGAAAGTGGCATCTATTTAGAATACTACTTGAATGATGAGTTTGCACAAAATAACTATTTAAAGGTCTGTATCTTTCAGTAATAAACAGAGGTAAACATGTTTAAACTTCGCTTTTCTTCAAATGTCGACAGATGAATATAAAAAATATCTCACCACTCCTGCAGGGAGAGCTACAAAGCATTCAGCTCTCTGATGTCTATCTTGGCTCCCAGTAACCAGGTATCTGCAAAAAGAAACATTTATATACTCAGGCATTCAGCAAAGGGCGCCCCCTATTGAATTTTGTCATCTGCCTTCAATTTCTGAGAAAGGCCTGTCTGAAAGGAAGTGCTGTGAAAACAAAAAACATTAATCTATTTAGCAGCTTAATGCTAGAAAAAAATGATCATGTCATTCATCTATGATGAAGGTCACGAGAATATTTTAAAGAAATCTTAATTTGATTTTATCATTGGTTGTGCAATGGGATGTTTGTGAGTGGATTAATCATGCCAGACATTCTCTGGGAAGCCAGTATATCTGCAGGTGTCAACAGGTCTGTGGATCATTAGTAACTATTGATTGATCAGGAGCGCAGAACAAAGCCTTGACGCAGATTCTGTGCTTATGTGAGCTTTTTTCAGATGTTTACTGGGCTTAGTTTATGAGCTACTGTCAGGTTTGGGCATTGCTGTTTTTAAAATGAGGAGTTTTGGCTCCCTGCCCAGGGAAGCATTATCATGGGGGCACAATTACAGCACCTTATTTGGCCCCACTTGTATGAGATAATATGGCTATAAAATATGGTTTGATTATGAGGCTAAAGTTTTTTTTTTTGTTTTTTTTTTTTTACAATTTAGAGCTTCTTATTTTGTGCCAAATAAAAAGGATATTTTATCCTTTCTAATGCTGTTTTAATTAGAACCACCTTGAAAAACAGACAACAATTAAAAACACAATAGACTTTCAATGGCTCTCACTCTAGCTGACTACATTATTTGACAGCCCGAGAAACAGGAAGGGAAAAAAATTATTGATCATCCTGAAAATAAATGTAAAATAAAATTTTCTCTTTTTTATTCAACTCATTTATTTATTGTCTGCCTGGAAATTTAAAACATTCTGTTTGAAAGTTGTTTTTCAGCTTGGATAGTGTCGGTCTTAGCTTGCAATGGACTCTGGATCTGATGTGATCAATATGCAAATCAATCACTGTGATAGCAACAGCAATCCCAGGGACATAAACACTGATATGCTAATTTGGTCTGGTACACAGGTCAAACTCTCAGATTAAAAGGTAAAAGAAACAGCCCTGTATAACAGCCTTGATTTGTGATTCAGGAAATGATGAGCAATCCCTTTGATCTGTAACTTTGGAAGTCTTAAAGGACTAAACGGTTGTTAACACACTCATTATCAACCCATACAAAAAATGGAGTTGATGAATGTTTCAATCAGCATGGTTTATCCATCCTGTTAGTATTCTGGTTTGTCATGGAGGATATATGTGGAGGAAGTACTGTCCTTTAGCAAAGCTATGTTACATTTTCAAGGCAGAAACTAGCTTCCACCAACTCTTAGTCTGTTTGAAATCTATGAGGCCATAAAGCTTTCCCATGGATATTATATATATTATGTATATATGGATATTATACTTGCACACAGATCTGCAGATTTGTATTGCCTTGCTTGTTATTTTTTTGTAAACCAGTTGGTGATTATTTATGTTGTTTATCTTATTTTTTTACAGGATCTGTTAGGTAAATTGTCAGTCAATTCAGCCTTACCCTTTTCAGTGAAAGTCTCAGTGATAGTATAGGGCCCCTCTACATGCTCCCCCTAACCCGGATCTTTATAAACAGCAACACAACTTACCATAACTATGCAGACAGTTGTACATTACAATGTTACCAGGTGACTACAGACCCATTCAAGCACTGGGTAAATGCATAGAAGAAATCAATGCATGGTGCCCAAATTTCCTTCAGCTGAATTAAACAAAACTAAATCGATAGTTTTTGGACCAAGGTAAGAGTGTTCAAAAAGTTAGCACACAGCTTCAGTCAATCCAGCTACAAACCACCAATAAGGCTTTAGGTGTAGTGATGGAGTCAGACCTGAACATTCAGATGCTCATAAACACAGTAACAAAGTTTACGTCCTGTCATCTATTGAACATCTCTAGGATTAAAGGACTAATGTTTTAGCCGAAGGTTGATAAACAAGTAAATCTTTAGTGGAATTTATTACTAAGATTTCTTCAGAGGTCTGCCTAAAATGCTCTCATTATTACCGGTGCCTTAACAAAGAAAGTGGGGCACACCAGTCGGCGCTAAAAACTTTACACTTGCTCCGTCTATCTCAGAGGATAGACCTTAAAATACTTCTATTAGTCTTATTCCAAAATACATTACAGGCATGTTGTCATTGTACCAGGCACCCAGACCACACAGGTCTATATGTTCAAATCTGTTCTGCACACCCAGAAACAGGACAAAACATTGGGAAAGCAAGGTTTTGTTTTTATAATCCACAAATCTGGAATAAACTCCCAGAAAACAGTAAAAGGTCTGGAATCCTTAGTTGCTTTAAATTTACATTAAAACTCATTTGTTTAGTGGCCGCTGAATGTGCTATCTAAACATTAATAGTTAATTTTCCATTCTTTCATTCCATTTTCTAAATAATTTGGTATTTTTTTAATGGAACATTTTTTTCCTTTCATATATTAATGTCTCTGTGTGCTATACAAATGAACTTGCCTTCTCTTACCTTATCTCTAGTATGTGGAAAACCCTCTGTACTCTTCTTATCAAAGGTGACACTAAGAACTAATAACTGGAGGCCTACTTAAAACATTATAAGTGATCTTTAGAAAACAACTTGTTGAAGAAAATGTTTTGTTTTCAAGCATTAGTTAAAAATTATGTTAGTTAAAAAATTATTACATCACACCAAATGACTGTGGGTGTTAAAATGGTAACTACCAGTTTTAATGACCATACATAAATATGTGTTTTGCTTTGGCTATACTTGCAATTGGTCTTTTGAGTACTAATATTTAAGCAATAATTAGGAATTTTGAAAACAATATCTGTAATATATTATTGTTAAACAACTGTACTGATGTAAATTAGTTAAATGTCAGAAAATCCATGCTGTTTTTAATCATTTAGAGCAATGTAATGGTACATCTTACTAATTTTAGATGAACTAAAGTACAACAACACATTTGAAAAGTGTATTTTTTTAACTTTTACATATTAAATTTTTTATTTATTTATTTAGTTTATTAAAAGTTAACTCGTGACAAAAAAAAAAACAGCATGACTAAAAATGCACTGCTTGTCTTAAGACCCTTGTATTCAAGTGTTTTCCAATTTAACAATAACATTCTCAACAGTTTCCATCATGTTTGTCTTCTTGGAAGGATCATAAATATGGGAACATGACTGAGTGGTGCTACAGACTTTGCTGACCGCTGCATTAAACAAGAAAAGGGTCAATGGCCTGCTCTTTTAAAGAACTTGTTTTTTGTTCCCACACTAAAAAGAAGGAATGCATGGGTGAATGATCACCACCTGTTGGTAGCAGGAGATGCTCACATGTGGAAGTAAACAGAACAGACAGAAGAGAAAACAGCTTAAAGAAGCAAATTTATTATTATCTTCAAAAATAACAACAAAGGAATATTTGGCTCAATAGCTATTTTAAAAAATATATGTATCTGAACAAAGTGCACAGTTTAAAAAAAAGGCCTTAAAATATTTCTATCAGATTTTGAGAGAGACATCTCCAGGATCCCCAAGGGATAAACACAACTTTACTTATGATTTAACAGAATTAAATAACATTCAGACATCAGAACAATGTGCTTCATGACAGACAGTATTCATGCCTAACACATACAGTACAATTATTTGACAGTCTCTCATCTATACATTTTTCTTGCTAGTAGACCGAATGCATTTGACAAAACCAGTGTTTTGAAAGAGCTTTGATGTCTCGATGCTGGAGCTGAAAAGAACACAAGAAGGATATTCATAAAACAGTTTTCAAGCTAATAACTAATGGTTTAAAATATCTACAAAAAATGTTTAACAAATATTCATTTAAAATGTATAAACATTAATTATTTTTGTCTTTATAGACACGGCTGTAAGCAGAACTACCACCAGTGTCACAACGATCCCTGACTCAGTGATAAAAGGTCCTTTTTGCTAACACTAACTAAAAAAAGCCAGATAACATTGTGAAAAACATTCCTACTGCTTCAAATAGCCACACTGAGACAGGAGGATGCCCCACCTGTTTCTCCCCTGGTGCTATGATTAAATGTACTACAGAGGCCCAGTTTTAATTACCTTAACTTACAGCGATTCAAAACCTGAATTAAATCACTACAAAAAAATCAAGTCCACTCAATTAAGTTAACTAAATTTTTCCTAAAATAAGTGTGTTTTGACCTTTATTTGAGCAAGTAAGTTTGCCAATTTGCCACTGCAATAAGATCATGTAAGTTTAAATGGGAGTGGCGGACTAGTTTGGGGGAGTGTCCGCCAAGTAGTTAGGGAAAAGAGCTTGGAATCCTGAAGTTTAATTATTATTATTTTTATTATTAAAAATAATAAGAAAATTAGTTCACTGCCTCATTTCAAGTGTCTAATGATCTTATTTGAAGGGCAGAGATACTCGTCACATTGGCAGATCATCTTATTTAGCTGCCCAAATTAAGGGCAAATAGATTTATTCTAGGACAGTTCTACTTATTTTAATATCTTTTTTTTGGAGTGAAAGAAAGAGAAATTAACAAAGAAAGCACAATGTCCTTTGCCTTCGATTTAAGTCTGGTTTGTGCTGGCCATGACCCAGATGACTCAGAATTCTCACAGGCAAACAAGGAAATAAATCAACATACATAAAAGTGAAACTTCCTCTATTGTTGTTTCAATTTCAAGACCTAAATCTTGTATAAAACTTGCTGGGTGAGAGCAGAGTGTATATAAGTGATCTGTGGACAATCTAGACGAAGGATCTGCAACCTGTAGCTCCATAGCCAAATATGGCTCTTTGGGTCTTCTATAATGGCTCTTAATTGTGGCTAAAAATGATAAAGAACCAAATAATGTTTTTGAATACAGTATAATAACACATTCCAGATTTAGAACCTTCTGCAGAGTTTTTTTTTTTTAAGAATAATTAGAGAACAGAATGACATTAGAAAGAAACAGTGATATAGTTTTAGATCTTTATATATACTTTTACTTTTACCATCATTGAAACTATTTGCTTTGCTTTACTTAATTTTACACAGATATCAATACCTTTATTCTAAATACTAAAATATAAATGAAATGAAGGTTCTGGAAAATGACATTATTCCTAAAGCAGATTTTTACCACAAATAAGTTGTCAAATAATAAGTTGTAGTTTATCAAAAGGTAATGTAATAATTAAATTGTATTTAGCTGGACTGCAAAATTGCTGTTTGGGTTGAAAAGGTTGCAGACCCCTTATATAGACAGATATAAATGCTAGAAAATAAAGGCTGGACATATTTCCCACTTGGGCCAGATTACCAACGTTATCTTGTTAATTACATAAAAGGATACATGCACAATAGGAATTTTCAAAATCTTTAGTGTTAAATTCTGCTGCTAAATAAAAAAGGGTGCCTTTTTTAAGTTTCATTTAATCAGGTGTCTGTGGATATCATGCATGCAATGTTGTTTACATTGCTGTGTGTTGAAAACAAAAATGTTACATAATTTGCAAAACAAAAAAAATCTTACTTTACCTGGTAAGGACTTCTCTGTAGCCGCAAAGAAACACACAGAAAATGTTAGAGGAGCGGTTTTTACACAGCTTTAAAGATTTCTGTTTAATAAGAGGCACAAGAACCCCTCACATACAAACCTTTTATTGTATATGTGGTCTCCATGCCTGCATGGATGTGGTCACTGACGTGACAGTGAAGTAACCATGTCCCTGGGTTTGCTGCCACCATTTCAACAGTCGCAAAAGTCCCAGGGAATAGATCAACAACATCACCGCGGTGCACAAGGTCCGTCTGACACACAAGCATAAACAGTCCATAAACTACCACAGAGGGAACAAAAGAAGGAAACTTGCCAAATCACATAACTTAGCAGCTGAGTGTGTGCTTGAACAAACCCTGTAGATGAAGGTTTCAGCGTGAAAATGAACGGTGTGCATGTCTACTTCGTTTCCCATGCCGAGTAGGTACCAGTCAACTTTCTCATTCTGCTGCATCACCAGGCCATGGAGGTTACCGTACACCCTACCGTTAATTCCTGTAAAAAACATATTTACATTTCATCAAACCATCTAAGACTTTTTACCCCAATTTTACCCTTTTTTTGAGTGCAATGATGTAAGTTGGGACAAAAAAATGTTTTTTTTCCACTGTGTCGCAACAGGTTTTAAAGAGGATTTTCCAAGATGTCTCAGAATGTGGCATTTGGTGCATTTGACACTTCTACAGTGCAGTAGGGTTAAGCACCACTGAATGTGGTTTAGGTGATGTCTTGACCGAATTAACTGGGTAAGCTGCTGCAAAACCCCAATTAAAGCTTTTATTGCACTGTATGCGCTTTGCAACTAGCCATAGTCATCTTTTTATACTGGAGCTACAGGAGCCACAAGCTCAAAACAGGATGTTGAGTCATAAGTAAATCTGGTCGACATATTATCTCCATATGTTATATTTACATTGTATCTGCAATTCCACAAAGTAATTTCTACCCTTTGTACTCCAATAAGCCATTTTAGAACCAAGGAGGGGAACCTGGTGTGGTGAGACCAAAATAAACTAGTTTTACCAAAACTGACATTTTGTGCATAAGATCCTCACCTTGAAACACTGTAATGGCAGCATCATACTGTGATCATGCTTGCAGGACACAACAAATACTTTTCAAATGTTTCACACGTGTGGACCTTACTCACAAAATAAGTCACTTCTAAAGACAATTTGTAGCCCTACTTTAAAAATTCAGACTCAGCTCGGACTGGGAACGATTTTTGTCATTTTTCCATCTACACCGGCCCACTTAGACAAAAGTCTATTGATCTCTTAGGCCATAAATCTAAAGAAAACATCCTAAGCTTGAAAAACTTCCCAACCTGGCAACAATGCACGTAAGACGGGAAACATTAGCCTTTAGAAGCAAAACCTAATCATGCACCGTAACATCCATCCATCCATCGACTTTCTTACACGCTTGTCCCGAGTAGGGTCGCGAGGGGTGCTGGTGCCTATCTCCAGCAGTCAATTGGCAAGCACCGCAACATATTTTTGCAAAATATTCGAACATAAATTTACCAAATATAAGAGGAACATCGTAGTTTGGTTTAAAGAAAGCATTTTAGTTTTATTATAATTGAGTTTGTTGCAAGGATTTTACAGTTTGAAGAAATTGAAAATTACACCATATGCCAACCGTCACAACGATGTGCATAACAAGGAAGAACTATATATACTGCATCCTTGAGTTATTTACTGTCACAGGTAGGTGCTTCAGCCAGAGAGATTAAGTGTTGTGGCCGGTTGATTTAAGGAGGGCCGGGCCTCGCTAGTTAAATTAGGACCGGCCCACCGTGCACGGTATCACAAATTAACACCTGAACTGACTGTTTTTTCTTTTTTTCTTTTTTTTATGGCTTAATGAGAGCAGTGGGCTTTGTGCTGCCCTTCAAGGCTTCTAAACCTGGGTTTGATTGGCGACCAAGCTATTCTCAAGCACAAATCAAGGTGCTCATTTGTGAGCTTTGATCAATATTTATTTTTAATTATGTTATTTGTATCACGTGTAGCCTGGTCCCGAACGCTCTGGAGAGTTTTACAAAGTTAACAAGAGAAGCATCGCAAGTGAAGTTAGACACTGTCGTCGTACAACATGCAGTAATTTAAAAATATTCTAAAACAGGTTGGGTCCAGATTAGCCAACCGGTGGGTCCGGATCGGGACCATGGTCCACTAATCCGTGACCTCTGTTATACAGGATTATTGAACAGGGTATTAAATGGGTATTTACATAGATGGGTATTTATATATAGCTATTGCAATGGGTATTAAATATAAAAACAGCTTGTTGCGCTGGGTATTAAATAGTAATTGAACAAGTTATTGCTGTTGTAGTGTCGCATTGCAGAGTCTGATGGCACCAGGGATGAATGACCTGTGGAAGAGCTCCTTTTTACAAACAGGGTGTATGAGTCTTTCACTAAAAAAGCTGCTCAGCTCCTCTACAGTCTGGGGCAGAGGGTGAGAGGTGTTGTCTGTAAGCTTGGACTATCTCAGCTAATTCGGAATCCTACATCATTTCTTTGTACTTCTCTGAAGTCCTAATGATGGTTATGAGATATGTTGTTAGAATGGGACAAAATATAAGCTTTTGTCTTTACTTTAAACCGTCTTCTAAATGTGACCAGATTTTCACAAATCCTTTAAATATAGTAAAAGTGTCAAAAAACTCATTTTAATTATACATCCACCCTCTCTTAATCTTACCATGCATCAGGTTACTCTCCTCAAAGTCTTCATCTGGTGTAAATGCATCAGGATGGACACCAAGATAGTTTTTAATGTTGTCCTCCAAGTACCAGGACTGGTTTTCATCATACACCAAAAACAGAAGAGCAAACTCCCTATTTATGTCTGTCCTTTGTCTGTCGACCAGCTCGCCACGCCCCAGAGTCCCGGGCCGGCATATTACTAGAGGCCCTAGAAGGCCACTATAGAGATCCTGTAAACAAACATATGTGTCTGCTTTAGCTACTATTTAAGTTAAACAAGTAATGTGGTTACATGTGAATGTTTTTGCAACAGGAGATTTACCTTGATGTAGTCCACAGATGAGAAGTAGACATAGGAAATGCAGTTAAGTTCAGAAGTGCCTGGGCCAGAGCTTTCAGGAATATCCCAGGTCAACTCAATAATGCGGCCTGATGGATAGATAAAACGTAAAAATGCCACAAAGTTGCTTAAAAGGGCATTTTTGGATGTTATTTTAAAGAAAACAGCACCAGACTCTTTTTTTCAAATTCAATTCTCACCAGGTTCAACAGGAACGTGGGAACCACTGGCCTTAACTCCATGTGCTGTGATGGAATAAGGCCGACTGGCTTTGTTTTTAAATATAATCAGAATCTGCTCTCCCACCTCTGCATGGATTATTGGACCTATATATAAAAGATAATCTCTGTCATTGTGAGTCTTTATTTGGCAAAACTGACATAAGGAGGTTCCAATCTCACCAAGGATGCCCCAGTGGTCCGGCCGTGTCTTCTGTTTTTGAAAGGTTTCGTCAGTGTATTGTCGATACACTACCTTCTTATAGCGGGAGCCAATCCTGTTCTCCCCTTTACCCACAAATATATTACCTGGACTGGGAGACATGTACCAATTAGCTTCTGTCTACAAACAGTAATAAGTTCCACCACTAATCACAGACTTCAGCTTCAACATTTAGACACATCATCCCACAACCGTCCTGTCTAACTAACACACCTCTCCTCTGGGCTTGTGTGGTGGTTCTCCAGTTCCCAGTCTCTTGTTGGGGAGTAGTCCCATTCTATTTCCTCTGCACTGATATAATACTTCACAATCCTGGTAGGCTCAGAGTGTGGGACCTTATTTTGTTTCCAAGGGCACGGTTTCACCCGGTAAAGTTGTCTCATCCCAGCTGAGAAATGATCTGTTGTTCTGCAGCTCACCTCAAATAGACCTGGGAGAATAGGTAAACAAGCAAATGATCAGATCACATTTTATCATCACGATTCTTCCTGTGTATATTTACTGTTCAAACACTGAGGATTGTTTTCATTTTCTTTAAGTGTTCTGTGTAGGAGGATTAACACATCCCTCTTGCTGTTCCAAAGAACATTTGGCTCATGAGCTGCATTTTTGTTTCCCCGTTTGAGCCTACCATTGAGGTTTCATCAATTTCCTGTAAACACTTCCTTCAACAGCTCTGTGAAACTGAGGCCTCTCCTAAAATTCCAACAATAGTATACTAAATAGCAGTCACAGGGAAAAAACAACCTTCCTTCACTATCAATCATCAGAATTAGCTGTTTCAGTAGCAAGCAATTTAGTTTTAAGACTTTTATAAGACTTTTAAATATGTGATGAAGTAGAGATATGATTAAGGGGGGAATAGTGCAGCCAAGAAATGCTGATCAAATGAATGTGACTCACTGATCATCAGCAACTATGACTCCCACTGTAAAAGGCTAGTGTTTGCCGGAATGTAGCAATCAGTTCCAACACAGAAGGAGAACAGCAATAACTCTCAAAATCGCTGCCCATAAGACATCTTCTCAAAGGAAACATTAGATCATTTATAAACAATTTGAAGTGCATCTAAAATTATTCCTAGATGGAAAACTTTCACAAGCGACAAGCCTTCAAGAAGTAAACATCCTCCCTAATGTGTCTGAAGATTAAGCTCCATCTGAGATTCTACAGGCATCATTATATGTTAGCTTTTTTCTGTTTAGTATTGCAAAGCTGTGACTTATCTCGAATCGAGAATTCAGAATTACATCTGATTAAAAAAAATAAGGTATGCTTGCTATAACCCATAGGGCCAGGTTTGGTGAAAACCAAAAACAAAGAGAAACAGGACAGAGATTTCAAACAATCTATGGAGCATGCTGGCTAAGAGATGCCGATTTGGGCTTGTTTTGCCATCACAAGACCAAGGCAATCATTAAGTCGACTAAGATTTTACCTTTGTACCAAGTTTCAAATTCAGCTATATCTGTCATGCAGATAAAATTTGCCAAATCATAAGATGGAAATTAAAGAATCTTCTGATTATTTAAGAGAATTACTATAAAATAGGAGGTATGGTTGTGTGCAATCACCTTATAAACATAAAAGGGGATTAATTTAGCCATTTAAGCAAAGCAAATTGACAAGGCTATAAAGCAGCATAGCTGGAACAGGAACTGAAATTATTTCTACCATATACCCGAGGGTGTGTAAGGAATTGTTTTATGCTTTGTCAAAAAAAAAATCAAGCTGAAGCTGAAGTGAAACTTTCAACATGACAGTGAGTGTGGAACATACCTTTAATTTCACCAAAAAACTGGCTAAAAATTAAGAATTTAAAGTATAGGGCTAGTCAAAGACCAGATCTTTACTTTTTAAAGAATCAGAATCAGAATCGGGTTTATTGCCATTGTTAGTGAAGAGGTTCACAACTAGGAAATTTCTGTGGTACAGTCGTGCAACATGAAACATATATGAAATAGTAAATAAAATTATAAAAATCTCTAAAAACACTAGGGTATAAGGCATGCTTAAAACTTAACTTTAAAAATATTCAATATTAAAGACACCCTCAAACATCTCAGAGCTGAAAGGGAGAAAAAGGCAAACTTAACTTTGAATATGTCAATGACTGTTAGCAATAAGAAGTGGCTCCTGTTGCTATCTGAGCCAAAGGTTATGAAGCTAAGAACTTAAGTTTATGGCAGAAAAGGCTAAATAAAACTATAAAAGAACATTTAAAATAAAAACTGGAGACACGGGGGGATTCGTAATCGGAAATGTTATATCATTCTTAAAGAGGCAGTTTGTTGTTATAAGATTTTAAAATAAAAAATATATATACTTTTTGAAAAGACAAGCTCGATAGATTTTCCACTATTGGGTGTTAGCTAATTAAAAAGTAATAGTCTTAAAACATAATGATAAGAAAACAGATCTAAAAATCTTAATTATGTAATAAGAAAAACATTGCAAAAAGTGAACTAAAGCTAAGTATTTTTTAAATAAGTGTACTTGCACTTGATTTAGTTTCAAGCATTATTTAATTTTGCCCTTCTTTTGTTTTTTAAATAAGAAAGTAAAGCGAAAAGCACTTTGCTTATTATGCATATAGTAAATTGTTGGATAACTAACCGTAATTATTTGGCCGCATGGAGAGAGCTGCGGTGGTGTGGGGGAAAAGGCTCACTGTGTCACGTGTTGTGCTTTGTAACTTAAAGGTATTTCCTTCAAAATAGACACCATGTATGTCTGCCTCCGTGCCGAGCCCAAAGGTGTGCCACACAACATTATCCCCAGCACACATCTCCAGCATAGGAAGGTTCCCATACATGTATCCATTTACAGCTGAAGAAAACAAAGCAAAATATTAGAGAAATACAACCTAGATCTTCAAACATATGCTATAAATCTAATCAGCATTAAGATAAGTCAACAGCCTTTGATTACCATGCATCTTATTGCTCTCCTCAAAGTCCTCGTCTTCTTGATTTGTCTCTGAGGTGCCAAAAAACTTGATGTTTTCCTCCAAATACCAGCTCAAGTTTTCATCCATGACTGAGAAAAGCAGGAAGAACTCCTTATCCACGTCCCTCTGTTAAATAATAAACACAATCAAGGAAACATAAAGGGGAGATTTTAGAAACAACAAATGGGTGTATATACTGTATGTATGGTATCTTTGGTTACATAACAATGTAGGCAGAAATCTCTTAATATGAGATTGTGTGTTTACAGAGATCAAAAAACCCCAACCTGGATGCCATTCTGCCCTAGCGTTCCTCTTTTGCACACAAGCAGAGGTCCAACTAACCCAGAGTTGGTATCCTTGACAGGATCCGTGCCAGAGTAGTACAGATAGGAAATACAAGGAGCATCAGAGGAAGATGGGCCTTCCAGCACCTGCCACGAGTAGGTGAATCTCTGACCTGGCTCAACGTTTGACCCTGGTTTGTCAATACCTAAAATATTACAGATAAAACAATAAAAGTTTTCAGCTCAGTTATTAAATGAAACTTAAACAGAGGAACACATTCTATTTGGTTTGAAATCAAATACAGTTTGGAGATTTAATTTAGTATTGTTTTGATTTTTCCTCTAATATACTCTATATTCATTGAGTCAATACTTTTTAAAGAAAGGAGCTGTTAATAGAAAACCATGATCAGTCTAATTATCAACTGCCATGTATATACAGCAGGCATCTGTAAGGCAAATAAATAATATATTTCAACATTACAAGAAAGAAAGAACGATGTTGAACACCAACATCATGGTGAAACATGGTGGTGGCAGCAGCATAGAGTGGGCATACTTATATTTGGAATGGTAAAATTTGCGTAAGTACAGTTGGTCTAAATACTAATGTGCATTAATGTTTGTTCTTTTTTATCTAAAAATAATTTATGTATTTTTTCCTCTACTATTTAAATATAGGAAATCCCATTAAAATACATACACATTTTTGGTTATAACATGACAAGGGTAGAGTATATGCAACTGCATTTGGTGTCTTTTTTGGACTGCAATTCCTGATTATTAGAAAAATGTGAGACTTTACTGTTCTCAGCAAACCAAAATAGATAAACGACATTTACAGATCCTACCTTGATAAGTTCACAAAGCTGGTTCCTGTTTCTATTCCCTGCCCAGCCTCATTGCATTCAGGCACACACATTTACAGATTTAAAACCAATACTTCTCATTAATGAATAACAGTACATCCTGCAGTGATGGCGCATAAGAAAATCTATTCCTAATGTGTTAATGGTGTGAATACCAATGAATGTTAAACAAACAGACTCATGGTTTCCTTGATGGCTCAAACTGTTCTTTTAAAGAGCAATACACAAGGAAGTAAAACCGTATTCAAACATTAATTGTGCTGTACAAGGGTTGGGCAAAAATGTGCTTTTAAATCCAAGGTTAGTTCAACCCTGCAAAGCACAGTCGAGAAGCTCGTATTAAAACATTATTTTTTCCCCACAGCCCAAATACGTAAAGCAACGGTTATTTCTTACTCTACAACTGCTATAAATCCTCAAATTAATTTGAAATAAAAAGAACAAAATACATCTCAAAATAAGTGAAATACAAATAAAAATCACAGATTGAACAAAATTATATTTGGTTTGTTTATGAAATATATAGAACTGTTGTAATAAATATAAACATTAATTTCTGGTTAAAAAGGAGAAAAGGAAGCAAGTTAGGACCATGTAGATAACTAGCTAATTGTCTTTAAAAAAAAGGAAAGGCTCCTACAGCAGCCAGTTGCTGAAACTTTAAAGATATATCAGGCTCATTCTGGACATAATAAAGGCTATCGATAAACCATTGCCCCATTGTTGCTTCATTCTCAGCTGTTTAGGTTACAGAAAAAGGTTGTTGCATTATAAGTAATTCTGGATCAGCATAAACTGGGGTTCTTGCTCTCTGATTGGTCCGGTCAGTTTTAGTCTGGAGAGCCTGATTCTTCCAGACTGACAAGCTGTCTATTGAATACAGAGAGCTAAAGACAGTCTGATCGGGTCAATCCTCACCATCCTCATAGCTGGTTCCTTGGAATCGCTTGTCGTAGTTAAGTCCATGGGGATGAATGCTGTAGCCTCTATCCGCCTTGTTCAAGAATGTCACATTGAGAATATCTCCCTCTTCTACCCTCAGAACCGGACCTGATTAAATGATGAAGATGTGAGATGAACGACGAATGGGGGGACAAGACACAACAACATAAAAGAAAATAACTGTAGGAAAAAAAGAAAAAGGAAAAACTACCCAAAAATCCATGATGAGATGGTGATGTTATGACCTTGGAAAAGGTGCTGTCTGTGTACGCTCTGTATAATACTTTTACATATTTTCCACCAATTCGTCCCCCTTCTTTGCCAAAAAAAACCTCTGATGCACTACAGAGAAAAGAAAACAGAACAACAACATCTCCTAATATCTAACCAAAAATGTCTTGGCATACTCAACAAACTTTATACAGCAGAAAAACAGCTTACAGACAATAAGATTTTATAAAATGCATAAACAGACCAAGCTTTTAAAAGGTATCATGCCATAAAGATATTAACTAAGATGCAGATGGAATGAATCCAAAACTTGATGAAAAAACAAAATAAGGGCAAATTTCATAATAAGCATTTCTTATTTCTTTCCTCATTTATACAAAAAATTATTAAGAAAGCTTAAAATATTCCTCAATCTAAACATGGAAAGCAGCTATAATTATCAAGCTATCCAAGTTTTGGAAGGTCTCCTTCCCATCAGCTTAATCTTTAGATCCGTGCAAAGATGCTCTATTGGTTGACTATGGCTTAATGGGAAGTGAAGTGTTGTTGTCTTCCAAATTGGAAGTGGCCTACCCATTAAAATGGGTGTATAAATGTTTCCATATTTTTGAATGTGGCGCATTTTATACAATCAGTTGGAATCAAGTCCATGATGCCCAAAATCAACCATGTCAGTTGAGTTAGATTCTGTTATTACAGTCAAATTAAAACCTGTTAGTCTTAAAAGATTTCTTTTTCAGATCAAAAAACTTGCCTATGGGCCTTGAGTCTGAGCCATCTAAAATGTGTACCTCCTATAAGAAAACAACACCAAAGATATTAACTCACCTGTCTGCTTCAGTAAGAGATTCGTTGTTAAACAAATTCTTTTCTGAGGGAGCGTAGTTCCATGTTGCCTTCTCTGCTGCCACGAAGAATTCCCTCACAACACCTGTCAATATTGGAGCGCCTGATGAAGAGTCACATGCCTTCACTTTGTAAAAGGCCTGCATGCCAGCTGAAAGATAGAATTATTCATGTTGTAAACAAAGTTTAAATCTGTACGTATCTCTTAATGAAAGGAAATTGAAGATAAAAAAAAAATTTATATCATACAAATAATTGAAAAAAAAATGACATCACTCTTAGTACTACAAGAATTGGCCTTACAGTACCTTGTAAAACTTCTGAAGCATTTTAACTCAATTTGTCATGGTAATTCCAAAAAAACTGGACAAAAAAGTTTTGAAGATGTTTCGCTTCCCATTCAGGAAGCTTTTTCAATTCAAAATTTGAGGAATATCGATGAGTTCAAGGTTTTTTATACAGTAGCTCAACAAAGCCTTGTTTTTATTTTGAAAACTGAGAATCTTCACCAACATTTTTCATGGTACAACAAAAAGTTATTTTTTTTTATAATACAATTTATCATTATACACCAACAACTTGTGGTGCCTATTTGTAAGATTAAAAAGGTAAATACTTTTCAAAATGTTATACAACTATACAACAAAAAAGACAGGACATCCCAAATAGATACTTTATAACCAATTTTGGTGTAAAGCTGGAAGGCTTTAAGCTGCAATGCAAATTAAAAGAAATACAAGTTTGTTCTTTGTAAAAAGGTTGAAGCTAAGTCAGATTGGGTGAAGATGTATTCCTGTCTCTATCAAAGAAGCATTTCCTAAGTATGATGGTAGTATATTGTAATGTAAAAAATGCTAATTTTTATCATGAAATTGGGGGTTTTGTTAATATAGAAATCATTACACATGCAGAAAACCAAGCAAATAATTGTTCTTTGCAGCCCCACTGCTTTCCTACGGGCCTAAGCAGTTGCTTAAGTTTCGTATTGCATGGACTGGCCCTCCCTACAGATGTTAAGGAATCTATAATGTTAGGATTATTTTCTATTATTCATGTATGTTCTTAAACTCTAATAATTCCTTACATGTTAATGCCTAATGTTACATGCCTTACATGCCTAATGTTTTCCTAAGTAGTTCATCTAATTAGGACTGTTCTTCTGTAAGGTTAGACAGTTATCTCCATTGTGTACATACTGTAACAGAGATTTGGAAAGGAAATGGGAGCTTAGACAGAACGGATAATTCTTAACAGCGAGCTCTCTGTCACTGTGCATTTGGAATGTCCTTGATCTAGAACACTGTGTAACATCCTGATATGGCTCCTCATTTACAAACATGTGTGATGCAGTGATGTGAAATGTGTGGATGTGGCAGGGGGAGACCCTGGAGATGTATAAAATGCTTCTTTAACTGTTATTCTGAGTTCATTTTCTAAACAAGTTGAGCACTGCCATTTGCATTTTCAGCCATTTCTCTTGTCATGTCTCATGGTTATGTAATAAATATACATTATGAAGTGTTATTTAAAGTGTTCGTTCCAATGATCTCTTCTCAGGAAAGAATTGGGGTCAGAAAGCTTAAAGATATACTCTTAATGCTTTCTTTTCCAAAATGGTGTTCCCGCCCTGACCTTAAAACAGTATCACTCCTGAAAAGCCACTGAAGGACCAACCCCACAGCTGTGGCTGCACAAATAGATGTAAGGATATTCCTTTTTAACTAATATCTCCAGTGCTTTTGGGAGCTTGATCTCCACATCCAGACACTTTGGCTTCTCAGGTTGACATGAAGTATACCACAAAAAAAAATTGGCGTTACTGAGCAGGAATTTACTGAGGGACAACTTGACCTCTGAGAAAGTATGTTCACCATCCTTTGGCATGAAAACCCAAACATTAAGTTCTTTGTTAATTAGATTGCTTTGGATTCAACCCTCTAGCAGGACAATTTGATTCCCCTTTAATTAAGATACTCAAACACATTCTGTCAGTTTCCTTTTAATTACCCGTCCCTTGTGTAAAATAACTTAATTTATGTTATTCTAAGTTATGTTTTGACCTTCTAGTAGAAAGTGTTAACTTATTGTATTAGCTAAAAAAATACCTCTTAGCATTAACATTAGATCATCCTTTTTATGTTTTCTACACATACTGTAAATTGTGTATACAGTTCATTACACATGTATATTATGTGTAGTTACCAAATAAGTCTAATGGTGTATCAAGTAAATGGGTTGAACAAACTGTAACAGGGTTGGATGAATGATAACATTTAATCAAGTTAAATTTTACTTTAATTCATTAAAACAAACAAGAGGGAAGGAAACTCTAGATATCTAAAATTTTAAGAATTGGGTAAAAATAACATCACAGATTAAACGAACCTTTTTAATGAATTTAAATGCCAGTTCAGTTCCAGCTAATTCTTGTTTTGTGCTTTTCCAGTTTTTCTCTTAAGAAAAAGAAAAAAGAAGAGCCGAGGGGGAGTATTGAGTTACGAGGGATTTTGTAAAAAACAAAAACGAAAAAAAAAAAAAAAAAGCTATTCCAAGGGCTGTGCAATTGTTTCTCTTTTTTTTTTTTGTGCATTTGTCGACTGGCCAGTGTTTATGTTTTCTGTGTAATTACAGTGAGCTAACAGGAATTAGTAGGGGAACTTATTGACTGATGGAGTGAGGGCTCCGGGGTCACTTTAAAACGTGTTTAGCTCGACTGGGTTGTAAACTGAAACATAAAATCTGAAACTGAAACAATTGGGTGAGAAAACCTAATTTTGATGTCTTAAAGTAGCAAAAAAATCTCTGTGCACATGTAGTTTAACAGCATGTAATGTGATGTTGGATGTTTTTTTTTTTAAATACACTATATGATGAAATTAGACATTTTCGTCTTTCCTGGTATTTATATGATTTGACTTTTCACAGGACCTGGAGAGGGCTTAGAGGACATAACAGAAGGGTAAAAATATTTTCTGAAGTTTATTTAGTGTCCAATATGATTCATCACAACAGCTCTGCCTTTAAGTGGGTTATTGGAATGAAGCTAAGAGATTGTAGGATAAACACTGCATAGGGAAGCAGAATGGGTGCTTTTATGCTTTAGGAAAATTAAATCCCAGAAACGAGCATTGAATGATTTTGAATTAAAAGTAGTTTCCTTTTTTTATCATGATCACCTTGGTCTCTAATTTAACACAGGATGAATCACATTTGAGCTGGAGCTGCTCAAATCAGTAACATTTATTATGGATGTGGCTAAAATGCTGTATAAACTATAATAACACATAGAATAAATATCTATCTAATCTAACTTAAAAGGTCAGAAATAATAAAGTAGCAATGACAAACTGAAATTTAGGAGAAATGAAAACAACTTTTGGACAAATTCATTAATGTAAAAGATGTCCTTTTAGATAGACAATGTTGATAAATAATACTTATGACAATGGTTGTATGGTGATTAGCACTGTTGCCTTGCAGCAAGAAGGTTCAGGGTTCAACTCCTGGCCTGGGGTCTTTTTGCTTGGAGTTTCAATGTTCCCTTGTGCATGTGTGGGTTCTCTCTGGGTATTTTGGCTTCGTCCCACAGTCCAAAAACATGACTTGACCGCACTAAATTGGCCTTTGAGGTGTGTGTGCATGGTTGAAGGTCTCTTTATTACCCTGTGACAGACCGGCAAACCTGTACAGGCTGCTGGACCCAAACCTTTTTAATTGTTTAATCATTTTTGTAGGTTTTTATAGCTTCTGTCTGTTTATTTTTGCCAATTAAATTCCACATTGTGGAAAGACAAAGGCATTTCTTATCTTGTCTTACTTTGTGTTTGTACTTCTGTTAGAGAGAAAGGATCTTTAAACTCGAAAATCGCTGGACACAAAAAGAGACATCATTGTATGTTTCCAGTAGAAACACACCCCTTTGCTATGTGAATGCTGGTAACACAAAACAGAAGCACCCAATAGAAACATTCTACCCTGTCAGCAGCTTTTGGCAGTCAATTAAAAGGGAGTAGCAGTGGCATAGAGGTTAGAGGGCAGGATGTCCTACCTTGTAAATGGTCATTAACCTGGCAACTCAGCAGCCACTTTCCTTTTACTTTGGGCACCATTGTTGCAGTAACAAATGTGGCTGGAAACAGGCTGATAGTGTCAGTGCGATGACCACGGTTCAGCAGGGTGTTTCCGTGGAAGAAAGCACTGTGAATATCCACTTCGTTACCCATACCAAACAAATGCCAGGCTGTGGCATGGTGTCGGCATAACTCAATGCCAGGCAGATTACCATATGTGTACCCATTTATAGCTGTAGTAAAGACAAAAATAAATAAGGGAATAGTAAACAATAAATTAGTGAAAGGTTACAAGTTGTGACCTAACTAACTAGTACAAAGTAATATTGTGAATAAAAAGTAATGAGACTAAAACTTCTCACCGTGCATCAAGTTAGACTCTTCAAAGTCTGGATCATCTACAGTGACCCCATCTGGATCAAGACATTTTTTTATATTGTCTTCTAGATACCAGCTCAGGTTTTCATCCACCACACTGAACATCAAGTAAATGTCCCGGTCGACATCATTCCTGGCCGACTTTGAAAATGACGAAACCCGGCTGCCAAGATTCTTCAGAATTCCTTAGTGACAAGAAAACAAATGCTTATTTAGTATATTTTACAGACATTTCTTATAATTTTTTTAGGTATTTCCTTTAAATCATGACTTGCCTGGTTTAGCTCATTTGTTACTGAAAAGATTAATAATGTTTCTAATGACAGTGCGTCTCTACTATAACAGACACACAATAAAACTATAGAAAAAATGGCAGTTCATTTACATATATTGACATTGATTAATTGTACCTGTTTTGCATGTGATCAGAGGCCCAATAAGGCCTGAAGCAATGTCATGTGGGGCATTGACATGTGAGTGATAGACCCAGGTCAGGCAGTTGGCATCATCAGTTGTGGGGGCAAACCTTGGCTTAACCTCCCAGCTGTAAGTAAAGCTGCCCCCTGGAGGGACGGAGTCATCCTTCTTTAAAGCATCTGATGTATTGTCTGGATATAGAGCACCTGACAAACCAAAGCACAGTATTAGTGCCACCATTTGGGATGAGATTAATTTCTAAGTACAGCTGCAGTACCATGCCTTCATTTCATTAATCTTAAAATATATAACCTATGAAATATGGTTTGTTTGTATTGATTGAAATTGTTTCTGTTTCAGCATCTGTACCAGTGTGTGGTGTTTAATAGCCTAAGAGAGATAATAGCTTTTAAAATGGACTTTTACAGTCACACTGACCACAAAAAGTTCTTTACCTTAGGACAGTGGTTACCAAAATGTGGGGTCATTGTAATTACATAGGGGTCATAATAGAAATGAAATGAATAAATGACCCCTTTTTCAGAAGTATTTAAACTGGAAAAATAATGGTAATAGTTGTGTGACGGCTGCATTTACAGCCACACAGATTTTGTAACAAACACAATGTATGTTGTTAAGTTTTCTTCATACAGGGTTTCATTTACAAAGCAATATCATTATTTGAAATGTATTAATCACCATTACACTGTATTACCAAATCAGTGCTCACTCTTTAGTTTACGCTGTTTTTGTTACGATTGTGTTTCATTTATATTCTGTCTAATTTTTGCAGTTGCTCCAGTCCCTTGACTAAGGAACAAGCAGGTGGCCGAGGGGCTGAGTTGATTTGGACCGTACAACATCAATGCAATTGGGGGGAAATGGGGTTTTACTTTATTTACTTTAGTTAAGTTTGTTTTCTTTTTTTTTTTGGCTCCATGTGTTTCTTTCGTGGACTGGTCAGCCACTATTTAAGTTCCCCTTTGTCACATTATGGGAGGTTAGTTTGTTAAAGTTACAGGTATTTTGAGTAGTTTTGGTTCCTTTGACCTTTTCTGTATCCATTTCTGTATTTTTTACATTTTAAATATTTTGGGTTAAATAAAAGAGCAAGAGCAGTTTGGGGGCCACTGCCTTAGAGCAACATTCACCTCACTTCACTCACAGACCCTCACATATTTATACAACGACATGCAGATTTGTATGCAACTTTCAGATTAAAGACAAATACTCTTCCTATTGACTCACAGCTACAGTTTTCCTTTAAAAGGCTTAAAGATTTAAACATTGTGGCCGCAGGGTGGAGCTGGGATTAGCTGTGCTTAGTTGCAGGTAGAAGTTGAAGCAAAATGTCTAACTGCTAGGTTAAGTGGTTCCTCAAAACTGCTCTCACTTGTATATTATTTTGTATTTCTTTGACATATGGTACCTGTTGTAATGCCATAAATCCAATGAGTGATGCAAAGAAGACCAATGCAATAAAAACTGTTAACAAGAGTCAAAATGGGGGGTCAGATTGTTCACAACATTATAGAGTGTCTAAAACCAAAATGGAAAAATTACATTAGGTAGGAAGCTCAAAAAGGCTTTTCTATCAGGGCTAGGGAATTACATTTTTTGTTGTTGTTCATACTATACCCACTGATACAGAGAAATATATAGAGAACTATATAGAGAAACAACATCAAGTATTAATAAGGAAAGCTAGAGTAAATTAATTAGATCACAGAGTCAGTTGGAAATTAGAAATTTTAAAGAAATCTTTTTTCTTCACAACAGTAAAAAAAAGCTATTTTTATTAGTTTTTGTATTTGCTGACAGCCTTTACATTTCCTATTTTACCCATATCCTCTCTTATCCCTGGCCAGTTCTTTCCTGTTATTTGCTGCAATTTAATAGAAAAAAAAACAAACAAAAAAGAAATGCTTTTGTTGTGAAAGTGAAAAAATCTTCACCAGCATGGGGGGAGATGATTGGGTTGGAGGAGGTTTTTATTTGAACTGCACTGCATGAATGCAATGGCAGATTGGGAGAGACTACAGTATGCATTCCTCTAGGGCAGTGGTTCTCAAACTTTTTCTGTCATTCCCCACTTTGGACAAGGGGGAATTTTCAAGCCCCGCCTGTCCCCATCGCCCCAACACAATGCTAATGAAATATGAAACAATCTTAAAATGTTCCAATTTTATTGAAGTAACAAGTAGTATCTAAATTAGTGCTGTCAAAATTATTGCGTTATTAATGGAATCTGCTACGGCACTCTTGCTGTCTGTGTACGCCACAGGTCAGTATTGTGTGTGTGTGTGTGTGTGTGTGTGTGTGTGTGTGTGTGTGTGTGTGTATGTGTGTGTGTGTGTTCTCATTTTTGTTAAGAGTCTGAAAAGTAACTTTCTAGAGCATAGACTACCTCCATCTAGTGATGTCGGTCTATTGATTTTGATGTATTGATTGAAAATTGTTCATTATTATCTTGGTTAATTAACATCTAATGTTAACTCTACTGCATTTTATAGCAGTAAGGTAAAATGCTTGTCTTTGTTCAAAAGACTGTATTAAGTGTAAAGACTGTCTTTTACATCAGCCTGTTTTCAGGGCCTTTTTTTTGCCTACATATTTGTTATTTTTTGCTACATGCCTCCCCATCTTCTTGCCATATGTTTCTATGGCATAAATCAGTGTCTGTGACCTGTTCTCATTTTAAAAAAAGAACATTGGCACAAACCTAGCCTGTATGTATTTTTTTGTATGTCATCGAGAGTATTTAAATGATTTTCAATCAGGAAAAAAATGTGCGATTAAAATGCGATTAATCGCGAGTTAACTTAGGCATTGATGCGATTAATCGCGATTAAAAAATTTTATCGATTGACAGCACTAATCTAAATACAAACTATCTACATCAAATAACAGCAAGCTCAAAAATAAAGAAAATAAAAATGCAGCTGTGTCAAAATTTGTATCAAGCTCAAAGATAGAAAAAATTAAAGTGCCACTCTGCAATCTGTTAATAAAAGAAAAGAAGTGAAATCCATCTGGCAATACAGGTCTATTTATCCCTGCATTAGTGGCTGCAATGAGCCTGTTTTGCATTGCGGTTTCTCAAAACGGTGTTGCAGGCTTGATACTGCCACTCTCAAGTCATGCTTTGTTTTCAGTGAAGCAACAGCTGAAAAGCCCATCTCACAGAGATATGATGTGGCAAAGGGAAGAAGAATGCACACAGCTCTCTGCCCGATGAGTGGATACTCCCTCTCCACTCCAAACCAGAAACATGAACATGTGGCTGTGTGAATCAAACGCCGTTATTTATTTCAGATAAAATATTTCAAATTCAGTTATTTATGATCAACCTGCGCCGTCAATCCCGGCGCATGTGCGCTTTATTTGCTGTCTGGACGCTGAGGGTAAACATGCTGTGTCCCTTACTGCAGCGCTGAGAGGGACTCCTGCGATAGCGGGGGAGAACGGGGTTGGGAGGGAGGAGGCGCCCCACGGCAGCACCTGCCGCTGGAGGACAAGAAAAGGAACGAGACGTGCTTTCACGTAGGAGCCTCCAAAAGTCGCTAATTTGTCGCTAGTCGCTTTTTTGAAAAAGAGTCGCTGGAGGGGTCTGAAATATAGCGACAAAGTCGCTGAGTTGGCAACACTGGGGCGCGAAAGTTTATTCCGTTACAAATAATATGCCGACGTCACGTCAATCATTATTTTGGCACTTCAGTTCCAGGTGAAATTTTTCTAATGTTCTTTTAATTAGACTGCATGTAGGCTAGTAATGATTACTTTGTGGGTTTGATTGGTCTAAAAAGCGGCAACATACAGCTATAAGGACAGTTTGCTCTCACACATTCTACATTTATAGTCACACACACACACACACACACACACACCGGAACTTGGCGCGCCCCACCTGTCACGTCTCAATTCCCCACCAGTGGGTCGCGCCACACACTTTGAGAACCGCGGCTCTAGGGTCAGTGAGTAATGCAGAAGCATACACGGGGATTTCCAAGTCTCTTTGTAAGGAACAACTGAGCAGAGTTAGTTTCACTTTGTTTGATTCTATCAATGAAAAAAGCAATAATAAATAAAATTTGTACGAAAAAGAAAAAATGAAAGTCAGACTTTGCTTTTCAACCATGCTTTAAAAAAAGGACACACACAAAAAAAGATGGTACCCTTAACATAGTATTTTGTTGCACAGCATTTTTCAGGCATTCTTTCTTTTTTATGTAAATATTACTTTTCGGGCTCTAGTGTTCTTTATTTTTTTCTATTATTTTTTTAAATAGGACACAGGAAATCGGAGTGAAGAGAGTGAAAAGACATGCGGCAAAGTTTACTCACACCTGTGACAGCAGTGTTGAGGACCAAGGCATTTGTACATGGGTCGCATGCATAACCCCTGGACCACCACCGCAAACCCCTTTTGAGGCAATCACTGCAATCAAATGATTCCTGCAAATCTTCAACTCTCAGCAGGTGTTTTGACCCACTACTCATGAGCAAACTGCTCCAGTTGTCTCAGGGTTGAATGGTGCCTTTTCCAGACGGTATGTTTCAGCTACTTCCAAATATACTCATTAAGGTTCAGGTAAGGGCTCATAGAAGCCTACTTTTTATCTTTGTGTTTTGGGTCATTATCCTGTTGCAAGACCCATAGCCTGTCAAGTTTTATTTGGCTCTAACAACGATGATCTGACACTGATGTTCCTTGAGCTTGAAGTTCATCTAAACTCAGGTTAGAAGTTTTTTCTTGGCTCTTTTGTGGCCATTTCTGTTATCCATCTCTTTGATCTTTCACCACATTTCCTTCTGTCCCAAAGTCCAGGGAGGTTGGCTAAAGTCCCATGGATCATAAATTTCTAAATAACACGTGTAGCTCTAGTTAAAGCTACATCAAGCTTATTTCAGGGTCTTATACCCTTTAAAATTAATATGCCAATAATTTGCTGTCTAAACTCCCAAGCCAACTCTTTCCTTCGATTCTTCTAGTCCATGTTGAGTGTGGTATACACCATTTCACAAAACGGCACAGTAACTACCTCATAAGCCTTATATATAGATCTACTGCCTGATTACAAGATTGTAGACACCTGTAATACTTATTGGTAGACACACCTTGATTTAGCATTGGGCTTGGTCACATTATTTTCAGCCTTTTTTAGGGGTACCCTCATTTTTGCCCAGGCCTATTTTATTATTAAAATTATTATTTATAATCATTTTATCATGGTTGAAAAGCAAGATCTCACTATAATTAGTTTACTTTCATAGAATTTTTATTTATTGTTACTTTTGTCAGGTTTAAGTTATTGGTTATGGATATGCACTGGTAATGGATAGGTTTAGCATTATAATAAGGATAGGAATACAAAAAGGTTTTAAAATAAATGAAAATCAATAGAAGAAAAAAAAAATTAGCAAGACAATAATGGGGCTGTGTGTTTTTTGGTTATGTTTGCAGTTGAAATGTTCTGTGTAGATTGTTGATTGACCCACATATTATGACATGGCTATCCAATACTTGTTCTTTTAATCACCCATTATTCTTCCCCAACTGTGACTTTGTTAATTATGTGACAGTTTACCTTCAGCATCTTTCTTATAGAACAGCCCGTGTGGATGAATAGAGTAGTTCCTGCTAGCAAAGTTTTTTAGGTGAATTTTGATGACATCATTAACTTCAGCTCGTATTATGGGTCCCAGATAACCAAGCCACTCCTCACGAGGTGCCTGGTGGCTGAAGGTGGCGTCCGTATACTCTCTGTACATTGCTTTTTTGTAGACACTGCCAATACGATGTTGCCCTCTTTCCAGGAAAATGGATGCATGTCTGAAACATATATAGACAAGATAAAGCAGAGGAAATATACAAAAGAGACAGATCTTATCCTCTATGTCTTGAATTAGCTATTATAATTCTATATGGTTTTACAGGTGCTAACAGTAAAAATTTTTTTTTTTAAATCAAGTGGCTAAAATGTGTAGGTCTGATATCTTATAAATACGGATGTTGTCCAGTACTGCAGCACAGTTAAAAACTGTTCATATCCTCATCAACTGGAGATGTTTTTGTTATCATTACATGTTTTTTCGACAGCTAATAAGCTGTTAATGAACCTGTGAATAAAACAGTTTTTCTACTATGTACCTCAAAACTAAAGCAATCAGAAAAGAAAAATCCTTCACATTTCAATTTGCACTTCTACCCATAAGAAGATAGATTTCTTTTTTCACTGGCTTTGCGAGAAGATGTACAATAAAAAATAAAAAAATAAAATAAATACAATGTCTTTCTTTTGTGAAATCATATATGAACTAAAAAAAACACATTATTATTAATTCTGCTACACTAAAGCCAGAATAAAGAAAATAGAATCAATAAGTCACTTAATTAGAGCCTGGCTGACAACACGGAATATATGAGAAGCTATTAAAGGCTACCACACTATGTCCCATCTAAACAAATTAAAGACCTGAAGAAAAGCACACAATGGCACTGACATCTATCAACCTGGAAAGGAATACAAGGTGAGTTGCAGAGGTTTGCAAAATAATCTGGAAAAAAATCTGAAGCACAGCTACAAGCTCAAGCTCTTGGGCACACTGACAAAAGCAAGTATGCTATACATCAGGGCCACTGGACCCCCTGACCTCCAGCAGCAGTCATGGCAAGTGAAGCAGTGCTGCCAACTTAGTGATTTTTTGATTCTATATTAATCTACTTTTCAAACCTCTCTTTAGCGCTTTTATTTTTTTTTAAACGCCTAGTCACCAATCCTGCGGCTGGATAACATGAAAAATACAAATTAGGCGATTACATAATGAAGTACCTTGTAGCGCATTTTGGGACAGCTGAAAACAACTTTTCCTGCTGAGGAGTTGGCAACACTGGGTTAAAGTGTCTTTCCAAAGGACACAATGACAACAGAGATAGAGACAAGGGGGTCAAACCAGCAACCAAGTGATTTCAGGACAAGGCCATAAAGCCTGAGTCGCCATCAATAGAGATGAAACTTTTTGCAGAGACAACGATGAGTTAGAAAACAGTTCGAAAAATAACATCATACTAGCAGTCAAACATGTAATGCAGGTTTGATGGAATGGGAAAATAAATTCCTCCCTCTAATGCCAGATATACGCTGTGTTATATAATACATTTTTGTACCAAAGGAAGAGTGTTTAAATTAGGATTAAAGACCTAATTTATTTGCAGGTTCTTGAAAGACTAATTAATGTGTTTGTGTCATGATCTGCCCTGATGGCTGGCCTAAATTATTCATGTCGTTCACCTGCTTTATTCTGCCTGGATCTCATCTCATCGGCTCTGCCCAGCTATCGGGGCCAAATCATTGTTTGTCTTATGCCTGTATGTTTCATTTATTTTTGTTAGTTTCAAGGTTTTTATTGTCGTTGCCGTTGGCCAGTGGATTGAGAGGGCTTTAGTGTTGGTCCTGTCTTCTGATCATGTCCTGGTCCTTCTCCACAGAGCCCTTAGGATTTTGGCTCAGAACGCACGGAAGGTCAGTTTTATTCCCATAGGCCTGGCTCCTAGTGGGAGGCCAGTTTTAAGTTCTGCAGAAGTCCTGGTACCGTGTCTTGTCTATGTCCCTTAACCACTGAAGCTGTCTGTTCTGCTTCTAAGCCTGCCTGTCTGCACACCACCTCAGTTCTAAATTCCTTACACTGGCTTTCTCTTTGTTAGAGAAAAGACTTTTAAAGACGTCTGAGAGTCTATAAATCACTGAATTGCTTAGCAAAAAATCCACTGCAGACTTGTGCACCAGCTGCCAAGATCTCACATGACTTCTTGCTGAAGTCTATGCAATATACCCAGAACCAGAACCAAACATGGAGAAGCAGCATGTATTTCTTATGCTGGACAAATTTGGCATAAACTACCACAAGTCAGGGAATGTGGTGAAATTGTAATTTGGTATAAATTGAGATGAAAAATGTATTTGTTTAGAATGGTCTTTGATATCTAAACATTATTAGTCATGTTTGTTGTCCGACATCTTTTCATTTTATTAGTAATCATTTTATGATTAATTTTTATCATCATATTATTTCAATAACAAATGTATTATTTTTAATTACTCATGTTCTAACATTATTTAATAAGATTTAGGTCATTGCACTGTATTCTTTTCTCTGTGTGTTTAATTTTTTTTCTTTTCTTTGTTTATGTACATAACTTGTTTAACCACTGAACTGTGATATTAAATAACAGTAAAGAGTGCTAACATTCTTCCAACATGGATAAGAAAGACTTACTATCAGCTATTACAGATATTGATGGCAGCTGCTGACACCATCAGCCTGTCAGGGTTTCAACCTAGTTGCATGTGTATGGAGAGCCATTTCATTCAAAATATTGAAAAAACAGAATTATATTAATATCAACCATTTTGTTACAAATAGGCTACTGGATTAAAGAAATAATAATAAATCAATATATTCATTTAGAAATAAATTTTTAGATTATTTATGTTTCCTTTACTTGTTTTTGCTTAATTTATTCATTTTATTATAATTTATCTTATTCAGGATTTATTTAATCTATAAAATGAATAAAATAAAAAATAAATAAATATTCCTCAGATTGGATTTAATGTTGTCAGATTTTCGTTCAGTGAAGCTACATTTATATACTATTTGGACTTTTTTGTCAACCCTGTCTTAATTATAGGTTTCTTTTTTTTAGAGTCTTTTTATGTTATGTTGTTATGTACAAATAAAGGAGTTGAGTTTTCATTCTGGTCTTGTATTCAACTCAAGTTGTAGTTCAACTCAGTTATATAAATGAAGAAGTAATTAATTTACTATTAACAGTTTTTATTTTTTTATGAAACAGTCTTTCATAGAGGTAGGGAAACAGTGTTACAAACTATGTCACCCTTCAGTCCAGTTTTTTTCCCCCTCTGAAATTACTCTGTTGCAAAGTAAAATGTTCAAGCTGTTTTGTGCCTGATGTAAACAGAAGTGTAGGAAGATAATTTTTATAAGGGTGGTCAAGCACTAACCAATGTACACTGAGGGGTGGCCAAAAGTGGATAAGCACCATAACCTCAGGGTCAATCAACACAGTTCCAACAGGAACAAGCACAATGTCCACATTTCTAAATAAAGACAAACTATTGTTTCCTACAGTCTTTGCTAACAAATAGATGCATATATTTAAACATCCATCTAGATAAAAGCTATATTGGATAAAATTCTTTGAGGTTTGAGTTCTGCAGCAAACATCTTTTCCATCATCATTACTTACCTACTTTTATCAATATCATTCTACATTAAATTTATATTTACAAATACTAATATCTACATAAATTGATAATTTAATAGGTTTTTAGTAAAATAGTTATTTACAGTATCTTTGATTTCACTGAAGACTCTTAGATGACTTGCAGAGGCACAACATTTTCTCTTCACGGCATATAACACAAAATCTAGTTCTGAAAGAGCATGAATTCTGTACTAATCATCTCTAATTTTGGTATATTGATGTGCATAATTAACTACAGTCTTTTTGTTGTCAAGTAATTGTTAATATATATATATATATATATATATATATATATATATATATATATATATATATATATATATATATATATATATATATATATATATATATATATATATATATATATATATATAAATGTTTTGAATATTCTACTTGAGAGAAAAAAAAGGTAGGGGTTGCCACAGATTGGCTAAAGGCTGATTTATACTTTGAAACTAGGTCGTCTGTGTAGGTGTCGCAGTGAACAAAAAGAGGCCCCTCCTGCAGACACTCTGCTGCACCTCTCCCAAATTGTAGGTGACCGCAGACAGTGCCGCAGACAGGAGGCTGGCTTGTTTTGTTTTTATGACCGGTGGAGATGGACCAGCTAGAAGAGCGAGGTGCGCGAGAACGCTGGGACCCTTTTTCCACCCGGATCCTCGCGACCCAAAGCGAATTGAGCATAAATCAAAAATGTCTGCGGTCAAGCTCACTGCGACACACTGCTGCGGGGAGTATAAAGGCCTGGTTATACTCCTGCAGCAGTGTGGCGCAGTGAGATTGACGCAGACATTTAGCCCATCAGGGCGACCATGGCCACCCCTGGCCCCCCATCTAGCTCCGCCCCTGGTTGTAAAAAAACGCGTAGATAGGCTGCCCCATCAGCTGATGATACAGTTACTTTATGCGCAGTCATGCCTTTTCAGCGGTCTAAACTATGACAACCCTTTATAAATTGTTCCAATTACGAACAAATGTTGTTTTAGATCTAAACATGTTAGATCTAACATCCTCTTTCTAATTTCCTGCTTTGTTTATTAGATCATAAGGACTCCGCAACACCTCGTGGGTTGGGACGCGATCGATCAAATGAATGGGGAGGTTGAGGCTCGGAGATAAACATTGAAATACTTTTCTTTCTAACGAATTATGAAGTTTAACAAAATAGAAATAAAGACAGCTACTTACTCGTCCTCTACGATGGGTTTGCCGTTCAGTAGGTTTTTTCCACTAGGTGCGTAAGACCAGTCTTCTTCAATGATCCCAATGTAGTAAACTCTCTCCGTCCCTTCTGCGCCAAGCTGGAGAGCAAACAACAAATAGCTCAACAAGAGCCAAATACTCCCAGCCATGTTTCCTCTGAAGCTCCAGCACCCAGCAGTTCCGAGAAACAAGTGAAACCTTCTGCAGAGTAACTGAAAGTGCGTCCTGCGTGCAGCACTTATGAAACCCTGCATATCAAAACAGATAGCTCATTCAGGAAAGTGACCGCCTCCTGTGGGACCAGATGGGCAGGCATAACAAACCCCTTTTGCTGTCAAGTTAGTTATATTTAAATTAATCTAAGGGAAATTTAAGATTTAAGATAGTTATGCCAATATTTTGGATTTCTCATTGCAAATCCAAAATCGAAGGTATCCATTAGAACTGAAGGACTAAAGTGAAATTTGTTTAGAATGGTCTTTGATATGTAAACATTATTAGTCATGTTTGTTGTCCAACATATTTTCATTTTATTATTAATCATTTTATGATTCATTTTTATCATCATATTATTTCAATACCAATTGTATTCTTTTTAATTACTCATGTTCTTACTATATTTAATTAGATTTAGGCCATTGCACTGTATACTCTTCTCTGTGTGTTTCATTTTTCTTTCTTTGTTTATGTACAGAACTTGAATTGTATAACCACTGAACTGTGCTATTAAATAAACCTGCCTTAACTTGCCCTTATGTTACTGGATTAAAGTAAAGAGCGCTAACATTCTTATAAGATAACGAAGACTCACTATCAGCTATTACAGCTACTTGATGTCAGCAGCTGCCATGTGTTATTAATGTGTTACTAATACATGTGTTACTGAACCTTTAATAGTATAAAAAACTCTTAATCTCTTAATTCTTCTTTTGCAAATACTTTGGCTCTGTTGATTTGTTATATTGAAATCATGGCAAATATTCTTAATTAAATCTATTCAAACATGTGCTGGTTCATTTTATCTCTTGATACATTTGGGAGGATTGCTTGCTGAAAGGTGAACCATTTCAGTCTTAAAAGTTTTGCAGCCTCCAGAAGGTATTCCTCCAAGTTTCCCCACAGCATTATGTTTTAAGTTTTTCATAATAAATATAATTTGATGTATATTATTATTTTTGTCCATAGCTTTTTATTTAACTTTTTAGAAAAAGCTGGAGGAACTTTGTCCTTTATGTTTTGGTGTTTACATCTGCCAAATGCAAAATTAACCTTTAGGGCAAATAACTCACCCACTCACTGTTCCCAAATGTGCTGGAGATCAGCTAATCAACAATCGTTTTTTTTTCGGTGTTGGCGAGTTTAAACCTGAACAATTTACATCTCTTAGTAAGTCAATACAAATTCGATTGTACACCACAGAGTCCCAAAGTGGGGGTTGGGACCCCTCAGGGGTCGCAAGGCGTTAAGTGGGGGGTAGCAGGATGGGTTTCACAATAACTGAGTCTCAGGCAAAAAAACGTTTTGGATCCCCAGCAACACTCAACCATGCCTAAGTTTCCACCATAAGATAAAATACTTCCACTCTGCTCCCCTAATAGGTCTCTACATATCATTTATTAAACTAAGGGACTCTGCAAAAGTTGCTCTTCTTAAAGCCACTGGTTTTGATAGAGTTCTCTTGGTTCCAGCGGGTTTTTTACAATATATTTATTTAATGTTTTTGGGTTTATTTTAAAATTTTTCTTTATTCTTCATTAGCCAATTTCCGACCAATTCTTGAAAAATAGTAAGAATGATTTTTTTTTTTTTTGCAAACTTTATTAAGCTTTTCTCCCAATTATAAATTGTTGAGGCAAATAAAGTGATAAGATCAGCGATAATCAATACCATCTTTAAAGAAAGTCTGATTAAACAGAACATACTAATAGTTCACTGTTAACATGAAATACAAAAGATAATCAGCTAGATTCACATGTCAGCCCTTTGTAGATTGTCAATTTATATTCTTTAGACATGGATTTATACACTGTTCATTTACTGGACATGCTATATAGAAGTATTCTTTCTTTTTTTATTAGATTTCAGCTTACATTCTACCATTTCATTTAGTCCTTCAGTCAAGCTGCAATCTCGATGCTGTCGGACTGACAGCAAGATTACATGAAAGAGACACAGAACAGAGGAAATTCTGGGAAGTTGGGATTTAAGCAATAATGTGTTTAAGCAATAATTCATAATCTAATGACGGGTCTCATCAGTACTGCACCATCAGTTGCTAGGAATGGAGATTGTCTTGAACTGTTAGTGAAGACAGTGGAAGAAGTGGAACAAAGTTTAATGTCTTTTTAAAAAAGGTTCTCTTCTACCTTCCTATTTCTAACGGATTACATGCTAATGTGAGTTGAGTATTAAATGGGTGTTAAACCCCTGTATTGAGATCAAAATTTCAAAATTTGCTCAATTACTTAGCAGGTATTTCTGTAACCATTTGTTGTAGTCTTTGTGCTCTGGTGTCACTAGAGAGGCCCAACCCAATTTAAGTCCTGGTAATTTTAGGGTTTACTGATAACCTATGCATATTAGTGAATATGTTCCTTTAATTTTAATGCAGAACCTACCCTGTCATTAGCTCCTACTACAAACTGTGATAGAGCTCAGAAACAAGCGTTTCCAAATCAATACATGGCCGGGCTTAGATTTATTTCCTCCCTTCAGTATTGCTTTAGAAGGAGGTAGTTGACAGAACTTGTGATCGGTCTATTAATAGTTTCCTCTCATACAGGAAGTTCTAAAAAAAATTATCTGCTTATGTCTGAGTCTTTCTTTGAAGCAACGTTCAGTGTGCTGAAATAAACATGTTTTTACTTGTTAAGAGCATTTTGTTTACTTAGTAAATCCTTGAATGTTTTCCTTGTATCACAAAATGGAATTCAAGAACCACAAATCCTCAAACTATAGATCAGGACTTTGAAGTTAGACAAATGTTAGACAATTTAAAAAATTTGCAATTTGCAAATAATTATTAAAACTCAGTACTTTTCAGTACATGAAATTTGAAACTTTTGTGACTTATCACTGAAGATATTGTTTGTTTGTTTTTTAATTTACCCTTTGAATGATTTTTTTTCAAACAAAGTGTCATTAAGATCAGTGATATATTAAATACTGAGAAGACAAGAAGCAGAACTTGTATGTGTTCTAGCATGTTATGATGAAAATGTGTAAATAACATATTCCTCTGGTTACCTCTGTTAAAATATATAGATAAGACAGTTTAATCTTACATTTTTAAACATTTGAAGAGAAACATAAGTTTATCAGATTTTTTATAGTAGGAAATCACTATGTTTCTTTTTTCATAGTTTTTAATATTTTCATAAAGAGAAATCTAGATGTAGACAAAATGAAGTTTTGAAGTTTTAGCCACTTTCTGAACCCTCGGAAATGGGCTTTAGCCCCTAAAGTGAGATGGGGAAAATTGCAAGTCACAGAAATTTGAAATTAGGCAGGTAGGTAGATCTAAACAAGTCAAGAAAAAGTCTCTACAGGAAAACCTACAGGAGCTCGGCTATTTTGGGTCAAAGGTCAATTTTTGGCAATTTTTCAATTTTGTTGACGTCGAACTTTAACTAACTCCTCCTAGGGATTTTGAGCCATTAGCTTCAAAACATGGTGTGTATGCAGATAAGGCATGTGAGATCTAAAGTGATCATTTTTTGGAGTTTTGAGTATACTAAAGGGGTGTGGCCAGGCCTCAAAATTGAAGTACTCAGCAAGATTTTTAAAATGCAATAACTTTTACATATAAAACTTAAATGACACCAACTTGGTAGTATAAGGTATTTTATTGCCATTTCCACTGCCTCAGTATATGGCATTCAGGTTTAAAGATTGTTCTTTCTTTGAATCATTTAGTAAATCATTTAAAAAAAAAATTATTAGATATGCAGGATGTATTCTTTTTCCACAATTTAGGGCAAACAATGGATTTTTAATGATTTTTTTATTAGTTTTGAATAGGGTGTAATACCGCTTTTGATTACTAACGGGTTTTGGGGGGCGCTGATACAAACTATAGATATAAACTATATATAGGAAAATACAAGCAAGATAAAAACATGATAAAGCAGGTAGTAATCCAAATAAAACTGTTGGACAACAAAGCAATAAATGTATTAATTCATTAATTCTCAAAGGCAGTTCTAAACAAATGGGTTTTTAAGTTGGACTTAAATTAACTTCTGTTTTCAACACTTTTACAAGTGTTTTGGGTCTGTACCAAATATGTTCAGCATAAATGCGGGTTTGCCATATAAGGTTCCATTTCTAGGTTTACATCATTGGTTTGAACAGAAAGACTTGGTCTGGGAGGTAGATGCATTGACAACTAATATCTGATTTATTGATGTAATGATTCACTCAGTGGTTTACATATTTACAATACAGTTCTAAAGTATATTTTCTGAGCTATATGGATCCAGTATGTAAAGAATCCAGAACCAGGCAAATGTTTTCTACTGTCTTAGTTCAAGTGAAAACACAAGCAGAAGCTTTTTTGGATCAACTACAACTGTCTGAAGGACATTTAGGGACACTTACAAAGACACCAATGCAGTGATTGATTCTATTAAAGATAAATGCATGAATGAGTTTTTTCTAAATCCTGTTTGGTCATTAAACTTACACTGTCATCACTTTAAACCCACCAGCTGAGATGGCCACACCCTCGATCTGACAGATGAGATTTGTCCCAGATATTGACTGCTAACCCTACTTTAACCTTTCCAGACAAAAGCTGTGGTTGTCCCCTGCTCGTCTTATGGTAAAGTGTGAAACTTGTTTTGCTGCCTGGGAAGAAGCATGGAGGTGGCGGTTGCTTGACTCACGCGGTTGTAATAATCTGTGTGGCGCTGAGCTGCGAGGACTGCCCAATGCTGCTTCCAGCTTTAACTTAATTTTGATGTTCAACTGTCAACATATCCATTAAAACACATGCCGAATACTGTTTTGGTCAGTGGGAAACTGACCACTGCAACATAAGAAAGCGCTAATAGTTCTGCTTAGACATTTTTCTTGTAGCTTTTCCAGTAGTTTGTTGTTCCACCAAGTCTGTAGAGCAGGCATAGTCTTCATGTCACTGGTTGTGTTAGCCAGTAAGCCACATTGTTGGGGTTATTATTATTTTTTTTGTAGAGTTGTGGCTACTGATCCAAGCACACTGAAGGAACATGGTGTTTCACTGGATTAGATTAGGCTGGGCTTGAAAATGATAATTTTCTTGTGACGAGTCATAGAATATAACACTCTGGTTGTATGATAAGATAAAGTAAAAAAACATTGATAGTTTATGCAAAAGCAAGGCTCTCTAAATACTTCATGATGCTTCCTAAAAAGTTTTTAGATATTCTACGTTTTCAAGAAATACTAGTATACTATCTTTCACATTTAATAACTTGTTTAATTGCTTTATGCAAAAGTGTCGTTATCTGTCAGTGTAGCCTTACCTAATACTTTTTAAAGTTTAGCAGTGTTCCATGACTTTTTGTTTTACTACATAGTACTTCACTTGAATTCAATTAAGTTCATTTTAATTCAGTTTATTCATATAATGCCAATTCACAGCATATGTCATCTCAAGGCACTTTACAGTTCACCAGATCATACAGTCAAATTGGTTCAAAGTTTTCTATCTAAGGAAAACCAGTTGATGCCATCGACTCATTGGCTTGAAGGCAATCCCTCACACCAAGCATGCTTGTAGCGACAGCGGAGAGGTCAAACTCCCTTTTAACAGGAAGAAACCTCCAGCAGAACCAGGCTCAGTGTGAGCGGCCATCCACCAAGGCAGACTGGAGTTCAAGGAGACAGAAGCAGAGATACAAAAAGAAGCAGAGATACAAAAGACAACTGTAAACTGTCCCAAAAAAAAAAAAGATCTCCAAAATCTATAAACAAATGTGTTGATGGCAGCAGCACAGCTGATATTTCTCTCTAGGGTGGTGTCACAGCCAAACAGGTACAGACAAGGCAAAGCTACTATGAAAAAAAGCAGAAAGAGCTTAACGTTTATTTTGTTTAACTGATTTTATGTAATGCACTTTGAATTGCCCTGTTGCTGAAATGTGCTATACAAATAAAGCTGCCTTGCCTTGCCTAGAGACTGAAGTAACAGATTCTGGAGAGTGGGATAATAGAGATAGAATGAAGCAGAATGATGAAAAGGGGTCCCAATGCCCTCCAGAAGTCTAAGCCTATAGCAGCATAACTATAGAGATAGCTCAGGATAACATGAGCCACTCTAACTATAAGTTTTATCAAAAAGGAAAGCTCTAAACCTACGCTTAAAAGTAGACAGGGTGTCTGCCTCATGGACTAAAACTGGTAGTTGGTTCCACAGGAGAGAAAGCTGATAACTAAAAGATCTGCTTCTTTTAGAAATTCTAGGAACCACTAGAAATATTATTTACTTTTTGTAAATATTAGTTACGTCCTGATAGTAAAGAATTACAATAGTCCAGCCATGAAGTAACAAATGCGTGGACTAGTTTTTCAGCATCACCCCTGGACAGGATATTTATATTTTTTGCAATATTCCGCAGATGAAAGAAGGACATTCTAGAAACCTCTTTGATATGGTATTTAAAGGACAGGTCCTGACCGACAACGATAGCAAGATTTTTTTACTTTATTATCTTAGATCAGCTTAATCCCATCCAAATTAAATGATTCTTTAATCAGCTTCTTTTTCAAAGACTATGGTCCAAAGACTATAATTTCTGTTTTGTCTGCATTCGGGAGCAGAAAGTTAACAGTCATCTAGGTTTTAATATCTTCACAACATGCCTGTAATCAATGTAATGGGTTAGCTTCATCTGGATTTATAGACAGATATAGCTGAGTATCTTCAGCACAAAAGTGGAAATTAATCCCATGCTGTCCAATAATTCTACCGATTGGGAGCATATATACAGTAGAGCCAATTGGTACTAGCACTGATCCCTGTGGCACTCCACAGGTGAACCTTGAGCATGAGGAAGGTTTATCATTAACATTGACAAACTAAAATAAGTCAGAAAGATATGATTTAAACCATTCTAGTGCTGTTTCTTTAATTCCTACAAAATATTCAAGTATTTCTAAAAGCATATTATGATAAACTATATCAAATGCAGCACTAAAATCTAACAGGAACAGTACAGATACAAGTTCATTATCTGAGGCCATGAGAATATCATTAGCAACTTTCACCAGAGCTGTATCAGTGCTATGATCAGCTCTAAGGCCAGACTGAAACTTTTCAAAAAGTTCCTTATGGTGTAAGTGGTCGCACACTTGTTTGGCAACTACTCTCTTGAGAATTTTAGATAAGAAAGGAAGATTGGATATAGGTCTATAATTGACCAAGTCATCTGGGTCAAGAGACGATTTCTTAAGTAAAGGTTTGATTACAGCAACCTTAAAAGCTTTTGGTACATGTCCCTTTAAAAGGGAGAGATTAATCACATTTAAAATGGAGGGATATTAAAGGGAATACTTCCTTAAATAACCTGGTTGGAACTGGATCTAACATACAAGTTAAAGGCTTAGATGAAGACAATAGTTTTGCTAACTGATTGTTCAACTGGATCAAAGCAGTTTAAACCTTGTTCAGATTCTAATGCTACCTCAGATGCTGCCTCACCTTCCAGAGATAAACCAATCATAGTTAGAGGAGTGCTTATTATCTTATTTTTAATAAGATCAATCTTATTTGTAAAGAATCCCATAAAATCATTACTGTTAAGAGCAGGTGGGATGGAAGGTTCAACAGAGCTATAGCTCTCTTTGGCAACTGTATTAAAAAGAAATCTAGGATTATTCTTATTATTATCTTATTAATGAGGAGAAATATGCTGCTATTGCTTTACAATGGGTACTCTTACACAGCAGTAAACTTTTTACCAGACTAGGTAGGATTCCGTAGGCATGTGGAGTTTCCTAGCATTTTGCGTCAGAGTGCACGGCTCTGCATTTAACAAGGGACCTAGTTATCTATTTTTAAAGTCTTTTTTTTCAAAGGGACTGCATTGTCTAAGGCAGTACGCTGATAATTAGCAACCCCATCACAAAATAATCAACCTGTGAAGGGGAATAAACTAAACCTTTGCTCTCTGCAGCACTGCTCAGCGACACGGAGGAGAGAGAAGATGAAACTGATTCTTTGAAATTTATAACTGCACTATCTGATAAGGATCTGCTAAAGTGAAACCTTCTTTTGGGGGAAGAGAACTATGTTAAAGTAATCCTGAAAGTTATTAAAAAGTGGTCAGAGAGGACAGGGTTGTGAGGATATAGGTTATTTCTTCACATTCTATGCCATATGCCAGCCCAAGGTCCAAAGTACAACGATGAGAATGTGTGGGACTATTCACATTTTGAACAAAGTCAATAGCGTCTAAGATAGCATTAAAGGCTGCACTTTAGCTATCACCTTCAATGTGAGCATGGTTGTTAAAATCGTCCACTATGATGACCCTGTCATTATTTAACACCAAATCAGATAGGAACTCATAAAACTAATCTACTTCTGTCTTAGGCTGCACTCTGGACTCAGTGGAGGAAGTGGCTGTGAGGAGGGTGCTGTCCAAGCTTACATCCATCATGGAAAACACCTTTCAACCCCTGCACCAGATTGTAGAGGAGCTGAGCAGCTCCTTTTGTGAAAGAATCTTACACCCTGTTTGTAAAAAGAAGCACTACCACATGTCATTCATGCCTGCTGCCATCAGACTCCATAATGCAACACTAAAACAGTAATAACTTGTGCAATGTATGATGTGCAATTACTATTTAATACCCTGTGCAATAACCTGTTATTTTTTTTTTTACATTTGATACCCAATGCAATAGCTACAAATATAAATACCCAAGTTAATACATTGCGCAATAACCCTGTATAATAATCCTGCTAAATAAGAGACCTTAGCTGTCCTATATATATGTGAACACACCGTATATACTGCATATACCCCATGCACCTTTTCTTCCTTTTGGAACCTTCTTCTTCTTTTTGACTATTGAACCAATGTAACAAGTACATTTCGCCACTCTGAGATCAATAAAGTCAATCAATCAATACAAAGTGGAATTTCTTTGAAGACTTTTTTTTTAATAGCAAATGCAAGAAAACATAATGCAAAATTAATTTAAATATTTCAGATGTTTCTCACTTTTATATTTTAAGACCAGCTACAAAAAAAGCTGATTGCCTAAACTTGACCAACGTCTGAGTAAAAACTGTATTGTTTTCTCTTACACAGGGAGTGTGATAAACAAGTCAGGATCAAGATACACCCATCTACCAATAAACAACAAAATTTCTTCAAGGATATTATGATAAAAGCCATATCAAAGCCAGTTTATTTTATAAATACACTTGTCCATGCTTTACTGGTCTGGTTTTTTTTGACTGATGCATCTTATATAGACAAAAAAGACTCACTCTTTCAATACAGGGATTACTGGCATTTCTTTTTAAATGTCAGGTGCTCACTTTGTGCATTAAAGGCTGTGACTGAATAAAATGTAATCAAATTCCTGCCTGTATTTAATCAGTTGTCAAATAAAATAGCTTAGCCATATAGGTTAGCATAGCTTTCCTGATAGTAACAACGTGAAATGTTGAAGCTGTCGGGTTTGATATATCAGACTTGCACACTCCTCACTAGCAAGGCCTGCAGCAAACCAGATAGTGCACTATCTAATCTGTAGACTTTTACTAACTCAGTGTCTCTGCGTGTTGGAAGCTCATATTGTTTCGCTCTTTGTCCTATGACCATTTCCTCCTTTTCTCAAGAAACACCTGAATATATCAAAGGTCCGCCTAGTTGGCCTCTACAGATTCTAAATTTAAGACTATTTAAAATGCTAAAAGGGCTTTTGATGAGTTTCAGACTTACCCTTACACTATTACAGATTTTGAAAAAAATATCTGTTGCTCCAACCTTTAGTTTGACCTAAGGTATAGTTTTATATAACATTTATGACAAAATGTAGAAAAATGTACACATCTATCAGTTTATGCTATGCCTCTGTAAGCTCATTGAATTGCTCATTGTCTTATGCTATGTTAGGATAATTATCATTGAAGATGTGTGAGTTTATCACACCCTGTTATGGGCTGCCTGTTGCGCGTAAGAACTGATGTTTTAATCTAATTAGGACAATTCCTCTGTCTGGATATACAGTTATAATCTTCATTTTGTACATGGCAAAAATTTGGAAATGGAATGACAGCAGTGTCCTATTTTGATAAGGCTGGAGCCATGGATGTCTAATCATCTGCTAATGTGTATGATGTAAAATATGATGATGTGGCAGATTGGAGATGTATAAAATGCCTTTTTAACTGTTAATTGGGGCCACTTCCTGAGAGCTGATCCCGGAGGTGAAAAGCTGCCATTCTGTAACCCTAAGCAATTTCTCTGATTAGAGTAGGATTACAATTTCTATCAAAATCTGTTGTCATGTCTCCTGGTTATTTAATACATATGTTATGAAGTGTTATTTAAAGAGTTTGTACCGATTGATCTCTTTTCAGGGAAAAGAACCATAGAGATAGAGCATCAGGGTGCATTCAAAGAGCCTATTTTTAACAGCTATTAATGTATAATAGCTACTGATTAATGAACAGCAAAAATCAAAACGGAAATAAAGCTTAAAGGAATAGCTCCCTAATAATTTATAAAGTGAGATTTTTCACAACATTGGCAATATCTAGAAAATAAGGAATTAACTCATTTGTATTTTAAAAATTCTTAAACATACCATATAGGTGGGCTGAGTGAAAAATACACATAACCTCCTTTAATTAGCTTTCTGTGTCAACAATGGGTGGTGAGGTTGCTTGAGGACCCAGATGCAGAGACGAGTGAAGCTGAGATGAGTTCTGACAGATTTAATTGAAGAACACGGGAAACTGAGGTAGCAATCCAGAAATCCAACTAAAATTTTAAACAAACCAAAAACCATGGAGACATCAGGGGAAAACAAGCCTGAGGAGCCAGAAAGAGACGAGCTGAGAAGACAAATTCAGCAATGATAAGGAACCAGCACTGAGTGACTGCAGTGGTGGAGTATTTGAGTAGAACAGAACAAAGGATGGACTAATGAGCTGAATAAGGAGCAGGTTAGGGTGGAACTGGCCAAGGGGAAAGAAAACAAGCACAAGGGGGCAACAGAGAGTAACTAAAGAATGCTTGAATATGATAGGAAATCAAGTCAAAACAACTAATAACAGAAAACTGAAAACTCAGTCACAACAAATGGGAAGAACCATAACATTCTGTCATTCCAGTTCAATTCTTGTATTTATATAAATACTTTTCACAACATGTCATCACCAGGTACTTAAGAAAAACAGTTCAATCAAATCTGATAGATTGTACAATAGTTTTTATCTAAGGAAAACCAGCTGATTGCATCCATCACTGACTTGCAGGCTCCACATAGATGAGCATGTAGGGACAGTAGATATTTAAATGTTTCAGCTTACAGCAGGGGTCTTCAACATTTTCCAGGCCAAGGACCCCTGAACTGATGGTGAGATGTAGCGCTGTTTGAAATTGTGTTAAATCAAACTGGTCCTTTGGTCACCGTATTACAGATGGGGTAATGTAAAGAAAGTAATTTCTCCCTGGGATTATTAAAGTATTTCTGATTCTGATTCCTCATTGATGGGACAGGTGTTGTGAATGAAACGGTGCCCAGCTTGAAAGAGCTGTGTCGCCGTTGCATTGATGACTGAAAGACATTTTCTGCCTCCATTTATCTGTTTACTACAGTGTGTTGAATTCATGTTAAATGAATAGTACACCCAAAACACCCAAGACGCTTCCGTAGCGTCGATAACGCGCATGTGCGCGCTTTCAGGAAATCCTATACACTACTGTTTATGCTCTAAAAACATTCTAAATGACTTCGTTTCAAGTAAATTCTGGATGCTACCCACTCAGGACACTTGGAATACATTGGACGAGCAGTATGGAGGAATATTGACACATTTTTTGTGGACTTTTATGGACCTTTCTGTCTCGGGCACCATAGACCTCCATTATTTGAATGTCAGCAGACAGCAAGAAGCCTCCCAGATCTCCAGATGCATTTGAGATATCAAAAAAGTACTCCAGGGTGTTGTTCAGCATGGGGGTGAGTAGAAAATTAAGGCTAATCATGTTTTGGGTGTACTATTCCTTTAATGTGTATTTAAAAACATTTCAATTAGTGGAAAAATTTGCAGTGGGGAAGTCTAATTAACCAAAACTTTCACGACCCCCACGCAGTAGCTCCGTGGACCCCCTAGGGGTCACAAACCCCCTGTTGAAGATCTCCGGCTTAGAGGAAATAGTCCACTGTAGAAGGCTAGTTTGAGCTGTTCTCTTTTATTTTGTTAAATGTAAACTTTCATTTCTGAAGAAAAAATTATATATTTTTCTTTATATTTTTGCTGTAAAACAAAAATGTGACAAATAAGTAAATACGTAAATAAATAAATCTCTCAATTCAACCTTAGTTAATTCATGCACTTTTCGAAGGCCTGACTACTACACTCTAATTTCCGGGGTACTTTGAACGCAGCGTACGTGCACGAACGGCGCAGGGCCCAGTGCTCTCGTGAGCGCGCACCCCCGCCGCCGCCGCCCCTTGCTGCAGAGTGTTTCGATTCAGCCACACAGTCATGGCTGCTTTAAGTAAGATACCGCACAGCTGCTATGAGGTCGGACATACCTGGCACCCATCGTGCGTACAAGCTGCCGCAGATATAACCAGGGGGGCTCTGGAGGTTTCCTTCAAAATATACGCCCCTCTTTACCTGGTAAGGTGGCTTGGGTGTCTGTCAGTATACTCTAATGCTAAGTAAAGTTGTCTAGCTAATCCAGTAAGAAAACCAATAAAGATTAGCTAATGCTACAACTCTGCTCCAAGTTGTGGACAAACGGAAAGCTCCTGTTAATTCGGGTTTGTGCTTTGCAGAAGGTGAACAGGAGGAAAGTTTAGTGTTATTTCGGAGTAAGCCTTGAAAAGTCTTTAACGGTTTTAGCGGACACTGGAAAATGGCTCAGCTACATTGGATACAATGAGTTCTTCATTACATCCAGTAGTACTACTTTCTCTTTAACTGGCATTATCTGCTGATCTTCTCAGCCGTGACATGACTCAGCCGGTTGGTAAAGATGTGCTTATAGTGCATTTATATCTCAGTGGCTTTAATTATATGGCATTTCTTTCCCACACAGTCTGCCATTGAACCACAGGGTACATTTTTACCTGTAGAGGATAAAACTGTTAGCCTTTTGCTTTAAAATTGTGTCTCTTTGTTTGGATGAATTTCAAAGCAAAGTTTTTAACTTTTTTTTTTAACCAATCAAAACTTTGGTTCAACTAGGGGTTGTAAAGTGCAAGGTCACTTTCAAGTAAGCACCCATAAAATTAGAACTACCATATTTGTCTGTTCAGGACAAAGTACAACTATATAGTTAGTAAATATGTGATCTGACAGCAGGAATAACTGGCTTTCCCTGCCTCTTGTCTATATGATAACATCAGCTTTTATTTGCACTAAAATGTAGAAGAAAATAGCTTTAAATTACTACAAAAAATAATTGATCTTTTTGCTATAAAGCACATTTGTAAACTTTGAAAATTTGTGTTTGACTTAAGAAAAAAGATATAGAAGAAGGATGCCCACTAATTTGTAATTTTTTTTTTTCTAGAATTAAGTTGCATATTGTTATTTCTTTTTATTATTTGTAATGTAAGGCGACATATAACACAACCATCTAGGTTCAAGCTACAATTCTGATTTAATTGTGGCGTTCCGTTGGCGTTTCCTTAGTTGTCACGTTGCAATTGTGTATTTTTGGTGATAATTTTTCCAAAAAGCTTTAAGGAAATATATAAATGAGTCAGTTTTCTTTTAGCCAGTTGTTAACAGATTGGGTAGCACTGTTATACTGGAAACAACCAGAGAAAACTCTGGTCACGCGGGCTATGTCTCTGGCATTTGATGGTCAAGTTTATTCTAATAATAATTGAACTTTATTGACCTCAAATTGGACAAATTTACCTCTGCATTTAACCCCCTTGGGGAGCAGTGGGCTGCCATCATGGGGCACCCAGGGAGCAGTGTGGGGTTAAGGGTCTTTGCTCAGAACTGATACTGGCAGTCTGTGGGAGTGGGGCTCGAACTCAGAACCTCAGGATTCCAAGCTCTATGCCACAGTTGTCAAACTAGTTCCAGAAAGGGCCGTGTGGCTGCTGGTTTTCTTTCCACCCAAGCAGTACCACACCAGACTCCATTCATCACATCAAGGTGAGTCTAGTCTTAAACTGATGACTTGATGGGATGAATGGAGTCTGGTGTGCTACTGCTTGGGTGGAAAAAAAAACCAGCAGCCACATGGCCCTTTCTGGAACCACTTTGACACCCCTGCTCTATGCCCTGACCATTTAGTTTATGCAATTCTCAATGTTGTTTCTGCTGTTTAAAAAAATTACAAAGACATTTGTTTCCACAAGTTTGAAACCTTGAATAGCTCAAGCTGTTGTCCTCCAAGCACACACATTTATGGTTGTCCCAATCTTATATCGCCATCGGATAGCAGTCTAATATCAGGAAAAAACAAACAAACAATTATCTTGATTATAATGGTCTGCATCTAAAATTTGCCACTTTGGCCTGTTGATAGAAACACTCAGCTTCTGTCTACAGTTTATTTAACCAGCTAGTTAATATTGCATGAGTCAGTTGTTTTCATCCTTATCTTCAATGACTATTGTTCTCTATTGAGTAATATCTATATAATTATATTATAATCAATACAAGATGTAATTCCCCTTTTGGGATTAAGAAAGTATAATGATTTTCTAACATTCCTTACTACAAAATAAATAATAAAAGTATGATGCATGCAAATATCGTATCAGCTCAGTATTTGCATCAGTCATTTCTCCAAGCTGCAATAATTGTTTTGTAATGGAAATGTAAAATGTATATATAGCACTTTTTAATAGAGTTGACTGCACATGGGAGCCAAAAGTAAGCACCTTTAGCCATGACACTGGACTTTGGAAACATGTATATGCCTTTTGTTAGTGAAAGGAAAACTAAAATATAATTACAGCTCTACACGGCGCTGGTAAAAAATAAAAAATAATTTTAAATGTTACTTTTTGTTTAAATCATATAGCCCTAGTGGATAAATATTTGTAAAGTTTGCAGTAAAACAGAGTTTAGTTGTAGTTGTTAAATGTGTTGCAGCTTTACATGGAAAAATGAAATGATTATATAACACTGCATAAATGAAATTATCTTGATATGATTTTAAATAGCCAATAAAGTTCAGCTTGATTTCAACACTGACATATTTCTGTAGCACTATTTGACTTTCCATTTCAGAGTAATGCTAAACCATTGAGCGTAAATGCCAAATAAAATGCTTTTGGTGCTCAGTATATAGATTGATCCTTGTTACTTAAAGTCTACTTCTTCTTATTTTTACGTTCCAGATAGCAGCAGTTCTACGGAGGAAGAAGAAGGATTATTATTTAAAGAGACTTCTGCCTGAGATTCTGTGGTCTACCTCTTTCCTAACTACCAATGGAAGTCTCTTCATTGTTTTCTTCTGCATTCTCAGGTTTGTCATTAAAAAAAAATGGCAAACTTACCTACGGATTTGTTTTATTATAACAAATGCTGCAAATTCTGATGAAAGCTAAATGACCTTTTAACAGTTTTAATCTGAAGATAAATCTAGGTATCTTTTATTCTTAGATTATTATCTAAGCAGACAAACATTTCTAATTACAGTTACAATAATTTTTATTCTTTTGTTTTATGAATGAAGCAGTTTAATAATTTAAATGACTTAAGCCTTGGTATTATAAGTAGCATTCCAGTATTAGTAGTTTAGAATCCCTTCTTAGGCTCTTATGTACTTCAAACATAGGTCACCTACAAAATCCTGAGTGACAATATGCATCAGTTACAGACTGTGTTACGGTTGAATCCTGAGCTGCTCTCATGAGCTGAAGCACTTCCTGCATAATTACACTCACATCTTTGTGTAAGGTGGATTTAGCTTTACACAAAGTGTGATATTAGACACCAATCAAACCACAAGATTTTTTTGGACTTTCTTTGAAGAGCTTACGGTATAAATGCATTTGCCTAAAAAACTGCGCTTATGGATTTTTTGAAGGCTGATTGTGTTTGTGTAATTTTAGGAAATTGTTTGGAGGGTTTTATCCATGGTCGTCTGGATTTGGGGCAGCTTTGCCTGCCTCCTACATTGCCATTCTCCTGGAGCGTAAAAGCAGGTTCGATTTTTGTCCTATTGCCAATTTTTTGCCCTGGAGAGAAAATAAAATGCCCATTTTTTTTTACCTTCTTTTCCTCCCACCAGGAGAGGTCTGCTGACAATATACATGGCAAATCTAGTAAGATATCTCTGTTCAACTGCAAATCACCTTGTTTCATGAAAAGCAATAAACCTGATTTCCGTCGTCTTTTTTTCTAGGCTAGTGAGACTTTGTTCCGCATGGCAGTGACAAGAGGTTTAGTTAAACCCATTAGACACGGAGAGGTAAGATCAGAAGGGGCTGAGGGAAGCCATTCTGCTGGGTAGTCATGCTTTTTTCTGATTAAATCTGTTGTATATCTATTTATTGCATCCTGCATGAGTCTTATTTTCAAATTCAAAATGGAAATGGCTTTTATTTTGAAAAGGGCTGCATGATATTAGGAAATCTGCATTTGATGATCTATAGGCTACTATATTGGCCAATACTTATGACATTTCCAACGGTCGTTTGTGATTTAAATGGAGAAAACTTGAATATTGCAGTAAATAGATATTCATATTATTTAGCAGGTGTAGTTATTGTCTTATCTTATTAATTTAAAATAACCCTAAACAAAAACATTATTATGTACGGCTCATTTAAATTATTTGAACAATATTTCTTTCAGCGGCCCTAACTTTTTCTGTTTCTTATTCTGTCCCTGATTAGGTGCTCCTGTTCTGCATAACTGCATCAATCTTTATGTTTCTCTTCAGGTAAGAGCATTATGTTCATCAGTGGGGTAAATTAAGGCTGTTAAACAATATTAATGCACATCAACCTGTTCTCACATCTTGTAAAAGTTTTAATTAATCTGTCGTATTTGAATTATGTGATCTGTGAAAGGAGAGGATACATTTTTTTCCCAAAGTTTTTAGTTTACATCGTCATCCATCTTGCAGTAGTCAGATTCCACTAAAGGGAATCCAGTGACGCCGGCTGCCTGTTGTCGGGTCATTTGTAAACTGCTTCCCCTCTCAGATGTATTCTTAGTATAAACACAGCTGTTCTGTGAAGGCATCAGATGTTTGTTAGAGAACAAAAAAGAACAAACAACATATCAAAACTCAAAGAACATAGCAGACAAGTTTAGGATAGACACGAAGAGGAGTTTAAAGCAGGGAAGAGTTATGTTAAAATTAGTGTTGCGCCGATGCCATTTTTTGGCCCCGATACCGATACCTGATACCTGGCTGTGCAGTATTGACCGATACCGATACCATAATAATGTAAAATAATTACCATCATGGCTTTGTCAAGCTGCTGCCTACCTTTGTGAAGCAGGAGAAAATCTAATACAAAGTGAATCCAGTAGAACTTTTTATTGCCTACCAGGAGTCGGTGACAATAGTTGAATAAACTTATGGCTCTCAAAATGGTATCGGTGCCCTACTTGTTGGTACTCGCCGATACCACCATTTTAGGGCAGTATCCGGGCCCCGTCCGATACTGGTATCGGTATCGGTGCAACACTAGTTAAAATAAAAGTGGAGACTTGAAACAACTCGTAAAGTCCATCAGAATAACCATGATAACTGCATAGGAGCTTCAGAGTTCTACAGCGGGGAAAGTGGGGAAAAAAAGGCCTTGTGAAAAGTTGGGCTGAAACATTTAATCGAATTAATCGTGATTAATCAATTATTGAAATAATCCTCAACTAATTTAGTCATTGATTAATCGTTAACTGGAGTTAGAGACTTTACAACATGCCTTTAGCTGACAGACCAACCCACCTTGAGCAGCAATTATATCAAAATTGCATAATCAAAAAAATGTCAACACATTGCATTTACAATAAACAAAAAAAAAAACAAAAAAAAACATTTTTGTTTGTCAATATGCTCTATACAAAACTCCTCAAGTGGTAAAGTTTTAGTTTCACCTGGTTTAATCTCCTAAAAATTCTTCTTTGAGGAACATTGACTATCCGATTATTGATGAAAAAAATTATCGACAGATTAAACGTTTTGCAAAATAATCTTTCTTGCAGCCCTAGTGGAAAGCAAGACTTTTGAAGTTTGCAACAAGTCATTAAGGAAAATGGTGCTTGGATGAGCAAATGAGACTAATTGTGTGTTAACACCAAATGAATTTTCAGCATCAAAAAGCCACCCAACGTCTCAACTTGGACACGTACATTTTAGTCAGAAGCTGTGAATGCTCTGGATACTGGAAGGTGCTGCTCTGTTATTTTCCTTGCAATCTTTAGAGGGGCTTGACTTTATTTGTTTTCAAGAGTTGGGGGAAAAAAGTAGCTTTAACGTGTTTTTAAGTGAGGAGGTCCACCTCAAACGTCATCTAGGCTGTCATTTAATCAGGATTATGATCCTACTTAGAGAGACTTCTGAAATCTTTTTTTTTTTACTTGAATAAATCTGTGGGTAGAGACCTACTTGGATCAGTTATATCAAAGACTAAGAAATTACAAGAGTTCAAATTTTGATATCTGCTTTGCTTTATTTTTTCAGGAGCAACGACGGCCTCAAAGGCTTTGCATTTTCTGCTTTAAAGTAAGTCACACCAGCTTTTGTTTATGCTTCAAGGTAGACGCCAATAGAGGTTTCTAATTCTGTGTTTTAATCCATCACAGATTCATCATAGGGAAAGAGGAGATCCCAACTCACTCTAACACAGCAGACCCTGTTAGCACTAGGCCCTCCGAGAGACCAGCGGCCATAGAGACAGAGCCCTCACAGCTGCCAGTAGAAAGGCCCGACCAAAGGAAGAAAACTCTGATAGCCTACACAAGGAAGCTGCTGGAATCAATGTGAGACACAAAAACATTTTGGTGTAGAAAAAATGCGTGGGTAGCGGCGCTAAGCACTGATTTATTTGTATTTATACTGATTCAGATGCAAAAAGGGTCCCAGACACAGATGTTGTAAACATTACCAGGATAACTGCATTTCCTATTGTGTTAAGGTCAGGCTCATTATTTAATATTTCTTATGATGGAAGTGCTCTGAATGTATGCACATTAAAAGTCAATAATCAAGATGTATCATAATTCCCTCCACAGGGTTTTGTCAGGATGTTCAGTATTGGCTATCTTATCCAGTGTTGTCTCAAAGTGCCCTCAGCATTCAGGCAGATGTTCTCCAAACCATCTCGTCTCCCTTCTGTCTTCTACAACAAAGAGAACTTCCAGCTGGGGGCCTTTCTAGGCTCTTTTGTCAGTATTTATAAGGTGTGTGACTGCCTTAGCTTTATTTTATTTCTCCTTATGAAGAAGTTCTCAATTTTATAGTTAACAGTCTTTGTCAGGCTCTCATCAGAACGTCCTGTCTTATCTTATCTAAAAAACATTCTGTTCTGTTTTCTAAGGGAACAAGTTGCTTGTTACGCTGGGTGCGTAACATTGACGATGAACTCCATGCGCTGATAGCTGGTAAGAAAATACCCGCAGAGCAATCTGTTACCGCATCTTTGCTCATGGAAAATGTGCCACAGCTGTCCTTTTCCCCTCCCTCTTCTGTCTCTAAAGGCTTCCTGGCTGGTGTTTCCATGTTCTTCTACAAAAGTACAACTATAACCATGTATCTCTTCTCTAAGCTGGTGGAGGTAAATGAATCAGAAATACACCTAGTGACATAAAAATACATGTTTATTACCAAAGAGGGAGACTTGGGAAGCTGGAAAATGATCATAACAGCTCAAGAACAGAAATAGTCTGCAGTAGCATCGTTTAAAAAACAAAACAAAAACAGGCTCCAAGAAAAGTGTAACATCTTAAAATTGAAACAATATTAACTACACATTAGGATTCAACGATAATTCAATAATATGTTGATCAATAGACGCGTGGTGCGTGATAAACAAAAAAAGGTTGATCAAATTTTGATATGGAAACTGTTTTTCCTTTTTCACTGTAGCCTATCATGTAGCTTGATGCTACAAGCATTCATTCCCCCTTAGCCAATTAGAAACACAGACTTAAGCAAGCCCAGACAACAACACAAAGCAAGTAAAGATGTCACAGTGTCACTACCGATCCGTACCGGTAGACGGATCCGTCCTTTTAGCTTATATGCGCATACGCAACCAGATGTACGTACATCTGGGTCTCCCTTGATTTTAATTAGTAAAAAAGACTTCAATTACATTTTTCCCTATTTAAAAATAGTAAGCATACTAAACTATAATATGTCAAGGGTTAATAATGTACTTCCTGTTTTTTCACTTGTCTGTACCTGAAATGGGATCCTATGCTACTTCAGGGAGCTAAGTTTTTCAGCTTTGGATCTAAACATAAATCTAGTATTTTTGGGGTTTATTTTTTCTTTTCGTGTTTACATTAAGGTATATAGTGCGTAGTCTAAAGAAAGAAACAACTAAAATTCAGATAAACATGGTTTAATCATATTTTGCTGAACTACTATGAGCATGTCTGATGATGATGTCACACAAGCAGTTTAATGGAGAAAATTTAAAAAGCATCGTCTCAGATTTGCAGGGAATTGGTAAGAAACAAACTCTGGAAGCAAAACCCACGTAGTTTATCACTTAAGCCGCTCACACCTGCAGAGTACGAGCTGTGTCGGCCCCAGCATGGCTCCACAAGGTCGTAGGAATCCTCTGGAAGTTCTGCCAGCTCAAAGCAAGAGAAATTAGGCTTCCTTATTAGTCATAAATAGGGCAAAGCAACATGGAAAATGGATACGCTGTCTCTGCCTCACTACGTCACAACTCGGGTCAAGTTTTACCGTTGAGCCCTGACTCAGCCTCTCAATTTACCACATATACAGAGAATTGAACCTAAGAAGTAAATGTCAAGAAACAGATCACTTTCCAGACGACCATGCACCCGAGGTGAATGCTAAAAGCTAGGCTGAATTGAATGCTTGGTTTTATTATAAGTAGATCATAAAGCAATAGCATTATCTGCATTTAGAAATGGCTGCATTTAAAATATGGTTTAAATCTTTTTCATAATTGTCAGTATTGATTAAATTGATTTATTTTCTCAAATGCAGTAGTTATGGTTTGGAAATTTGACTTTTTCAAAGCAGCCTGTAACAGACAAGACAGCAAGGAAGAAGAGTGAGAGGATTTTACCGGAACAAACTGAAATCATATGATTATAGGGAAGTTCGACACAGCAAAACATAAGGTTGTTTTTCCCAACATTGGAAGTTGTTGCAGACTGCAGTTGGACCTCTCCTTTAATTTATGATCAGCCAGCAAAACCATCACTGATTCTACGGCCTTGCAGGAGGAGGAGCAAACAACTGTCGCCCCATTTCAGGTTCCTTAAGAAATAAACGGAGGTGGAGGGATATCTCCTCTCATGTGTAAAGCCTATTAGAAGGATATTAAAACTAGACCTGCAAAAAGCTAGTTAACATTGCTTTTATGTTAATATCTGTGGTAATATCTGTTAATGTTGAGTCGGGTAACTGTTCAATATCTAAAGCAGTTAAAGTCACTTAAGTACTGGCACAGGTTTTAGATTTTGAGGACATCTGCTTTGCCTGTCAGTTATTTAAAGAAAAGTGTTAAGCTGGTTTGCTTTAGATTTTAGAGCTGACCTGATCAGTGAGCTCCAATTAATCTGAAATCAGATTAGATTCCATTTTTACAGTTGATAACAGATGTTATCTCTCTTTTCAGACCATGTACTTCAAAGGCATTGAAGCTGGCCGGTTCCCTTACTTTCCACACGCAGATACGATTATTTACGCCGTTTCCACTGCTGTCTGTTTTCATGCTGTAAGTGAAGAATTTTCACAAAAACGCCCAGCAGGAATATGCTTACTTAGCCTTTTTCTCTCTGCTGAGTAAAGATGTCTGACTCATCACATTTCCACAGGCGGTAATGGAGGTGCAGAACCTCAGACCTTCATACTGGAAGTTCCTCCTGCGTTTAACACAGGGCAGGTATGATCGTGTGATAAAATACTGAAGGATCATCTTTGCTTATTAAACAAGATAATATTTGTGAAGAATATAGTTTAACACCCAGCCTGTAAAATTAAGTAGAATTTTTCTTTTTTTTTTTTTCTCAGTTTGGGATAAAGAAATGAAAAAATACAAATGGAAAAAAATAGTTTTGTATTTTAGATCTAGATTCATCTGGATGACAAGTTTCTTATTGATCCTTCTAAAATTGGATAAAGAGGCGGATAAATCTGATATTTCACTTTTAAAACCTATATACATCACAAAACAGAAAAGATATTAATGGTGTTAGAGGGTTTGTAGCAACATTCACTTCACTATTTGGATTAATAATTAGTTTGAGTCACTTAAAAGTTCATGAGTTAGAGGTGAATAAATTTAATCCCAGGCTGTTTTTCTAGTGTTTTAAGGGATGTTCCGTGTCTCTGTTTTCAGATTTGCGTTGATGAATCGAGAGCTGCTCGATGTGTTCGGAACAGAGGCATCCAGGAATTTTAAAGGCTTCGTGCCCAAACTGGACCCCCTCTACACCACAGCACTCAGCCCAACTATGCTTCCGCCTGGAGGGGACGCCAACCTTGGCTGACTTGAGGCAAAAGCTCAAGCGAGACCCCTTTCCCCCTGCCCCTTGCAGAGTTTACCTCAAGAGAAAATGGACAGACTGGCTGCTCCTGCAGAGTTGTTTGAGGTTTTGTGAAAATTGACATACCTGTAACTGATCAGATGAAAAAGTTTTAAGCTACGTGTAAAAGGAGGGATACAGTTTTGGATGATATAAAAGCTAAGGGTTGAATTACAGCAGGACGTAATGAATGTTAATTTTGTAGCAGTGGAAGAAAACATACTGACAGTGACTGAACACTCAGAGGTAGCCGGGTTAATGTAATAAAAAGTTGCATAATAATTAATTTGAAAATATAATAGTAAAAAAATAAAATAAAATTGTGGTCTTAAACCAAGGAAAGCAGACATCAAGAGGAATCCATTTTTTTCCCCCAGAGTACCATTCCAGGCAGATCCTAGATAGACTTCAACATAATGACAATCGCTCATTCTCATTAATTCTGACATTTTCACATTAACGCTTATTTCCCGTATTGGTTATGAGTCCCTATAAAAATAGGCGACTTATAAAAATACATTCTGGCATTATCATAACTAATCCATGTAGTTAAAAATCTATTCATGCAAAGAAACTAATGATTGCTTCTAATAGAACAAGATTAGAAACAATAACTTCAAAATAACAGACAAATCCTCTTAAAACTGTTTATTTTCAATCAGTTGAAATGAAGGTGAAATATTGTCTGCCCATTTAAACTTTGTTTGAAAAGTTTAATTTCTTTTGGAAATTAGGACTATAGTGATATAGTGAATTTTTCAAGTCACATTTCTGTAATTTGTGACTGATTGATAGAATTGTTTCATTGGTTTTGTTTAGATCAGGGATGGATAGCATAGACTGTGAATAAAATCTGGGCAAAGTTAATGCTCTGTTGGGTACTACTGTGTGTATGTATGTTCAGTTGAGCTTTTCTATTCTCACTAATGAAACCTTGCTGCAACAGGTCCACAATCTGCTCTAGGTAATAAGTTTAGAGTTCTGGTTTAAATTCTTTATAAAAGGCTTCAAGCATTTGTTAAATTTTACCACAAATGAACGTATATAGAAGCAATGTTTATCTCTAAAGACAGAGGTAGTAAGTGATGACTCTTAATAAATACTTTTTAAAGTTTTTGTAGGTGTTTATTTTGGATTTTTTATTACCCCACAGTACAGTCAGATGAGGCAGTGATTTTTAAACTAGGTGGCATCTAGAGTCATTCTGTTAGGGAATTTGCATTTCAAATAATGTTTTTTTTCATTGCTTAATTTCTGGTTCCTTTACGGGCAAAGTAATGTATTTTTTTTACAAATTAAGGAGAGCGGGACAATTCTCTTTAAATCTAAGCATTCCTCTATTATCTATTTTTATTTTAGTTAAAATAAAAATGAATTTTTCCTTTGGTTGAATTTATAGTTCAAATGTTACAATCTGAACTAAAACATAAAATGTGATAGACGGTTTCCATAATGTTTACGGATTCGCAGTGAAGTTTATGGGACCGTTTTTATTTTAATGAGAAATTTAAATGCATCTAAAACTTGTGAATGAAAAGTGAGTTAAAACTAAATGCTACATGTAATTATTAATCAGAGAGGTTCAATGTCTAAGGAATAATTTGATTATTTTCTTGAAACCTAGAAAACCAGCGTCATTCTTGTCTAACCTTTTACTTTTATTCTGACGATCTGAACACCTCAGATGACCCCAATCACATGTCGCATGTTAACAGAGACCTAATCTTGCAGTTTCAGGCGTTCCTGCATCAACTTATTCTTATACTGCCAAGCAACTTGTTTAAGTTCCTTGGTTGTATATCCCTCTGATGCACTCAAAGCATGTTATTTTGGGTTTGGTTTGTCATATTTGGACTTGCTTGCCCAACAGAAGTTTATTTTGGCTCTTGCTTTGGAATTTTGCAACACTGGAAAGCTTCTTTTTGAGAGCCACAAAAGGATCAAAGATCATCAAAAGTCGAAATAGTTTATCTTCCTGGACCAGATATATGCTATTTTTAGAATGGCAAGGGGGAATGTACGGTGATGCATGAACCATCAATAGAAATACTTCTGTCCCTGTTGAGACAATCGTTTAACTGAACATTTGTTCTACATTTGGTTTCAGAAGGACCACAGGCACGTTCATTAGATAAATCATGCAAAAATTGATGTTTTTACACCTAATTCATGAGAGAAGTTTTTGGTTTTTGTGAACTTGATGCATTGTAGCATTTTTAAATCTACCAGGGGACGCGCAACCACAGTCTGGTTCAGATTTAACATTGCTGTTGAAACGGAAACGAGGATGTCAAATTTCTGACTCAGATTAAAAGCTGCAGTTTGTAAAATGAATTTCTGTTCAAAATTATGTAAGTGAAAGAATGGTCGAATGAGAGGATTATAAAGATTTTTTCTTAAATCAATGTTAATTTTGTGACCTGAGTCATAGTGATCACGTGTGAAGAAAAGAATAGCAGGGCTGCATTAGGTTACTGTACTTATTGGGTGGAATTGCTGTACGGCATGGATAAAAAAAAAATAAGCGTTTCTGTACAAAACTGGTAAAAAACAGTTTAAATGGTTGACATCCTGACTTGTGAAGCCTGGCTTTATGTTTTATTTATGGAAATACTTTAAATTCATAAATGGTGAACATCCACATAAGACTTGGTCACCTTGCAGTTAAATATGATCATTCTACCAATCATTTTTGTTTTTTTTAACACATTTTTTGTATTATTATTCATAAAGCAAATGCTGAACCAATTTTTTTTATGTTGATTTGTGTTTAAATACTTTTTTCTGATGAAGGGAATACCATACACAAATTGGTTGACCTGTAAAAAAAATAAATAAACTATATACTTTTTTTCCTCTTTGAATAGGGATGAGGAGGCTTCATTAAACTGATAATGTGCCTGAAAATTATATAAAAACTAGCTCATTGTAGAGGTGATGCTTACCACAAAACATACTTGTTTTTTTATTTTTATTAAGGAAGATGTAAACTTCATATACTTTGTGAAACCTTGCACAAATATCTCTGGAAGTTATATGAAATACAAGTTTGTTTACGTTAAATTATGCAATCACTTGAATTTAACTCTGTGTGATATAGATATGACCTCCATACCGGAAAATATGAATATAGCAAGTGCTTAGCAAAAGATATGTACATATATTTGTGAGATTAAGTAGATATAGTGTCCATAGATATATTTTCAATGTAATAAAAAAGGATTCATGTAAAGAGGGTTTATATTAAAATGATTCTTAATCCAAATGCACAACCTGCTTGTTTTTGAGCTACTTTTGTAGCTTTTACCATTTTTTATTTATTTATTTATTTTTTTGTGTACCACAAATGTGTAGTTGCCATACTTTGTTAGGTAAAAAAATCCCAATAAGTGATTTAAACATAGCAGAAAATAAACCATGGTGTGGCGGAATTTTTAAGGAAAGAGCGGTATAATTTTGCTAAATCCTTTAAATAAAAATTTTCTTGTGTCAACATCAAGAGTGTAACCAGACAAATATAAAGGACTATACCCTTTCCGATTTTAATATACCAATTACTTGCAGCGTGTTTTTTTCTTCTAGAGCTAGTTAGGAATATTCTTAATTATTCTTTGGAAGACTTAACTAGAAGGCTCTTTAAATATGTCTCCTTTAAGCTCTTTAATTTTGCAGATTTTATTTAATTTTGAAAGATTTAAACAAATGAAGTTAGATTGACTTTGTAAGGACATTTTAAAATGTTGATCCATATCCTGTTCAGAAGGTGGCGGTAATGCGCTCCTAAACGTTACTTGCCAACCGCCACTAAAATAAAGAAGTCACGTGACTATGTTGCGTTTGCTGTGCACTAGATACTCGGAATTTCCATTTGATTCAAATCGATCGTGCCTAGATTTAAAAACAGGACCAATAATACCGATGTGGTATTCAGTATTCTACAATTTCCGTTTTAACTCGCATGTTTTATGATGACAAACCAGTTTTTAAACGATTTAGGGGGCGAGAAGAGTCATTTCTTTCTACTTGCAGCTTTAAATATGCAAAGATCTACAGTGACGTAACGTTAAGTAAATGTGTGTCACCATAGACACGTCCGGGGTACTTGGATGGAGTTCCTGTGTGATAGCTAGTAAGGACACATTTTCATGAAAAACACAGTTAAAACTTAAACAAACAAGACCACCATGGGGGGTAAGAACAAACAGCGCACAAAAGGAAACGTCCGGGTAAGTAAGCGCCAGTCTCAATAAAACGGTGTTGATTCGGTGCAGTTAAAAGTTGCTACAATCCTTAGCACAGGCTAACACAAACTTCGTGTTTTCAGCTCACAGTAACGCCATGCGTGTTTTTTTAGTTGACCCCAATCTGACCACCCGACATATGTTTTTTTTTTTCCTTTTATCCCAATTATTTTCAGCCATCCAGTAGCGGTCGAGCAGCCGAGGTTCTAGCCCGGGAAGGTGGCGCCATCCCGGGCTTCGTGGGCTTTGATACTACGGTCACCTCTGAGCTGAGTTATGTTCCAGCTGTCCACGGAGCGGAGGACATAGACAACCAGGTGGATGCTGATTTCCGCCTGGTGCTGAGGAAACTCTCAAAGAGGGATGTCGTCACCAGACTCAAGGTGAGCTGAAGATGCTACCTGTATGCTTTGCTGTGGATTTTCTCAGTATTGATCTGCTTGCATATTTAGACAGTTGAAAACTTTTTAAGTGTCATGTTTTCATTATATATATATATATATATATATATATATATATATATATATATATATATTTATTATTATTATTAATAATAATAATAATAAAAATAATAATAATAATAATAAATTCAGCGTGCCTATTAAAAGCGATGTTCTTTCCAGGCAGTGCAGGACTTTGGGACCATGTGTCAAGAAAGGGATGCAGAGGAGGTGAAAGGAGTTCTCCCATATTGGCCAAGAATTTACTGCAAGATATCAGTGGTGAGCTTTTTCCTTTTGTAACAACCAGAGTAAAGATGGAATAAACTTGGTCATAAAAATATATATGTTCTTTATTAAGCGAAAAAATCCTTTTCCTTTCTTTCTACAACACTGATGGCTTAAGGTAGACAATATAATATTTACACTCTGACATTGGTTGATGGCGAACAAACCCACTTAACCAGAACAAGAAAGTCGCACATTTGTATAAGGCTTCACAGCATCGGATAAAAAACAAACAATGCACACAATCACCACTGAACACTGGAGTGTCCAAGTACAGAAAAAAAAAACTAATGGATGGAAAAAAGATAATAAGAAAAAAACAAACAGTTCACAACTGAACAGTGGGACCAAAGACACCAAACAGAGTCGGACTAACTAAAAAAACAACAACATAAACCTAAGGACAGCAGGATCTGTAAACAAACAGAGAACACCAAATAAATAAAAAAATTAATCAATGTATAGTTTTAATAACTACCTTTAAAATCTCAAAAAAAATACCTGTGTATCGTGTACATCACCCTCATCTCCCCGCATACACAGCCTGGTCTAAAAAACCCTGCAGGGCCTCCTAACAAAGAAACAAATGTGTATTTGTCCTAATAAAAATTCAGTATAACCCCCACTATTACAAACACTCACCCACATTCTTGACAAATGTACATCATGCATGGAACCAAGAGGTGTCCCATGGAAACTGACACCTTTCAAGAAATGCTCACAGCTTCCGCTTTTATACTGCCTGGACAATTCCCACAATACTACCTGTAACACTTTACGTTGCAGTCAGTCAGTCAGTCAGTCAGTGTTGTTTCTTACAGCCATCTTAGATTTAGTCTTAGTTTTGGTCTTCAGGCCAAAAACTATTAATAGTTTTAGTCAGTTTTATGTTGAACTTCATAAAACAGCTAAAACTTTACAGCTTCGAATAATAACCATATTCCTTACCAGACTGACAGCTCTATCCTAGATACTACGACCGTTGAAGATACAATGCTGCCGTGCAGTTTATCAATGCTGTTGGGGAGAAAAATTTGATTTATAGAAAGCAAAATAAAAATGTTATGAATGAATGCCCTACTTTATAACAATAAGTCTCAGAAAAGCAAAATTTACAATAAAGTAGTGGTTTTAGACATACAACGTTTTATGTCTAAAACCATGCCAATGTCAAAGAACAAAAACATTCTTCTTTCTACTATGGTAAATTTTGGTTTATTTCTTATTTTTTTTAGCTTGTTGGTTCTCGCTATCGTCATGAAAAAAAAAGGAGCGACAACAAAATCATTTAATCATCGTTGACAAAAGCAACACTGCAGTCACTTACCCATTCAGGATCCTCACTTTTAAACATTTGTTTAAGATGAAACAGTCGACTGAGCAAAAGTTAAAGAGCACTTTTTTACCCCTTTGATTTTCTCAGGTCTGCAGATTGATTACTTTAAAATTAAATAGTTTTGCTAGCCATTAAAAACATGAAAACCAAAGAATTCCCATTTTTTGGTTTTATAAACTCGGTAGATAACAAAGTAGACTGTGATTCTCTTATTTTTAAACGTACGCTAAGCCTGAATTAATGCCTAAATGAAGACAATCATGTAATGCTTTGCATCATATCAAGAATCTAGAACCTACAGCATATGTCTACAAATTCCTATCTGGAACTCCTATATGGTTTATGATAGGTGAAATGGTTAATGTTTTTACTAATGTTTCTTTTCATATCATTTTATGTGCTAGGATCATGACCGGCGCATCAGGGAAGCCACTCAACAAGCATTTGAACAGCTGGTGCTAAAAGTGCGTCGCAGCCTGGCCCCCTTTCTCAAGAGTTTGATGGGCCACTGGATTCTGTCACAGTGTGACACTTACACGCCTGCTGCCTCTGCTGCATGCCTGGCCTTCGAGGCTGCTTTCTCGCCTGCTAAACAGCCCGAAGCTCTCGGCTTCTGCAAGGAGGAGATCCTTAATGTCAGTGGTAATGTTTGCTTTAGTGTTAAAATGTGGATTGTGCTAAAATACGTCACAGTGCATTGCTAAGTATTCCTACCATTAAACCTGTTTTGTTACATATTAATACCAAAATCCTCAGTTTATTTTGGTATGGTTTTATTTCTGTAATATTGGAAGTGGGATTAAAAGGATACATGGATCTCAGACTTTTAGTAAATCTTAGAAGTGTAGCCTGCATTTGCGTGAAACGGAAGGTTTTTGTGCTCGTTCCAAACAGCTCCGCAAAACATTTAGGACTGAACTTTTTTTTTTTTTTTCATTTCACAGTAATTAAAGGTTAAGTCATGAAGTCTGAACATCTTCTCTAAATCTAGTCTCAGATTCTCACTATTCATAAGATTAAGTTTAACTGGGCAATTCAAATGCATAACTAGACTTGTCACAATAAATATATTAATTAATCGCATGATAAATTTAAATAAGCTAATTTTCTTGCCATTTCCTTTCCTTCGTCTGGGTGGCAAAAGTTTTCACTCTGGTGCATCGGTCACCGCTCACCAGCTCCCATAGTTTCCTGAAGGTTCCTTAGAGCCAAAGACTGAGGAGCAGAAAGCCAGAGAAATGCTGGATGAGATTTGGAAATGCTTTCAAAGCCGAACTGTACAGCTGCAGTGTGGGAGCACTTTGAATTTAAAACTAACGACTACCGTTTATCGCAATTATTTTTTGGACAATTTGATCATCATGCTAAATGTGTTGCTGTGACAGGCCAACTATGCAAACTATTCCAATTGGTGAATTATTTCAAGATCGCCCGTTATTTAGTTTCACCTTTTCCTACCATTTCTGATTAGCTTCCCTGTGTCTTTTGAAGAAATGCTTTCCCAAAGCTTCGACCTCACCATGGCAATAGTTTCATGGATGTTTACTGCACTATTTCCCTTCGTATGTAGGCCACAATCTTTAATTTTGGAGATTAAATTACACACTAATTGTCACAATCTATAAAAAAAATATAATTGTGATTTTATATATATTATAGGTGTAAAATAAACCTAATAAATGCTACGCAATGATTTTATTCATCTTATCTTAAATACCATATTGCAGGATTTTCCTTCCATTTAATAATTAAGCATTTCTCTGTGTCGGTCTCTTACATAAAACTCCAACAAAATACATTAATGTTTGTGATCATAACGTATCAAAATATAGAAAATTTAAGAAGCTCTTAAGTACCGGTATTCAAGACATATTTAATTTATGCCGACTGTGTTTCAGGTGCTTCAGGATATCCTATTAAAGGAAACGGCCGACACTCTCAGTGACCCACAGTATGTAAAGAGCTTTAATTGATCTACTGTTTGTTGCTTTCATTTTGTGTCTACAGTGATAGATTTGCTGATGCATTTGTTTGTCTTTTACAGAAGTGTGACAGAAGAGGAGAGAGAAGCCAAATATCTTCGCCTGCTGACCAGTTCCCTGCTGGGTGTGAAGAAACTGCTTTCAATGCTGCTTGAGAACGACAGAGCAGCACTGGAGCAGAAACTAGCTCTTCTGGTTAGCTCTGGGAAGTTCTGGAAATACAGCAAGCACAAGACACCCCAGGTTGGGATTCAATTTCTAATTTTCTCTTTTATATAAAATCCAAAGGTTCACATAAACTTATTCTATACATAAATGATGTTAAAACATAAAGCCTGCACAGCAAGAAGAGTTGATTTTAAATCTTTTCAGGGTAGATCCACACTCTTCAGAGGTAAAATAACACGATCAAAATAATAACATATCAGTAATTCCTTTTTTAACTTGTCATTAAGAATTAAATGAAGATTCAAGGATGAGAGAGCTGATACTGCAAAGTCGCTTAAAATAAATCTATACCTTTAAAATGTCTTCCTTATAAACGTTAATTTATGATTTAGGTTAATTAGGATAAAGAAAAACTTAAACAAGCAAAGGAGTTCTTAAGAATTGTGTTTTCCAGCGCTGCTTCTAAAATTGTCAACTGTGGTACAACGAACAACCCTTGCAAATTAATAAATGAAAAACTAACCAGTAAAACAGTACTGAAACTTTGATGGTGAAATTAGAACAGCTGTCAGTATTAAATAAACAAACAGGGATTGGCCTTTCAGATCCATTTATTTCATTACATTTGAATTATTATTATTATTATTATAAACATAATACAATAACTTCCCCTTTAAGTTACCGTACATTTCTAAAAGTGTTAAGAATTAATTGTACTTTGAGCTAATTTTTAAGGAATGTGAGTCATTTCCTAAAAAGAAAGAAAGGAGAAAATTTACCTCCCAGAAGAGTCGATCCAACACCAGTAGGAAATAACCTTTAACAGTTGACACCATTTAAAATCCATCTGTGTTAAAATAATGTAATTTTACTCACACCGTTTACTCATTCTACTTTTCTAGCTCATAAAGTTGGGAAAATAAAATTGAAATGCACTCATCTTTTTTTTTTTTCCTGAATGTTTAATAAATCACAAAAGCCTGGTTAAATGTTTACTCTTCAAATTGGAGTTATGAATGATATACACTGAGATAAATTTCCAACTATATGATTGAGAAAAGTCTGAAGTCTAGTTGTGATGCAGTGTGAGAAAAATAATCTCTTGTTTTGAAAGAACTAGTCACTAGGGAAACTCTTGGTCTAAATGATAATTGGGATGTTCTTTCTTCATCTGTTGCTCCACAGATCAGATGGGCCTTTTTTGAGATGATTTGCGCTCTGTGCCGATTCACCCCACAACTGGTCCAGAGTGAAGTAGCACGACTCTGCCCCGCTGTTCTTCTGGGTATCGACGACACCGATCCTGTTGTTCTTCCTCATGTGTGGGAAGCTGTTCTTCATGTTGTGTCTACAATCCCTGTGAGTTTATACCAGAGGGTTCCAACCATGGTTGGCTCACTGTCCTGCATGCTTTAAGTGTTTCGCTGCAGCCACACATTTGTTAAATAAAAAGGTGTTGAACAGGCTTCAGTAGCACCCAGTGGGATGCTGAGGAGGAAAAGCATTCATTACAATGGATTCTGCTGAAGCAGAGAAACACTGAAACCATGCAGGTCAGCGATGGGGACCACTAGCTATTAGAGTGAAATAAATGCCATTCTTTATGAATATATCCCGTCTAAAAGAACTTAATGGATGAAGCAAAAATACTTCAACATTATATATGTATATTCTCCACATATATAGATACAGGGAGGAAATAAGTATTTGAACACCCTGCTATTTTGCACGTTCTCTTACTTAGAAATCATGAAGCAGTCTGAAATTGTCATTGTAGAAGCATGTCCACATAAAAAAAATCAAGAAATCATGATGTATGATTTTTTAAAAACTATTTATTTGTATGATACAGCTGCAAATAAATATTTGAACAATTGAGAAAATCAATGTTAATATTAGGTATGGTAGCCTTTGTGTGCAATTCCAGAGGTCAAATGTTTCCTGTAGGTTTTTCACCAGGTTTGCACACAATGCAGGAGGGAGTTTGGCCATTCCTCCACACACATCTTCTCTAGATCTGTCAGGTTTCTGGGCTGTCACTGAGAAAAATAAAGTTTGAGCTCCCTCCAAAGATTCTCTATTGGGTTTAGGTCTGGAGACCGGCTAAGCCACGTCAGAACCTTGATATGCTTCTTCCAGAGCCACTCCTTGGTTATCCTGGCTTTATGCTTCAGTTCATTGTCATGTTGGAAGACAAGGCCTAAACCCATCTTCAATGCTTTAACTACGGAAGCGGTTGTTCCCCTAAATCTCGCAATACATGGCCCCTGTCATCCTCTCATCAATACAGTGCAGTCACCCTCTCCCATATGCAGGAACAAAGCATGATGCTACCACCCCCATGCTTCACAGTAGGGATGGTGCTCTTGGGACTGTACTCATCATTCTTCTCCCTCCAAACATGGTTAGTGGAATTATGACCATAAAGTTCTATTTTGGTCACATATGACCACATGACTTTGTTTCATGACTCCTCTGATCATCCAAATGGTTACAATTTTGTCTCTAGTATCTTTGGACAGCTCTTTGGTCTTGGTCATGTTAGTAGTTGGGTTCTTACTGATTGTATGGGGTGGACAGGTGTCTTTATGCAACTAACAACCTCAAACAGGTGCATCTAATTTAGGATAATAAATGGAGTGGAGGTGGACATTTTGAAGGCATACTAACAGGTATTTGAGGGTCAGAATTCTAGCTGATAAACAGGTGTTCAAATACTGATCTGCAGATGATCATACAAATAAATAGTTACCTATTCATATATTTGGATTTGGATTTTTTTGGATTTTTTTTAGAGTATGTCTCTCATAGTGGACATGCACTTACGATGACAATTTCAGACCCCTCCATGATTTCTAGTTGGGAGAACTTAAAACTCAAAATAGCAGGGTGTTCAAATACTTATTATATATATTTATATTATAGTGGTATTTTCTGACAAGTGTAGGTAGATAGGTATTTTAGCGGACCACTGTAGGTAGGTCCCCTAAAATAAACATTTTGGTGTCTTTCCATATAAGGAAACAAAGAAAACATTTTACAAATATTATAGATCTTTCCTGAACGAAGTCCCTTTAAAGTGTGCAGAGATGGGACAGATATCCTGATTTCATCTGTGTTTTTTTCCACTGGTCAACTGCTCGACACATCTGGTCTGGGCTGGTAAAATCAGCCAAATATTTGGAGACTTATTTACCTTCGATACTGGATGGATTTGGAAAGCTCAAACAGATCTTTTGTTTTTCACTTGGCTGAGTTTAGTTAAAAGATGTGATATCTGCTCCAAACATGGATGATGTGATGGTTGATGCGTGAATATCAGAGGAAGCATAAAGAGGGACTTGTGTTTGTGGCTGAACTGCTTTGAGAAAGACGTTATGCCTACCATTAACTCTTTCAAAGTAGTCTGGAAGGAAATTTAAGGTCATCTGTTTGGTGGCGACAGTTTTGTCCTGACTTTGGTCATGAAACAAAGCAGCGAGTCTGAATCCAATCAGCAAATCTTTGGCAGAGTAGCTTGGAAGAAGAATCGGTGTTACCGTTTGGCCTGATCATATCAACACTAGGGGTGTGGGAAATAATCGTTTTGGCGATATATCGTGATATTCGGCTGCCCAATATAATATCGATCTTTCACTTCTTAGTATCGATTTTCAAAAAAAAAATGGTTACATAAAACATTGATGGGAAAATGGGCTACCTCTGCACCACCACTCTGGCAGAAAGCGCTGTGGAGCCCTTTAACTGTGCGTGCAGCACCAAATCTGTATTTGAGGCAGTCACAGTGGAAGAAAACCCCAAACAACATGTATAATAATACCTAATCAATATTTTCTGATGAAAATATACAGCACTTGCTGTCTTATCTCATCATTTGATCTTGATAGCTGGGGAAAATATGGCAATATATAGTGATACTGCAATATCGTGATAATATCGTATCGTGACCCAAGTATCGCGACATGTATTGAATCGCAACACTCTTGCCAATACTCACCTCTAATCAACACGGATGTTCTGCAGTGTGACCTTAATTGAGCAGTGCAGAAACATGTAAATAATAACAAATGCGTGTGAAATATCTTCCTTAATGAGGTGAGAGGTGGACAGCTGCTTTAAAAAACAACTCTGACACAGAGCTGATAGTTACAGCCCATTCTTTTCCTAAGAAAGTAGGATAAAATCACTGTATTTTTTTAAACTTGACATCATGAAATTATTTAAGAATTAATTATTATTAACTTAACAAGTTACTTATAATTACGATGTATAAAACTTCAGGGCTCTATCATTGTGTTATTTCTTTTTTCCATCACGATGCATATCATTTTTTTTTTCTCGGCTGTAGTTTTATACTGTGTATATTTTTAAACTTTATATTTCAGGATTGTTGGACACATATTAATGCCAAAAAGGGCTTTCTCCCTAAACTCTGGGCTCTGTTAAAAGAAGGTGGTAAAGGCATGGCTAAAGGACTCCATCCAAATCTAATGCCTCTACTCAGTAAATTGCCACAGGAAGTCACCGATCCTAACATGGACTTCTACACTAATTTCTACGCTGCGTTCCTGCAAGGGTAACTTCTTTTTGTATTTATATGTTAAACTACATAACTAACTACATAACTACATAAAATCGTTACAGAAAAAAAACAATCCCTGTTTTTCTCTTTGTCAGTCTGTCTAGCGAGCGTGCAGTGACGAGCCCGTCGGAAAGTGCGGTCATCGTGACCTCTTTTGTCGAGTGCTTGAGGTACTGCATACTGCAGAACATGGGAGAGGAGCAATCTCAGGAGAAAATAAGGAACATGCTAATTTCCCAGCAGGTGCGAATAATATGCTTTCCGGTCTAATTCCTCCAACACATCGTTTTCTAACCTCCAGATGTTTCCTTTGGTGTTCGATCTTTGCAGCTCCTACCTTTAATAGAAAAGGCTGTTAGAGATCCTTCCCTCCAGAATGGGCCTCTCTTCCTGCTGGTCACTGACATGCTTGTTTCCTGGGAGAAGAGGGCGGGTTTACACGGTGAACACGAGGAGATTAGCAGCAAGGATCTCTTCAAGATACTCTTGGCAGACTTCTGGGAGGAACTCTGTCTCATGTGTGTTCGATGTGTTGACAATGAGGATCTGGATGCTCAGACTTTGGAAGGTGTAGCCACTTTGCTGCAGGTGAGTTTCCTTACAATACTTTAGAAAAATGTAGATGAAATATTGTGGAAATAAGAATACTGCCAGCATGCCGAGGCCTTTTGACATTCTTTGTCCTCTTGCTTCTCTCCAGGTCATGCGTTATCCTGAGAGAGTGAGCAGAAAACAAACCCAGAAGAAAAAATCTGTCAGGCTGTGTCTCTCAAAGAACGAGGAGGATGAGAAATCAGTAATTCAGGAGGAGGAAGTTGAAAAGCTCTCGCAGACGGCGTCCCTACAGACGGAGCATTTTGAGGATGCTGTTTGCCAGCTGGCACAGCTGTGCCTGGTGCATGTGAATGAGAAAAACTCTGAGAAACATCTTGTTTTTCTGGCCCAACTTCTGCAGTCTTTTCACACGCCAAGGATCTTCAGTGTAAGTCAAAGAACTATTTTCACTTTTCTATATTTCTTTTTTCTGTTTTGTAGACCAAAAAAAAGATCATACAATGTCTTTTTTTATATATTGAGCAGCTTTGATTTCCGTCTGTTTGGATAAAATTAAATTAAACTCTTATCATAATATTTGTATTTCACTCATCTCAGACCTTACTTGAATTTGATGAAGACGAACCTGGAGATGATAAATGGAGGAAAGAGAAGAACCCAGCGGTTCGGTTCCTGTTGAAGCGGGTGGTCGTGTGGCTCGCTGAGATGGGGTGCAACAATACGGAGCACTTGGTGGAGATGGTTTTCAGCTCACTCTGCTGCTGCAGCCTGGAGGAGACCACACACATTCTCAATCACATCACCACGGTAACTGCATCCTCATTCGTTTGAGGTCCAGCTACAGTTTTATTACCATTTTCTCTAAAGGTTGGTGTCTCTTCTTTCTAGATGGGTTTGCAGTGGGGAGTTATCCTGCAAATTATTCAGAGGGTGAATATAATTCTGTTTCTATCAAACTTAAACTATTTAGTTTACTCGTAGAAATCGCTTTTTTGACAGTTTTCTGATTTTTAAAGGCATGTAAAGATTCTGAGGCTCGCACAAGCTGCAGGGAATGGCTGAAAGGTTCACTTCTTGGTGAGCAGCTGTTGGGACTGACCGAAGAGCTGTGCAAGGTCGGGCGAAGCTCTGCGTCTTCCACAACTCAGACAAGCAACCCGAGCTGGACGCTCATTAGTCTTGTTCTCTCTCAAAACAGCAACAGTGGTAAATACAGTCTCTGATATTGCCTAAAGTTTTTGTCTGTTTGACAAACAGTTGATATATCTAAAATTTTGTTGTTTTGTGCTCTCAGAGTCTTTGATAGGGGAGGTGTACATGGAGAAAATGTTAGAGAGGCTCCACACCACTCTGTCTGAGGCGAAGAGTCTGTCTGACGCTGGCAACATGGAGCCACTTATCTCCTTCATCTGCGACGTGGCTTCGTCTTTCTTCTCCTCCGTACAGGACTGCCTTCTGCTCCTCTCTGCTGAGGAGCTCCTGCTGACAGTCTTCAAGCTGACCGCTCAAGATCAAAGACACACTCACTTGTCCGGTAGGCACGCACCCTTCAGAAAATGCCTGATTAAACTTTGGGAGAAAGAACTAATATGTGTTCCTCATGCTTTGGCAGAATCACTGTTGGAAAAGCTGAAGAACGTGTGTGTAGCTGGGGTCAAGTCACTGGTGCTACACTGTGAATGTGGCGTCAGGGAAGGCGGGTTCCTGCACAGTGCTGCCCTCTGGGTCATGAAGCAGCTGCTTAGCATATCTATGGATATTCAAAGGTAAATCTTAGCTGTTCTTGTATCCCTAATTAGTTTGAAACATCTTTCAAATTTTAAAGAAGTCCGCATGTTGTTAAAAATGATTCCTTTTTTGATTTAGTTTGCAGGTTCTTGTCGGAGCTGTCCAAAGCTTGGTGGAAACAATCCTTTCTGTCGGGGGCCAGGCTACCTCTATTCTCAGCCAATTTTTTACCCATTTGACACCGAGCCAGACTGAGTGGACCAAAATCAGACACGCCCTGTCTCCGCAGGTCAGCAAGCCGATGCTTGACCTTTGGAACCATACCAGGCTTATAAAATAAATGTTTTAAGGAGCTCTTGCAAAAGTAATCCTACCCCTGAAACATTTTCCTGATGTTGTCACATTAGAACAACAAACTTCAGAAATTAACATCATTCCTGATCTAAAGGACGAGCAGTTTGGGTTAAAAGGGCCAGTTGCAGCTCAGAGAGCAACAGACCAAATAGGTTTAAGATGAAAAAATAAAAATAGTTTTTTAGCTAATATTTTGAATCCCGTGACATACTGCATTGGTGTCCTTTTAATTATATTACCCTACACAGCAGAAACTGATCCGAAATTATAAAAATGTAAATAAAACAATCAAAGAGGAAGTTTTTATACAATAAATATCTAATAAAGTGCATTGAAATGTGTCCCTTTCAGGTGATGGGGGAAAAAAAAAAAAAAAAAAAAAAAAAGTTTGAGGTGTAGGAATACTTGAGGAGGCCCTATAAAAAGAAAACATTTAGCATTCATGTTATATTTCTTCTTTCCTCCTGTTGTCTTCAGTGGGTCAAATCTCCTTTACTGTCCAGCCGTCACAGAGGAGTCTGTGAAAAACCCACCAAGGACATGTGGAAGTTGAAGGATTCAAACAGGCTGCCGGCTCACCTCTGCGTCTGTGCTGTCTTGGGAAGAGTGACGCAGACTGCTGCAGCTTCACCTTGTGACCAGATGGAGGCGCCGCGTCCTTCATTCCTCCCAAACCTTAAGGACGCAGGTAAACGCTGAGTCTCCATTAAGAAGGGGCTCTTTTTTTCTAAATGCATCTCATTCGTCACCTCTTAAGCATTAATGATGCTTTTATGTTTAAATGGTATAATTTAACAGTTTCAGAACTGCTGTATGCACTGCAGTGGTGTAAGGAGCTTGACTACAGACCCGCGGTAGCATCTGGGTATCACAACCTGCTGGCTGAATGGGGGCTATTGGATGGACTCCATGGCAAAGTTCCAGTGAATTCTCTGCTAGAGATCCTTTACTTAAAGTGAGAATTATCTGTTTTATTTTCTGTTTTTAAACATAATCTGATTAAATTTGTCTTCTTTTGCAACCATCAGGTCAGTGACCGAGGGAGGTTTGTGGTCTCTGACTCTGGAGAACTACATCCTCACCCACAATTTGGCAGCCACTCACAGAAGAGCTCTTAATAGACTTTACGACAGCGCAGATAGGTCAGTTTTTATAATTATTTTAAATATTTATTTTGCTTCCACATTCTGACATCTAAAGTTGTAAATCCTTTCTTTTAAAAGTATACATTGCTTTAGTCTTTTCCCAGTTTCTCTGAGCAAACTAAGCACGCTCCAGGTACTCTGCCCTCTGATGTCCAAAGAAGACAGAGAAACTCTGATTGCCTTGGCAACTGCTGGAATAGTCAACTGGCAAGAAAATGAAAGTGAGACGCCTCTAGAAACACACTTATTACAGGAATCCATACCTTCTTGATTTATATATGCAATTACTGATGTTTGGCTGTTTGTTTCAGGTGTTTATGGCTGTCTAGCAGTGCTGCTGTGCTGTCTTAACGGCAACACACCGGTAGAAGAGGAGGTCATTCAGGCTATCCTCGCCACTATCATGGAATGGAGAAACAGCAGGGAGGATTGGTTCCTCTTTAGCTGGTAATGGAGTTACACTAAGCAAGCTATTTGTTGGGTTTATAAACACCCCCACTGACATGTCTGAGCAATTTCACTAAGATTATTGCTAAGTTAACAGTCCAGGGTTTTGAAGCCTTTCCACGAACAAGGGGATCTGCAGCATGTATTGCAAAAAAAACAAGTTTGATCTAAAGATTTCATGATGTGACCCACGGACTGTGTTGCCTTTGTGTGGATTTTTCTTAGAAAATGTTCTCAGAAGGCTGGTGAAGTCCAAGCCCCGATGTGTCAATTGTGTGGGGTTTGTCATAGATAAGTTCATCTACTGTTTGTAAACAAGCTGAATCTGTGTATTCCAGTGATCTTTCTGAAACAACATCTGAACAGCTGAACCTCAACGTGGAGATGATCCGATTCTTGTCTTGGCTGGTGAGCCGTTGTCCAGCTGTCCTTGGTGGAAACCAGTGGGACTTTTTACTCTGCTCCATGTTGGCCTGGTTGGAGGTGAGACCAAGCTCCCAAAAAGTTCTATATGACCTTTATGAGAATAGATGCAAATATTATTTTTGGATATTCCTTTACTTTTTCCACATTTTGTCATGTTACAACCACTTATTTCTATGTATTTCTATTCTAATCCATGTATTTTTTTATATCATTTTAAGTGATCAGAAAACCCAAGTTGGGAAAAGTGTACATCCTCATTATGTTCATTTTTGCGCTGATCATAATATACTACCTCCTCCCACTGAATGTCTAGTATCTCTCCACTCTTTCAGAGCATTTTGCAGTGGCCATAGTGATAAATATTGCTAGATTATGTCAGTTGCAGTTTGTCGCTGTATTTTCTTCTTTTTGTCTTCCTCACTTTGTGCTCCCTGCAGCATTATCTTTTTTTGCACGGTCCTCCAACCATCTAATTATTAGCATGTAAAAAAATCAAGTTCATAACAATTTGATTAGTTTTGCCTGAAATTTTTATCCCTCTAAAAGTTATTTGTAACATAAATATCAACAACACTTATAATGCAATGACAATATATTCCCTGTATTTTGCACAGCTCTAATAAGTCTACTTTTAAAAGTTTCTCTGCTCTGAGCTGCTTTGTTTTTTTGTTTTTTTTTTTACCTATTTCAGTTGTTGCCTGTCTGCTGTGCTCCTTGTTCTTTGTGATGCTGTTTTTTTTTCAGTAAGCAAACCACAGAGGACCTTCACAGAACAGCAAATGGTGGCACTGGATTTTGTTTTAGGGGCATTAGACTAAAGAGGGCAGAATGAAAATGCATCAGCCAATATTTACCTGTTTCTGTTGGGGTATAGCAATTCATTAATAAAGTTGATTAATTGGATTATTTGTTTATAGATATTTTTTCAAACAATTTGGAATTTTTTTTCTTCTGCCAATCCACTCGCTAGGCTTCCACAGCTCAGAGTGACATCAGCTCATCACTGTTCTTAGATGTGTTCTAATAACTAATAAACTAATTGACTATCGGATCCACGAGCTGCAAACATTTAATTTTTTTTTCTTCTTTTTGCTGTGAAACTTGATTATTTTCCAAGCTTGTTTCACATTTTGTTGCCCTTTAAATTAAAACATGTCCTTTGGGATGATTGAAATCAAAGCTAATTTTTTTAAAGCAAAATAAGTAATTTCTTATTTTTAGTGATGAAAAAATAAGCAATCAATTTGATTTGTAATGAAAAAAAGCCGCTCAGATTTTTAAGCCACATCACTCTTTTTCTATATGTTTGTATTTGTAAATAAAGGTTAAAAAATACAAGTTAATTTTCTTTGCAATAAAAAAAGATATGTACTTCTTTGGCCTATAAATAAAATTGATTAAAGTTTGTGATTAAGACAAATTGTTTTTTAATGAAATTGTAAGCTTTGCTGTTGAGGAGGGGGATAAAAATTATGACAAACCTCAATATTATTTTTGGCTTCTTTTTAGGCACCATATTTAAAAAAAACAAATTCATATTAACTTGGTTTTCCTTCTTTTTTATCCGCTCCCAGACGGCCAGTGAGAATGTGAGCAGCCTTTGGAACCCTTGGGTCCAGCTGTTTGTGTGCGAGAACTCCAGGTTGATCGTAACTCTGAATCAGTTCTTCACGTCGTCGTCTTCTGAAGAACTGGAGAAGCTGCCAGCAGAGCTGGCTGGTGAATGGAAAGACTTCTTCGTAGAGGGAATCTACAACCTCCTGTTACCCTTGCCGGTTAAAATCACTGGTAAGTGTGTGAGGTTGATCATGGCGAATAACTGTAGTTCCTCTTAAAAAATAATTTGTTTTTAACTTTTTCCAAGCATTGTTAGGTTTTTTATTTACATTTTTTTTTAAACTACAAACAACCCTTTTTTTATATATATATATATATGTGTATGTCTTTAGCACTAGTCTTTATTTTAATGTTTTTACTGACACTTAATTTTTGTGATTGTGGTTTAAAAAGAGACCTTTCCTGAACCGGATGACCCTGTGTTCCCCATGGCTGTTCTGCAGTCGCTTTGTTTGGCTCTGACCTACATTCCAGTGCAGCAGCTAAACCAAAATGCTTTGCCACCACGATTCATCGCCGACCAGAAGACGAACCTGCCGGAGTCTCTGCAGACGCTGTTGAACACCCTGTGTCCCCTGCTGCTGTTTAAGGCCAGACCTTTGCAGATAACTGTTCACCACATGCTGGAAAAGTAAAGGTTTCTCTTTCTTACAGTGAAAAGTTTGATTCTGTCTGAAAAGTGACATAAAGAGTCAAATCTCTAGAGTTAAAATGGAAAAAAAAAAATCTCTAGAGTTAAAATGGAAAAAAAAAGGTGTTGAATGTGTCAAAGCCTTTTTATTCATGTTAGCTGAATTATAGCACACATTGTTAAACGACTTTATTATCAATACAGGGTGATGCCACAGCTGCCTGAGTGTGACGGGGAAGGTGATAACAACAAGTCTGATGATGACAGAGATGAGCCATGTCTGTAAGTGAAAGTAATGAAACTCTAGCCTTAACGTGAACTTGGCTATTAGTAATCCTCTATGCATGTATGTAAATAAATACATTAAATGCACATTATGGCTGAAAAAATTAGACTTTTCTTTTTCATACCAGACTTTGTTATTAGATAGATAGATAGATAGATAGATAGATAGATAGATTGATTTCCACTTAAGTCTTTGAGGAAAAAAAGAAGAGAATTACCTTAAAAAAACATTTATTTCAGTCCATTCTATTGCCACCAAATCCAAGCTCAGAAACAGGCTTGTAGGAAACCTTAGTACCTACTTGGATTAGTTTTCATATACATCTGAGAACAAAAAGTAAAATTGGATGCCTATACCAAAGTAGTTCATGATTAAAGAAAATCCCAATTTTCCAAAGATTAAATCTCTACAAGCGGCTTATTCGATAGATCAATACAACTGATGCATCTTTCCGCACTAAAAGAATGTTTTGGCTCTTAGATCTCCTCCAGCTTCACTCATGGCCATCCTGTCGACCTGTGAAGAGCTGTGTGACAGCATCCTAGCAGCCGTTCAGGTGGGAGAGTTTGCGGTGGTCCAGCCTCTCAGTGTGGAATACTCCTGCATCCTGGCATACCTTCTTGCATGGAAGCTGCTCCTGACGTTTTTCAAATCCTCTCCCTCCCATGTGAGTTTATTTCTAAGTTCCTCTGCAGCAGTGGGTTTATTAAGACTTGGGAAGCTGGTTTTCATGTTTTGCTATGCTGGTTAACTTTTTTTTTTCTTCTCTTTTTTTCCCTAGCTACGTGCCCATTATGCTCAGTATCTTAAGAGAAGCCGTTCCCTTAACAATCTTCTCCTCCATCTCTTCAAACTGATGCCAGAGAACCCGGTTTGCCCAGGCCAGGGGGCGGAGAGCAAGGAGAGTAAAACCTTCTTCACTGAGAGCCTGCAGCTCACAGTTGACAGTAAGTCAGGATCAGACTCCTAGTGTCTTTCTGAGGTTGTCACGTTCCTTAAAAGTTGTAACAGGACATACAGTCCTTTGCTAAATGTTTTGAATAGTTTTTTTTTCCAACTATAAACTTTAATGGATTGGTTTGGATTGTATGTGATGGGTTAAAAAAAGAAAAAGAAAAAATATTTAATAAATGTTAGGAAAATGAAGGATTTTCAAAAGTGTTTAAATATATTCATCTTAACAACCTAACATCACAAATCAACCAACCAAGATATGACTGTTCATCACAAACGGGCTACTTAAGGACCACATTATTCAGAGACACAGCCATGAGGGCCATACTAACTCTGAAAGAGCATTAATGAATCTGTTGATAAGAAATTACACCACAAACTCTGTCCATGTAAAAGTAGAGAGAAAGAGATAATGATCTTTCAAGAATTTAATGTTTTGTTTTTAGAGATCAAGAGTTCGGTCCTACTTTATTTTGTATGACTAAGAACAAAAGCTCTTAAAATGTCTGGTTTTCATTTTGCTTAAGCCCTGAAGATGTGCATGTCTCTCGCAGATCAGGATTTAATGGATGGTGACCATGACAAAACTAACCTGGCATAAACCAGATTTATCCTTTAGTTCAATTTTAATCCTACTCAGTATCTATCTGGAAAGGCTTATCTGGAAAGTGTTTGCAGAAGGAGGTTCATCCAGTAAAATTCTTCAGGCTGATTGTGTAAATCACCAAGTGGCTTCTGACTCCATGTCGAACTTTTAACCAATCACAGAAGCAGTAGCAGCTGTGACATATCGCATTCTTCATTTGGTTTTCACAAGTAGCAGAGTTAAGTGATAAATCAAACTCCTACCAAATCAGGTCTGGAGCAACGTGCAGGCATCTTCCCATCTTTAAAGACACAAATCGTGTCCTTTTGCATGTTTTGAGAACAAGAAATGGAGAGTATTCCAGCTAAAGCAGGCTGAATAGTGGAGCCTACAGACACGTCCACCGGTGCAGACATGTTAGTTTTGCTGCAGTCTGCAGTTTCTGGTTGATTTCATACACGTCACTGCATTTCATTGGTGCTAAATATTTCTGTATTGATTTCTGCACCTACTGGCTTCTGGCAAGATCTAGCAATTGTTAGGATCAATGATGTGTGAATTTATAACACCTTAATATTAGCGGCCTGTTGCGTCAGAACTGATGTTTTCCACAGTAGTTAATCTAATTAAGACAGTTGCTCTGTCTGGATATACAGTTATAATCTTCATTCTGTACGTGGCAATCTTGTTTGCTGTTCAACACATCGGCATGGAAAATGCTCTTGTCAATTAAGACAAAAATCTGTTTTCGGCCCGCATGCAAAATGCTATATGTGCCAAAAAATACCACAGTACATCATTCAGATCACACCATCCTTTAACTACAACATACAGTAAATCGTCCCCCTAACACGATGCTAGGAAAGAAGGAATGATCTTCAGTGCTGGAGAAAAATCCGTTTTCCAGTCAGAGGATTTGTGGATGAGGTGCTGGTTTAGCTTCTAGCAGAACAATGATCCTAAGCCAGACCTAAAATAAAAAAGAATCACTGGCAAGAATTGGAAAGGAATATTCAGATGCTCTCCATCCAACCTAGAAACGAATAAGCCGGTTAAAACACATTAACCCAGAATCCTGAGTTCATGCAATAAATACTCAAACAAATCATCTTAAAGTGCATTTTGAACATTTTATGTATACAGATTTAATACCATGGGGCCCCCAGTATGCCACAGTTATGTATCCATGCTCTTTCTCTGCACTCCTTCCTTTTTATGCTTCTGTAGATTCTCTCCTACATGTGTGGACCTGTTTATGTGGGCTCACCATAACCTTTGTCACTTTGAGGACGTAACCTACATAAGAAAGAAAACTGCCTCTGACTGGCTTCTTTTCAGGATTTCCTGCCTATTAAAAAATAAGGTCATGTTTTGTTTTCTTATTAAAGGGAAAGTACATTTCATTCTTTGTGTTCTGTCTTTACTACAGAGAGTGTTGGCATTGAGTCGGAGCTCCCTCACCTGGCCTGCAGTGTATACTACAGCACAGTGCAGGACCTCCCTGCTATGGTGCGTCTGTGGTGGAACAGTCAGGAGAAGAGAGTGAGCTCTGCCGTGGAGAAGTTCACCAGCAAATACGTCAGTCCAGTTTTGTCAGCCCAGGAGATCTCCTCCGTCCATGACAGCACTCAGATGTTTGACAGCATGACTGTAAGTCAGCAGGCTCAGCATGATCTGCACAGCTAAAACAGCCCTAAGGAGCATTTGTTATATTCTAAACAGCCTTTGCTAGGAAACAGTCATTTTCTAGACTGAAAGCATTAAAACGTCAAGTTCAATAGATGTACGTACATCTGTTGTGTTATAATGGGCTTTGTATAACCCCTACCTGATCCATACCATCAGCTCATTTGAGCATCTGAAAGCAGATATACAACCAGGTTGCCATAAATAGTGTAATTATGGTACTAAAAGCATTTATTTCTATCATTAAATCACCAAAGAATGCTCAATTACATGTAAATATATATTTTTTACTTTTCTGGGAAAATTGTAAGCATTTTACGTTTTCTCCTAAACTGCTTGTCTGACGTCAACATGGGACATACTCAGCAGTCTGGGAAAATATGATTACACCGTGTGTATCAGCATTTTACTTGTTCCTTTCTGGTGATTATGCATTATACGAGAGGCAAAACTAAAACTTGAAAATGCTAGGTTTATGTTTAAATACCAAGCCGAAAAAGTTAGCTCCCAGAAGTAGCTTAGGATCCCATTTTTTGGGATGGATCAGGCACAGACGAGTGATAAATGAGTAAGGATTTAAATGAATTTATTTTCTTAGAAAATACATGATTAACCTTTTAGTATAATTCTTATTTTTGGGCAGAGAAAAAATAGTGTTGGTCTCTTTTATGAAGTAAAATTGAGGGCAACCCGGATGTATATTGGGTTGTGCAAACTAGCTAATGAAGCTAGTGATACAGTGCTATATACTATGAAACGCACAGCTAGCATAAGTATGTCAGTTGTGTATGTGTGTTTAACAGAAATTAGTTTCTTAAATTGTTTTAAAGTCCTTCAGTTTAGCCCCTCCTGTGCAAAATTTTACATTTGCACATTATATCGATTTTTTTTCTTTCACCTGAGGGTCTAGAACTCTTGGTTCTTTTGGTTTAGTCTTTGTTTACTCCATCAAAGCACACTAACCATATCTGATTTGGACAACTATATTTTACAATAACGTTGCCTGATCTAAAATGATCTAATCTCAACCTTACTCACAGAAATCAGCAAATCAATTCCTATTAAAGTGTGCTAAAATTACGTACACAAATTTCCCTACGAAATCTAAGATACCATTTTATATTAATATCTAAGATTCTTTTTAGAAGCAACCCTTCAAAACAGTGAAATAAACTGGATTTATTTTAGGTTTAGGGTTGAAAATTGGCACATTATTTATATATATATATATATATATATATATATATATACACTCACCGGCCACTTTATTAGGTACCCAATGCTAGTAACGGGTTGGACCCCCTTTTGCCTTCAGAACTGCCTCAATTCTTCGTGGCATAGATTCGACAAGGTGCTAGGAGCATTCCTCAGGGAGTTTGGTCCATACTGACATGATGGCATCACACAGTTGCCGCAGATTTGTCGGCTGCACATCCATGGTGCGAATCTCCCGTTCCACCACATCCCAAAGATGCTCTATTGGATTGAGATCTGGTGACTGTGGAGGCCATTTGAGTACAGTGAACTCATTGTAATGTTTAAGAAACCAGTCTGAGATGATTCCAGCTTTATGACATGGCGCATTATCCTGCTGAAAGTAGCCATCAGAAGTTGGGTACATTGTGGTCATAAAGGGATGGACATGGTCAGCAACAATACTCAGGTAGGCTGTGGCGTTGCAACCATGCTCAATTGGTTCCAAGGGGCCCAAAGAGTGCCAAGAAAATATTCCCCACACCATGAAACCACCACTACCAGCCTGAACCGTTGATACAAGGCAGGATGGATCCATGCTTTCATGTTGTAGACGCCAAATTCTGACCCTACCATCCGAATGTCGCAGCAGAAATCGAGACTCATCAGACCAGGCAACGTTTTTCCAATCTTCTATTGTCCAATTTCGATGAGCTTGTGCAAATTGTAGCCTCAGTTTCCTGTTCTTAGCTGAAAGGAGTGGCACCCGGTGTGGTCTTCTGCTGCTGTAGCCCATCTGCCTCAAAGTTCGACGTACTGTGCGTTCAGAGATGCTCTTCTGCCCACCTTGGTTGTAACGGGTGGTTATTTGAGTCACTGTTGCCCTTCTATCAGCTCGAACCAGTCTATCCATTCTCCTCTGACCTCTGGCATCAATAAGGCATTTCCGCCCACAGAACTGCCGCTCACTGGATGTTTTTTCTTTTTCAGACCATTCTCTGTAAACCCTAGATATGGTTGTGCGTGAAAATCCCAGTAGATCAGCAGTTTCTGAAATACTCAGACCAGCCCTTCTGGCACCAACAATCATGCCACATTCAAAGTCACTCAAATCACCTTTCTTCCCCATACTGATGCTCGGTTTGAACTGCAGGAGATTGTCTTGACCATGTCTACATGCCTAAATGCACTGAGTTGCCGCCATGTGATTGGCTGCTTCGAAATTAAGTGTTAACCAGCAGTTGGACAGGTGTACCTAATAAAGTGGCCGGTGAGTGTATATATATATATATATATATATATATATATATATTAGTGCTGTCAATCGATTACATTTTTTTAATCGCGATTAATGGCATTTTGATCGCACATTTTTTTCCTGATTGAAAATCATTTAAATACTCTCGATGACATACAAAAAAATACATACAGGCTAGGTTTGTGCCAATGTTCTTTTTTTTTAATGAGAACAGGTCACAGACACTGATTTATGCCATAGAAACATATGGCAAGAAGATGGGGACGCATGTAGTAAAAAATAACAAATATGTAGCCAAAAAAAAAGGCCCTGAAAACAGGCTGATGTAAAAGACAGTCTTTACAGTTAATACAGTCTTTTGAACAAAGACAAGCATTTTACCCTACTGCTATAAAATGTAGTAGAGTTAACATTAGATGTTAATTAACACGGCACTTTAAAGCAGCTTTTTTATTTTCCTAGAATAAACAGTTTGATCCCTTGACAGCATTAAGTCATCTAATGAAACCAGCAGGATTTTGTCACCAATTTCTTACCTCCTTATTTTGTTAAACTCTGCTGATGCATGTTAGCCGATGCAGATTGCACTTTAAGAGCTGTGATGCCAGAAAAAAACAGCATTAGAATAACTTTTCTAGACGTCCTACAGCCTGTGTGTACAGTGTCTGTGTTAAAAAGCCTTCCATGAGCTTTTGATGATTGTTTTAGGAACAAAGGTGACCTCAGAAAGTGTTTGTTAGAGATCCTTCAAAAAGATAAAGTGGGTATACAGCTGATATGAGGTATAAGATAAAAGCATTTTATTTTTCTTATTCAGCCTTTCATTTCTCTTTGTTCTTTTTCTGCTGAGTTTTATTCACAACTTGAAATAACAGCAGATATACTCTTCAAAGTGACTTCTAAAATCCCAACACTTCCTCTGTCTTTATCACCAACGCTTAACATGTTCACTTTGAGTTGTATTATTGTCCACATATTCATATCATATCATCTGCTTGCTTTGGTAATGCATTCGCAAATTGAAAAAAGATGAAACATTCCCAAACGCTAATCAGAAGCTTAAGCTGAAAGTCGTCCATTTTCCATCACTCCCCACTCATTTCTTCGTTTTTTATTAACTTTAAACTGAAGCAAAGTTTCTGATGCAACATTGCTTTTTTTTAAGAAAAAGCTCTCAATATTTTTTGTCCAATTAAATTTAATGAACTCTCATTTGTGTAAAAAGCCCTCGGTTCATTAATTTTGATCTGGGTTTTTAACTGTATTATCGCTCCCTGATGATCTGATCTGTTCGAGGCCTTTTTTAATCCTTTTGCCTCAGGTCAAGGCCCGCTCAGCAGCACGAGAGGTGATCGCTACCTACTCTGTGGACGACATCTACATCGAGTTGGTGATTCAGCTGCCGCAGAACTACCCTCTGGGCTCCATCGCTGTGGAAAGTGGGAGACGTGTGGGCGTAGCCGTGCAGCAGTGGAGGAACTGGATGCTACAGCTGAGCACCTACCTCACACATCAGGTAGAAAAACAATCAATACATCCGCTTCAGGCACTAAACACTCAGGTGTTTTTAAGGTGCCTTGTGTTTTGTTTTTCTGAGATTAGTGGTTGAAAGCAGAATTGTTTCTGTGGTTAGAATGGCAGTATAATGGAGGGCCTGGCTCTGTGGAAGAACAACGTCGATAAGCGCTTTGAGGGCATCGAGGACTGCATGATCTGCTTTTCTGTCATCCACGGCTCCAACTACTCCCTGCCTAAGAAGGCTTGCCGTACCTGCAAGAAGAAGTTCCACTCTGCCTGTTTGGTGAGGCAGATTTGATATGAGAGTATTAATGTAATTTAATCACCCGATTAGAGCTGGTGTTAATATTTCTTTCTTTCTTTTTCTGTAGTACAAATGGTTCACCTCCAGCAACAAGTCCACCTGCCCGCTCTGCAGAGAAACCTTCTTTTAGTACTCCACTCAATTCGGGATGAAAACAGCTATTACCGGAGGACTGGACCGATGTTTACAAGCAGAATATTATCTCAAAGCCAATCCAGAATGCTGTATAATTTCTTAGATTGAAGTAATTTCTGCAAACATTTCAAGCTATTCCTATTTTTCCATCCCATGTGTCCATATTGAAATGTTGCTTATAGTTCTCTAACTGCATGTATATAGCAGTGCTTTTCTGTATCGCTCATGGGAAAGATCAATGCCCTCTTGTAAGCTTCATCTTCTTCAAATCCCCAACATGCATTGCAGAAAAAAATGATATCATGAAACTAATTTGATTTAGGAGATAAAATGATTTTGATGTGATGGAAAGGGTGAAAAGCTTATAGAAGCATTACTTCTGAGTCAGTTTTCCTTGTAAATTTCCTAATATTTAGGAGTGTAAAGTGATTGCCTGATTAGGGACATTTTATATTTCAGAGGCATGAAACAGAACTTTAAAAAAAAAAAATCCAATATCAGAGCCCAACACTGTGTGTCTTACCCTGTGCCTACATCCACCTGTACATGATGTTAAAGAAATGAAAATAAATCTTCCTGGATAATATTACTGGCAGAGAGGTCTAATTAATCACAAGTTTCTACATCTTATATTATATTTGAAGCTATAGTTTTTCCTCTAATTGGTTTTATATATAGAAATGTTACAACCTGAATAATGGTGTAGGAGATTGACCTGACAACCTGACGGTTGTCCAGAAGACAGTCGTTAACATCCTTCACAAGAAGGGAAAACTTGACATTACTTAAAAGCTGGTTGTTCTCAGCTAGAACTCAATGATTTCCATAGAAAGGTGAGTGGAAGGAAATGGTTATGGCAGAAAAGAAAATAAGTCGTTAAAAATAAACTTGGCAGGAATTGGGTGGAGTTGCACTGACAAACCAGGGAAAATGGCAGCAACTATTTTATCACTTATGTTAAGCCACTTCTGAAACGAAGAGAGCATCCGGGGGTATATTTCTGGGCTAAAGAGAAAGAGCAAAATATTTCTTGGCAGGCTGAAAATCTTGAGATTAAAAACATGTGGCATTTTAATTTGGATATTGAGGTCAATCCAAGCTGCTAGAAGTCCAGTGTGATGTTTGCACCATCTGTGATGATTAGGGAAGCCATGTCATCTGCTGAGTTGGTTAACTGGATTATGAAGTCTAAAGAACACCCCCCTTGTTTCCCTCTGCTGAAAAGCTTTATGAAGATACTGATTTCAATTCTACCTGCTGACGCTGCTGAAAGCAACTACTGAATATTGTATAGAGAGATAAAGGCTACTATTAAAACACCTGTACATCCTGAAAGCAGCTAATCCACAGACTGTTCCCTGCTATAATGATACATTTATGTTATACTATGGTTTCTTTTGCTTGAACCATAGCTTATTAGTGGTTCCTAGAATTTCTAAAAGTAGAATGGGAGGCAGATCTTTTAGTTATCAGGCTCCTCTCCTGTGGAACCATCTACCAGTTTTAGTCCGTGAGGCAGACACCCTGTCTACTTTTAAGTGTAGGCTTAAAATGTTCCTTTTTGATAAAGCCTGTAGTTCGAGGGGCTCAGATTATCCTGAGCTATCTCTATAGTTATGCTGCTATGGGTTTAGACTGCTGGAGGACATAGGCACCCCTTTTCATCATTCTAGCTCTACTCTCCCATTCTGCAGAATTTGTTCAATCTCTAATGCTATGCTCTGTCTGCTTTTTCATAGTAGTTTCATCTGGTATGTTTCTGTTTGACCGTGACACCATCCTGGAGATAAATATCAGCTGTGCTGCTGCCATCAACACCTTTGTTTATAAATGTTGGAGCTTGGCCTGTTTTTCAGTGTAGTCCTGTTTTTCCTGCTGTGACTAACTGTATGTGCCCTCTTTCATCCTTTGATTTGGGGGCTGGCTCTGAACTCATCTGCCTGGCTTTGTGTTTCCTGGATGGGGACCTGTGGAGCTGGTTGACAGTTGTATTTTGTATCTATTCTTCTTTTCTGTCTCCTTGAACCCCAGTCATCTTCGGCAGATGGCTCCTCACAATGAGTCTGGTTAAACTGGAGGTTTCTTCCTGTTAAAAGGGATTTTTTCCTCTTCACTGTTGCTACAAGCATTCTAGGTGTGAGGGATATCTGTCAGGTGTATGATTCCATGCAATGAGGGGGTTTTCCTTAGACAAAAAACTTGAAATCAATATGACTGTATGATCTGGTTGAATTGTGTCTCTTAAGATCCTTGAGGTGACATGTGTTGTGAATTGGGGCTATATAAATAAACCAGATTTATTTGAATTAAAGCAAACCATACAGATGCGATCTGATCAATGGATAGGACAAGTCCTTACATAATAAACATTGCAGTTTTGACATGAAGTAGCAAGTGATCATTGAAGGTCATGAAGAAAACCCTTTTTCTGTTTTCAAATATCCTGTTAGTCTTTCTGTACAACTATAAGATAAAACTCTGTTTCCATGAAAAGGTTGTAATTAGCTTCTGTCCGTGACTGCCATTGCTGCAGTGCCCCAAGCTCATTTGTCTTGGGTCCACCACATCCTCCTGTTGAATAATTTATCTATTTAATGGAGACTTGCTCTCATCACAGTTGTTCCTATGGAATTAATTATGACGGATTAAGCGTGATCAATGAATTAATCCCTTTGATTTTCTTTTCTGTCTGAAGCTTGTGTGTAAGTTTGTCATTTGTAAGTCATTATTGTGGTCAAATTTCATCAATACATACAACCAACATTCATCATCATCTGCCCTTGACCTTTTTAATTGCCATTGATCTGTTTGGCAGGCATAAATATTTATACTGAGGGCTCCCTCTGTCTCATGAGTTTTGACAGAAACACTCACACCAATAGCCTCAAGTCTTATTGCTTATTAACTGCTTGATTAAGCAGTGGTGCAAATGTTATGAACCACATACACACAGTTCTGTGTGAGGCTCGTTCTTTGCATAGGCTGAATCATTTCTGAACCAGAAGATGGCAGTGTGACCAAACAAAGACTGGCAAACAGTCTGCAGAGAAACTCCTTACCTGAGACAATGGACACATTAAACCCCTGGGAAAAGAAAGGCTTTGTTCTGTTTGCTTAGAGAGATTACTATTTTATTTGTGTTTATTTTACCCTCTTTTGCTTTATCGATAAGTACATAAAGATGGGTATTTAAAATAAATTCCATTAAAATGATTTGATGAAAATGGTTCTGTGGATGCACTGGTGCTTTGGCATGCTGGAAATGAAATGTTGCAAATCTGCTTTGTGTTTGGAGAGCATTATTGAAAAGTTGGCTGTAAGATTGATCCAGTAGTTGGCGCTGTTGTTTCATCCAGGTAAAAAGCGGCTGCCTCATTTAATAACTGAGCTCTTCTATAGGGGGAGTCTGCATATTTTGTTCATGGTGAATCTTCTGTGTGTGCTCCAACTTCCTCCATCAGTCTAAAAAAGACATATGAGGTTAATTGGGAACTAAATTGCCCCTGTTTCTGTGTGCATGTTTGGTCTATGTTGTATCCAGCCTTTTGCAAAAAGACTAAAGCTGTAATGGACTCCAACAGTTAACCTAAGACCCTAAACATTATGAAGCGGGTACAGAAATTGAATGGAGAGCTAATTGAAAAGCTTTATCCAGGCTGGTGGACAATATATCTAAAGCCACATATATATGTTGCACAGTTTTGAAAAGTAAGTACTCTTAAACTTTTCCACATTTTACAAACAGCAACCATGAAATTTAAATGTTTTTCCTTTTACAAATAAAACTCTTTCTAGGGTTTTAAACGTTACTCCATAAACCCACCTTAACACATGATCTAGGTAGCATTAGAATCATGCTTTCGACATCCTTATCCTCAGCAGGGACATGGATGCTGGTTAGAGCTTATTGCAACATGGAGGGAGTTAAATGTAAAGCAAAGACACATGTTTTACGCTCCAAAAGACAAAAAATAGGGTTAGAGGTCTACTTCTAGATAGGTTAAAAAACCTAGACCATCAAAATTTTAAAATGGCATAATTATAAATAAAGGATAGATGGACGTATGGTTATTCTAGTTTTATAGATATTCCAATTCAAATGCATGGTGCACTCTGATTTATTTTTGAAAAACTTTGAAGACCACGTATCTTTTCTACATAACAATCCTGCACCACTTTCTGCTGTTCCATTTGGTAAGATTCCCCTAATGTACCCCTAAGTTTATACTTATTTTGAGATTAAATGTGTAAAAATGTTCAATTTATATACTTTAACAAGGCACTGTAGCTGTGAAAGTGTTACAGATGCCCTCCTACCCATTTGATTTTAAGCTTCTCGCATCAACCAGCTGTACCACTCCATGTTAATTAGCAGTCAACCTGGCTGTAGTGACTTCAATCACTGGCCTTTGTGGCTTTGGTGAATGATTTGTGCAAACTTAGTTACCTGATAATTATCCAGACCTGGGTAGTCCTGATCTAACTCCCCCCTGAACCATTTGTCAGCCCCATTTGTATTCAAGGTCATTTGTGGGAGGCTAGTCTCATCCTGGTCACGCCTCTCCACAGCATTGCATGCAGCCGTTGGTCTCTGGGAAGGACTTCAAATTACTCTGTTCGTGTGTGTTTTGTGTGCAGAGACGCTGTACAAGCACATTTGCCCAACAGTATAACTGCTAATATTAGTTCCATTGAAATGAATCCCACATAGTAATTCTGTTTGCCTCTTTGCAGCTGGTCTCCCACTCTGTGCCTCTCCCTTATGTTGTCATATACCGCAGCTAAAAGAAAAAAAATAGTTCAAAATCCCACACCGCTTACAATCAATATCTGGGTGACTGTTATCCTGCAAATTTAGCAAGGTAATTGAATCCAAAGAAAGCAGGGAGCCTTACATTCTGAGCTCTTTTACTCACATGCAAAGGGATCGATTTTATTAACAATTTCAGTTTTCTTGTAATGAAGGCAATAAACAAAGATTATTGACCTCAGTCTATTGGCTCCTACACCTGCATTTGTCTCAGCTATTATGACTGGATAAGTCTACAAGGTCTGCCACAGTTTAAATCAGCTGATATTACTCTGTCATCACGTACAAGCCTTTTACAGTTTTCTATTACTGCTGCCATGTTGCAGCTGCAGTAGAGGACATCAAAGATCAGGTGACTGAGTGTGCTGTTTCCCATAACTCTGGCTGTGATTCAAATGAAAAACAAAAAAACTGCCTCATGGTTTGGAACAGTTCACTGTTCTATGGTGCATTGCAAAATGTATCATATTCCCTTTTTTTGTTCTTTTTTTTAACATTTTTTACCTGCATTATTTTCCTTCTGCTGCACAATTATGCTGTATATCTCTCTGTTATCTATTTCTTTATAATATGGACTTCATGAACGTGAAGGTTAAATTTTTATTTAAGACTGCAAGTCTGTGCCATTTTAATATGTATTCAAAACCTAAATGAACCTAAAATCACAATGGGTATATTGTGGTATTATTAGTGCTTGAATGTAAATAATTAAAGGGTTTTCATGACACCCAGGAATTCATTATGGTATATTACTGTTATTTACTTGTTAAATAGACTAATCTAAGGGAATAGATCATGTCCATATAAGCCATGAGCCTATGTCTATGAAAACTATGCTATCCTAAAATCAAGATGCAATGTTTTTTGCATTTAGTTGGTCAAAACTGTGGAAAATATTTTAATCTGCAACTGGAAGCAAATAAAAATGCACTTCTGCCACTTCAGAGCTGTTTTTTTTTTTATCGCTGCCAACTACCGCCACCTTCCATGTTGCTTCCGAATCCTCCGAAGAGCATTATACTGCCACTACCACATTTCAATATAATGAGGGTGTTTTAGCAGCTCAGCTCTCTGACTACAGCACCTACTTGCATTTTGAAAACAAAGTGTTTATTTTTCTTGACATTTATAATCTTGCTCTACTTAGAGTTGTTCTTAAAAATGTAAAATAGTTGAGGAAAAAAATGTATTTAATTTGTTCTTAGCAGCCTTTTCTGAATATGTAAAACTTCAAAGTTAATTAAAGAATTCGATTTTTAATAAATGTGTTTTATCAAGTCTAAATGCCTGCTAAGAGGCTAAATATTTTAAGGGCTTATTTTCAGCCAAAAGTAAGCAACTCTATCACAAGAGGATTTTAAATCCACAGTCAAGCAGTGTGAGCTGCTTGACTGTGGCTGCCAAAAAGAAAAAAAAAATGCCTGCATAGTTTTTAGCCTACCAGACAACCATCTTCACATAGCTTTATTAAGCACATATCTGAAATGTCAAAGTGGAAACAACAGCATGGAAGGAACTGTGAAGAGGCTGTAAGTGAGAGAAGACCCTTTTAGATGCAACACAGACAAATGCTCGAGCAAAACTTAATGAATATTTCAGAGTGTATGAGATAACCCGTCCACATGAGCCAGACGGGCAGTTCTCACTGGGAAGCCTGTGCTGTCTAAAGGAGCTGTGCCTGATAAATTCATCCTTTATAACTCAGTGGGAGGGAAGAAATTAACCCGCAACATTCCACTGAGGGCAGTTCTCCATCAAGCCCCTTTCAGTTAATTTAGAGAAACCCATCGGCATGTCCAATATATTGTTCCAAAGCTCTACGCATTGTGATAGATGCAAGGAAAATGGGCTTCTAACTCCCTGTGGCCAAATTTGATTTACAGGGCTATTTAAATGGTCAGAATGTTTCATTGAGGCTATTGCTTACAAAGCTAACCTCCGGGGAACTTAGATGTATCATGCTGCAACGTAACAAGGTGTTTGATGTACGATGAGGAAAGTGCCCTAAAATTTCTTATAATCAGAGTGTGAAATAAAAGCGAACTTTTCTGGTTGTATGGGGGAGGTGTTGGACAGTTGAGCCACAGCTATGCTTAACTGACAGCTTGTGATGGCTTATAAGCTTTTGTTCAGATGATTACAGCCTCCCACTGGATTTAAAGAAAACATTTAGAAGAGATTTATGATTCTTTCAGTCTTACATCTTCGGAAAAGGGGGATTTAATAAAAGAGAAAGCCAACCTTTTGATTTAAGTGTTGACTTTAGAGTCGCCTGCATGACTTCAACTAAAGATCTGAGGTTGAAAACTGGAGTATTAGTTCGGGGGGATTGTCAGCAGCAATTTCTATCATGGAGGCTGGATCAGAGTTTAAACTATGTTTTAAAAATGCATTAATATAAATACATGAATGAATGATATATAGAGGATAGGATCTCTATAATTGTTGTATACATTCTATTAAACCAGTAAAAGGGTGAAATGCTTCTATATGTGACTGTGTCATTTATTTATTTATTTTTGTCTTTTCCAGCCATAAGAAGAACCTTAAATGGAAATATTTGCCTCTCCTCTGCAGAAAATGGAAGACGACTCATACAAAAATCTGAAATGTGTGGTGTGTATTTGTGTTTACTGTTCTGATTCCCGCTAAATAAAATAGACTGCTTTAAGAGCCTGAAAAGTTTCTCAGGGAACTACAGGCTTCTGTTTACTTTGTTTGAGTAAGTTAGTAGTTTAGAGATGCAGATGCACAACTATATCTGAACATCAAAGTAGCAAAAGAAAGCCTCATGAAATGACCTGTCCTCTTAGCAATAATGCCCCTGAAACAATCAGTTACAACTATATGTTCTTAAAACTCTGTCATGAAAGCTTACTGTTAAAATTAAATACATTTTCTGATTGGTCAGGAGGGGTAGAGTTAAAAAGGACATCTTACTAAGAATTAATAGGAACAATAAATCATACACATTTAATATTTCCGTAAAAATTAAAAAAATATCCACTGGACTTGGTTTTCAAGATTTGAAGACGTTTCGCCACCTCTCCAGGAAGCTTTCTCAATTCAAATGTCTGGATCCGCAGTGAGTTTGAGTCTTATATGGACAAGGCCTTGTATTGCTTGGAAGCCAAGCAATACAAGGCCCTTAGTCTACCCTGTTTTTGCCAAGTCCAGTGGATATTTTTTGAATTCTTACGGAAAGACTATGACCTGGATGACTGAGAACCTTCATCAGCATACACATTTAATATATTATTGTGTGAGAAAACTTCCATCTAGCAGTGAAATGGGAGCATTTCACTCACTTAAACAAACAAACAGTACTTGTGCTTCACTGCCTCAAACACATATTGCAGCATCAGCAGCTGCCGTGTGTCGAAAAGCCTCGACAACGAAGAAGTAACTTTTTCATCTGATATTTGAGTTTTAACTCAGGTGAAGAGGTTTGGGATGTCTTAGAAAATGCAAACTGTGTTGTAGTACTAGTGTAATTTTATACAGGTCAGAAATAAATAAGTAAATAATGAGATTAAAAGTAGTTGTGTCAGTTAAAACGTGGCTACAACTTCACAGCAAACAAAAACTGTTCCCGAAATGTCAACAGTGAACTACAATGCAGCTACATACTAATTAGTCTGGTTATGTTATCCATTAACTTGTCAAGTAGAAACATGGCAACTTCATTGTGCATTTCATTTTTTTTTTACCTTCATTAGCTCCTTCTACCTGAAAGGCTTGCCTCATGTTTACCCTCGTTTTTTTTTTATGTCTCCCCTTTAATTGTCTTTTAAGTTCTCTTTTTTGCTTTATTGTGGATGGTGAAACAGTTTTTTGTGCTGCTGCTGCATATCCCTGGTCCTACATTGTGGTGCAGTAGTGCAGACTTTCAGTTGTTGGGTTAGTGTCTCCAAATGATCTTTAGTGACGCCTATCAATCACACTGAACTGCCAGCAAAGGGAAACATTGTTATTCCACACATACTACATACTATTTAATCCCTCGTGGCATCTGTACTTTCAAGATGGCAGACAGTCATGGCACTTTGCATACGGGTGACCAGCCCAATGTATAAAATAATATGAAATTCTTCGCTTATGAAAATGCATCTAATCATTAGTGGAATGTGATGGTTGCATTTACAGCCGCACAGATTTGGTAATAAACACAATTTATGTAATATAGTTTTTTTTTTTTTTATACAGGGTTTCATTTTACAGAGCCATCTCATTATTCGGAATTTATTCATCACCATTACACTGTATTCCAAAATTAGTGCACACTCTTTAGTCTACCCTGTTTTTGTTATGATTGTGTTTAATTTATATTCTGTTTGAGTTTTGCAGTTGCTCCAGTCCCTTGGCTGAGGAACCAGCAGGTGGCCAATGATTTGGACTGTACCACATCAATGCAATGGAGGGGGGGAACGGGGTTTTACTTTATTTGGTCTAGTTAAGTTTTTGTATGTTTTGCCCAATGTGGGTCACAAAAATATGGACATTAGAAAAATGTATAAGAATAACATAGAGTTAAAAGACAAACAATAAAACACTACTGTAAAGTGTTTTAACAGTATAAAAACTGTGCACTTAGAGAAGAAATACTTAATAAATAGGTACTTGTTATGTTTTATATTTTTTGGGTTAAATAAAAGAACCCTGTTTTTTCCATATACACCTGTGCCTGACTGTCCTCACTGCTCAGCCCATCACATGGAGATAATAACTCCCCAATAAGGATATGTGTAAATACAGTCATCAATTTCAGGCTATAAAGAGAGAGAAATTCATCCATCTTCTACTCTTTGTCAGTCAGGTTGCCAGTCTTGGTGACCTGTTCAGGGCAGAGATACACAATTACCAATACTGTAATGTTTTTGGACATTTGGAGGAGGCCGAAGTACCCAGAAAGAACCCAGGCATGTACAGAGAGAACATGGACACTTTCTTGCTGCCAGGCAACAGTGCTACAAATGGCCCCACCGTGCAGCCAGCATCATAGAGAATATAATAAAGTTATTCATAATGATGTTGTCATGTAATTAACAAGGGAATAATAAGCGCTGGAATCTACCTTGGCAAATCCATCAGTGTTATCCAAAGCAGCTTTCTTGTAATTGTTGTCCTTTTGGAGAAAAATGACACTGAACATGGAAAATATAAGCTAACTGTTTACTTTTAGAAAATGCCATGTTGGTTTGGCAAGTATTTACAGTAATTTTTGCAGCTCTGAGCCCATCCAGGATTAACGAGTCATTGTAAAGCAGTCTGTAATTAATCTTTCAACCCACGAATGTTATTTTTTTTTTTAATCACTTTTATAGAAAATCACAAGGCTTTAGTTTAAAAGCAGAGGGGAAGTACCATGTCGGCACAATTTAGAGATAAAGACACAAGTTTAGCTCTTTCAGTCACTGCACTCCCTTTTCCTTTCTGCCTCAGCGGTAGTATTTACTGTGTGGAGTAAATCAAAATGCGGTCCCGGCTGGTTCCACTTGTGCACATCAATCATCACAATGGTGCCACCGATAAACAAGTATACAGAGCTATGGCTCCATGCAGTGCCACAAACATAGCGAGAAGGAATCCGATCCTTGAAGATTTTAACAATTAGGTAAATCCTAATTGGCAATTACTTTGATTTGTAATCCTAAAGGTTTTAATGAGCTCATTTAATGGTGCCATGAAGCATGATGGAGTATGTTAATTGGCTTTTATAAGATGTGTAAAAAAATCAAGGTGTGCCTGGGTCGTGGGTAATGCTTCCTTTTCCAGAAAGCTTTTCTGAAATGTCAGAAAAAGTTTTCTGAGTAAGAACTTTTAGAAAGAAATCCCCTTTTAGTAAAAACTGAAATGAGAGGGTGATATTTTCCCAACAGCAGCTCAGCTTGTTTCACTACCGATGAAATGTTTATGCACATACAGCTGCCCTTGCTTATCATTAATTATCAACTTCTAACAAGGTCAGAGTAGTCAGGAAAGATTGAGACTAGGGAGGTAACACACTGAGGCGAGGAGGAAGAGTCATCCTTCATAAGCACTGAGAAATCTGGCAGAAAGAGAGGAAGGAGGAACAGTGTGAGATGAAGAACAGAATGGAGACAAGTGAGGAAGTGTGGACAAGGGGCGTGGCTGGGTTGTGTCAGACAGGGAACAAAGACAGAGGAGGGTAAAAAGAGAGGACAGTAACGGAGAGAGTAGATATGGCTAGAGAGAAAAGCTGGCTGCCCTACCCTAAAGTCAAGTTAAAATGGCAGCCGTCCGAGGCCAAATCTGAGGCTAATTCATTCCACTGAGAAACGCTTCTGGCTTCAATGATCAACAGTGCTGCTCAGAAGTTTGCATTCATCATTATCATTTCAAACTTATGATACATATAGTTATGCAAGACCCATGGTCAATGATTACAGCATATTTTCTTTCTTTAACCCGAACAGGAAGTATGAATGTATCCCGATGTTGATATTTGGATAAACATTCCTAGGCAAATTGCAATAAAACCACATTGTTTTTGGAGCCTTGAATAACATTCCGTTATATTTCTTTGAGTTCACCATTATTTGGAAGGACCAAATTTGTTTAAACAGTTTGAAATCCCAGCACAAAAACCCAATCATTCAACAGGGTTGAGGTTTTGCCCATGCCTGGAAGTTAACTTAGCCTGATGTGAATGTTTAAAGATCACCGAGGTGCTGTAAGACGTAACTTTTTCCATTTTTGTGAGCTCTATCTGCTGCTTTGAATTAAAGTCTGAGAAATTCCGTTTTTTCTTATTTCATTAATTTTGCAGCAAGAGCACCACTCATGGATAAACAGACCCAAACCAATTTATGATTACACCGACATGCTTGGTAGTTGTCTTAAATACTTCCTCTGTTCTCCTTCCGGATCACAGTTAAACTTACAGACCTCCTAGTTACGGATTACTTTGTTCTTTCTCCTAATCCAAGAGAACGATCTGTACGGTGTGTGCATTTTAGGACATCCTCAGCTTTCAGGGAAAAAAGCCAGCAGGTCTCAGTTTTCACAAAAAAAATAAAAAATAAAACCAGCCCTTAAAATAAGAAATAAAAAACTTGTAAGTTATCACAATAAACTTAGGGTTTAGGTCTTAGGAAAATATGGAGCTGCATTTTTAGAATGTATTAAAATCTTGAGAAATCAAGCAGTTATATGAATTTAATATAGCTAAAAGTTTAAGGTTTAGTTTGGGTCATAGAAAGCTTTTTAACCACAATGTTTGCCACCAGCAGGTTTTTAGAGCATCTAACTGGGATAGTGAAACCAAGGAGGGTATAAAAGTTGCAGCATTTGTCTTAGCTTCATGCATGAGACCTTTTAACGGGAATTCTCCTGTATCTGTTTAAGCTCCATGTCACAGTGCTGCTGCGGGCTATCCAGAGGTGATCAGTGCTTTAAATACAAGATAGGTTATTGTGAGCTTTAATCTTTTTCTGTCACTGCATGACATTATTTTATAGACACTTATCTTTGCATTCAGTTTATTAACACCAATAAACTGAATGCAACTTTCCAAGCATATGAAACAGTACATCAAAGGTAGTGACCGTTAAACATGAAACCCCTAGCTTCGGTTACACTGGTAACTCTAAAACAGTCCCAAAACATAAAATGGGCCTTCGTTAGCTTGTGGTTATCTGACTCTGCAGATGAATGCGTTTCAGGAACCATCCAGTATCTTCTCTCTCTCTCTCTCCCATCCTTTGGACCATAAGAAAAAAAAAAGATAGATCTGAAATAGGCTTTTGGCTCCTTTAGGAGCCATATTGGCAAAATAATTCAATTTATGCTAAAAATTATTATCTGATAATAAGAGCATGTACATATCTGGACAAATTTAAATATGCTTTTATTATTGCCAGAAAATGCTGCTTCTATGCAACTTTAAACAATTAAAAGGGATCAGTGAGGCTGCAAATGTTTATTGTCTGTGACTGCATGTATGCATCTGAAATCAGTGACATTCATGCTGATGATGGCAGTGTAGAAACTGCTGTCAGACACTGTGTAGTAATGTACAACTATTGTGTTCTAGGCTCAGTTTTTTGCTGAACTGTAACATGATGTACCTCTGCTGTATGACATGTTCTTTCCTCAACCTTTATCTCTGTGACTCTAGCGTAGCTTGGTGACCAGACTCTCAAACATTATTATCAATTTTCTTTTGAACCGGATGCATTGGGTTAATGGCTTATAAACAAAACTAATTATGCATTATAATAATGAAAAGGGCAATTTGGCATCAATTACCCTTGTAGTGCAAACCCAGCACACTTTGGTATTTCGGTATCATGTGAGGAACCTGGAAAGAGGCAGATATGCTACCTGAAGCCAGTGCAGCCTATAGGCTAATGCCCACATTATGTCTACATTATCTCACCGCGCAATGGAGCCTTATCAAGGCTAGCAAAAATAACAAGGTAATCAATTAAGTGAACCAGGCAATTAACTTAATTAATTGCTTGTATGCCCAGGAGTTTCCTGATGCTTGAGCTGAGGACACCATTACCACACCGGCCTGTGATTAGATTACAGTGTTAGTAATGCCATTTGAGTCTCAAGTGTGGGAGTTGGAAAGTGGATTCCCACTGGTTGCTGTGAGCTTCTATCTGCAAATTAAATGTCTTGTGTCCTTTAGTGTAAGCTGTAAGTAAGGAGGGCCTGTGCAGCAAAACAGATTCCACTTTCAGTGAGTCAGTGAAAAACGTTGCAACCTTTCTGTTGGTAGGGTGTGTTAAACTTCTACTGATCAATAATGGCTTGTGGGAAATACACAAGCAAATAATTTGAACTTCGACACACCTAAAACTGGATTAGTTGAGAATTGCCTGTTTTCTTTTTATTTTGGTCAACTTTTATAACCTGTTAAATGAAATTTAAAGTGTTAAAAACATGTTTCTTTCTGGTTTCACAGAGATGCATATATACCTAGCTACAGTATATGACATTTACTGTACATGAGCCCAGCTACAGTATATGACATTTATAAATGACAGTTTTTAACAGATTATTTGCCTAAACAAAAACAAAAAGGTTTTAATATGGAATTGCAACAAAGGCCTTTGTTTTCTCACAGACATAGGATTCATCTGGAATTCTCTTCAGCTAGTATTTCTTAAAAAATGTATGTGTAGTAATTTGGAAATTCTAAATTGTTAGTATGAAAGTGTGTCAATTGTGTTTCTCTGCTGCCCAGTGATCAGTCAGAAACCAGCTCACAGTGTACCCCATCTTTACAGGATGAAACGGAGGATTGGAGGATACTAAGATCTATTTATGGCCAAATAAAATATACTGTATAGACGGATTGAAGGTTCAGAGACACTTTTAGTTTCAGTTATTTTGCAATGTAAAGTGCAACTTGTATTAAATTACTTTGGTTTTTTTAGGGACTGTGTAAATTTTTTTATATTTGTTCAGTGATGTGGCACACTTTAATTGAAATAATGACTTACACATAAACCCAATCCAGGCCTGTGAAGCTGTTTGAAAATAAGGTCCTGGTAAGGCGAGAAACAAAATTAACTTCACTTAAATTTTATGGAGTAAATAAACATGCATCAGTTTTATTTGCAAATACTAGTCAAATGCAAGTGGCTTGCAAATGTATTTTTAACCCAAAGAGGTATATCTCCTTAAAAGAGGTATATCTTTGCATTTTGACTTTAAAATATTGCCCATTCTTCTATGCATTCTTTGTCATACTTCATCATAATGAAGTATGATGTGATACATTATTTTAAATTACTTTTATTTTACTTTTATTATAGATTTTACAGTTCTATATAGCACTGTATAGCACTGTATATCATTTTGGTCAAATCTATAAATTTTAAAGTGCTTTCTAAATAAAGTTGGATTGGAGTTGTGTAACTGGTTTATACAATATGTGAACATCAGTTTGCAAGTTTTGCCAGATCTCCTTCCATTTGAAATTTTTTTAGGTCTTCTATAGAGACACTATTTAATGATTATCATTTGATCTAATTATAACTTGAGCTGAATTTTAGGTTCACTCTCCTTCTGGATGGGGAACCGTTACAAGTTTGGAACTGTTTCTCGATTCTGACCAGTTTCCCTGTCTTTTCTTCAAGAAAAAAAAACAACTTATAAACTTCCACCATGTTTTACAGTGCCATGTTTGAGCCATACTTGCTGCTCTGTGTGTCGGCCATCAAATTCAGTAGTGGTTCAATTGTACAATATTACCTTGTTCCAGAATTTGGTTGGAAATAGCAATTCCACCAGAAAGGATAGAGTTGTTCAGTCAACAGGGGCTGAAGATAAATGCAAAAATTAACAAAAAATAAAATATGAACATTAAAACCACATATATACTTCGATCCCAAATGATCTATTACTTTGCGATGGTCTATGACATATACATTTCACCCAGAATTGTTGTTGTAAAATCACCCCCTCCCAAAATAAAAAGAAAAAAGAAATTAGCCAAATCTTTGTATGTCTATCTTTACCCAATATTAAACCATCATTTCTGATTAGTTCTCCATTTAAAATGCATTTTACTTTTAGTAATCCCAGTATATGGTTGAAAGTGTTATCAAATTTATACAAAGAGACAGAATGGGCTTGAGCTTACATGTTGCCCATTGCATACTGTAATGCACAGCTTAGACTGACAGCAGATAACATCAACATTGCTTTTGTTCCAGAAAGGGATCCATGCCTCTGAGTATTCTTGTAAGACGATCTGCTGACATTTGATTGACAAATTGTATTTAGCCATGCTTATGCAGAAAGACTTGTTGTATGCATTATGCGTTGCTGCTCATCGCCAAGAAAAGAAGAAGAAAAAAACTCAGTTTGAGATATTCAAAACAGGCACACACTCACACACACTCATGTGCACCTCCCCACACACAAATGATAACTTAAGGAATTGATTTGAAGTCATTTAGATTTATCCCCCTCTATTTGGCTGCCAGTAATCTCATGCTGTTTCTCTGTGCAATGTTGAAGATAAGAAAGCCTGTCATCTCTGTTATGTTCCCTGTTTTTGAGCGAGCTTCTATGAAGCACCAAAACATTTTAGGCTGGGTTTTTGCCTGAACAGAATGTGTCTCAGTTCCTCTGTCCTGCTTTCTCTGGTCTTGTAATGAACATGCTGACAGTCCAATTAGCATGAAGTCATTTTGGTGGTACACTCCAGCGACAGGTCTCTGCTGCTGTCCCACTGTGATAGCACGCTGCACTGCATTTTTGGATCAAAGCACATCCAATGAAACACGTATAAAACCATGAAGGTAAACAGGATCCACCCGTTTCTGGATGGTGGTGATATCTAAATGTTTCTTACATCTTTAGAATTTTTTTCCCCAGTAACTTTCTTTCACAATCAGAATGGCAATGCAAGAAAAAAGAAATAATTCAAACTTGTATAGATGTGCTTTGATGTAAAGTAAAATTCTTTGATCTGTAGTATAGGTAACTCTCATTAAATCACACAATCAGTTTCAAGGTTAATGTATAACAGTAATCAGTCCCAAAGAATGAGCCTAATTTATCCTGTGAAACATTTCAAGCATTTTTCCTGTAGTATTACTGATTACAGCTTACAATTCATATATCTACATTTCATTTACTTATAAAATTTGAATATACATACTTGTGAGCAATAAACCCTATTGAAATGTATGCTCATGCACTGCACTGGATATTTATTCAGAGATTATCTTTGCAGAACTACTGCATCAATGTGGTTTAATATGTACAGTATTATTCTGTGTCTCAGCAAACATATTTAAAGCCCATGTTTCAGCAGCCATTAGCTTGACTGCATTGTTGGGTTTGGTGCCTCTTATCTACCGTTTGACAATGCTTCACTGATTTTGTGTTCTGCCTGCTGACCAATGAAGCAAAGTGTTGCCATGGTTATTAAAGGGATTGTTACTTTTGGTTGTACTACAGGTACTTTGTGTTTCTGAAAATTGAAATCAGGATCTACATAAAGTGTTTTTTCTTTCTTTTAACAGATATCAACTTTGGACCTTTAAAAGCACAGTGGACCAACAACAGCATGGCTCTATAAATCATCACTGAGCGTGGACTCTACATAATGGAACTTGAGGAAGTTTGGTTAGGTACCTGTCCACCTCCGACAGTTTTTGTAACTATGAAATGCATTTGAACCTTGAATTCAGTCTTTCTTCTACTTGCCCAAAATTCTGATATATTTTTTTTCCTGGAGTGGGATAACCTCAGGAGTTCAACAGTTATGCCCACTTTACAAACATGTGTATTAAGGTTTGACTCTTGTGAACATCCCCTAAACCCTGGCTTTACTAATCATCAAAGGGACGCTGTTATTCCTGTTGCTCGTTTACTTCTTAACCACTGCATTTTCCTTACACTCATCCTTCTATTCAGATAATAGAACACAACTATCCAACTTCTGAATATCCAATTTTCTAACAAAAACCTTTGTTGTTTTTTGTTTTCTAGTGAAGAACCCCATGAATGTCTGCTGCTGGATAACTTTAAAGTCAGCTCTTTTCACCCACTCATTGCCTAAGAGTTTTTTCTTTTGCGTAATTTCTAATTTCCTAAAAAAGGAAATTGGGTTTTCATTAGCCTTTTAGCCACAAACATTAAAAACTAGAAAAATAAAAATAAGATAATAATAAATAATGATTAAATATTAATAATAAATAAATAATCAATCAATAAATGTAAACCTATGCATCATGTGCATTTTGCTGATCAAACTGAGTCACCAATACAACAAAAAGTTTTTGGTAGACAAATAAATTGGTACATTTTTTGTAAAATCAATAAAAAGAGAGAACATTTTTTAGGCTTCTAAAAAACATTTTAACCCTGACACTGTCTCTTGTGTATTTATGTACTAAAATGAATTTCCTGAACCTTTTCCTACTCTCCACCTAACCACTGCTTATGTAATCTTTTCACTATATTCATTTGAACTCAACTTCACATCAAGCTCTAAAAAAGTCCTATTGCCATCAATGATTTATGTTAAGAGAGCTTGAGCAAGTCGAGCAACCACAGTTTGACTAAATAATTGGAAGCAAGTCTTCACAACAAGAGCAACGTTAAGTGGACCATCTTTCAGGTCTGCACCTGAGTAATTATGGTGCAGGTGAAGGAAGTAAGGGGGGCTGGACAGGGGGGCTCATTTTAATTGAGTCCCTCTGAGTAAACTGGAGAAGTTCACCCATCACTTAGACACATGGCTCCTATTTTTAAACACAAACACAATAGAGAGGCCTCTGCTTAATAGGCTCCCTTGGGTCATAATGTTATTGTTGATTTCCATGCAGAAGACGCAAGAACTAACATAATCAAAACCGCATGTAAACATGCACAGACAAACACTGTAGGCATGAATGCATGCATGCTGCCTGCAGAAGGAGTGAGTAATCCTTCTTTCTTTGCCCTTTCCTTCACATCTTAACTTTAAAAACATCCCCTGCATCCAGACCGTCAACAATATTCTTAACCTAAATATGAATCAGAATCTCTGCCAATGTCTTTCTGTGGTTTAATAAGCATTTCCTTGGAAACTGTCTCAGCTATGGTACTTTGTTTCATTTACTCTGTATTGAGACAGTAAACGCATTATGAACGTTTTAATATGGATTTTCAGTTTTTAATGCTTTATTCTGATCAGATATTTTTTGGTGGAATTGGAATGTAACCTAAAAACAAAATGATATATTTTTTAATCATTCTGGTCAATGTTGACTTGCCTTTAAATGGTTACATTAAGATACAGTTTTAAATAAATACATAAACTTAAAGTAAAAGGCACACACAAAATAGGTGCTCAAGCAAAGAAAAGGCCATTGCCAATTCCGATTATAAAGCTAAAAAAAACAACAGCAAAGAAACAAAAAAAATATATAAAATAATATGTATTTTCATGCAAAGAACCGAGTTGTGGCCAGAAGGATGTAAATACAGAATAGTGTATCTTGGTTTTTATTTTCAATTCCTCATTATGTGAACTACTTGATATTCTCTAATTCTATTCAATTATGTTTGTAATCATGCTTTTTTATTTTTTTCTCCAGGCTTTAACATCAGAGCAATTAGAATTTTTTAATGAAACAAAACTAATGAACTTGTCTAATTTGTAAAACTGTCTTTAAATCCCTTTTCCGTCTGTACCCATCCCCCCTCATTAAATCAGTTGGACTATGGTTTGAAAGTTCATATGTACAAAATGTGTAGCCTATGAATTATACATGTATGGATACTCTTTGTTTAAGAAGACAAGTCTTTTCAGCATTTGTGATCTGCCTTTTAATTAACACATGACAGGGCCTAAGTCACATGTAATGTTTTCAGTGCCAAGGTTTGTTTTTTAACTGCCTATATCAGTCAATCCTATGCTACGAGTCAAAGAAGTGTCTTCTTTGTCCAAATTGGCCTGGAACAAAACATTATTTGAGCCAGTCGCTGTGTTGTGTTTTTAAAAAGTTTGTTGAACAAAATATCAGAATTCTAGTGCAGACAGATAATGTCTAGAGAGAACTAGAAGGCTAGATGTGCAGACTGCAGGCTATACCCAGCAAGAGATGATAGGTGGACAGGCTTGAGACAGTAATCAATGAGACAGGCTTGATCATACACAGAGCAGACAGTCAGAGGACGGCCGATAGTTCCAACATGGTAAATGTCCTGTGCTTATATAGCGCTTTTTCAAGTTGGGAGACTTGACGTAAGTGCTTTACACTACATTCAGTCATTCACCCATTCACGCACACACTCACACAATGATGATGACAAACTACATTGTAGCCACATCTTCCCTGGGGCTCATTGACCGAAGCAAGGTTGCCGTACACTGGCGCCACAGGGCCCTACTAACCACCGACTGCCGGGCAAACTCCTGCACCTGACGACATTGTGCAGGATCAAAATCATGGATTCAAAAATCAGTGCAGGTCATGCCATTAATCAGATCGCAATGGGATGACACTAAGCGTAGGACGATCACAGGAAGGCAGGTGGTGCACGCAAGTTCTGGGAATGAACTTGTGCAGGCAACAAGACAGTCTGGCAGAGATGGACTGTGAGAAATAGGCGTTAACAGACATGAAAACAGCTTGAAGGAATGAGGGGGATTAGGGGAGAGACGGGTATATCTACTCTTTCTAATTATTGGAAACAACCAGAGCAAAGAGTGGCTAGCAGCCAGCCAGCCCAAACACAACAGAACACAAGAGAGCCTGGCTGCATTATATTCTAACAAGAACCTAAATAAATGCTTGTCTGAAATCAAAACCTCTTTTTGAGTATTGATAGAAGAAAGGGTATATTTTAGTTTTTCTTACTGATAAATGATGAAACGATGCTTCAATTAAAGGGGCAATTTTTGTCATCCAGGGCAAGAGGACAGGGACTTAAGCACCACTAGGGGCCTATCTCTGCACTCAACTACCCATTAATATTCAGAAAATTGGAAATTGCACCTAAACGATGTGCTGTTTGTAACCATTTGCAAAATGTTCATGCAATACTTGTCTTTACTGGGTTAAAAAAAATTAAATAAAGCGGAGTTGGTGTACTACAAGAGGCTAATATTAGTCTCCTTTATTTGATCCCAAACAATTTTTTCAGCGTCTTTGCAATTGTTCTCATGTTTGGCCAGCTGACCATATTCAACAACCCCAACTGTGTAACCAGAGTAGTCAATAAAAAGCAATTTGTTTTCATGCTTTAACAACCAGGGGAAACCCTTGGCTGAAACATGCAATAACATTTGAACTTCTGCAACACTGCTGCCCACAGTAAAGTATTTTTTTTTTTTAACTGAGAGGGTTCAAAACAATGAAGAAGCTGCATAAACCAGCCTGGACTCCCTCAACCTGCGCTTATATGTGCTATTACCCAAATATGAGATGAGTTAGCTCATGTTTGGCTCCCATGTTCAACATTACCTGGTTTTCTGAATGCACAGCTGCTTGACAGAAAAAAACAACAACTGTTTTTCTCAGTCGTTTATACAAAAACAGGTTCTTGAAGCACAATGAGTGCAACATGTATATTATTCAACAACCAGTTAACTATTAAGTTGTGGAACTTGTAATTATAAAATACATTTGTAACATGGAAACACTGCATTAAAAAAAATGTTTTTGATTCAAAGTTTTTATGCTTTGATGGGGTGTTTTTGTCGCATCAAAAATTGTATATTTTGCCAAAATGCAATGGAGACACTTTTTTTTTGCATCAGATGAGACACTTGAGCTGGAGCTGGACCTACAGTAAGTGGCATGTAAAAGGACAAAAAAGCACTGAAATAGTTGGAGGATGATGACATCCACTAGAGCCATGCCTGAGTTTTACATATATCTTATGTGTACATCTTCCGCTGCCATTGTTGCTTAAACAGACGTATTCACATAAAATTTTAATATTGTACTTGTTATTTAATGCACAAACAAACATTTGGTTCTTTGTCTAGATATAGTTCTAAAACACCATTTCTTTCAAAACACTACTCACAATTTTCTTATGTTCAGGACAATTTTCATGAGGAAAATTATCTGTTTTCAAGGAACACGCTGTCATTCAAAATTCTAAAAGCAATTTACCCAACTTCATCACCTGCCCCAAATGTTTACAGTGAACAACCAGAGCTGGAGCAGAAAAAAGGGTCACAGGTGAGCCCTCCTGTTTTTGTGCAACAGAGGCAAACAAAGAACACTGTGTTTGGGGTTTTCTGTTACCACATATACAGTAAACATGTTTTGTTTTTGTATCTGGAGCATCATGTGGTGGTGCATCAATTTTTGCTGGTTGGATGTTATGTATTCTTGGAAAAATAGAATATGCTGAACAGTTTATAAGATAGAAAGTTGTATGTTCTGAGTGTTTGCAACACATGTACAGTGCTGCCTGTAGCAAGCATAATGGTGAAGAGTAAAAGGTCAAAGTAATGATGTGTGATTTCCATCACTGTGGTGATTTACACTGAGCTCATTCACTTTCAAACCATTCTTATAAGTGTTTATCCATTTAATGGTTTGTGAAGATCATTAATAAGGAGAATAGTGTTCTGAGAGGAATTCAGTTTCCTTTGAAAGTGAAGTATGAATTTTGAGGAAGATTTGAGGGTTTTTAAAGATTTTTTTTACATGTGTTTTGAATTGTGGACAGATCCAAGAACATGAGGCATATTTTCAAAGAATTTCTATGAAAAAAATTAACAAAAACTGATATCCTACTGTATCATGTGTACATAATTATTTCTTTTCACTGTCATCCTGCAAAAGCATGTCTTTGTCTTTGTTTTATATTTAGCTGGCTGATTTAATCACTACTGTCTATTTCACTATGAAGGACCACAGCACAACAATATGTGTTTAAAAGTTAATTGAAGTAAGGTAGAGACAGGACAGATTGGATTAAGAGTGAGGATAAGTCATCTGCCGACATTTGCTGATGAAGACTTGGGAGGAGGAGAGCCACAGTGGGGGTGCAGTCATCAGATAATGAGGTTTTCCCAAGCCTGAAACAAAGAAGAGTGAATAGAGATGAAAAATGAGACTAAAACTTAGAGAAAATGATGAGGGTGATGTGATGAAGACGAAAAAGATGAGGTGACTTACAGTTGAGAGTAGGGTTGAAAGAATGCAAAGGACAATGGAGGATGAAAGAAATTATAAGTAGACTGTTGGATAATAAGAGGTGGCGTTTTGGCGTGGCCCTGCTCATGAAAATAGGTTAACCAAAGATAACATACAAGCTTATTTGATTTGTCAAAAAAAAAAAGGACAACGTTGTCTGTTTTGTTATTTAAAAGTATCATTATCCCATTAAAAAGGTCTTCTTTTTCTTATTTTAATGCTTTTACTCAGTTTCTGCATTCAATTTTTTTCTATTTAAAGACATTTCTACCCACAGTTGTTGATGGATGCAATGGTAACTGTTTTTTTTTTTAACATCCTGCCTTGTCCTGTCTGGCAATGTGGCAATAGGAACAATTGTCTTGATGCCAAAAAAGAGTCCAACAGATTTTGCTTTCACAAGTGGAGCAGTGATGCTATCGCCATAGTGTTCCGCTTGATTTATGCATATAAATAGCTTTATTATAAATCATGCAGGGAGTATTACAGATTATATGGACACTGCGATGTAAGTAGAACAGGAAGGAAAAACAGAAAAAAAGGAGAAAATAATTTAAAAAAGAGGAGATAAAAGGGGAGATTACGATAAAACATTTCAGTCTGCTTCATCACCTGCAAAGAGATGTAAAAAGAACAGCACAACCAACGGATATAAGAGATACAATAAAGTAACACCATGGTACTATCGCTGAAATATAAGTAGTATTATTTAAACTGACATGTATACTGTGGTAGCTGTAAAGTATAGCTGTTTCAATGTTGGATTCTCTTAAGCAATCTTCAACCTCTAACAAAACAAACTATCATTACTGTCTTTGATGTCTACTAACAGGAAGCATCCTACTCTTGACTCCTTCACTGAAGAACAAATATAAAATAATTGGGTGTCGCTTTTGAGTCTTTATCCTTAAATTCAAAACAACTAGTCCAAAGGTGTTTCATCACTTAAGGAATATTTCAAAGTTGAGATAATGTGTATCACAAATAAACTTGAAATGATGTTCCTTCCTATCTTCTCATCCCTTTTTTTCTCTGGTTTTTGTTCGAGTAATAGTCTTTTCTCTTACCAAATCAGCTTTAGGTCACCTTCAGACTTGTCAGAATGTGGCAGCAAGACACTTAACAACGACCATAACAACAGAACACATTGCTCCTATTCTGTTCGGACGAACGAACGAACGAACTAACTAACTAACTAACTAACTAACTAACTAACTAACTAACTAACTAACTAACTAACTAACTAAAATCCTACTTTGATAAAAAAAAAAAAAACCTAAGGTTGGAGATGGAACTTTGTCTTTATAGTTAATGTCATTGCTATTACTGGCAGATTCCAGAGTATGGATAAGCTTTTATTTATTCACTTTTTTAATGTACTTTGTCTCACAAATAGTATGTTACAGTAAGATATTCAATTAAATACTGGGGCTTGGTTCCTTCTTCTGAAAATTCTGGCTTTTGGAACAAAAGGGGGAAAAAAAATGCAAATCATGCAGCATCATCTTAAATCCTTTCAAAAACAGATAAATTAAATATTAGGGGTAGGATGAGCGCAAAAGTAAAAACAGCAACAATTTGGGGAAAATTACAGGGCTAACACATCTGTCTTAAACTCCAGTTTAAAGGGCCTGTTGAGGAACCTTTCACATCTGTCCCTGGTCTAACATTCCTACGTTTAAAGGCTGAATTGCCTCCCTACCCTACATTAAGGCTTAATAGAACTAATTGGAAAAGTTTCTGCAGACCTTCCCTAAAGGCCTGGAGTTTGAGACCATCTGCGTAAAGAAAAAGTTTAAGATGTTTGAAGTAAGTTTCTGTGAATGGTGATTAATATCTTCCCTTCAGTAACTCTCCTGGCATCTTCATTTAATATGAATCCAGGTTAGATGGTCCTGAAGCTAAATGCTAGTTAGAGTGATCAAGGTTAAACCAGACCTTTACATCTTAAAGCAATGCAGATCTCACATTTACACTGCAGAGACACAAACACTGTTTTATGAACGTTTAAACAATTATGCATTTTGCATTAAGTGGTTATTAACATGAGAAACTGTTGATTATTTTTGTTAGAAATTGAGGCAGGAGGTGTTACACCATCAAGGGCTCACACCATCTTTCTGAGAGGAAAAAGTACAGAAAAAAAACATATCAAAATTATACTTTTACCTGGAGTGTTAAAAAAATGTTGCTTTATTTTATACATTTTATTCCTTTATTCTATTGTCTGATAGTTGCTCTGGCCAGAAAAAATTATGTCTGCTCATTTATCACTGTCTTAGTCTATTTGGCCTCACTGCTTACTTTTATCCTTAATTTAACCAATCAGTAGCTTCCATTTTTAATAACCAGACAATGCAGAAGTGATGCAGACTCATAAATAGTATTAGCTTAATAGTTCTGAAATGGTAAAACCCCCTATGGTCCTGGTCTTTCTTTTGTAGCCATTATTCTAAGCCTCTGTCTAAAAGTAAACCATTTTTGTTTTGATGCACTGCAAGAAATGTCAGACGTTACTCTCCAACATTAAAGCTGCAGTCTGTAACATTGAGAAGAGAGCAGACTTCGACTGAAAATTTGAAGAAAAACAGGTTTCACGCCACTCCCCCACCCTCTCTGCTTCACTCATGCCCCACCTCCAAGCTCCATCCCTCTCACAGCATCTGCGCGGCTACCGCATGCGACCAGAAGCGTCCAAGCAGCGTACGCGGCATGGAATGTGAACCGGTAAGAGCGATAACACTCACCTCCAAGCAGCTAGATATAAGATGCTGGTTATACAGAAGTTTGCTGTGTAAGCAGTAGTCGGCAGGGGCAGTAAGGGCAGTTTCTCTTTCGCTGGTGGCTGTCGCTCCGCCATGACTTCCACGCGCGTCCTCCTGACTGCAGCAGCCGGGCGGCAGCGGCAGGTTAAGCGGTGAAAGGGGGCGGCGGGATTCAGCGTGTGTGAGCTGTGATTGACACTCCATCAGACGCTCCTCTGGCTGTGATTGGTTGTTTTGACTCGTCCCGAATTATTCTTTCCAGATTGAAATACAGGCAGTAGGCGGGACCAATTGAAGCAGTTTTTTTCACAGGTTACTTATCACATTTACTGCTGTCTGGGCATAGGGACAGTTTTAGCCAATATGACAAAAAAGTGATTTTTAAAAACTTACAGACTTCAGCTTTAAGATATAATAATAATAATAATAATAATACATTTTATTTAAAAAGGCGCCTTTCTGGACACTCAAGGTCACCGTACAAAACATAAAAAGTGTCAGAAAAAATAAAAATTATAATTATAAAAACATTTAAAAACATTTAAAAATACAGAGGCTGTGACAGTGAAATTGATATTTTTAAAGAGAATAAGCAATCTTGAACAGATGGGTTTTGAGTTGTATTTTAAAATGGAGAATTGAGTCCGTATTTCGAAGTTGGGGTGGTAGAGAGTTCCAGAGGCGGGGGGCAGAGCGGCTGAATGCTCTGCTCCCCATGGTGGTGAGACGGGCGGAGGGGACAGACAGGTGCAAAGCAGATGAGGATCTAAGAGCACGGGAGGGGGTGGGAACATGCAGGAGGTCTGACAGATATGGGGGGGCAAGATGGTGAAGTGCCTTGAAAGTCATCATGATAATTTTATATTGAATGCGGAAATGTATGGGGAGCCAGTGGAGCTGTCGGAGGACCGGAGTGATGTGGTGGATAGAGGGAGTTCTTGTTATGATGCGAGCAGCTGAGTTCTGGACCAGTTGTAGTTTGTGGAGTGATTTCTGAGGAAGTCCAAAGAGGAGGGAGTTGCAGTAATCTAGTCGGGAGGTGACAAGGCTGTGCACAAGTATGGCAGTAGTGTGTGGGGTAAGGGAGGGACGGAGGCGGTTGATGTTTCTTAAGTGGAAGTAGGCAGACCGGGTAATGTTATTTATATGGGATTGGAAAGATAGTGTGCTATCGAGGATGACACCCAGACTCTTAACCTGGGGGGAGGGGGAGATGGAGGAGCTATCAATAGTGACTTGGAAACTGTCGGTTTTGGAAAGAGTTGATTTGGTACCAATGAGGAGAACCTCGGTTTTACTACTGTTTAATTGAAGGAAGTTGTTGGTGAACCAGGCCTTTAATTCACAGATGCAATTTCTGAGGGAGGTGGGCGGAAGAGAGGACGATGGCTGCGTGGTGAGGTAGAGCTGGGTGTCATCAGCATAGCAATGGAAGTGGATGTTGAATTTACGGAAGATATTGCCAAGGGGAAGGAGGTAGATGATGAAGAGCAGAGGCCCCAGAACAGAGCCCTGGGGCACACCTGAGGTGACGGGGGAGGGGGTGGATTTGAGGGTCTTCAGTTGAATGAACTGAGTGCGATCAGAAAAATAAGAAATAAACCAGTCCAACGGAGTGCTCGTGATGCCAATGGAAGAAAGCCTACTGAGGAGGGTGGTGTGACAGATGGTGTCGAAGGCTGCACTCAGGTCGAGGAGGATGAGGATGGTGAGTAGTCCAGAATCAGATGCCATGAGGAGGTCATTGGTGATTTTGATGAGTGCTGTTTCAGTGCTATGGAGTGGCCGGAAACCAGACTGAAATTCTTCATACAGGCTGTTTGCACATAGGTGAGAATGGAGTTGGGAGGCAACTGTTTTTTCAAGAATTTTGGAGATGAAGGGTAAATTGGAGATAGGACGGAGGTTGTTGAAGTTGGTGGGGTCGGCACCAGGTTTTTTTTACAATCGGGGTGATGGCAGCAGTTTTGAGAGGTGTAGGGACAGTTCCAGTGGTGAGGGAGGAGTGGATGATAGCGGAGATGAGGGGAGCCAGAGAGGGAAGGCAGGTTTTGACAAGTTGTGTTGGGAGGGGGTCCAATTGACAGGTGGATGATTTGGATTTCCGGATGATCTCTGTGATTTCCGAGACAGTGGGAGGATGGAAGGAGGAGAATAAATGTGTAGGCGGGGGGAGATCTGCTGAGTTGTTGAGATGAGCCGTTGATCCAAGGTTCTGGTGAATGTTCTTGATTTTTTCTGTGAAGTATGACATGATGTCATTGCAGAAGGAGGTTGTGTAAAGGTGCAGGGGGAAAGGGTCCTGGGGTTTGATGGTATTGTTAAGTATAGAGAAAAGTGACTTAGAGCTCTGTTGATTGGCAGTGATTAAGTTGGAGTAGTACTGTGATTTGGTGCTGGCAATGGAGTCCTTATAGTGCATAATGTGATTATTGTACATTTCTTTGTGTATAGTAAGACCAGTTTTTCTGTAAAGTCTTTCAAGTTGCCGTCCTTTCGTTTTCATGTTTCTGAGATTTGGGGTGTACCAGGGGGAGGAGACAGAGAAAGAAACAAATCTATTTTTTAGAGGAGCAAGTGAGTCAAGAATATTATGGAGACCAGTGTTGTAATGAAAAACCAGATCATCAGGGGTTAGTAGATTATTGAAGTCAAGGAGGCAGGATGAGTGGATACTTGAAATAAGGGTGGAGGGATCAATTTTCTTTATGTTCCGGAAGGATATGAGGCGGGATGTTTTAGAGACTGAGAGAGTAAGATTAACTGCAAATGAGAGGAGAAAATGGTCACTTATGGGGAGTTCATCAGATGTTATGTTGTGGGGGATGACACCAGAGCAACAGATTAAATCCAGAATATGTCCTTTGGTGTGTGTGGGGGTAGTGGTGTATTGCTGACATCCAAAACTCTCTAGGCAGGAAGTAAAGTCTTTGGTAAGAGGCGAATTGGTGTTGTCCATGTGGATATTGAAATCACCCAGCAGAATTAAGTTTGGTGAGAGAGAGGATAGGTGGGTGAGAAAATCAGCAAACTCAGTTAAAAAGGCACTATTCGGTTTTGGGGGGCGGTAGACAGCAGCAATGATGGTTGGAGTTGGACCAGATAGCTTGCAGACTGTGGATTCAAACGTGCTTGAAACTGGAGCTGATACCGGCGAGACTTTCCAATTCTCGCGATGAATTATCGCGAGACCTCCTCCGCGACCGGAACCACGGGGTTGAGAGATGTAAACAAACCCACTAGGAGTGGAATCGTTGAGCTGAGAGTAATCTTGGGGCTGTTGCCAGGTCTCGGTTAAGCAGAGAAAGTCCAGTTTACGGTCAGTGATGAGATCCTGAATGAGATGTCCCTTGCTTGTCAGTGAACGGATGTTGAGCAGAGCAAAGTTGAGTGCGTTGTTGTCGCAGCTGGTGGTGGTGCTAGCCGACCGAGCTAGGCGGGCTAACACGCTGTGGTCGACAGCCCGGCTGGTGGAGCATGGAGGGCGACGAATCCACCGTCGGGAGCTGGACCAGATGGATTTTATTGCTGTTGAACCGTTGCGGTGGACAATCCGACGGGAACCTCGGTGGATGTATCTCCGACGTGGCTGGAAGGTGATGTCTGGGTGAAGGTGGAGAGCCTCGGGCGCAGGTCCAAGGGAGTGACAGCGGAGCCGGAGCAGGTCAGCGGGTGAATACTGCAGCAAACCCGCCACTTGCAGGTGAGCGGGCAGTAGGAATATCCAGATACAGACAAGCAGGGTGTATGTCCTGCCGGTCCACATTATTAAAAACGCCAGGTGAGGCTGAAAACGAGGCAGGACAGGTGAGCTACTGGTAGTAGCCTAGTTGGGACTCACACAGTCCTGTAGTGCTGACGAATCGTGGTCGTATTCCCAGTAAAAACAATCCCAGTAAAAACAATTAGACTGTCCGTTAGAAAGTAAAAAAGTTTAAAAGTTACCGGTGAGCGAAGGCAGTGAGCAACGAATACAAAAATACCGGCGAGCAGCGGCAGCAAGTCGTGCCAGCGTTCACTCCCCCAGCGTATGTTGTATGTATTAAATAACCAACTGACTTTTTTTTTTACAAACTTTTATTACAACCTTCTTTAAAAATCCTACCCTTCTCCTCTAACGTAGCTGGGAGAGGTATTTGTTTTGCTCAATTATAAGAATAATAGAAAAGAGTAAAATACATATTTGAAATAAATCATAGCATTGTTTTTAAGGAGATATGTTTTAAGGGAATAAAAATGTACGTGGGTCACAGACAAATTGGTGCAAATGCTAATTGAATTCATGCTGTTTTGACATGTTTAGTCCTATAGAAATGTGAAAAATGTATATAAATTACCAAAAAGAAACTTTTTTTTAAAACTTTATTACATAAAAAAGATGCATCCATCAAAATTGCTTATTTTTAAAGCCTTTCAGACCTTTTAATCTATTTAATCATGTTATTAAGCCTGAGTAATCTTAAATCACTGACTGGAAAGAGTAAGAGTAAGTGGGTCATTTGGAGGTCCTTCTCTGGCATTCTTTTTTCCTTAAAGTTTACTTGTGATGAGTTGATTTTTAAAGGTCACTTCCAAGCATGATAATACTCCTCAGTTACGATTTAGCACAGTTTGATTTAACTCCTGGGGCTGTTAATTCGAACTTTCCCCTTTGGTTATTTTCATTATTTTTGCTCTTTTTGTCCTGTTTTGCCAGTATAGCTCTGGAAATAGATATCCCTGAGCTACATGATAGCCCAAAAGATTTGCTTTCTTGGTCCCGCTGGGCAGCGGCAATATGGCTCAAAGGTGGACATGGATGAGAGCCCAGGGTTCTGAGGCCCAGGGGCACTCCACCCCCTAGTGGGGACCCCACAGGGCTCCAGGAGGCCTAGGCCCAGCCTGGGAGCCACCAGAAATGAGACAGCGCCGAACAAAGTACTAAACCCGATACCTAGAGAACCATGCGTGTGCCAGCAGAGACGGGCACCTCTCGGTGGTGGGGAGCATAAGAATATAGAGGACACAGGCCCTAGTCAAACTTGGGGCCTACAATGTTCCAGTAGGTGGGGGGAGGCAAATACTCAACCTAACAAGTAGAGAAAGACAAATTCACTTTTATCCACTAACATTCACACAATCCCACCTTTACACCCATTCACACAAGCACACAATGGAGATGCACACAGGGGCAGACACCAAATATATTCTTACACTACTGATACATACACTCTCCTCCCAGGTCTAGGAGACAATCCTCCTTTTTTACTGTGCATTCTTTTCTCAATAACAAAAAACTAATTCCATTAAAAGAATGCTTTATGAACCCCAAAGGGAAAATAAATGTTGCAGTAACTCATAGGGGTTTTTATTTATTTATTTATTTTTTATTCCGATCAATTTGTAGGTGGTGATAGATGTGGTCTGGAAGGATCTTCAGTATCGGTCTGTCTTGCACCAGATTTGGAGAAGTCTTTGACTGAAGACACATTTTTGTTGCTTAAAAATCTTCTAAAGAGGATGCTCACTGTTGTCCATAATCTTCTTCACTTATGAAGAATCCTCCTTTTGAAATAATCTCCAGAGGCTCTAGAGTTCCTAGAATAGAATTGCTGTTCTTTATAAGCCTTCTGAGCTTTTTTAAGTCATTTGCTATGGTGCTGTTAACTGAGCAGATGATGGCAGAAGAGATCACTCTCTCCACAACAGACTTATAGATGATATGCAGCATCTTGTTGTAAATGGCGAAAGCCATTCCACAAAGCAGTTAACCAGCTATCCATACTCAGCCTCTTGTCCATCTTTGATGCACCCAATGACTGCAGGTCATCCCAGTATTTCTGCAGATGACAGGAGTCTGTCTGGTCCTGGAAGTCAGACTTGTACAGAGTAAAAAGAAATGTTGAGAATACTGCCCCCTGTGGCGCACCACAGGGAACAGTATTCTCAACATTCCTACTGACAGCTTGATTAGACAGTTGACCCATCAGTCTAACAAACTGTGTTCTGTTTGTCAGGTAGTCTTTCATCCAGCCGATTGTTGATGCCTCCATCTGAGTTGTCTTGAGTTACTCAAAAAGTAATTCTGGCTGGATTGTATTAAATGCACTGGAGAAATCAAAGAACATTTTCCTCACAGAGATGTCTGCCTTGTGCAAATGACAGTGGGCTTGTTGAAGCAGGTGTATGAAGGCATCATCAACTCCAACTCCACAGTGATAAGCAAACTGCAGGGGGTCTTGAAAGCTGCTTGTTTGTTTGCTGAGGTGAACCAACAGAAGTCTGTCTAGGACCTTCATGTTTTGGGAAGTCAGGGCAACAGATTTTTAGTCACTGAGGACTGTTGACTGAGTATTCTTTGGCGCTGGATCAAAAACGAAACAATCACGAGGAGGAAGACTCAATGAGACGGAGTTGAAGGAAGTTTGACGAGGAACCAGCACTGAGGAACTGAACAGAGAGTGTATTTAGGGAGAATGAAACAAAGAGAGGACTAACGAGCAGATTGGGAGCAGGTGTGAGCAGAACAGGAAAGGAGCTATGGAAAAAGGGGAACTGTTGGGATCTGGAGAAGTTCCACCTTTCTCCAGCAGAGTGCGCCGTGGATCCCCCTGAGCTGAGCCTTCAACACACCTGAGGTGCATCTCATCATCCCAGCATATAACCTGCCTTCAGACCTTGCCTCAACGCCGCAGTGTTTATCCAGTTTGGTTAGCACCTGAGCCTAGCATCTCCTGAGAATCTTTGTTATCTCTGATCTAGATTGGATTCTAATACCTCCTTGTCTCTGCTTTCAGGAATCCTGTTTCCCTTGTAAGCTCTGGATGAGCTTAACCTGCCGAGCCTGCCCTCAGAGCCAAACCTGAAGACTCTTCTCTGGATTCCCATGCAGCTCTGGATTAAGAGCTGGAAATCAAAAACCAAGGTCTGCCCTCAAGCTAGAAGTAAGACGCTGAAGCGGTTATTGGACTCTGCTGAACTAAACAGTCTCTGGACCCAACAATTCCTCTCTCAAAGCCAAACCCGGACTTCTCAAGACTCCAGTGAACCTGCCCCCAGGCCTGAACCAGTTCCTGTGTTTATTCCATGTGCTTGTACTCAATAAACATTGTTAAACTTTTCATCTGTTTCCGTGGTGTTCTGCATTCTGGGCTTTTCTGAAACCCATCATGACAGGAACACAAAAGGGCAGCAGAGGGCAACAAATAAAAATCTGAAAATAACCAGAAAACACAACAAAATAAGAATTAAACAACTAAAATGAAAAAAAACAGGGAACAAAGTAAAACAGAATACACAAAAGAAAACATAACAGAATCAAGACTATGACAATAACAAACTCATAGCAACATAATAACACACAAAAACTATAGTAACACCTACAGCTTTCTTACATTTTAATGATGATAGAACTCCTCTAATGTCGTTACCCTTCTAAAGTTTTTACACTGAAAACAACATTTGAGAAAACATTTCAGAAGATGTTTTTAATCAAGTGAACCTGCAAAATTATGTCAAAAATAAATGTTTCATTAAAAAATATTCTGGCAAATTTACAACAAAGATCAAAACGTCTAAATCACTCTAATTAACTGCAGTATACAGATGAAAAAATGAAATATTTTGAACAGGCTAAATAAAGTGCACTTTTCTTGTTTTTAACATAAATTACACTCAGTGTTGTAAAATGAATAATTAAATCTGAGTTTTAATACTACCTTTAAAATTATCCAAAAGGACAAACAGTACAACATTTTTAATGGGCTGTTAGGGCATTGAAAACATTATTCCACTATCACCTTAGTAATGACTTTGACAAACAGATTATAGATCTGTGTATTTCATGGGATTTAACATCATGTTAAAACAGTTTTGTAGTTGTTCTTGTTTAGCTCACAATTAGATACTTTTTTCAAACAATCGTCTTTAGTGATTTAATGAAACGTGATTTCCTTCCCTTGTTCTAAAATGCTTTGACCACATTCTTTAAATCTTCTCTGACCTCTCTAATTTGCATGTCCCTCAGACAGAAGGAAAATCTGGTGATCATTTTTCTCCGCTCAACTTATTTTTGCAGGCATCGGGAGGGCGATAAAACACATCTAAGGCTTGCCTGCGGTCTTGTCATTAGTATTCATCCTGCTGAAAGATTGAAAGGAGTTTGTTCTGGACAATAAAATTACCCCTCGACTTTTCTTTTATTTTGTGCCTGGAGGAAGGTACTTTGGAACACCTTTTGATTTAGAGGGCAGCTATGAACACTTCTATCTGCAGCACACGAACACGGTATCAGGTCATGGACAGTTTTTTGGGAAAGAAGCAGGCAATTTGATCCTAAATAATTGATGCTCCAACCAGGGCTGAAGTTATAGGAGTCCACAAGTCACTGGATACCCCTGAAATGTGTCCACCCCCCCTAACCCTCAACACACAGAGTATTGGCAAGTCACATCAGCAGGAAGAACTTTTCAGTACAAATGTAACTGCTCTTTCTTTGGCTTGGATCCAGCAGTTTGAACTTGACAACACGACACAATCAGGCTCACTAAATTTATTCTAACGAGAAACAATAAAGTAAGGTGGTGATTAACAATGCAGGAGCTTCTGTCCCATTGTTACATACAGCTGCTAACTATGATTATATAGCGATAAGCCACATAAACTCATAATAGCAATCCACAAATAGCATTGCTAGATTATCAGTACAAGAAAGATAATATGCACCCAGCAGTGTTATTTTAACTCCAGTCTATATTGGGCCACACTAGCTTGGACTTAAAATATCATTTGTAAATTTGTTAAATAGTTAACTCAACAGTTAATTTATCTAACAGTAGTGTATATTCTCAAATGTAAGGTTTGAATTTAACTAGTATTAACCTAGTTGGTTAGTTTCACTATAGCCAAAGCTGCCCTGGGGCACACTGACAAAGCGAGGCTGCCTTACTCAGGTACCAGCAAGCCCTCTGGGCATCATCAGCAGCCAATGAAGGTGAAGAGTCTTACTCAAAGATATAAAAACTGAAACTCATTAAGCTGGGATGCAAACCAGCAATCCTTCAGTTGCAGAACAAATGTCTTATACAGGTAATCAGGAAGAAGTCATCATGAAAAAAAAGAAAAGGGAAAACAGGTAAGATAGGGGAAGATGGTTTTATACTGCTTGCTGACTTTATATATATATGAAGACAGCAAGAGAAATAATAACTGGAAGAATGAGCAGAAAGGAGGGAATTTAATAAAAAGACTAAGATTTGGACATACAGGACTTAATAGTAAACTTTTTGAAATAAAAAACTTTACCATAGAATGCAGTCACTTTATAGAGGATATATTTATGCACATACTGTGCATAAATATAATCTAATATCTACTGAAATGATTTTAACAATTAGGAACCACACATGCAAATGATTGTTAGAGATGCAAATTCATTCCTATAGTCTATGGATCCCTGAGATAGCTTTGGCCCCTCTATGGCTTCCTGAACAATAAAAATTTAGTTCCACCAAAGGCTCAAACAGCAGCATCACTAACTATGAAAGATAACATTGTTTGTTATAAGGTCTAGTTATACATAACCAATGGTGTCTTTAACAGGGTTATTTTCAATACACCACCTGCAGTATAAAATTTTTTAATTTATTTTCTTTTACTTGTAGGAAAACATTGCAAGTGGTAACCTGCAGAAAATAATGTTCATTTTCTCTAGTATCAGAATCAGTATCAAGTTTATTGGCAAGTAGTTTTGCAGTTACAAAAAATTGGATTTTGTGTTGATGGTGCAGACAAATAATATATTTACATATATATGTATATATATATATTAGGGATGGGACGATTTGTGAAAACCGTCAGAATCGTTCGGTTCGACTGTCTCGGTTCGGTTCGCGTGTGTTTCGTTCGGTTCATGCGCTGCTCCTTTTTCTAATAGGCGAAGCGATTACACTCCAGAGCACAAGGTGGCGGTACTGCGACCAAAGCCAACTACCAGTAGTAAACAAGAAGAAGAAGAAGCGAAGCAGCTTAGCCGGGTGTAGCAGGGAAAAAAATCAGTTTTTGTGGAGAATTGTGTGGGTATGGCGAGTTGGAAAGAACAGAAGTTGGAAGATGCGCCAGCAGCACTTTATAGGTCTGCTGTATGGGAGCGCTTTGCATTTAGAGTGACCTACGATGGCGGCGGAAAGAAAGTTGTGGATAAAAGTGCAACAGTGTGCAAGCATTGTGCAACACGCTTTGTTTACGCTAACAGCAACATGACCAACATGTCATGCTAACCCCGAAATCCCTCATACTCCGTCAGCAACCCCCGCTCCGCCCCGCTGCTCTCCAGACCGGCTGCTCAAAGCAAAGCATACAGCCTCCACTGTGGCTCCCTCCGTCCGCTCCGCTCTGAGTTCCTTGGAGATGGTAGAGCGCATGCGCGAGATGACTAAATTCAAAGCAGCAAAACATACGGAAATGATCAAGGGTTTCCGCAGATCATTTAAAATAATTACAATCCATTATTTTTTGGGGGATTTTTTCATTCCATAAATTTTTATGGGATTTCGGTGTAACAATCAACATGTATCGAACCGAAAACCGTGACCAGAAACCGTGAATCGAAGAGAACCATGGATTTTGTGAATCGTTCCACCCCTAATATATATATATTGGATACTTTATACAATATATATATATATATTGTATACTTTATACAATATATACAATATATAGTATAAAGCTATATACTATACACAGTAGGCTGTGCAAGGCTGTGCATAAATGTAACGCAGGAGGTCTGGAGATGCTACGTTGCTGTAGCGTCTAGGTCCTAGATGGGGGAGGGAGTGAGCCCGTGTCAGTATCACAGGGGTCTCTGGGCCTTGTTGATAAGGCTGGTAGCAGATGGGAAGAAACTTTTCTTGTGGCGTGAGGTTTTGATCCCGATGGACCACAGCCTCCTGCCAGAGGGAAGCGACTGAAATAGTTTGTGGCTGGGGTGCAAGGGATCAGTCACAATCTTCCCTGCATGTCTCAGAGTTCTGGAGGCGTACAGATCTTGGAGAGATTGAAGTTTCCAGTCAATCACCTTTTCTGCAGACCGGATGACATGCTGCAGTCTGCTCTTCTCCTTGGCAGTGGCACCAATGTTCCAGATTGTGATGGAGGAGGTAAGGATGGAGGAGTAGAACTGCACTATCATTGTCCTTGGCAGGTTGAATTTTTTCAGCTGCTGGATTTCTTGGTGAGGGAGTTGATGTTCAGCTCCCACGTTAGGTCTTGTGAGATCATAGATCCCAGGAAGCAGAAATACTCCATAATCTTACATCTGTGAACAGCACTGCTTGCTACTTGGTTTTGTATTTCATTACAAATAGAAATTTAAATTTTAAAGTTCTGACTTCCACACCTCTTTCTTCCACATATTACTCTGGAAACATAAAATGTCTGCCATGCAAATTCAATAGGCGGTCAAAGACATTCAAACAATACTGTGTATCTTGCCTTTTTTGTGTGTGGCCATACTAGTTTAATTCTTACTACACAATGTCGTCACTGGTCTCCTCCATAGCAGATGTGTTTACAGACCTCATGCGTTTCCTCACCCCTTGCCTGTGCTCTTCTCCACTAAGCCATACGGTCAAACAATCTTTATTAAATAGCTTTCAATAAATTGCACAGCTTGCTAATACCATTTTTCTATACAGATATTGTTAAAAAATCAATAATTTGGTATTATGTGGCCGTTTCAACACTTCCACCTTGTATAAAACCTATTTTCTTTTTCTCTCCAGATGGTTGACATAAATGAAAAAAAAAAAAAAAAAATCTAAACCCTAATGTAAATATGTAAAATTGTAATTTCAAATGATACCCTTGTTGGATATCCATTACTGATTGGATGCTGCATCTAATCAGACCTATCAGATACATCATAACAGCACTGTCATTCTATCTCTCAGAAAACAAAACCAGAAAACAATTAAAGTCAATTGTATCACACTTAAGCTCTATAAATATCTGTTTTATGATTCACGATTTGGATCAGCTAATTATTTCTGTCTGAACGACAACATAACCACAAACATGTTCCTTTATTTTTTTGTCATGATCTTTTGCATTTTAAATACTGATTAGTAAACAGTTTCGAGACATAATCGGTCCTAACTTGAGCTAATCAGAGTATTTAAAAGCCTCCTCTACATTGGCTTATGTCTAGAACTTTTCTTTTTTTGCTCACTCTTTGCAACATAGTTCAGACTCAGTCAGCTTTGATGAAGAGCACACAGGTTGAAATCATAACAATGGAATATGCATTTTGATGATGTTACTTTGCCAGATCAAGAATATCTTTCAAATAACAGTCTTTACGGAGGTATTTACCTTCTAAAAGATTCTCCCACCTAACCTCTCTGCAGCTCCCCTGGAATATTCACTGTTCATGCATACATGTAGATAGTAGTGCACTTTTGCACAACTCTTTCCATTTTCAGATGATGGAATGTGCAGTACGCTCTAAGACATTCAGAGTTTTGGATACCTGCATGAGCTGTCCCATACTCCACATATATCTCAAAGAAAATATTAGGGCCACCTTCAGGTGCTAATCCAGAGTCTTCCCTGCAGCAGCAGGTTATTAAAGAAGGAGGAAAATGTACCAGATTCAAGTATGAAAACATTTTCCTGGTTGCAACATTTGCTAACTTCTTCTTACTATCCTCACTGATCAATGTTGTAGCTGGATGAGGAATAGATACACTGCCATCTTTTATCAAAAAGAAACGAGAAAAGATTTTAAAATAAAAGCTATTCAATGTAAAAAAAACTAGGGCTGTAACTAACTTTTATTTTGCAAATCAATTAATCTGTCAATTATTTTTCTTATTAATCAGATAGGGAAAGGTTCTTTAAAGAAGATCTTTTAATGAAATTAAACAAGGTGAAACTAAAACTTTTCCACTTCAGGAGTTCTGTATAGAGCATATTGACAGATGAATATTTTTTTTCTTAATTGGTAAATGTTCACATATTTTTTTTGACAATTTGATTAAATTACTGCTCTAAGTGGGTCGCTCTGACAGTTAAGGGCACATTTTAGAATCACTATGCTCCAGTAAATGATTAATCAATTATTAAGTTATTTAACGATTATTTCATTAATCAATTAATCACGAGATTGTTTCAGCCCTAAAACAAACAATGACCTTATTCAACTGAAATATGTAGCCGAATAAGCTTTGGTGGCAAAAGTAAACAGGGAATGGGAATTTCCAGCAACTTCTCTAAACGATCTTGCAAGCTATAACAAGGCGCAACTTGACCTGGAAAGCATGCAATGTTGAAAACTTTTTCTAATGAAGTTTCCAAAGATGTAAACTCTCTTTATATCAACTTAGGTAAACAAACAGGAAGGAAGCATCTCGGCATTCATGCTTTTGATAACTGAAGCATGTTGCAGAAGTGCTCCAGACCACCAGAGGGATACTAGCTTCAACTCATATGAGGAACTGTTATGAAGAGCTAGTTTGCAGCTTTTCTTTAATTGCAGTTTCTTAAGCTACTTCAAACAATTTCCAGTCAAATATGATTTCTATGTTTCTTTCTATGAATCATAACCTGTGTGTTTACAGGGCATTTCCACTTTGATGCTCTCTATTTTCTGTGCTATTATATGTGCTGCATTTTACCTTTGCATGTGTTTTGTGTGCAGCACTTATAAAGCATTTGCTGTGCATTTATACATTGCGTTTGAACATCTGTATTATTCAATTTTTCAGATGAATCTAATTTTCAAGATTAAACATATCTTCTAAAAATGATCACCTTTAAGCAGATGTTGATCATAGTCTTTATTTACATTCCTTTTTATTTGTCAGAGTAATATATATATCCATGCTTTGCTATCGTTGAATTGAAAACCTTTCAGCAGAAAAAATCTGAAAAGACATCCGTTTGTGTGTAATCAGTGTATTTCATTTGGTGCATTTAGTTGCTAAAGTTTTAAATAATAATCTAATTTATCAAATGAATCTGAGCAGTGAACTTTGTGGTTGTAATGTGTTGAAAAGTGGAAATGTTTTAGAGATATGAGTACATTTATAAGACATTTTATAGTCTTACATTCTTTTGTTTTTTTACTAATTGTACAAGAGGACTACATTTAATTTTTTTCCATTATTACTGATATTTTTTCTGAGCAAATGGTATTAACCGAAATTAATTTTCTCTTTTAAAAAATGCTGCTGTTTTTCATTAATTAGACAAAATATGTTGATTAGGTAATTATGAGATTATACAGGAAATCAAGCACTTCATAACTTTTTGACATTTTTGCTTCTGCTATGCCAGCTTTGTGAAAGAAGGCAAGTCCCAAATTTCATGCTAATTTCACCATATGGCAGTTCAAAACTGGAGCACCACAGTCCCGCTGTAAGATGAGCTCAAACTGCGGGAGACACAGGACGTGCTGCTGCTCTATCTGGCGTGAAATCTAAAGGTGTGCCTTCCTGATTACCATTCATCCTTAACTAATGTGCATTTTAATTTTTGATTAATGCCCCACCTCTGAAGGATCATATGTAATGTTATATTGATTTCATGAGAATCACCAGATATTTTGACATCCTACTTGCACCTTTGAACCTATACTTTTCTGTCAGCATCAGTGCAGCTGCTATTTTCTTTCAACTCACGTTCTTTGAGAAGGAAATTAAAGTCTACACCAGCCTGTGGAAACCAATCAGGGTAGAACTCAACACCGTAGCTGATAACTGCATAATGGACACACGAAATACCCAGATACAAAAACACAAATAAAAAAAACCCTGGTCACTCCTTTGGCATCTACTGAGAACTATGCCAGGCAAGGCCTTAAAGGTAGATCGAAGTAGGAAAGAAAGAGTGATGGCAGATCATACATTTGGAGTGGCCCTAGGACTGATATGAATGGGCAGATGTGTCTGATAGAAAAAGTAGAAGATATTTTAGGATGAGCCCTTCAGCTAAAAACAAAGGCATGTTAAATATCTTTTCAGCTGCAGTGTTCCAAAAACTAATTTAGAAAACTCACTCTATTTCTTGTATTTAAAAATCATCTATAGTACATTTGGAAATTCAGATTGTTCAGTAAAATGTACGTCATTTTCCCTAAAGGTATACACAGCTGAAATCATACACTTATGTCCGCTGTATAAAGAAACATATTTTCTCAATCTTTGCAATTATTCAGATTCAACCTTTTTTCTACTTTTGTTCAGTTAGTATTTTTATTCTCTTTCAGTTTTTTTCTTTGTTAAAGACCAAAAAACATGAAGCAGATTACTTTACATTACTTTCCTTAAAGTCAGAGCTTAATCTATTTTGTGAAACACCCAGTTGTTATAGCTACAGAAAAACATCCACACAGCATGATGCTGGCACACCTACTATACCATATATTTTGAGCTTACAAAGACATAATATTTTGGACTTTCCCAAATAATTTAGAGATGTTAATGTTATACAGTATATGACTTCTGAATTGTTACAAAATAAGCAAAAAGTAAAAAACAGTCTGCCTATTCTAACTTTTGGAAAATAGACTGATATAAAATAATAAAACAAATACTCAGAGTTAATGGGGGAAAAAAACAAAAAACAGCTATATGTAGTGAATATCTCTGGTTTTAGCTGTAATTCATATCCCCTACTTCCAAATCTGAGTTTACTTTGTTGTTTCACCAGCTTTTGAGTTTTTGAAATGCTAAGTTGCTCACAGCTATAAGCCGGCTTGTAGCTGTGGGGCTACAAATGTCCCCACATGATGCTGGAGCATGTCTGCTTTCTTTCAGCATCGCATATGTGCAACAAAAGTTAAACATCAGATGTTTGCTTAGAGTCTAACAGAGGGCCCCACTCTGTCCCATGGCGATGGCACATCTTTAATAAATATTTATAGGGGGCACGAGGGGAAATTAAAAAACATGACATGCTAAGGTGGATTTTGTTCCCAAGGAGATACAGATCTGTGAAATGAGGTGATAGAATGGAGGGAAGGCAGCCATTTGTTTGTTGATGGCAGACTCACAGATGACTTTCACAAGGACAAGTTTGGCAGACGTGCCTCTCAAAGTCTACATGTATTCAGTGGTAAGCAAACAACACGCAACAGTATTAGGGGTATTTGAAGGGCAAGAGTTTGTTACTAAAAATGTGTTACTTAAGATTTGAATAGGTATAGGTACAGGATCCGCTACATGGGCCATCCTACAAAATTGGTGCAAAGTCAAAAATAGAAAAATCTTAAAAAAAAAAACAACAGTATATGTACCCCCAAAGATGGATGGATGGATGGATGGATGGATGGATGGATGGATGGATGGATGGATGGATGGATGGATGGATGAACACAGCTGGCGAACCAAAGTAGGACTGTGTTAAAAAATAAATAAATCCAAAATCTTTGAACAGCTTACAGGCCTCCGTTGAACTAGAAACCTGCAAAAGCAAGCCTGTCAAGAAAGGTTTTTGTAAGAGACGCAGCTATGTGGCCTATTGTAACTTAGGATGAGTTGTAGAAATCTACAGTTTAAGGTGGAAATGGCATATTTTTTTCTAATGGGATTATTCTTAAGAATTAATAATAGATTTTTGCCACAAGCAATTTCTGGAAAACCTTAAACATTTGAAAGAAGACAGGGTGGAGTGTCCCCTGTTCAGATGAAACCAAAATGTAACCATTTCTATTTTTGACAAAAAAAAAACAAACAAAAAAAATTCAGAAGAGACATAACATTTCACACTACTATGAGCAAAACTTGATGATTGCGATATTTTGCTGTGGGCATTGCTTTTTTGCCTTAGAGACAGAAATGCCCATCAGAGTACAGGGAAATCCATGAGAGGCTGCAAAACACTTGAAATGAGAGTGTTCATGTTCCAGATGGACGGCAACAATAAACATACAATCAGTGCTACACTGGATATGTTAAGATCAAAGCCAATGTATCTGATTTATGTCCAAAAACGTCTACATTTGGTTGAAAAGTGAAAGCTGAAAAGCTATAACTTTCAGATCCTTGGAAAAAAGTTGAAAACCCAGTTTTCAACGTCTATTATTGGACTAAAGTGGGAGAAAATCAGAGCGACCAAAAGCAGCCCAATTTTCAACAATTATTTCTGGACTAAATCAAAACTATGAGGGACTGACCAGATTTAGCCTTAAAAAGGTCTAAATGACGTCTGGTGTTTGGGGGATATTCAATACTCACTCATTCTTTTTGCTATATGATTCTATGTCACAAAGCTATGTCTAAAAGTTTTTTAAAAACTCCTTTGATTGTGTAACATTAAAGGAATAGTACACCCAAAACATGATTAGCCTTCATTTTCTACTCACCTCCATGCTGAACAACACTCTGGAGTACTTTTTTGATATCTCAAATGCATCTGGAGATCTGGGAGGCTTCTTGCTGTCTGCTGACATTCAAATAATGGAGGTCCATGGCGCCCGAGACAGAAAGGTCCATAAAAGTCCACAAAAACGTGTCAATATTCCTCCATACTGCTCGTCCAATGTAATCCAAGTGTCCTGAGTGGGTAGCATCCAGAATTTACTCGAAACGAAGTCATTTAGAATGTTTTTAGAGCATAAACAGTAGTGTATAGGATTTCCTAATAGCGCCCCCATGCGCGCTCGCGATTCTACGGAAACCGGCAGACCAAACCAGCGCATTCAGCTCGGCAAAGAACTCATGCTCTTCCTCAACACTGAAGTCCTCAGACATTTTTCTTTCGTTGTTTCTTTCTTTGCACAGGTAAACAGCACATTTCTTCTTCTACGCTTGCATTATCGGCAGACCAGACGCTGAATGCGCACTTTCTTCCGGTTTGGTCTGCCGGCTTCCGTAGCGTCGTGAGCGCGCATGGGGGCGCTATTAGGAAATCCTATACACTACTGTTTATGCTCTAAAAACATTCTAAATGACTTCGTTTCGAGTAAATTCTGGATGCTACCCACTCAGGACACTTGGATTACATTGGACGAGCAGTATGGAGGAATATTGACACGTTTTTGTGGACTTTTATGGACCTTTCTGTCTCGGGCGCCATGGACCTCCATTATTTGAATGTCAGCAGACAGCAAGAAGCCTCCCAGATCTCCAGATGCATTTGAGATATCAAAAAAGTACTCCAGAGTGTTGTTCAGCATGGGGGTGAGTAGAAAATGAAGGCTAATCATGTTTTGGGTGTACTATTCCTTTAAGAGATACAAATTACTGCAACTAAATCTTCAGCAGATCACATGTCTAGAGAAAGTTTTAATATTAAATACACCCATATAAGCAGCCTTCAAGAAGGTGACATGTAACTACATACATATATCCAAAATATGCTTATATACACAGCTTATATATATATATATATATATATATATATATATATATATATATATATATATATATATATATATATATATATAAATAATTTATCTAGTCTCTTTTTAGATTTTGTGCAAGACATCTCAGTTCAGATGTGTAAAGAACGAATTCTTGTTATACAGATATCTTTAGTGCAGAATAAATATACAAATGTGTTTAACATTGATTAAATAATATTAAATATTATAGATGAATAAATCATTAATAATAATATTTAGTTATACAGCAAAACAAAACATATATATAGAAACAGATAGACCTGACAGTTAGTGAGTGTATAAATAATATGTATATTTTTGATTAACTTTTCTGCGTCAAATTTAAATAATATATGAGGATTCTAAGAGGCTATAAATGCAGACATTTTCATGCATAAAATATCATTTTACATTGGCAGCTTTGCATACCTTGTTTTCTGACCACTAGAGCTTATCTGCAGGAGTAAAAAGCAATACTATGAAAATATATACAGTTTTTCAAAGAGTATTTTATGCTTTTTATGTCCTTTTAGATAGTGTCTGCTAAACTGGTGGCAGTTCAATTTCAGACCACCTCATCTACAAACAGAAAAAATGTTGATGCAGCACCTTTGCCATATATAAGATCACTTCTGCACTAACACAGCAAACCTAATGTCAAACCACACCTTCAGCGAGATTCTAAATGTCCAGAGCTGAGCAGAGCGTACCTTTAATAATGTGCATGATTCAAAGATTTCCCTGTTTGTCTGCCTTCCATCAGCAGCCAAGACTCAGAACACTCTGCTCCTATTAGAGAGGAAAGTGCTGGTCTGTTCCCTTTATTCTGCAGCCTTTGCAAAAGCGTTGTCTCTGCACTTAATGTAATTAGACTGAAATCAAGCTGAATGAATGTTAAAAGTTTTAAGATAAACACATTTCGCTAAGAGTTGATTTCTCTGTTTTTTTACTGTGTATCATTTATTTGCTCATGAGGAGATCATACATATATTGATGTTACATACATTGTACAAAGCTTACATGACTTCTCCAATTTTTTGTTTTCTTTTTTACACAGTTTTTTTGTTTTATTTTTCCCCCCCTTCCCTCTTAAACATTTTTAAAATATACATAAAAAAAGAAAAATTATTTGACAAAAAAAAAAAATAATAATAATCAAATTCCCCATATTTTTTGTTTTCTTAAGATGTCTAAAAGAAGTATTCATACCAATTTTTCTCATATTTCAATCCAAACATCAGTGATGTTAGGAGTTTTCAGATAGACCACACGTAAAATCACATGAGAAAGGGAAATGGTGGTTTTATACATTTTATACAAATAAAACTGTGATACCTGTAAGAGTAGGATACATTGGTATCTGATACCTCTGCTGATTTCATATTTTTCCAGAAAAATATTTTGTTTTATGAATTTCTTTGCAAAAAAGCTGAAGATAAATGAGACAAGGTGGCAAAAATCTGGGATGATCATGTCTCAGTCTCAGTTGGTTATTTTTTTATGAATACCTGAATAGTGAGTTGTGCTATTACAGAACAAATGAAAAAGGAAAAAGTGAATGCGCTGACATTTCCAATGCCATATATAGAGAATAGAAACAGATTTTCTTAAAAATAGAACAATTTATGAACAAATTGCTTTAACTTCCTGTTACAACACTTAAGCAAAAAAAATAAATAAATCTTCAACTTCACTGGTAACATTTTAGTCACATATTAAGTTACTATTACTGACTCAACTGACATGCCTTTTCAACATTGCAAGACAGTTGGGTACACTGCACCCGGACTAGCAGACTGGTGGTGGTTCTCCTCCATGTGATAAGGGAGCCAGAGAGAGTGTTACAGCTGTAGTGGGACGCATTTCTCACCTGGGCTGGAGAGGGTCTGGTTTGGGCACCAGCGGATTTAGTCCCTTCTCACTTGAGGTAAAGGAGAGGCCCTGCCTCAAGTGGAGGAGTTATGGTATCTCAGGGAGAGGAGAATGGAGCAGAAGACTGAAAGCTATAATCTGGACACTGCACTGGTCTGTTAGGGTGAAGCAAAAAGGCAAAGCTTTCGATTTGCCATTTGGTCTATGCTCCTGCCCTCACCTGAGAGAGCTGCACACTCCCTTAGAGATGGAGGAGCTCTGTGATCTGTGAGAGGCTCAGAGTAGAGCTGCATCTCCTCCACATTGCTAGACCCAGATGAGGAGGTTAAGGCATCTTTTTCGGATGCCCTCTAGATGTCTCCGTTGGACGGTGTTCCAGGCACATCCCACTCAGAATAGGTCCAGGGGTGACCCAGGACATGTTGGAGAGACTTCGTGTCTCGACTGGCCTTGCTCTTCCCACAGTGGAGGTGCAGGAAGTGTTTGGGGAGAGGGTAGTGTCTAAGTCTTTGCTGAGACTGCTGACCCCATTACCCGTTCCAAGATAAGGTGAAGATGATCAGTACAAGTAAATTTTACATTGACATAGGTGGACATAATATAAAAAATGAAACCGCGTGGATTCATAAAAAATTATCCACTAACAAACGCTACTTATTTTCCTATTTCCCTTGAGTTCACTAATGTCCCAATGCTAGAAGCAACTTTTGGTTTAAGAGATTTCATGGTGATGTGTGGTGTTGAAAAGCACTTATTATGACCCTGCAGGATTCATTAAAATTAAGATGCAGCCCTGATTATGTTCAACATCTGCTTCATATTAGAGGACTTGCTCTGAGGTCACAAATCCCTTGGGATATGATCCCCCCTGATGCAAAGAAGATATTGGACCATCAGAGATGGATTAATTAAGGCCTTTGCTCCACAGCATGGAGGCTTAAATAGCACCTAATTTTCATAATTGGAGATTTTTATATCTTGCCCACAGTTTAGGACTGACAGGTTGCATGCTAGTTCAAGTCAAAACCCTGTTATCTCTCTTAGGGCTTCCCTTCAGAATGGTCTTTTTTTTATAATTTCTTTCTACCTTAACTAGAGCAGTATGAATTTATGGGACTCCATCAAGTCATATACAGTCCATTGTATGCCTCTTACCTCTTTTACTCAAAAACACTTTTTGATTTCCGCCATAAAATGTGTTCAGAGTGGAGGATCACACGTAAAGGCTCTCAGTAATCTGTGTGAGAAGCTGACTGACAGAACCAGCAGTTAAGTGCTTTATCAGAGATCTTTTCAGTGGTACTTCCCTCACTGATGTCCATGTAGTGGACATCTCTGCCTTGCCATTAATCAAATCATATCAGAGAAATGTCTCCGAAGTTTGGGGAAGTAAAACGCAACTCATCCATCAAATTATAGCGGGCCTTCATACAAGAGAGATGTGGACATTTTTCTTGTCAGCTGTGCATATGATCTATATGCAAAGTCTGGATCTCTCCGTGCTTAATTATTTTAGGAAAGTTGTCTTGCGATGGATGGTGGATGAAAGACTGAGGGTAGAATGCATGAAACATTTTAGCATAAGCAGGAGGATCCAGGTAGCAGCCTGAAAACATATTGGTTAAGAAAAGGAAAGAGAAAGCAAGGAAATTAGATCATGGGATGATGTGAATGAAGATGGGGTTACTTAGAGATAACATCGTTTGACAAATTCTTGTGGGGACTAAACTGGGCTTATGGGCTAAGAGGGAATCAGCCTAAGTCTTGAGTGACAAGAAAGAGGGAGGCTTATCAACAACAATTGGGAAGAAACCTGAGTTCTTCTGAATGGCCTCATGATACTGACTTATCTATATCTTTGTGTATTTCTTGGACAGATAAACAAAGTATAATCAAAACAACAGGTAAACCAACCTGATATCAATCAGATGAGCTATCTGCCTATGTGGCCAGCTTATAGTTGACATGCCACTTGAAGTTTTGTTAACTGTGGTTTTCAAGATTTGGTTTAAGATTCCTTGTCAAGATAACCCGTTTTTCAAGGTTTCTGCTTATCAATTCAAAATTGTTAAGGCCTTATTCTCAGCAGGCTAGCATGCAATACCCAAAAATACTCACACTAATTTCCAACATAGGAAAAGCTGATGACTTAAGCACTTAGTCTCACATTTTAATCAGAAGACTCCAGATATTAGCAATAACATATTAAACGAACTAGGGTGTTCTGAAAGCTTTTGAAAACCCCAACAACTCCAAGTTGACAACTTGAAAATTAGATTTATCTAAAAACTACATTTACGTAAAGAAAAAAATATAAAACTTATTATAATCAACAACAACAACTACTACTACTCCTACTTCTACTACAGTTACTTCCAAAAATGTTTTATTTAGAAGACCCTTTAAAACAACTTTAAAAATGTGCTGCACATATAAAGAAGAAAAACTAAAACATAAAACAAGAACAAAGACTAAATCATTAGATCTTTTGGATACCTGGGTCGCCCTTTCTTGTACAACAGTGGACTGGTTTAAATCCTACCGGAAGAACAGGGACTTCTATGTGTCAGTAGGGAACTTTAAATCAGAGACCAGAAAAATCCCATGAGGGGTTCCTCAAGACTCCATTCTGGGCCCCTCCTATTCAATATCTACATGCTCCCCTTATTATAGCAGACATTGATTATAGCCGCAATCTGGTGTCATGATGGACACAGATCTGAACCTTCAGAGGCTCATAAAAGTAATTACTAAATCAACCTTTTATTATCTGAAGAACATTTCCAGGATTAAAGGACTAATGTCCAAGCAGGATCTAGAAAATCTCATCCATGGATTTATCTTTAGTAGAATTGAATACTGCAACAGTCTCTTCATAGGTTTACATTTATTGTTTAAATTTATTAATTAAATAATTTTTAACAGCACTGGAAAACATAAATTATGTTTGTTTGTCCTCTACACACTATATTTACAAAAAACTGACAAAAAAGTACCTCTTTTTCTTTTTCTCTTCTTTTTCTATTTTGGTTTTCTTTGCAAAAAGCTCTCGTGATCTGCAAGGGGGGTTCTAAAGAATGTAGTAAGTGAAGTAAATATCTAGGAGGGTACAAAGATTACTCTTCCGAGAAGTGAGACAAGAAAACACATTTACCATTTTGCCTATTTAATATTAAGCTCTGGCATCATAAGGGTTTCATAACTAATAGATGAGTTTCCTTGTCAAAGTACTCATAGTCTCTTACCAACACAGCTATCTAAAACATAACTATGGCATTTTATTTATGTAGGTGTTGTGTCAGTAGTAAACACGTCAAACTGGACCAATATTGTGTGCTTTATACACAGACTTTTTCACGAAATTAGCATATCAAAATATTAAAACATTCATTCAATTCAGTCGATTTTAACTTAATTCACAAACCAAAACACACAGGTTAAATACCTGATGAATAGCCCATATTTCTGCTAATTATGATGAATTTCCATCACAAATGAAAAAAACAAAATATAAGATTTGAATAATATTTACCAATAAACTATTTACTGTACTCTAATCCCATAAATTAAATGTACTGACATATTAGTTTAAGAAGCTTCATCTAATTGTTTTATTGAATATGACTATATGTGTCAACTCATTTTTTTCCATGACAAAAGCTGCAGAATAGATGCACCGTATAAATTTATAAAAAAGAGCAGAGTGTCTTAAGAATAATAAGATCAAATTGCAGCTCTTTTTTCTTCACTTCTTTGTGGGTTTATGTTCGGAAATTACTGTCTGGTCTTTTGATTTACTCCAGTAGATAAAAGTAATGATGTTCCCGTTTTACTGTGATCACTTTATAACACCTTGGTTGTTTTTGAAAAATAGGTGATCTGCAACAAGAAGCAAAGAGGAAGAAATAAACTACGATTTTTTATTAATGTTTTGAAATCTTATAACTATAAAATTGAAACATTGTTTTATTTAGACAGTCTGTTTATCTGGTTCACAATACTGGCCTGAAATTAAACTAGTAGACTAAACCAAAGTTGAAAGTGAAATACTTTAGCACTGATGCAAATCCATCAGATATGTTACAAAAAGTAAAGTAAAAGTAACTGTCCTCCTGAGCTTTGGGAACAATTCATAAATAATTATCTATTCTAATTTTTACCCAAAAGGGATGTTTTTTTGTTTTTTGTTTTTTTCTTAAGTGGTGTCATGAAATGATGTTAATAACAATTAATAACACACCTTCAGTACTGTAGATACCAGTCTTGTTTTTTTCTTTACTCAGCATCAATCAGGTTTGGGGATATTAAAACTCATTATTAATGGTCAACTTGAAAGGGTCTAAGTCCAAAGCAGACATTGATAATGTCACAACAACAACAATCTTGATAGGTGCCAAGGAACCCATACTGAAGCTATTTTATGAACTTTTTAACATCTGTCACCTTTTCAATAACATCCTTGAATCCCTGGCAGAGGCAAAAAAGAAAGAAAAACATGCTCAATCTTTGCTATTCTGAAATGAAGGTAAAGTAGTATGAAAAGCAAAAGAATCATAATGGTATAAGTAAATGCTATTCAATTTATGTTTACCCTTTTACTTGCTAATTATGTTTCCATTTCAGTCTTTTTCAGATTAAGGTGTATTATCTTCTACCAGGTTTTTGTCATTTAATAATCAAACTATGATAAAAAAAAAAAAAGTGTACTGACTTTCTAAAAGGTTACTGGTTCATGTTTGAGACGGTTCTTATGTAAATTAAAAATCTTTTCTGGAAAAATAATCTGTTGCTAACTAGACGTATAATATGTACTGTAAAAAATAGAATAGAAAATATGTAACAATAAAAATATGGAACAAAATGGAAAAACTGAAGGTCATAAGAGCAATATTTACAGATTTTTTGGTTGCTGTTGAGCTTGCTTATATATAACCAATATGATTATTGCTTTTTCTCTGCTGCATTAGTATCCATGTTCACCTTGCTTCTCCATCTGTGTCTCACTGTGCCACTTACTATCTGAATTGGCTTTAAAAGCTCCTTACAGATGCCTCTGGGGGAATGATTTACTACTTACAAATGTGAAAGTGAACATGTAAGGATGTGAAGACTGCACCGTGACGTACTCAGGGTTACGAGGAGCATTAGTGCAAAGTGATTTTGACACCTCATCAGCAAAATAAAAAAATCCTAGTCCTCGATTACTTTCATTCATCTTTATCTATGTCCCATCTTTGCCTTTGCTTCCTTTCTGTTGCATGAGTTCTGAATATCAGGGATTTTTCTTTGTTCTGGTTGGCACATCTCAAAACTTTGAAATAAAAAAGGATAGGATAAAGCCTAGAATATGAATCTTCCTCTTATAAAATGCAGGGGAAATAAGTGCTTGCATGTTTTGCATGACTGAAAAATGTATGTATTTGTTTTATGAGAGATACACTAATTGGAAAATAGATTTGAGAATTGTTGTGTTAGTGGGAGTTTTTTCCCCCCACTTCAAATGGAGGAACAAAGTTATTTTTGTTTTCTTATTTAAAAAGATATAATAATCTTTCACCTTGTGGTGTACATTTTTTATTTGATATGATTATATTTCTTTAAACACTAAGATATTTCGACATATTTTTAAATTTGTCATCTACTTAAGTTATTCATTATCCTGCCTTTAATATCTTTAAATAAACAAAATGTGAATTTATTTGTTTTTTTCCAGGTGCTAATATTGTAGAATATAGTACCTGTTTTCCATTGCAATACATGTATAACAAACTAATATTATCTAGTTAAAAAGTGGCGGTGTGTGTACTAATGTAATCTAATAATTAATAAACCCTTCACTTGACAGCTTGTAGTTTTGAAATATTGTGACTTAAATATATTTGCAATTAGGCACTCCTTTAGTTTTTTAGCATTGTGTGTTTTTGTGACCTAGGATATTTCTAAACAGCTTTATATGTCTTTATTGTAAGAATGTAAAGTGTATAGTAGTCTTTCAGCCAGCTGACTGGCAGAGACAGAATATTTAAGCAGTTTTGAAACAGCACTGGTAGACTGGGCTCACCAAAAATCATTTTTAAAGCATTATGGAGGAAGGTTTGTAGAAGAGTGTGTAAACTCAATTTAAAATTGTCTGCATAGAGGGAAGAAATTAGGCAAGTCCAGAGTGATTCCAAGCTGTCAAAGAAACTTAAAGTGCGATATGATTGGGCTAAAGTTTTGCTAAAATTAATGGCTGTATAGTAAAGTCCAATCTTACAGGTGCCCTAGGGCATTTCTGGCACTGGAATCCACATAGTCAATGTCAGTGTGTCATCAACATGAGTCAGAGGAATAATGTTTTAAGGTAAATCATTTTTGTGATGCTGCTTTGAAGCTGTTGCTGTCTTCAAGAGTTTTTGCAAGAGAAAATTTGCTTCTCTGAAAATGAGCCTGTTAAAGCAGAAAATTAACAATTTCTTTGAATTTATTTATAGGAAGGACTTTAAAATCAGGTATTGCTGGTAGGGGAAAAAAGAAGATACCGAGCTCTATCAGAGCACTAGCTTCCTATTACTCTAAACCTCCTTTTCCTCATATGCGGAAATTTGCAATGCAATGAGCTTTATGCCCTTTTTCAGCTACAGTTAAGTATATGCTGATGAAACTGAAGAATAAGGCCAATGATGTATTTTTTCAATGAAAGGAAAGTTTTCAAATACATCATGTGCAATGATCAACATTTTCAGATCCATCTTTAAAAGAGGTATTCTTATTTTTCCCTAACAGATTATCCAGGCCTCTCTCACGCTGTCTTATTCCCCTTCTCCCCTATAAATGTACTGTTTTTTCCCTGACAAATGAAAGAACAGTAACAAATGTATAATAGCATCTTTCCATCCATTTGTTTCGCCAAATCTTTTGATTATCCATTTGATTGATATTTTATCAATCAAATGCATAATCCTTTTCTACATCTACCTAACCACTCCTGCTTTTTTAAATTGTTTCAATCGCCCTTCACTTCTTTGTCCTCATTATTAGCTCTGTAATGATATTTAAGAGACAAATATAGAAAGCAAATACACTCAAAACAGTAATCAGAGACATCATTCCATTAATTTACTTTTATGTGCTTTTATTTCATGGAACATCAGCTTGTTCTGGAAAAAGCAACCATTTATTGTCACAATGACCTTAATCTAAAGCTGGAACTGAACATTTTGGTTTTCTTTAAAAACAACCACACACAAAAAAAATGTTTTTCATCATTTCATCTTGACAAAAAGTCCAGCATTAGTACAAAAAGGGACATAGAGAGTGTATTTTTATAATATCCTTCAGGCAGCCTACAAGTAAGCACTAAAAACTGCCTACATAAATAATCTGCACAATATTCACCAAGTTTGTCCTTCGCCAAGTTTGCCATGATATTTATCAAAATTTATATTCAAATATATGTTATGATGATGCATACATATACTGTAAGGTAAAGCACATTTGTTGCATAGAGTTTTAAAAAGGCATTAAAGACTGAGGTTTCTGTATGCATTCTACTGCTTTTTTTGATCTGCTAAATAATTTCTGGGCCAAATATTTAGTGGTGGTGACCCTGTCAGATTTTCTATTATTGTTTTTCTTGTTATAGTCTAAAGATGCCCCAAATAGGCTTTTACTGAAAAGTATCGATTTTCGGATTTCTCTGAGGTCTGAGTATCTCGCCTGAAGAAATATAAATATGTGCTGTACATATTCTTTGATTAAAGCTACTAGTTCTTGGACAATAGCACATAAATAAGGAGGTTTACAACAATAATCCTTATGCATTATGGCATCAGTTGCAGCTGCTTATACGTGCACTGTAGTTATGTAGATACACTATCAAGCTTTTAACAATAGTTTTGCCCCTTTTCCTAAGAAAAAAGCAGATGCAAAGAGACTATGTTCACCTGCACAAACTATTTTTGGGAAGCTTCACTGACATTGCACAAGTCTCATGGTTTTGCTCACTTTCTCTTTTTAGATGAATGAAGTTAAAATGTATCAAGTTATACTTACCTTTTTCAGTTTGTTTTCCCACAGAATTAGCAGCCTGTTCAAGATGTAATTGTTGGACAGATGGCATTTTCTTCTGTTAGGCTGCAATGATGGCGGCACACTTTTCTTCAGATATAATGGCTGCTGAGGCAAGAAGAAAATAATTTCTTGCATATTTGCTAACTTTATTTAATTCAATGTACTTCTGTTAATTTATATAGCACCTTTCACAACAAATGTCATCTTAGATGTAATTTCATATGTATTATGTATGTCATACGTACATAATATTAGGGATCATTGATTGAAAAAACTTATATAAATAGTATACAGATTTAGTAGACTGTATTCAGGACATAAATGGGTTCATGGCCATGACAAAAAACTGCGAGATACAAAAAAACAAACAAATATATGCTCAACCAGCAATGAAATGAATCATTGAATAAACAAAAAGCCAGGAAGTATCAGTAGCAAAATAAGACAGGGGCTATTAAATAAGGGCACAGGACAAAAACATGGACTATTTATTCTGTTCTTATATATACATTTAAAAGTATTTTAACATGCTATTAAACTAAAAACATGTATAAAAATCTGTCTCACTTTTTTAGAAAACAAAGTCAGAAGAAGAATTCTGGCTCCTGAAAAGGTTGCTTCATTTCTGGAAGATAATGTCTCAACTAATGCCACTGATATTTGAGACTGATTTGTCAAATATTTTTAAAATGTGCTGTTTGTTTTTCTTTAAAGACACTTTATGCAAGTTTTTCTACAAATATATTTTGAGAATATCTTTTTTAATTGACCCTTTACGAATAAAACCTGATGGCAGACTGACACCTCAGTAGTTCAACACAGATCCATCTATAAGCCTGTAGCCTATTTTCCCTGATTTACTTTGGTTGGAGGTTCCACTGTACGGACAAGGCGACAAGCTTGTCTCTGTTAAATGGGTTCGACCTAGCTTATACCAAGCTATATTAAAAATCGATTTTGTGGATACTCAAAGGCGACCGGCGTCCAGCTTAACTAAGACACATTGGCAACTTCCGGTAAGGTGAATAAAGTAAAAAAAAAAAACCAAAAAACATATAATTTATGAGTGCATGCTATGAGAATAAGCAGAAGAGGGCTGCAGTTCTGTATTCTGGTCAGAGATGGCAGTATCCGAAAATTCCTCATTGCCTCTTAAAAGGTATAGTGGAGGATGTTCTTTTTCCAGGTGGATCATCAAAATAAGTGGTTCTCCTCAATGTCAATCATTCTGGGGATATGTTTCTGCGCATGCGCACTTCCAGGTGTAAATGTGTGTTGGGCCACGGGTTCAGTCAGTCATTGAAGCTTGCTTTTCTCATCATGGTTCTACCAAAATGGCAGAGGGTCATAAGAGAAAAAGTGTCTGCGAAGTGTATGAGAAGAAGAGTAAGGCCTCAGAAGAGAGAAACAAGACTGGAGTGTTTTTGGGAGATCCTTTTACACAATGGTGTACAGAGAAAGCACAGGTCATGCTTCCCACTGATGTCTCTGTAACAAGGTTTCTGCTCGACAGGTAAAGTTTGCATGCTATTTGGAGAAATCCATTTCACATCACTGCTAGCGAAACGCAGAGCAGTGGGCTCGTGCATGCTCTCACACACGTTTAATAGGAGTTCTTGGTGAGCGGGTATAGGGTAGTGCATGAGATATTTTCTTTTGAAATGGAGAGGGCGGTTCTTTTAGAAAATTCGTGAAAATCCTCCCCTATACACCCCTATCCTCTGAGTGTTTTCATGAATACTGTTCGCCTTATATCTATACAGGATTTACCTCTCTTCTCACCCTCTCAAAGCTAGAAATGGGCACTTTTCTCTTTGGAGTGCCACATTGTATTAAGTTATTGTTAAAATTGAATGGGTAAATGGATATTTAAGGACATGGAGAAAAAAACAAAAAAAAAGGGAATGTTTACTAACTTTACTCAATTATGCATTTGTGTGTTAGAGAAAATTGAGAAATTACACTGTTTAAAAAAAAAATCTCTTTGCTCCTTTCTGCAACCCGTCTGGGCTGAATCCATGCCTGAGGCACTTAGCCTTGGGGTCATACAGAAGTGGATATGGAGATAAAACTTCAAATAAGCTTTTATTCTTAAAAATAAAAGAATAGATGTTCTATTGTGAAAGAAATTCATGTATATTCTACAAAAACTCAGAAAAGTATAAGGGAGGCTTGCTGTAGCAGGCAGCCAGGCTGGAAGTAAAATTTCTCTTTTGTACAGGAAATAACCAGTGGCGACTGCCAATAGAGGGCACTAGGGTGCCAGCCAACCCACCCAATGACCTTGATTAATGATGAAATTATAAAATTAAAATATTTCGTAATATAATTTTTTTAGATGTGCAAGCTAAATATTGAATCTTTTATGATAAGTAAAGTTGTTTCATTCGTCGTTGGATTGGTGATGTATTTCTCCCATGAGGCGCTAAAATCTTCGGCCATTGACTCTCGTTAAAGTTGTACATGCGCAGTAGCTCTTCCGCAATGCAAAAGGATAGTAGTTTCTGGGGCATAGCTCTCCTGTGCCCAGAGCTGACAGGAACTAGTCGTAGTGCGGCTATTTGACATGTTGAGTCGCAGAAGTTTGAGATGATTTGAGAGAGAGAAAGAGAGAAATGGTGCAAGAACTATTAAATTAAGTTAAGTCCCTTATCATTGTCCCCCAGGGATTTCTTATTCTATTCTAAAAAAAAAAATTACTGATAGAAGCTGGAGGTGATAGTGTTTGGACCTGATCAGCCGAACATCAAAATGAATCAGCAATCCAAAGACAGATGGAGACGGTCTGTCTTTTTCCAGGACCTTGTTGAGCTACAATGCTTGGCTAACTAATGCAGTGAGGCTAAAGCTCTATTCTGCTTTCCCTGTGTCCTTTTTCGATAATAAGACCGGTATGATTGATTTAAAGCACTTTTTGTGATGATGGGTCTCAGAGCTAGCCCAAAATGCAGAACACAACGGAGGCTGGGTAAAAGTTTAACAGAGTTTATTGGTTTGCACAAAACATTCAAGATTCATGTACTGGAAACAGGAACTGGTCAGGGCTGGTTCACTGGAGTCTGCAGAGATGATAGTTTGATCTGAGTCTTTGATGATTCAGATGAATACCTTGAAGGAGTCCGGTTTTCTCTTTGAGAGAGAGGGAACTGAAGGGTCCAGAGACTGTTTGTTCAGCAGAGTCCAAGAGTAGCTGCAGCGTCTTGCTTCTGACTTTTAGGGCAGACCTTGATCTGAGTTTCCAGCTCTTAGCCAAGAGCAGCAGGGGAATCCACATAGGAATCTTCAGGTTTGGCTCACGAGGGCAATCTCGGCAGGTTAAGCTCATCCAGAGCCTCAGGTAGAGACAGGTTTCCTGTGAGGCAAAAAACAAGGGAGAATTAGAATCAGATCTCTCTAAAGAGACAGCAAAGATTCTCAGGTTCTAGGCTCAGGTTGCTAACCAAACTAGGTCAACACTGCAGCGTCGAAGCAAGGTCTGGCAGCTGGTTAAATAGGGCAGGTCTCTGATGAGAAGATGCGCCTCAGGTGTGCTGGAGGACTCCAGCTCCTGGAGACCCACGGCGCACTCTGCTGGAGGAAGGTGGTACAGCTCCAGATCCCAACAGTACCCCCCTCTCAACGACCGCCTCTTGGCGGTCCAGAAGACGTCGACGGGAGGGAGCTCTCATACTCCTCGATCAGCGAAGGATCGAGGATGTAAGAGCCAGGCACCCATGTGCGATCCTCCGGACCGTAGCCCTCCAAATCGACGAGGTACTGCCAGCCGCGACCTCGCCGACGGGAGTCCACGATCCGGCGGACGGTGAAGGCAGGATGTCCATCAATATCCAGGGCGGGTGGAGGGGAGTCGTATGGAGGGCACAGGGGGCTAGAGACAACAGGCTTAATCTGGGAGACATGGAACGTGGGATGGATCCGGAGAGTCGGAGGAAGGTGAAGACGAACGGCGGAGGGGTTTATAATCTGGGCAACCTTGTAGGGACCAATGAATAGAGGGGACAGTTTTCGAGACATTCCCTTGAGGGGAATGTCTAGCGTGGAGAGCCATACCTCTTGGCCAATGAAGTACTCCGGGGCTGGGCGTCTCTTGGAGTCCGCGAAACGTTTCGTGGACACAGAAGAACGGTTGAGGGTGGCGATGGTGTCCTTCCAGATCCTCTGACAACGACGGATGTGGTGGTTGACTGAACGGACCGAGATCTCTCTCTCGTCTGCAGGAAAAAGAGGAGGCTGATAACCGAGACTAACCTGGAATGGAGATAAACCGGTGGAAGCTGGCTTGAGTGAGTTGTGGGCGTATTCGATCCAGGTCAGGTACTGACTCCAGTCAGTGGGGTTGTTAGAGGTCAGGCAGCGGAGAGTGGATTCAAGCTGTTGGTTCATCCTCTCCGTCTGCCCGTTGGACTGAGGATGGTAACCAGAAGTAAGTGACGACTTACAGTTGAGTGCTGAGCAGAAGGCCTTCCAGACTTGGGAGATGAACTGTGGACCGCGGTCAGAAAGTATTTCTTGTGGGATTCCATGGAGACGGAAAACATGCTTCACCAGAAGCTGAGCTGTCTGGAAGGCCGTGAGAAGTTTCCTGAGAGGAATCAGATGACAAGACTTGGAAAAACGGTCGACGATGGTAAAGATGGTGGACATACCTCTGGAGATCGGGAGACCAGTGACAAAATCGATGGCAATGTGAGACCAGGGACGGGTTGGAACAGGTAGGGGATGCAACAGACCAGAAGGTGGTTGATGTGAGGTTTTGTTTCTGGCGCAGATGGAACAAGCCAAAACGTACTCCTTGACATCCTTGTGCAAGGAGGGCCACCAGAAACGTCTAGAAATCAGGGCGATTGTTCGGCTCACTCCCGGGTGAGCGGAAAACTTGGCTGTGTGCATCCACTGGATCAAACGGGATCTGACAGAGGAAGGGACAAAGGTTTTATTAGGAGGACCGTTACCTGGGTCAGGTTCAGAAGCTAGGGCAGAGTTGATGAGATCAGTGATCTCCCAGGAAACCACTCCAACAGTACAGGAGGCAGGAAGAACAGGTTCGGGCATCTCAGGTTGATCAGCAGAGTATAGACGAGAGAGAGAATCGGGTTTGATGTTCTTGGACCCAGGTCTGTAAGAGATTATAAGATTGAATCGAGAGAAAAACAGAGACCATCTAGATTGACGAGGGTTAGCCTGTTTGGCGGACTGGAGATAAGCTAGGTTCTTGTGATCGGTCCAAACCAAAACTGGGTGTTCGGCCCCTCGAGCCAGTGTCTCCACTCCTCCAAGGCGAGTTTGATGGCAAGAAGTTCTTGATCCCCAACATCGTAGTTCTGTTCAGCCGGTGAGAGTCTACGAGAGAAAAATGCACAGGGATGAATTCTTTGATCAGAGTCGAGTTGTTGGGATAGAACTGCACCAACACCAGAGTCAGAGGCGTCCACTTCAAGGATAAACTGTTTGGCAGGATCTGGCTGGATCAAAACAGGAGCTCTGGAAAACAAGATTTTTAATTTTTCAAAGGCGTTTTGCGCTTCAGGTGTCCATTGAAAAATCCTTTTTACAGAGGTTAGAGTTGTGAGAGGTAGAGCTGTCTGACTGTAATTCCTGATGAAACGTCTGTAGAAGTTAGCAAACCAAGGAATCTCTGCAGCTGTTTGCGGTTCTCAGGTGTCGGCCAGTCCAAAACTGCTTTAATCTTGTCTTCGGATGGCTTAACCTGCCCGCCCTCGAGCACAAACCCTAAAAAGGTGACAGATGGTTGGTGAAACTCACATTTTTCAGCCTTTACAAAGAGCTTATTTTCCAACAGTCTTTGAAGGACCAGGCGGACATGTCTTTTATGCTCAGAAAGGTTCTTGGAGTAGATCAAAATGTCGTCAATGTACACAAACACAAAAATATTCAAAAAATCTCTGAGGACATCATTGATGAGCACTTGAAAACATGCAGGAGCGTTTGTGAGACCAAAAGGCATGACCAGATACTCAAATTGGCCTAAAGGGGTCTTAAAGGCTGTCTTCCATTCGTCACCTTCTCTTATCCTGAGAAGGTGATAAGCATTTCTTAAATCAAGTTTTGTGAAGACAGTTGCCCCTTGAACAGGTTCAAAAGCAGATGCTAGTAAGGGAAGTGGGTATTTATTTTTGATTAGTTATTAGTTAGTTATTTGGTTTAGGCCTCTGTAATCTATACAGGGTCGTAGGGAACCATCCTTTTTGCCCACAAAAAAGAAACCAGCACCCAGAGGAGAAGAAGATGGACGGATTATCCCAGCAGCTAGAAACTCGTTAATATATTTTTCCATGGTCTCACGTTCAGGCTTGGAGATGTTATAAAGTCTACTGCTGGGCAGGGGGGCACCTGGTAATAACTCAATGGCACAATCATATGGTCTGTGAGGTGGAAGGGACGTAGCACTGACCTTACTGAAGACAGGAGCCAGATCATGATACTCGGAAGGGACAGAATAAAGGTCAGGAGAGTCCATCTCCCCCCTACCTCTAGGAAACTGAACAGCGGGAGCTGCAGAACGAAGACATGTTTCATGGCAGGAGGTAGACCAAGACTCGATGTGGCGTTCAGCCCAGTTGATATGGGGGTTATGTCATTCCAACCACTCGAAACCAAGCACCAAGGGAGAACATGTAGAAGGAAAAACAAAAAAGGTTAAAGTTTCACGATGATTTCCGGAGATCAACAGCTCTAGAGGTTGAGTTTGATGAGTAACTTGATGGAGTTTCTTTCCGTCAATAGCAGAGACACTGAGAGGCTTGGATAACGGAACTGTTTCAATCTGTAACTGCAGGACCAGGTTAGAGTCAATAAGATTACGCTCACATCCAGAGTCAATGAAAGTGGACAAGGTGAGATTCTGGTTAGAGAAAAAAAGAGTGGCAGGTAGCATCAAACGAGGAGATTTTTCAGTTTTCAAATGGCCCGTCAGACTCCTCAGTTCCTCTGACGGGCCCCTGCATGGGTTCGACTTCCGTTCCATCAGAGTGAGAGACTTGGACAGGAACAGAATAAGTCTGGTTCTTAGATTTTGGCTTGGAAACAGGCTCTGTGGATCCAGAAAAAACAGAAGCATAATTAAATGCAGGGGCAGACAATGTTGTAGTCAATGTTGACTTCTTTGTTTAGAGCTGTTTCTAGCTTGAAGTCTGTTATCCAACCTAATGGTTAGGCGGATTAAATCCTCCAAACTAGCTGGTTTGTCGAGAGTAGCTAGTTCATCCTTGATATTGTCATTAAGAGCCTTAAAATATGCACTTTTAAGAGCACATTCGTTCCATCCAGAGGCTGCGGCTTTGACCCGGAAGTCGATGGAAAACTCCGCCACTGAGGAATTTCCCTGTTTCAAATTGAGCAGAGTTCGGGAGTCTATAGTTTGATCAGAGTCATGGTTAAATACCTGGGAAAATTCAGAAACAAACTCAGAGAAAGTACACCTGAAACTGGCCTCAGAAGCGAACCTTGCCTCCGCCCATTCAAGGGCTCGTCCAGTGAGCTGGGACAAAATAAATGTTATCATCTTTCTATCAGTAGAAAAACTGCCAGGAGAGTGTTCAAAAATAAGTCGACATTGAAACAAAAATCCCTTAAAATCCTTCTGATTACCTGCGAATTTTTCAGGGAGACTGGGACGGAACTCAGGAGATGACGTCACAACCGGTGACCTTAGAGGCGGAAGTGGATCCGGAACTGGACGTGTCGCTGACGCGGCGCTAGCACTGCCCATGTAGCTAGCATATGTTTGAAGCACTTGATTTTGATACTCAATCTTGGTATGTAACTCACGGAGGGTTTGCGCATGTCCATGGATCTGAGCGTCTTGCTCTTCAAGCCTCCGACGGAGATGGTCTGCTGGGCTTTGTGTTTGGCCGCAGTGTTCTGTCATGATGGGTCTCAGAGCTAGCCCAAAATGCAGAACACAACGGAGGCTGGGTAAAAGTTTAACAGAGTTTATTGGTTTGCAAAAAACACAAGATTCATGTACTGGAAACAGGAACTGGTCAGGGCTGGTTCACTGGAGTCTGCAGAGATGATAGTTTGATTAGGATACGAACTGATGAATTCTGAGTCTTTGATGATTCAGATGAATACCTTGAAGGAGTCCGGTTTTCTCTTTGAGAGAGAGGGAACTGAAGGGTCCAGAGACTGTTTGTTCAGCAGAGTCCAAGAGTAGCTGCAGCGTCTTGCTTCTGACTTTAATGGCAGACCTTGATCTGAGTTTCCAGCTCTTAGCCAAGAGCAGCAGGGGAATCCACATAGGAATCTTCAGGTTTGGCTCACGAGGGCAATCTCGGCAGGTTAAGCTCATCCAGAGCCTCAGGTAGAGACAGGTTTCCTGTGAGGCAAAAAACAAGGAAGAATTAGAATCAGATCTCTCTAAAGAGACAGCAAAGATTCTCAGGTTCTAGGCTCAGGTCGCTAACCAAACTAGGTCAACACTGCAGCGTCGAAGCAAGGTCTGGCAGCTGGTTAAATAGGGCAGGTCTCTGATGAGAAGATGCGCCTCAGGTGTGCTGGAGGACTCCAGCTCCTGGAGACCCACGGCGCACTCTGCTGGAGGAAGGTGGTACAGCTCCAGATCCCAACACTTTTTAGATAAGGCAAAGAAGAACGAACAATCTTGGATTTACATGGAAAATAATATAATATAGGGAACTTTTTCTAGGTGTTTTTAAAAAATTAAAGCTGACTAATAGCTTCTCCATTATTAAACAGGTACATTATTTTTTTAGGTTTGAGCCAAAATATTGGACCATTCGAAACGCAGAATTGCCTTTACAAAGCCTCAGAAGGGCAAGATTTATGTACAAAAGTAAACCTGAACATGAAATTATGTTTTTGTTTTTAAAATGTGTTTTTATAATGTTGTTTTTCATTGTTGCCATTCACATAAATATATTGGTGCCATAACTTGGCATACATTTGATTGATTTTGGTATATATCCATTTTGAATTTATAGCTCCCCCTGGAGAAACCTCCTCCAGCCGCCACTGGAAATATCCATTTATTCCTAATATTTGTATGGAGCAGTTTTCCATTTTTGATAATTACATTCTTTACTGAGGATGGCTATTTTTAAGGGGTCTCTTGCATGCTTTCTCTATGCAAAGATATTTTTAATGTATCATTAGAGAAGAAAATAGTTGCTGTCTCTGTTGTTAAAACTATTCTAGGGTTCTGGCCATCACCCCATACATTAACGAATGTTATTTATTCACTAGTTGTTGTGAGCATTTAGATTAATAAATGTTACTGGTGACAGTTTTCATGTCTAAGTGGTTTCTTTCAAATTTACCATTTACCAGCAAATATGGGATCAATCATGCCTATATTCCTATAGATTACCAATGTAATGTTTTGAGAAAAAACACATAGTCCCTGAACTTCATCAATACAATTCATGTTTTTCATATAATGAGAAAACCTTTCTGTGTGATTTAGAAAATGTTGAAAAAACATTTATACTAAATAGGCCTGGCATGCACAGAGAGATACATCCACAAACATATAAAACACATTTCATAGAAGATGTAATTTGTGTGTTTGTTTGTGAGAAATTTTTATTCTAAATGTCAAGATAGACGTTTCGTTTTAGATATTAGTATATATATATTAGATATTAGTATATATTAAAATTAATTGGTTTTTTGAATTACATACATTAAAGTATAGCAGTGACAGGATGAGATGACTACAGACAGTCTGGAATCAACAGAAGATTCTAAAAATGTTAAACTTTAACAGTAATACCTTAGCAACACCATGGCAACAACAGAAAAAGCAGATTCACTCATAAGCAGGGGGTCTCTTTACAGAGACAGCAGTATTTTGTCAGTTGCGGAAGAGGATGCCACTTGTGAGTCACTTCAGGTCTGCAACATCTGGCTTTTACTGTCCTATGTCCTATGGCACCAGCAGAAACCTGTTCCATAACATCTGTTTAAAGGTGACCTTGACCCCTGTGTAGCACCTTAGTGTAAAGTTGTATCTTGCTCTCGACATAGATCATTGCCTCCGGCCAAACCAGGGGGATTTTATGAGTGAAAACAGACACATAAGGAGTCATAGATGGGCACAAAGATACTTCTCTGTTCTGACCTTTTCAGCAACCTCAATAAACTTTTAGTCTTTTTATTCCTGTAGCTGTGTGTGTCTTGCATTTCTCTAGGTTATCTTGTTATGATACCAGTTTTGGGGACAATATATTTAAAAAAGCAACAAATGTATCTCTTCCAAAAAACAAACAGACATACTGCCCATTTACACTAAGGGTTCAGAAAAATACTGTAATGAGAGCTTTAATGATAAACACTGACTTAAAATAACAATTTGTTCATCCTTCTGCTGCTGTTTATCAGGAAACTGAGCAATGGTTAACTGCTCAAGATGATGCCTTCTCACCAAATGATCTCATCCATTTCAGGCTTTGGACGTTCTCAGTCACTTCCAAGCCAGTCATTCAACAAACCCTACATCTGCCACAAGGCTCCTACAAAAGCAAAAAGCCAAAGAATTTTACCAGTTTAAGTGGGGATTTTTTCTTTTTGCGTTTTTTCTTCTTTTTTCCAGAGAAAAATAATACTATTAGATCCACCTGAGTCTAATCCCAAGTTCTACTAAATCTGTAGTATGGTGTTCTAAAAAAAACATGGAGTTAGTCTGAAAATCTGAACAACCTTATGAAAAACAAGCTGTACCACTGCCCTTCCTCTTACAGTGGAGCCTGCGGAAAACATGTAGGCTTGTGCTACAGATGAAAGCAGATAAACAGCTCTGCCACAGTCATTGGTAGGGACAAAACATCAATGATATGCCTTCTATTGATGCACAGCTGCAGCACACTGGAAATATGAAGCCTGAATGGCACTGCACGCTGTGCTGAGGAGGGGTGTAAGCAGCACATACCCAAGTATAATTGACACTGCTTAGACATTTCCCCTGGGTTTGATTGGTTATTTCTGACCGTGAACAGTTTATTTTTGAAAATGGCCATAGGAACAAAGAGAAGACCAAGAGCTTGATTTTTTTTTCACAAATAATCCATCTCATATTCTGCTGTCAAAAAAAAGTAACAGCTTTGTCAAATAATGTAAAAAATACATTTCTTTTGAAAAGGTCCCTTCTGCACCACCACATAATTGTCATGTATTTCCATTTTCACCTTTCAAAATAGATGGTTTTAAATGTAATGCCTATCTTACTGGGTTAAATTACCCAATGAGAGAGACAGCCCCTCATCCCCTTACAGATGCACTACAAAAAGCAGCTAAAGGATTTATAACATGACAAAGATCTCACTTGAACAGGTTGAATGATATAAAGAGGTGATTTTTCCTTTCATATTTTATTATCTTCTACACAATAATATGCAACAATTATCAAAGTAGCGCTGGTGTTATAAATAGATATCAAATAATACAAAATGTACAATCAAAGCATGCAAATAAAAACAATTAAAAATGCTTGCACTTATATGACATTTTTTAAATATTTTTTAAGCCTCTGTAAAAGATCCTGTTTTAGAATTCTTCTATGTTTAACCCAAGATTCCCTTGATTACACCAAAAGTTTCTATATGTTTTTGGGATATGAACCGAAACTGACAATGAAAAGGGGGGAAAAAATGACATGTACTGTACACCTGTATGCATTGTACTTTAAAACATAGAGTAAAAAAAAACAAAGTGTGTAGAGCTTTGGTTTCATTGATACAGTCTCAGTGGTACAGTATCAGTAATTGCAGTTGGAAAGACCATTTATTGTTTTGCAAATATATAAAAACATAGTCTGGGCAGAAGGGAATGAGGTTTCAAATAAATATCACTGAATGACAGCAAGAATTTTGCTGTGAGTGTATATCTCAAAAATGAAATAATTGCTTTCTTCTTGTTGAGTAAAAGAAAGAATACATTATATCCACCCACCAAAGAAATGGTGCCATTGCAGCCACTTATCCTGAATATTCAGTGATTAATTAGCAGATAAACATGTGCCCTAATGCTTGCAGCATCCACCATTTAAAGCCATCCTACTCATAAAAGGAAACAAGTAATTACAACAGATTGCCTATAAAGCACGAGTACATAACTCATATCACAGCGCATTACTTGTATTTTGAAACAAAGAGAACTGTAATAAGCTAGATAGGAGTAAAGATGATTCAAACATCAGTTAAAAATTCTTTTCAGTTTTCAAAAAAGGGGGCCTACCGACGAGTGACGAATGTTACGTTCTTGTTGTCAAAAAGTTCTCACTGTTTTGAAATCTATCTGTGATACTGATACCAACATTAAAGAGTTGGAAAACAGTACATGGCTTTATTTTCACTTAGAACTATGACATTCATGGCTGCGGAGCTCTGTTTTTTCTGCTATACTGTGGAAAGACTTTTACGCATAGGATGCTGGCCTCCTTGCCATTATACAAATTATACACAATTACACATAGAAATGGATCCCACACCCTTCAATTTTGCCAGCTGCATGTCAGGTTGCCTGGAGGAGAGGAGGGCATGGGTGTCTGACAACTTAAATCAAATAGAGGCAAAACCAAAGATATTTTGTTCAGTACCCCACACCAAAGCTAATCCTCCTCTCTCAACAGAATACAGATTTTTGGTCATCACATTCCCCTATATACCTCTGTCACAAACCTTGGAGTTAGACTTGACTCAAATCCCACATATACCACCCACATCACCATCTCTAAGCCTAAAAAAAATCCTAAAACTCTGCCCATCCCTCTCCCAAGCAGATACTGAAAAGTTGATCCATGTCTTCATCTCCAGGTTGGACTACTGTAATGCCCTCCTTGTCAGGATCCTTGGCAGAAAAATGCAAAAGCTCTAGCATATTCAGAACTGCACTGCCCGGGTCTTGACAAGGAGACGCTAACAGGATCATATCCCTGTGGTCCCTCCATTGGCTACCCATTCAACAAAGAATCAAGTACAAAATCGGTTTCCTACCAGTGCATAAATGGAACTGCCCCAGCCTACCTCAGTTATCTCCTGCCCCCACACACCACCTCCTGAAACCTCCACTCCACCTCTACCTAAGACTTTCACCAACCAAGGATTAATCTCTTATCTATGGGAAACTGGGCCTTCCAGGCAGTTGCCCCATTGCTCTGGAATGCCTTCTCAGAGACCTTGAAGGCCCTAAAACTGTTAAGATCCTTTAGACTGAGACATCCCTATTTCAAAAGGCTTGTAAGTGTATTAAAAACAATTTCATTCTGAGAAGATGACTAAGCACTGTACACTGTACAAGGATGTGTACCGGTAAAACCCTTTCTTACAGACTGTAAGTTGAAGCTCCTTTTTGAGGACTCTCCTAAGGGTGGAGCTGTCTAGGACATCCCAGGACCCTTTGAGGGTCTTCCACATAAAACCCTTGTCCCCAAAAACAAAGGCATCCATGGAACACTCTGGACTACAAATGGTAGTCCAACCCTGCTGGCAAAGAAAGCCATTCTTTAAACCTTGATGTAGTTGTGGAAGTACAGCTTACTTTCCAAAAAAATATCACAACAGATAGCACAGAACAAGCTATCTCCATCTTTCTTTCACTGGTATTTTGTAGGAAGAACTAGAGACAAAATAGTAGCTGCTCGTTTTCCTCCCACATTGGCCACTGAGCCAATGATCAGCATAGAAGCTAAAGAGATCTAAAGAGAAGCGTCATCTCCTAGTCAGACCCTGTAATTCAGCAAAAGGGTGGAGTCAGAGTCAAAAAAAATGCATGCCCAGGAGAAGGCCAGTGGCTGGAAGTGGAAGGGGATTTTGCTGGGAGTTGCAGGGGAGTAGGCTGCCATTTGGCTGCCATTTGACTGGGAAGGGCCATTTTGAATGGCTGCTACTGTAACACATCAAAAACATTTTATATGTCCTTTATTCAAATTGTAGGTCAAGACTGGCTGTAATAATTTACTAAGAGGAAGGTATGTTCAAAGCTAGAGGCTGTGTTAGCCTTCCTCCACATAGGCCGGTTTGCATACCAAACTAAAATTTGTTTTTTTTTATCTGACTATTTCTCACTTCTTCCAGATGTTCACTGCATCACCTACAAACTTTACAGGCCTTCTATCTGATTTTAACATCTTCCCCTGTTATTTATTAAAGGCAGGCTGTTCCGTCAAACTTTTTTCCTTTACAGAGTTAGCTTGGACCTGTTGGCTTGCTCTCTGAATGTTAAGCCTACTTGACCGGACTATCCATTTTGTTATACAACCATGTCTTGCAAGCCTTGCAGTTTTCTAATGCTCTTTCCATTTTAGAGTGAAACCTGTGAAGCCTTCACAATAGCTGTATTTATACTGACACTAAATTACCTAATGATGTACTCTCTTTATCAGTTAGGTCACTTTTAAGGGCTATTGGTGTTCTGGTTTCTTTTTCTAATATTATTGAAAGCCCAACTTTTTTTTATTTTCGCTCTAGATATTAGCAGGAGTCATCCAAGTTCATGCTGATTTCTGTAGAGTTAAACACTTTGCACCATGAATCTCAGTGGATGTGATAAGAGGTTTGTAGCATAAGCTTTCAGAGTTGATGCAAAGAGGGGTGTGTTTATCTCCCTTTTACTTGCCCTGTCTACAGATATGGGCATAAAAAAACAATGCAAAGGAAATGCCATCCCTTCTGATAGACTCTATTGCTATAGCAGCAACTTAATGAGGCAGCAGGGTTTTAAACCCTCTGCCACTTCCACACTGCCACATCCCTGCAGGGATGCACACACATATAAAACACACAAAATTCACAACCACTGTGCTTTCTCATTATTTGGAGCTGTGCCCTAAAATGCGGGCTAGAATGGACGGACTTGAGGCCTTTTATATCCCCCATTAACTGTGCAGCAGATATAAATTAGCAGAATCACGCCAACCAGGGCAGCATGCTGCCAAAGGCAGACTTATGCTTTGCAGTCCTCCATAAAGCCCACATTCCACCACGATAGACAGAGACACTGATGTCTCACATAAAATGAGCTGCTTTGGACAGCCGTGCAGTGATGGCTTGGCGCTGATATGGTGCTGTTACAACTTTAGCTGTGTTATTAGTTGAGTTGTGAGCCGGACATGAAACACAGCTGTGCTGTTTTAGTCTGCAAGCTTTAATGGATATTTTCTGCCATATAAAACGGAAAACTTTGCCACTGCTTGCTAACTTTTCTGAGTTGTTTTTTGCTGTCTAACCAAGTAGCTGTTGTTGAACTAGTTAAAACCCCAAAGGCCTATGTTCTTTATGCCTACTGTTGTGGTATGTGCTGTTTCTTCAAAATGTAGACAGGAAACGTAAGAAATATTCATCATACTTTTTGATGAGGAATGATGAAATGCCAAATGTAAGATTACACCTAGTTACGCAAGCTGGGGATGCAGAAGCCCACTCCAGTTAACTTTTTAAAGATGGATGTATAAAAAACATAGAGTTAGTTGGGTCACTGAAGAAGCTAGATCTAATAATCCCCATGTTAAATGGCTCTGCCGCTAACCATTAGGTGATTGCACCATACAGCATTCCGCATGTACTAGATGGCCCAGAAGACTATGACTGCAGCCACGCTTTAGAGGTAGGATGCATTTATGCGCTTATGAAAAATCACTGCAAATACAAGTTTTTCTACATATTCATAAAAATGGTATGATAAAGCACCCCTTAAAATACAAAGCATCAGAGAAAAATAATGACAAAAAAAAACCAACACAAAAACAAAACCTCATCTATAAAGGATTTGCATTGTTTACTATGGATTCATGCAGTAATGGAAGTGTAACCAACAACTGTTTTAAAAAGTTAGTAATCTAAACCTGATGTAGCTAAGCGTAACAACAGATCTGGTTTTATAGCAATAATAATCATAATTGAACTTTATTGATCTCACATTGGAGAAATTTACCTCTGCATTTAACCCATCCCCTTGGGGAACAGTGGGCTGCCATCGTGGGGCACCTGGGGAGCAATCAGGGGTTAAGGGACCACTAAGACCCAGAGTGGCAGTCTGTTGGAGTGGGGCTTGAACTCAGAACCTCAGGATTCCAAGCTCTATGCCCTAGGCCCATTAGGCCACCACTCCATATCAAGCAAGTCTTGCCATCTGTGGTTTGTCTTTTTAAATCATTCAAATTTTTTTTTTATTAAACCTCTAAACAAAGTCAGTATAAACAACAATTGTTGATAAAATAACAAATATGAATAATAATCACTAATATAGATGTTTTGCCTTTTTATGGTATGTTTAGTTCTTAGTGACTCTGTCATTTTTCTTGCAAGCTAAAAACGTTTTGTATCCCTGATTAGATATTTAAGGACTTTTATGCTGTATCAGTTTCTTTCTTTAAAGACCAACATTCAGAACCACTGAGCAGGAACTTTTCCTTTTTTGTTGGCCAATGCTTTTAAAATTAGGCAAGTTAAAAGCTGTCAACTTTAGTAGACACCATCTTAAAAACAGTCAGTCACCTACCCTGAAAGGCATTATATTGGCCTCCACTAATTAATTAACCAAGGTGACATCTGTCACCAGGATCTGTAATTTAAATCTTATAGTAAACAGGTTTGTAAGACGTTCTTCTGTCACCTCCACAATATTGCTAATTGTTTAAATGTTATGTCTCAGAGTGATCAGGAAAAATTTGTCTATGCACTGTTACTTCAACAATGGACTATTGTAAGTGTTTATTATCAGGAAGTCCATAATATATATGTTCCTCCTACAGTAAAAACCTATCAGATTTGCTATTTGCTTTCACAAATCCATCTATCTGATCGTCCGTCGAGGGTTAAAGAGTTAAGGGAGAAAAGAAGATCCAAAAAGTTGACGTGTAAAGTGTAATGTTGTTTTTGTTTATTTTATTTTAAAATCTCCTTAAATCTGCAGATCGTATCATATTTAAAAGTATAAGTGTTCTTTTTTAGAAATCAAAATGTGCCCAGTTTCTAATCACTGCTCATCTGATTCACCTGCTCCTGCCTATATTTAAGGTGGTTGCATCCAGTTATCATGGCAGATTATCTCGTTCTCTCTAGCTAGTGGTGAAAGTGTGTTTACCTGAGTGTTTCTGGTTACCTGATCATGACCTGTTCTGCCTCTTAGCCACTGAGCCTGCCTCTTGTCATCTGAATGTTTTTTTCTGAACTGTCTTCAGACTCCTGGATCCCTGAGCCTTCCTGTTCTGATCTGCTTGCCTGACTTGGCTTTCGACTCCTGCTTGTTCTCCATTCCCGGGGCTGCAGTGTCTGGGACACTCTTGGTGGCCCACTGGCTGGATCCTACCTCATTCTGAGGACACAGGCTTAACTGTTAAACCAGGTTAGTGACTCACGCGTTCATAATCACCCTCTGTCGGATTATCATGGTCACTAACCTGTGTTTCCTTTCACAGAATTTCCTGTGATGGATGCACTAGCCGCTGCTACTCCAATCATCCGTTTTTTTAAATAAATCATTTCGAATTATCCCACAGTCTGTCTTGCCTCGACTGCTGGATCCTCTGTGCTGAGTCATTACAGTATCAGTTAAGTCTAATTAGATGCAATGTCCAATTCTTTAAAATTTAATTTGAATTATATCATGTTTTTATATATGGATTTGTTGCTTTAGTTTTAAAACCATACACGTTTCACATTGCATTTCACATCTCAGTGTATTTGGTATGGCTATCATAATATGTAACTTAAACCATATAAGCCTAGAAATGTGTCTGAAATGTGTGAATTATTTCCAAGTGGGACCAATCTTAATTTCATAATGTATGCTTAAGTCTTCTTAGGCTGCTCGATGTCATTCTGATACTGACCAGAATGTATTAGGACTATATTTAATAAAGTTCATGTTGTTTAGGTATGGCATTGGAGAAGGAGAGAAAGAAATTAAGAAGAATGATAAACATGGAAAGGCAACAGGTTGGTCTAATACTAGGAGGAAGTGTAGGAACAGTGATTTGATTCCTCAATATTTGTTAGATTGAAAACATTATCAAGATGTATAATGTATTCAAACTTATTTAATTCAACTTGTTTGACAACATTAGTAGCAAAGAATACAGATAGAATGATGCAACTGAAGTGATGAATGTCTTCTGGAATATATTGCACTTTTAAGAGTAGCTGTAATGCAACTTTTCTTTTTTTTTTACTTTTTTTACTAGTAATTAAGTAATATTGTCCTAAAGTACCAATGCCCTTACAGAACATAGATACTGTACAATAAACCATGCTAGAATCTCCAGTAATATAAAAAAAAAAAATGTTTTATTATGTTGGTGCTGGGAGTTTGGGGTGCTAGGGTGGTAGTTCGCTGTGGGGCACCAAATGGGCTAGGACCGCCTCTGTAAAGAGAACACGATAAACCCAAGAAGTTGGGTTTTTCATTTGCTGTCGAAAATAGTTTCAAAAGAAAGAATAAGAAGGAACAAACAAATGCAAAGTGAAAATATCAACAGCAATGTTAATGAAAATTATACAGTAGGCCATTGATGAATACAAGATGTATTAAGTGGGAAATGTGGCTAGATCTTTTGCTAAAACAGTTCAAATCCCCATCTCTTATGGTGCAGCTGTTTTTTCCATTCACAGGCTCTGTCTCCTTCTTTGATCTGATAGGCCATGGCAGCTCCTCTGGGGACCTATACTACAGGGAGAAAAAACACAGCTGGTGTTAAAAGAGAAATTAGCATGTTTTTTTATACTGTACTTGCAAGAGAAGCATCTTACACAATACTTTTAATCTCTTATGTAGATTTGCCAAACATCATGGTGGACTATTCTGTGGAACTCCAGGTAAGACAGATAAGGATGTTTGCTGACAATATGTAAAAACCAATGAAGAACAATTATTATAAATCTTATCATTGTCAATTATTCACAACACTGTCGTTACTCATAGCTACTGTTAGAAAAGGTGTCATACATAATGTTTAAAAAAAACGGACAAGAGTCAAATTGTTAAGGCTAATTAGCTGGGTCAGAAACCGTGCAGGTGTGCTCTTTTAAAAAATAAATCCCACTGACATCAAAGGTCTTTATCCCACCTATGTTTGAGCTCCACATGACCACAAGAAAAAACAGGGCCTTTTGAAATAACTGCAGCTCTGATAGCAGATTAGACAGGATTTGAGGTTTTAGGAATAATACATTTACTTTACTGCATATGCACTTTTTATAAAAAATAAATAAATAAATAAATATCTGCAAAGCATAACAAAATCAAGATATGAAATTTAAGTCAACAGTGTAAAATAGGAAAAAGAGGTTGTTATGAATTGTGGATGTGTGAAGGACTGAAGCGGCAGGAGGTCATTGGCATAATGATGGATAGATCATTTTTAGTGGAAGGGACAAACTTAAACATGGAGGAAACCAGGGTGATAGAAATGGGATGTCATCAAGATAAGAACAGAGGACCACAGAATAAGAAAAGGGAAACACTGAATTAAACACAACAAGGATCAACACAAACAAATAAGTGCAATTGACTGATGTGTGTAGATCCGGACAGGGGTTTCATATTGCAATTTTACAGCACAGCCAGAAACATTTTATTTCCTATGAGCCAACAATTATTGATCCTTACCTCCTAGTTTACATGGACCCATGTGGTACAAACGTATGTATGTTAGTGAATATCTTTGGACATATTTTTTTCCCATGTAATGAGCAGATGAATAAATGCTGCTCAGAAGATATTCTTATTTTGACTCTTGCAGCCTACATGTGAGTATTAACTGATGACAAATTTCTACACCCCCAAAAAAAAAAAAAATGCAGGGCTATCATGCTAAATGGATCAACAAGGCCTCGCCTCAGTTCTTATTTGGCAATTTTGGAATATTGACATCTTCAGAAATAAAACAAAACACCCTTGTTATAATTCTGTTCATTTTACATTTTAAATCTGCCATTGGCTTATTAATTGTTGGCATTAAATGTTACAGTACAGAAGAAACTAATTTTGATGTTGTGTTAAGCTTGTTGAATGTAAAGCTAAGCTTGTTGAAAGGAGCTGATTTTGATTTTTTTTTTCTCCCTAGCTGACGAAAACTTCAAGAAGAGAAGACAGCTCACACTGTCTGTATATGAGCCATAAATGTAGGATGCGAACTCACATGCTCAATACATTTGCAAAACATCAAAGCCAGTGAGCATCCCTTCTGTTAGCCTCCAAAGGGAATTTACCTGCAACATAAATGGATCTTGCTCAACTGGATTCTGTGGTACAGGAAGGAGAGGAAGGACAAAGAGGGAAAAAAGACTAAGGTTTTTTTTTTTTACAAACAACCTGATACAATGAAGAAAGAATCCAAGCATAGTTCCGAAATAATGGATGTATGAACAGAAATGTGGATGCATCAGAAATCATAGAGAGACAGAAGAGTAGGTTTTCTCCACATATGGATTTGCATGTGGAGCCGCTGCTCCCTTCAGCACAGATTCAGCTCAAAGGCATCACTTAACAGATGTGAGGCAGGGGGCAGTGGCAGGATCAGATAGTGACTTCTTGTTAGAATTGTGTATAAGTTCAAAAGTGAGCTCCATGTTGTAATTTTCAGTTATCTGCAAAACATATACACTTCTTGAAATAGTTTAAATTTTATCAACACTAAAAGCAGATATTTTTCATTTTAATTTAATTGTATTTGACAAGTCAGCAGTAAGGGTTTAATCTTGTTCCTCATTCTTTGGTCAACTTTTTGACTTTGATTGTGTTATACAATTATATTTAATGCAAATATGTTATTTGATCAAATAATTTTTCAGACTGTCATATATTGTCTGTGAACACACACTCAACTTGCCATGTGGTAAGAAAACAGATGAAAGTGTGATTTGAACTGAAATCATGGTCAAATAGATAACTCTGCACACATATGTGATCAATTCACAATTATTTCCATTTAAAATAGAATAATTTATTAATAGAAAAAAATGACTACTATGTATACCAAGAAGAAGAAAAATTCATGGTTGAAAACTACAATCCATAAAAGGAAGCAATGAAATCACAGTTAGGTATTTTATGTTTGAGAATCAAAGTTTATGAAATTAGAATGTGGTTGAAGTATTTTTTAACTAATTTAGAGCAATCTGAATGTGTTCAAACCAATTCACAATGCAAATCCAAGTGATGAATGAAACTTTATTTAGTTAAATAATATTCTATGAAATTATTTACTTTATTTGATTGAATCCCAGCCTTCTGTATTTGAGCTAGTAGCTAGTGGACATGAGGGGACTCTTCTTAAAGGACTCTTGGTCATATTTTGGTAATCAAACATGATGAGTATTGGAGGAGACACATAAACATCAACAAACCCTTAATGAAATAAAGCTTGTTTTAACTTTATATACCACAGTTCAAGACATGTAAGCATGGTGTACCCATGTTATTCAACCTGCTATCTCGTCGTTCACAACACTAAAAACATAAAATAGTCAAAAATCATCTAAAACACAAATTATTTGGCTAGAAAACTTTTTCCCTAACTATGCCAGTCGTCTAACCTCTGGTTATCTCCTTTTTGTAAAGGGCTGAGTTTTCTCCAGTATTCAAACGGCTTAGCGTGGCAGTCCCACAGCAGGGGAGCTCCCCTTTGTTCCAGATGCCCCACATCTCCAGTCTTTTCAGGAATCTGACAGTTCCTGAAATTCAGAGAGAAATGCTGCAGAACTCTGTTTTTCCAACAATTGGATTCAGAAGTTAGCCACCAGACCCACTTTGCCTTTAATCAGTCTGCAGGTTCTGATTCTTAGCTTGCGGACTTCCATGATTATGCCTTTTTGATGTGTCTGACCTGAGATAAGCCAGCTGAGAAAAACATGGAGCATCTGCTTTGTCCTCAAAGCACCGTGGGGGGCAGGATGGCAGCAGTTGGAAAGGAGAGTCGACGCTAGAGCCAACTGCATATTACTCAATCAATTATCAAAGTTAATATCAGCATGTATCTTGGTAACCTGACTCCACCAGATGGATTTGCTCCGCATATCCATCTGGAAACCTTCCGTTGAAGTAATTTTGGGAAGGGGCGAAAATACTGGTTAGCTGATTGGCCTATGTTGGTGATAGACGGGCCAAATAAACCAATCAGATCAACGAAGCATATGACGTACTAACGAGCAACGACGAAAACACAACCACAAGCCAGGCTACTCTTGCTGAAACCAGTCGAGAGAAGAGCAAAAACATCTTTTCTTCTGAGAAAAGCCTCCAGAGCAGTGTTTTGCTCTTCTTTCAGTGAAGAAATACTCTGTAATTCCGATAAAACTTGCTCGATAGCCACGCTAACGCTAGTTTCATCGGCTGAAGCCGCTATGTTCTTTGGACTGAACTGTCGCGCTTCTCGTTGTGTCACACCTCAACCGGCCTCAAAGCCAACTCTGATTGGACGTTCGTTTGGTGAACGGCTCCAAATTTTCTTTAATGGAAAGTCTCCAGACTGATCTGCGAGTGAAACCTTGAAAGTTGCAAGATCAGGATGGTCTCACGAGGCTAGTACCTTGGTCCTGTCATGTTTGGCTTTAGGTGCCGCGCCCACATGCAGAAACACACTCGGAGAAACAGGCACAGTCTCAGGGTCTTTATTAACAATTAGTCAAACAGATCACAGAGATTATGTCAACCAAAAAACACAGGAAATGGAGCGCTGCCAGGAAACCGGTCTCGTCTAAGGAGGATAGAGAAGAGGTTAGAACGCGGAGAATCAGGAGGGAGAAACCAACGGATCTGAGCTTACCACAGAGCACGGACACCGGACCGGGAGGGAGCAGTGAGAACTCGGCGCTGCCTGATGGTGATGTGACAGGCGTGGCATGACCAGAGAGCGGGGGAATGAGGAGTTGTCCGAGCAGCCTCCGGAAATCTGAACCAGCGGGAGGAACCAGGGAGAAACGGGAGGCCAGGGACCCACAGACTGGGTGACCAACCTCGACACTCCTGAGAGGACCTGGAAGGATCCGCCACGAGAGGAGGAGATGATTCACGAGAGAGAACCTGGGAGACACAAACGCAGGAGTATGAGCCAGAGAAAAGGTAGGTTAGGCGAAAGGCTGTGGCCGATCAGGCATACCGCAATGGTAACACTCTGGCGTCCTCCCGCTGTCTGAGCGCTGCTCAAATAGTGCAGGGCCGGTGCTGCTGAACCACTTGCAGGTGTGCGTGCCCCGCCCTCCAGTCAACGACAGACACCTGTGAAGGTAAACAGAAGAGGCCGAGGCCTGACACCACCCCCCCCTCAACGGTCGCCTCCTGGCGAGCACGAGGAAGATGGACGGGAGGACAGGAAGGAGTCGATCAGGGACCGATCCGGGATGGAAGAGCCAGGAAGCCAGGACCGATCCTCAGGACCGCAACCCACCCAGTCGACGAGGTACTGAAAACCTCTGCCTCGGGGACGGGAGGCCACGATCCGTTGGACCTGACGTCCGTGGTGATCCTGGGTTGGCGGAGGGGGTTCAGCCGGAGGGCAGAAAGAACTGGTGACAACGGGCTTGATCTGGGACACGTGGAAGGTGGGATGGACTCTGGAGTGAGATGGAAGACGGAGGCGGACGGTCGAGGGGCTAACTATGGAGATGATCTCATAGGGGCCGGCAAAACGGGGAGACAGTTTCCGACTGGTGGCCCGGGAGGGGATGTCTCGAGTGGAGAGCCAGACTCGCTGACCGGGATGGTAACTGGGGGCAGGGCGCCGCCTCCGGTCAGCGAATCGGCGGTTCTGTTCGGCAGTCTGTCTGAGTGCTTGGATGGTTTGGTTCCAGAACTGCCTACAACGAAGGATGTGGTGGTTAACAGTAGGGACGGCGATCTGTCTGTTATCCTCGGGGAGTAACGGGGGTTGGTAACCAAGGGAGACCTCAAAGGGGGACCTGCCAGTAGCTGTGGAGATGTGGCTATTGTGAGCGTACTCCACCCAAGGAAGGTACTTGCTCCAATCAGAGGGGTTATTGGACGTGAGACAACGGAGGGCGGTCTCCAGCTCCTGGTTCAATCGCTCTGTCTGACCGTTGGTCTGCGGGTAGTAACCGGAGGTAAGGGTATACCAGGCCCCCAGGGCCCTGGCAAATTCCTTCCAAACCAGGCGCGGATTCAGGCGGGGGCGCGGGGGGCGCGCGCACCCCCCTTTGGGATATGGCAAGCCAATTGGGCCAATAATCGTCCGTACAATAACACGCAGTTCCAACCCGTATTTTACGCGAGCACGCGTTTTTTACGTCACCAAGCGTTTTCAGCCAGAACGCGCGGTGACGTAAAAAACGCGCGCTCGCGTAAAATACGGGTTGGAACTGCGCGTTATTGTACGGACGATTATTGGCCCAATCGGCTTGCCATACTACAATGCCGTCGTTGCGAGCACGAGGAGACCTGGAAGATTTAAGGCCAAACAAGAAAACCAGACAACCATCTCTTTTTAGATTCTGGTCCAATCCAACAGAAGGGTAAGTAGAAACCAACTTTATCACTTTATTTTTTATAGGCTTATGTCAATAATCTAAATAACACAGATTGAAATGTTTATATCTTGTTTTCTATTCTTCAGTGGACCTGGCACAAATTCAGAAAATGACCACAGCGTTGAACAGTATGAACGTTCAGATATTGGAGACACACAGATAAAAGGTATGATGATTGCTAGAAAATGTTGATAATGAGAAAAGATTATCAACATTGTTGATTGTTGATAAACAAGTTGTTTAAAGTTGCAAAGTAATGCAATTGTAGGAATACTTTAACCAGTAATGGGAAAGTTATAAAAATTGCGGTGTTTGATAAGTAATAAAAAGAATGTACAATTAACAAAAATAAGCAACATTAGTTGCCATTGACATGCATACAATAGTTATTTTGTAGTCTGTATTTTTGGGTCTAAACTTGTACCACATGTGTTGTACTGTTAAAAATAAGAATGGTATCCTTTATGAAAACATTACTAACTTTTATCAATTGGTAAGGATCCAAATCAATGAATGCTCTAAGCGCATGCTTGGAGTCTAAGGGAGTCTTGTTAACATTGTGATATGATAACTACAAATCTGGTGTTATTTGTTTTCAGTGAATTTAATATTTTACAATAAAAATACAATTTACTTTTAAGGAAATTCAGTTTTGTGCACCTGGTGATATGTGTTCAGTGAATTTAATAATTTACGATAAAAACACAACATTAAATTGTTTTGTGGCTCCTCCTGGGATTACAAGGTTCACCTGATCAATTATTTTCTTTTCCAGATGAACAACAAGGACCGTGTTTCGATGTAAAGACAACTGAAGAGGCTGCGCTCAACCAAGGCGATTTGCCCCAAACAACTTATGACATAGGTTAGTAATAGTTGTATTTTTTTCAATGTCAAAACAACTAATTTTGTTTTTGTTTTACACGATTGACTTTTTTGCTTAATCTTGAAATCTTACATTTCATAATAATTATTTCATAATAAAGCAAGACTATACAAAAGCTTCATGTAGGCAGATTTACAACTCCACCAGCACCCATGCAAAATTGACAATGTAAATATCAATCCTATTACAGATATATCAAAGGCCAAGGACCGGATTAGTGAAATGGACGACTCTGGAAAATTCCAACTTCTTCAGACCAGAAAACCACCCAAATCTTTCAATTTCGCTGCCAGAGAATTTAAAGACAACCGAAGAGCCAGTGGGGTGACCAAAAGAACATGCCAGAGGGACTGGCTGGACAAGTATGACTTTTTATCGTTTTTACATCATATAAAGATGATCTACCGTCAGGATCAACATTCAGGCAGGAAGTGTAGTTGTGGCACACAAAGTGGTCATCATCAGTGGAAAAACCCAGCTCTCTCCCTGAAATTCTAAAGATAACAAATATGAAGTGCTACCCAAACATTTATATGATTCTTCACCTTCTGTCAGTCATATTTGTTACCAGTGCTTCTGTGGAACGTGCTAACTCGGGTCTTAAAGCAGTGAAAACTTTGCTGAGGTAGACAATGGGACAGGAAAGGTTTGTGGCTTTGCTACTTTTGTATGTGCACAAAGACATTCAGCTAGACATCAACAAAATCATCGACATATTTGCCCAGAAGGTTGACATTTGTAAACCCATTATCATCATCATAAAGTTTGTAGTAGAGAACAATATTCTTTGTGTGGTTTAACTTTGTTTTTTTTTTTTTTTTTTTCAACAGTGTATCTTGTTAAAATATATTCAAAACTCCTTTGTCTTACTTGAACCCAAGTCCTTGGGGTTTTTTTTTTATTTCATGTTCTGTGTAAATTTCTGGAAATAAAGAAACTCCTTGTTTGATTAATTGTTGATAAGGATTTTTTTTTCTTCAAACTACCTTTTAACCTTGTGCATGCTTTAAAAACCGAGAGATCCTTTTTTAATTACAATAATGTAATCATGCTAATTCTACTTATGTTCATCCATTAAAATGATCAATTAAAAACCCTTGGATGAATAATTAGGGTAGTGTGAAAGAGTGAATATGGTATTCTTTGGTCTTTTAGCCTCACATTGTCTTGACCTGTGACCCCGTGACCCTTGACCCCGTGACCCGATGACCCCTAGGTGCGCACCCCCCTTTGAAAAATCCTGGATCCGCCCCTGCAAACCCGCGAGATGAATTGAGGACCACGGTCAGACAGTATGTCCTGCGGGATGCCGTGCAGACGAAAAACATGCTTAACCAGGAGCTGGGCCGTCTGGAGAGCTGAGGGGAGTTTTCTAAGGGGGATGAGATGGCAGGCCTTGGAAAAACGGTCTACAACAGTGAGGATGGTGGTCATACCTTGTGAAGGAGGGAGGCCGGTCACAAAATCGAGGGCTATGTCAGACCAAGGGCGCTCGGGAACAGGTAAGGGCTGGAGGAGGCCTGCGGGAGGTCTGTTGGAGGACTTATTCTGGGCACAAACAGGACAAGATTGGACAAACTGTTTGGTGTCTTGGGAGATGGTGGGCCACCAGAAACGTCGGGAGAGAAACTTGAGGGTTCTAAGGATGCCTGGATGAGCAGAGAATTTCTCAGAGTGGGCCCACTGGATGACTCGGGCACGGACAGAGGTGGGGACATAGGTGCGGTTAACCGGGCCATTGCCTGGATCTGGGTCAGAACGTTGAGCCTGTGAGATCATGTCTTGTATCTCCCACTGGAGGGCACCGAAAACACAGGAGGGAGGTAGGATGGGAACTGGTTCCTTATCAGAGTCGGGGGGAGCATAGAGGCGAGACAGGGCGTCAGGTTTCTGGTTCTTTGAGCCAGGTCGGTAGGAGATTGTTAAGTTGAAGCGGGAGAAGAAAAGGGACCAGCGGGCCTGCCTAGGGTTCAAACGTTTGGCAGACTGGAGGTAGGCCAGATTCTTGTGGTTGGTCCAAATTAACACGGGCTGCTCGGACCCCTCTAGCCAATGGCGCCACTCTTCCAGGGCTAGCTTAATGGCCAGGAGCTCCCTGTCCCCAACATCATAGTTACGCTCTGCCGGGGTCAGACGCCGAGAGAAAAAGGCGCAGGGATGAAGCTTCTGGTCTATGTCCGAGCACTGGGACAACACCGCCCCAACCCCAGAGTCAGAAGCGTCAATTTCAACAGTGAATTGTTTGGCAGGGTCAGGGTGAATGAGGATGGGTGCTTGCGAGAACCTTCTCTTAAGGTCGGTGAAGGCTCTGTTTGCCTCGGGGTTCCAAACGAAGGGGACCTTGACAGAAGTAAGAGCGTGGAGGGGAGCTGCGATCTGACTGTACCCCCTGATAAAGCGCCGGTAAAAGTTAGCAAAACCAAGAAAACGTTGCAACTCCCTCCTAGTCTCTGGTACAGGCCAGTTGAGCACAGCCTTAATCTTCTCGGGGTCCGATCGGACCTGCCCCCCCTCCAGGATGAGTCCGAGAAAAGTGACCGAGTGCTTGTGAAACTCGCACTTCTCCGCCTTGACAAACAACCTGTTCTCCAGAAGCCGTTGGAGGACTAGGCGAACGTGATGGATATGTTCGGAGAGGGTGCGGGAGTAAATGAGGATGTCATCTATGTACACGAAGACAAAGATGTTTAGAAAGTCACGGAGAACATCATTGACCAGAGCCTGGAAGACAGCAGGAGCGTTGCACAGGCCGAAGGGCATGACCTGATATTCAAAGTGACCAAGGGGTGTCTTGAAGGCCGTCTTCCACTCATCCCCCCGGCGGATCCGCACTAAGTGGTAAGCGCTACGTAAATCTAACTTAGTGAAGATGGTGGCAGACTGGACCGGCTCGAGGGCGGAGGAGAGGAGCGGGAGAGGGTATTTATTTTTAACAGTTATTGCGTTTAGGCCGCGATAGTCAATGCACGGACGGAGGGAGCCGTCCTTCTTGGAAACGAAGAAAAACCCCGCACCGAGAGGCGAAGACGACGGGCGGATAAGTCCAGCTGCGAGAGACTCCTTGATATATTTCTCTAACGCCTGACGTTCGGCCCGAGAAATATTATAGAGACGGCTCGTCGGTAGCGGGGCACCTGGCAGAAGGTCGATGCCGCAATCGTATGGGCGATGTGGCGGAAGCGAGCAGGCCAGGGTCTTACTGAAAACCTGCTTGAGGTCATGATACTGCTCAGGCACCAGTTTCAAGTTCTCAGGGTCAACCTGAGCACAGGACAGTTCAGGAGGTGGACTAGGCGGTTCAGCAGAATGCAGACATTCTGCATGACATCTGGTTGACCAAGAATTAACCCTTCGGTCGACCCAGTTTATCTGCGGGTTATGCATCTGCAACCACGGGAAACCAAGAACGATTGGAGCATGCTTAATAGGAAAAACTAAAAATGTAACTCGTTCTCTATGGTTACCAGAGACCACGAGTTCAAGGGGCTCAGTACGATGGGTTATTCTAGGAAGAACCCCGCCGTCCAGGGCGGAAACCTGGAGGGGCATGCACAAAGGGATCGTCTCGAGACGAGCGCGCAGGACAAAGGTCCGATCGATTAAATTAAAATCGCACCCTGAATCAACGAGGGCGGACAACTTAAAGGTCTGCTGAACAGAAACGATTGCAGCCTGGAGACAGAGCCGCGGAGGTGAAGACAAAAGTAACTGAGATTGGTCCGCCGGTTCCTTCGCTACGACCGACGGACCAGTTCTTTTGGGCGCTCAGGGCACTCCCGAATAAAATGATCAGGCGAGGCGCAATACAGGCATAACCTAGAGTCCATGCGCTGCTGTCTTTCCTCTGGGGTGAGCCGCACCCGGCCCAGCTGCATGGGTTCCGGGGGGGAAGGCGAAACTGCAGCGGGTCTGAGGGCGCTTCGATCAGGCTGGGGCAGTAGACTAAAGGTGGCTCTCTCTGGACGACCTCGGCTCCGAGTCCGAAGCCGGTTATCTAAACGAACCGCCAGGGTGATGTAATTATTTAAGGTGGAAGGTTACTCTAGCCGAGCTAATTCGTCCTTAAGAGACTCGTCAAGAGCCTGGAAAAACACCGACTTGAGAGCGTGTTCCTCCCAACCTGCCGCAGCCGCCAAGGTCCGGAACTCTATGGCAAAATCGGCTACGCGTCTTCCACGCTGCCGAAGAGCTAAGAGCCGCCGTGAGTCCTGCACCTCATTAGAGTCGGCTGCAAAAACCATCTTAAATTCTGACAAAAACTCTTCAAATGTGCAGCCAAACCTCTGGCAGTCGGGGAAGCGGGAAAATGGAGCGCTGCCAGGAAACCGGTCTCGTCTAAGGAGGATAGAGAAGAGGTTAGAACGCGGAGAATCAGGAGGGAGAAACCAACGGATCTGAGCTTACCACAGAGCGCGGACACCGGACCGGGAGGGAGCAGTGAGAACTCGGCGCTGCCTGATGGTGATGTGACAGGCGTGGCGTGACCAGAGAGCGGGGGAATGAGGAGTTGTCCGAGCAGCCTCCGGAAATCTGAACCAGCGGGAGGAACCAGGGAGAAACAGGAGGCCAGGGACCCACAGACTGGGTGACCAACCTCGACACTCCTGAGAGGACCTGGAAGGATCCGCCACGAGAGGAGGAGATGATTCACGAGAGAGAACCTGGGAGACACAAACGCAGGAGTATGAGCCAGAGAAAAGGTAGGTTAGGCGAAAGGCCGTGGCCGATCAGGCATACCGCAATGGTAACACTCTGGCGTCCTCCCGCTGTCTGAGCGCTGCTCAAATAGTGCAGGGCCGGTGCTGCTTAACCACTTGCAGGTGTGCGTGCCCCGCCCTCCAGTCAACGACAGACACCTGTGAAGGTAAACAGAAGAGGCCGAGGCCTGACAGGTCCCCAATGTCCAAAATAATACCTTGTGGGACATTCTAGCAGGAATATAATTTGATACTACTTTTGTTCAGGTTGCATGTTTTGTATTTAGCTCGATTATCTTTTCAAAATCCTCACTAAACTTCCTGCTGTAAATGTTGAATAAAAGCATCTTAACAGCATGATGCTGTCAACACCATGTTCTACCATGGGGATGTTGTCTTCATAGTGAAGTAGAGCATTAGTTTTTCAACACACATACTATTTGAGATCTAGCTCTAAGAGTTTGGTGTAGGTCTCATAATTCTTAGAAGAAGCTTTTCCTCCTGCCTGTGTTCACTACATGGCTAATAAAATATTCTCTGTGAGTCTTCAGTTGTTTTTTTTATTATTTGACAATACATTTCATCCTGCTGCTGAAAACACAGATCAATTTGGGGAATGCATGGCTAACAATTGTCATGTCAGCAATCCTTCCACCTGAGCTGCGGTTCTTTGATTAATCCACTCTTTGCCTGGCTTCTCTTCCTGTAGATTTTACTGCAACCTGAGGGATTGGTCTTTAACTAATGCATTTTTTTCCTCACAGTCAAGCAGCACTTTCACATAGCATTTAGGCCACAACAAAATACATTTCAGTTTGTGGTTGTAACATGAAAAAAGTCTAAGTAGTTTGAACACTTTGAAAAACAGGTTAAATCCGGTTCTTTATCATAAAACACATTTCAGTCATTTATTTTGGTTGGAAGCTTTTTGTAATGACTTCAGACATGAACATTTTTTAGACTGTCAGTTGACTAAGGGCAACACTATACTTCAGTCAGAAGTGGTCTTCTGTTAACTGCAGCGAATATCTGCAACAATCAGTACTTTTTTGGAGCTGATTTATTCCCTTGTCACTTATGTGACAGCAACAGCTCAGTAATTCTTAAACATGCTGGTTGTTTAAAACTGTATATACTAAGATCCCTCAAATGGGAAACATGCTGTAAACATTTACTCTACTGTTTTCATCATTTTGTAAAATATTAAATTTATTATGCACATTTAAATTAATGTTGTTTCTTCCTGTCCTGAATAATAAATAAAAAGTGTGTATTTATTTGTTTTTTACTAAATATATTTTAAAAATCAGTATCAGCATCAGTATACTAAAATTGAAAAGAAAATCACACCAATTGCTTGAGTATGAATGAAAATGTTTATTCTTTTTATTTTAATTTCTTACCCGTTAAGATTTAATTACCACATAGCAAAAAAAGCAAACGGTGGTTCCAATATTTCCTTATTTTCAATTAAACTGATTTGGCTGGTGTTTATTGATCAAAGTCATCTGTGCAATTGATTTAGCCTTTTGTTTAAAAATCTAGTTATAGCTCAACTCATCCAAGAATTGGTACATAACATTAAATATTCTGCCAATTTAGGGAAGTCTAAACATCAGTTTCTCCAGGGAGATTTTTTCAGGGCAGGTTATGCAGCCAACAGCTGCTTTAATGGGTAAAATCATTTATGCAAAGCAGATTTTGCATGAAAAGCATTTTTTTTCTGCAGTCTTTCTTGATCTGCCTGAGCCCGTTCAAGAAACTAGCTCAATTGATTGAGAGGTAATTGAGTTTTTCACTGACCCCCCTCCCTTTCCATCAGTGGAGGAATCATACTTCAGCTGCAAAACTACAACCCTCTCCAGGCTACATTTATTCCTGACAGATGGGCTGATTGCAGCTGCTTTCTTCAATCTAACATGACATCTTATTGCTATTACCTAATTCTCCCCCTCAGTCATCATCCTTTGACTCCCTGAAAACGTTGGATGGCTCTTCTTTCAGTCTTTCAGGCTTGGGTGCTTCCTCACTCTCACCACCTTCATATGCTGATACCTATTTATAGGTGCCTTTCCAAAAAGTATGCACATTCTTCACTCTATTTATGCAAATGATTGTGATGATTAAAAGGTGCCACCATCAAGAGAAGTTGCTGTAAATCAAAAAACTGAATCTAATCCATATTTTTCTTCTATTACGATATATTAGTCTATTTTTGATTTCTAAACATATTTTAAAGTCTAATGAAAAAGGAAAAGTGTCATATAAGTATTTCCAACAATAGCAATTTTTCACAATATGCTCTTTTAAGTCTTTCTTTAAGTGAAGCATTTCATTTTTAAATTAGAAAATTGTGTTGATATCCTTTCTTTTTTTTATTAGGGTTCCTTTTTTCTAATGCCTCCTGAGCTTGTGCAATATCATTTATTATCATGAACTAAGCCTGTATAATTTCTGATTCAACAATGAATAGAGATAGGGTAAAAATAGCATCTACAGGTGCTGGTCATAAAATTAGAATATCATGAAAAAGTAGATTGATTTCAGTAATTCCATTTAAAAAGTGAAACTTGTATATTATATTCATACATTACATACAAACTCATATATTTCAGATGTTTATTTTGTTTAATTTTGATGATTACAAATGACAACAAATGAAAATCTCAAATTCATCATATCAGAAAATTAGAATATTGTGAAAAGGTTCAAAATTGATGGCCCCTGGTGCCACACTCTAATCAGCTAATTAACTCAAACCACCTGCAAAAGCCTTTAAATGGTCTTTCAGTCTAGTTCTATAGGCTACACAATCATGGGGAAGACTGCTGACTTGACAGTTGTCCAAAAGACGACCATCGACACCTTGCACAAGGAGGGCAAGACACAAAAGGTCATCGCTAAAGAGGCTGGCTGTTCACAGAGCTCAGTGTCCAAGCACATTAATAGAGAGGCGAAGGGAAGGAAAAGATGTGGTCGAAAAAAGTGTACAAGCAAGAGAGATAACCGCACCCTGGAGAGGATTGTGAAACAAAACCCATTCAAAAATGTGGGGGAGATTCACAAAGAGTGGACTGCAGCTGGAGTGAGTGCTTCAAGAACCACCACACACAGACGTATGAAAGACATGGGTTTCTGCTGTCGCATTCCTTGTGTCAAGCCACTCTTGAACCACAGACAGCGTCAGAAGCGTCTTGCCTGGGCTAAAGAGAAACAGGACTGGTGAGTGGTCCAAAGTCATGTTCTCTGATGAAAGTAAATTTTGCATTTCCTTTGGAAATCAAGGTCCCAGAGCCTAGAGGAAAAGAAGAGAGGCACTTCATCCACGTTGCTTGAAGTCCAGTGTAAAGTTTCCACAGTCAGTGATGGTTTGGGGTGCCATGTCATCTGCTGGTGTTGGTCCATTGTGTTTTCTGAGGTGCAGGGTCAACGCAGCCACATACCAGGAAGTTTTAGAGCACTTCATGCTTCCTGCAGCTGACCAACTTTTTGGAGATGCAGATTTCATTTTCCAACAGGACTTGGCACCTGCACACAGTGCCAAAGCTACCAGTACCTGGTTGAAGGACCATGGTATCCCTGTTCTTAATTGGCCAGCAAACTCTCCTGACCTTAACCCCATAGAAAATCTATGGGGTATTGTGAAGAAGAAGATGCAATACACCAGACCCAACAATTCAGAAGAGCTAAAAGCCACTATTAGAGCAACCTGGGCTATCATAACACCTGAGCAGTGCCACAGACTGATCGACTCCATGCCACGCCGCATTGCTGCAGTAATACAGGCCAAAGGAGGCCCAACTAAATACTGAGTGCTGTACATGCTCATACTTTTCATGTTCATACTTTTCAGTTGGCCAACATTTCTATAAATCCTTTGTTTTTATTGGTCTTCAGTAATATTCTAATTTTCTGATATGATGAATTTGAGATTTTCATTTGTTGTCATTTGTAATCATCAAAATTAAACAAAATAAATATCTGAAATATATGAGTTTGTATGTAATGTATGAATATAATATACAAGTTTCACTTTTTAAATGGAATTACTGAAATCAATCTACTTTTTCATGATATTCTAATTTTATGACCAGCACCTGTACACACCTGCTTTTCATTAAGCTCTACACCTGGGATTTAAAAAGAGCTGCTTGCTGGCCATTCCACACCTCAATGTCAGCCTAAGTGGTCCCTCTTACTCTCCATGGTATTACCTGTGTTAATCTTCAAGGACTAGTTATTGGCTTTATGCTAACCTCAGTTTCTCCAAATATACATTTGGTTACCTCCTCGCTTCTCCCCCTGGATCCTTTTTCTCAATTAAAGTTCCTAAATCCCCCTTTTCAAAATGCTTGAAAGCCATGATCTCATGTAGAACCTGCTTCCATAAACAGCAACTCTAAAATCCTCTCCATCAGAAACTCAAATACTTGTCCACCCTCTAAAGCCCCAAAAGGGGCTCAACATACTGACTCAATTATTTTCTATTTCCAGTAAACTTTTGATCATTGTATCTTGAGTTGTCCCATATGGATTTACGGAAGAGGATTAGGGCCACTGAAAAAAAAAAAAAAAAGTAAACTGATTTTTAAATTTTATTTCAGTTTAACATGGGAAAATCTCAGAATTCTGACTTTTTTCTCAGAATTCTGACTTTAATCTCAGAATTCTGACTTTTTTCCTCAGAATTCTGACTGAATTCTGACAATAACAGAAAGTCAGAATTCTGAGATTAAAGTCAGAATTCTGACTTTTTTCCCATACTATACTGAAATAAAATTTAAAAAATCTGTTAACTTTTTTTTTTTTTCCAGTGGCCCTAATCCTCTTCCGTATGGATCAGTTATCCTTAAGCTACTGAATTTTAAACACAAAAACCATTCAAAAGCAGAACAGTCCGCACTTATATTACCTTACTTGAGTTACTGTGTAGAAATATGGGACAACACCTACAGTACAAAACCTTGCTGCGACCTTTATACACATTACAAAAAAGGGCCATCCATTGGGTTCTTAAGGCATGATTCCACGATCATACTAATATAGTAGTTATAGAGTCCAGCCTTCTCAAACTTACAGATCTAGTAGAATTTCAAACAGCTCAGTTTATGTACAAAGCTAGAAATGAACAACTACCTGGAAATATTCAAAAGCTGTTTTCTGATAGAGTGGGGGCTATGACTACAGGGAATACTTTACCTTCAGAACCTTGAGGGTTTGAACCACCATGAAGAGAATGTGCAGGTCTGGAATAAACTCCAAAAAGAGTTACTGAAGCAATGTCCAAGCATGAGTCTGCTTAAAAATAGGATCAAACTGCTGTTTTTCAACATGTACTGCTATGAGGAGGGGAGGGTAATGTCACTGTGGGCTGAGAAGTGGGATCCGTTCGGGGAGCGGATGGAGGGACTGTGGTGTCTGGCTGTGTCACTGATGATTGGGGGGTTTTGTGGGGAGGTGGGTGGAAATTATTGGGGGGTAGAAAGAGTGGCAGTACTCTTGAGTGCCGATGTACAAGGGTATAATTCTGAATTTTTGCCTGATGTGTTTTGTAGGTATGTATATTTTCGTTGAAATGTATGTATAGCGTATATATATATATGTGTGTATATAATTGTGTATATAATTTTTGGTGTGTGTGAATATTGGACAAAAACAAGTTAAACAGGAAGGTTACTCTACTTTAACTTAATTTAAGTTAATTTTTACTTGCAATTAGAGGGATGTTATGAAAAGTAAGTTTTACTGCTTGATATCCTTTTTCAGACATTGCAACATTTCAGAAAAGAAAAACATACCTGCAGTCCAGGGTGCTTGAGATACTGTAGATGTTTTTTTATTCTTATTTGAAGAAGACTGTGCATTAATCATTTGTTTCTGTTAAAAGGTGGCAATTAAAAAAATTGTAATTATAAAAAAGAAAAATCCATTATTCATAATAAATATTACCCAGTTCAACGATGAGTCTAAACCTATTTGATAATTACTTCTATGAATTTTTTGTGATCAGAATTTCCTAAAATCCAGTCAGTTCATATATTCCTATTTTTTTAAGACTTCTTTTAAGGTTCATCAATTTTTGCAGCGCTGTAGAGAATACTAAAACATGAAAATAGATTAATTAAAAAGGCAATCTTGTAAGCAATATAATCAGAAGAATGTGTATGTTTAAACTTTTTTTTCTTAGTTTTTTTTAGAGTTAATATAAAGAAACTTTTTTAATAAACCCATATTTACTATTTTCAGACTTGCTGACTTTCATTATTTTCTTGTACACATCAAATTTCATGAGACCATTTAAGTATCTTTATATATCATGTAAAGCTCATAGGGACATTATTGTCCAGACAGTCAATACCTACAATAAAACCCAAGTCATCAAAACATTGCACAAGAAAAACTGAACAGCAACACAACATCAGGACCACAGAGCGCAGATACAAGCAGAGACACAACATGAATTATTCCTCTGAACTAAATAAATGTAAACATCTTTTTTTTTTTTTTTTTTGCTGAAGTTTTTCCGAGGACAGTCTGTTTTTCAGCATGTGTCTGTAGGTAGGCGCAGACACATACACTCACACAATTAACCTTAAGGCAATGAGGACAGTTAAAATGTTTTCAAAGTCTTAGTAGCTCCACTGCATCATCAAAGCTTCTTTGCTATATCAATAAAAATATTGCACATTTTTATTTATGCATAGACACTTAAAAGAAGAATAAAACTTTTAGAGATATTTTTTCAACTATTGATGCAACTATTTTTATTATATACAAAATTTGATACAGCTCCAAACTGAATTAAAAAAAATCACATGAAGGAGAAATTCCTCCATTGTGGGGTGAAGTAAGAGATGAGGTAGTGATGTTTTAAATGAAACACTAAATTAGGAGGCCAAACCTACAAATGTTTTGTTTCAATAAACGTCCTAGCTATTCCCCCCATGTAAATTCCCTGTCTTAAATCAGGGATATTGCCTAATATAAAGATTAAAATATAATGTATTGAGAAATTTGTAGCCTCACATAGAAACATAATGGACTATTGAGGCACTAAATGATTTCATACCTTCAGTTTAACTATAGGAACTTTTTCCCACCATTCCGGAAACTACATGGAACATTAATCACATACATAAGCACATTTTAGAAATACTACATGCAAACCCAATACACATATTCTACTTTTTCCAAGATATATATATTTTACAAGTATTTCAAAATGTTCCTCTAAAAGTTACAAAGTTTTAATATTCAATATTTTGTGGTTTTCTCCTGGAGGGTGTCCTGAGGGTGTCCACTAAGGATGCTTATGTTTATTTTACTACAGGTTTTTATTATTTCTATCTACATTCTATATGCGCATTTTGAGCTGAGTATCTCAACCAAATTTTCTTAGGGTTTCATAATAAGATTATTGATTTAAAAACAAATGTGATATTATTCTCATAATATAAATTGCATTTTTCAAATTCAAGGTAAACAAAAAGCTTACAGATGACAATAACTGAAGAATCACTGAATAATTTTATTAACATTGTGGTAATCTTAAACTGAACAAGTACATGGTGTCAGCATATAGGGACCAGTAGAGTGATAGGTGCTCACAAGTCCCCATGTTAAAACAGAAAACCATCTAAAAGAAAAAAATGAAACAAAAAGAAATCCCAAAAGAAATATTTTCCTGAGATGCAAAAGAAAAGCAACAGGTACAAATCATAAGAACAGTACAACATTACATGCGATTGTGTCACATGTTATCATCAATGTGACGTTATAGACACTGGGCTGATTGACGTCAGTGTCGATTTTTCAGGAGGAACTAAGAGTTATGCTGAAGCTAAACTGTACAGCAAAGGAATGTGGAGAGCCAGGAGAAGATAGACGGCACAGGAATAGTGTCAAACTGAACTCCTAAATTATAATAGAGAATTTCATGTTTGAAGCTAGAACTAATTTCATTTTCATATCAACCTTCAGTAACTTGTTGAAATTTGTTTTAGTAATTTGCAAATTCATTATGCAGTGTTGCTTAAAAGTCAAATGCATAAATGGGGGAAGCAGCACTTTGAGAAAGAAATGCGATCAGGTTTGCCCATCACCAGTTCAGATTTTCTGAAGTGAGTTCTGTGAAATGATCTCTTCCCATATCACTCCCTATATAAGACAAATGCTTGCCTTTGCATGCAGAACATTTCAATTTTTACTGACGAATTCAGGTAAACTGAAGCTGGGTATGCCGATGCCTTTATGAGCACATTTCTATAGTAGCAGCTATTTAGAACATAACTTGGATGTTTACTTGCCTGCTCTTTTCTCAACAAACAGGTTATACTACGGCGTTAAAATAACCAATCTCGAGTTTGCAGGGCTACTGTGGACTGGCGACATGTCCAGGGTGTACCCTGCCTTTCACCTATGGATCACTGGAAGTAAGCACCCCTGACCCTGACAGATTCTGCAGAAGATAGATGGATGGAGCTTGCAGGGATCGTTTCCAAATAGCCTCAAGATCTCAAAAAATGTAAAACATACAATTTGAAGCCAGTCCTACAATCAGAAAGTTAACCCCACCCTTGGCAGATTGACGCAGATGGTAGCGTCAACCAATGTAACTTGAAGTCTCAGTGGGAAAGCTGCATGACTGATTAAACAGAGACAAACTCCCAACAGAATAATGTTAAATCATAAAATTTTTTCATCCAATTCAGAATTATAGATCACAGATAAAAAAATAAAGCTTTACATTTTTTGCACAACTAAAATGTACCATCTAACTAGCTGTGTTCCTTCCTTTTCCCTGAACACTTAGTTACTTCCATACAAGTTCCCAGAAAAATGGCATTTATCTGTTATAGGTAGTGTAATAGGAGTAACAATAATGAAAATCACTTCAAAAAGTCTGAACAATCTCTTAAGGAAGAAAAAACAAACAAACTAATAAGATAGAAAACAGCAATGAGCATACTTAAAAACATACATTTTCTTTTATGATAAAAGAAGCAGGTAGGCAGGAGGAGGGTACAAACAATAAAAACTCATTTGATCATTGTCCCTTTTTTTTTTTTTTTACTGTACTTTCTTTACAATACACAATTTGGCCTAAATTCTTAATTTTACATGATGCCATAATAATATACATTTGTACCATCTACAGCACCAAAGCTTATCAATTGAGAGAAACCTGTTCTTTTCTGGTGCATTTCCCACATAAACATATTGTTTTAATCCTGGTTTATATAAAATAGATAACATAATGCTTGGATAACTCGTCTTGTTATTTAACTTCAGGCAAACAGCTTTATTTGAACCTCCTTGTAAATCGGTGTCAGCTATACACAAGCTGACCTGTAGCAAAAGAGGGAAAAAAGGTGTGTTTTGCAAATTTGCACTGGTGTGTAGCCAACATGAAAATTGGTCCTAAAATTGCAAGCCATTTTCTGGCAAAATTGCAGCCAGCATTGTTCTGCTTAATCTGCATAAATGCACAACTCGACTCACAGCAAACACAGCTTCAGCAGAAGGAAAAGGGGTTGTCATGAGCCAGGAAATTATTTATATAGAAAAAGGAAAAATAGCCTGATGCTTAATGAAAATGGCATTGCAATGTCACTATGCTAGTGCTTTTAATAATTAGGTTTTAAGCTCATAATCCTGCTAACCGAACCGACACCAATGAGAAATTAGGATTTTTTTAAAGCTTAGTTTTTTCACAACAAAGAAAATTAAGAAAAAGAAATAAGAAAAGGAACAGCTACAATTGAATCTGTATATCAACATATAGATATTAAAAGTAGCACATTGTGGCATCGGATAAACTGTTAAAAAAAATGTAACTTAAGATTTAAGTTTGGTCTAAAAATGATAAAAAGCCATTGCAATAAATCAACTCAGTACTCTCATGTAAGACTAAATATTTACAGTTGTCTTGAAAAGAGGAAAAGCAAACACATTTGAACAATTACTAAGAAATATCCATCAAGTTGTAATGGTCTGAGTGCATAATTCAGTAAATGGCACCTTTTCATTTGAAACGCCAACACCAACTCATCACTGTAGACCTTTTACTAAATACCATATCCTCACTTTTCTCATTTCTAAAATCGATACACAGATGAAATGCATGAAAAAAAGTGTGCGGTACCATCTCTCATTTAGAAAAAAAATTTTATATTATTTTGTGACAATTGCTTCTGAAAACAAGTGATAGATACAGGCAAAACCTTTTAACAACAAATCTAATTCTGTTAAAGTTGTGGTAAAAGTTTAAGTGCACAAAAGTGTATAGTATGAAAATTGTGATAAATAACAATAAAAAATATGTAATCCTACACACACCGTGATATCAAAAAATAAACTGATATTGACTTAAGGATTCCCACATGTAATTCCCTCCAGTATGGATGTTCAGTTTTGCTGCTCAAACAAGACCTTTGCCTTCTTTATTTGCATAATATTGTAAACTGGCCACCTAACTAGAGACAGCTGGGTCCACTTTTTCATTGCCCTCTGTGATAATTTGTTTTGCCCAAGGAGATTAATGCTGTTGGGGTTTATCAGACTTTTAAAGGAGCCTACTTCAGCCAAACTAATTTAAGCTTCTACAAAAAATGGAAATGATGAAATAAAAGATAAAGAAATGTTTTTCACCTTTGATAAATACATTCTCCAACCACTTTATTAGGCAAACGTTGCCAATGCAGGGTATAATCTGCATCTATAAAGAAAATCCTCTTTTCCGCCTCATTCCAAAAATGCTGTGTTGGATTGATATTAGGTTAATGTGGTGGTCATTGGAGTACAGTGAACTCATGTAGTATTAAAGAAAGTTCTTGAAGATGAGCAAATATTTGTGGTGTGCTGCATTATCATGCTGGGAGTGGACATAAAAGGATGGCTAAGCTGTATCATAAAGAGAGGATGTAAGCAACAATATACAGGTATGCTTTGGCTTTTAGATAATGATCAGAGTTTAGGGGGGGGAGAGTGACCCCATTCCATCACACCACCACCCTGAGCTTTTGATCAAAGAATCCAGGATAGATGTATGCTTTTCTATGGTATAGAGTGGGTTTACTGTCTGATATCTTGGGCTTATTTTTTTTTTTGTCACGCAGGAACCTTTTGGATTGAGTTGAACTTCAGCCTGTTGGGAATTAGCCTGATATTGAAGCAGAGCTACAGGAGTCTATGAGCCCCTTTCCCTCAACCTCTTGCATTATGCACGTACAAACAAGGGAAATATTTTTTTTTTCTCTGCTTTACTTCTGGATAGACAAGTCCAACCAGCATCATCTCTACACTGCTCAGTCCACAGTTTTGCTTCTGATAAAGATTTCTGCATACTTTTTTTAGGAGTAGGTGTTTCTTGGATTACTGTTACCTCTATTATCTCAAGCTAGTCTGTTCATTCGTCTTTAAGCTCTGAAACGTATAAGATATTTTCATACCATAAAAACGACATCTTTTCTGAACAAGACTCCAACATGAGAATAAAATTTCCCATAGATTAACAGTTTCAGAAAATCCTAGACCAGACAATCTTGCACCATCAACTATCCCATGTTTAATCACCTCTTTTAATTTCTCTCTCATGCTGGGCTTTAACTTCAGAAAACACCTTTACAATGACAAGATGCATAAATGCTTTAAAGTTCTGGTATGTGATTGACATCCCTTGTTTAACATTCAAGTAAGTATGAGTACGTAATAAAGTGGCCAGAGAGTTTTATTTACTTGTCATGAACATGAAGGTATTGTTTTTGCTGTATTTGTGTACGTTTTTTCCATGTTCATGACTCTTTTTAAATTGAGTTATGTTTTCCATTTTGGGCATTGGATACAAAAGATACCTTGCATTTTATTTTATTTCTAAGGATAAATAATCTATTTTCAATCAATTTGTGTCCAAACTGATCTGACTTTACATTAAATTTTCCTTTTTGTCATATTTTTGTCCGGATCAGACCAGCAGCACAAAAACAAGATAAAGTTAGAGTTTAATTTACTTGTGCTGTGTTTCTTTGTTCAGTAAACTTAGTTGAAATAATCAAAATGTAAATTAAGAACCAGAAATCATGCTTATGTGAAGTACCAACGTGTTATGTTTACACATTATGTACATGCACAGAAACAAAACAAAATTTTGAACGCCTCTTTTAAATGTAAGTAAATAGGTAAGGTGGCAGATATACAAATTTGAAAGAATACAGGAGTCCAAAATTTAACAGCTATCTTTTTTCTTTTTTTTTTTTTTACAGTCAACCACATTTTAGAAGACACAGTATATCTAACATGGAGTGGGATACAATTTAAACCAACAATATAAGACTTTTTTAATATAAAAAAAAATACTTAGCGTACATTTACAAAAAAGACGCTTTGCAGCTGTTTCATCTTTCCACCACCTCTTGCATTAGAAGAACCATTTCCCAAGGCAATTTAGATGTTGGCAATGAAACACAGTAACTCATTCTGTCAAATTTTGTGCTTCTCTGTTTGTTTCCAGTTTTTGGTTTTTGGAAATGGGGCCCATGCAGATCCATGACCCAAGACTCTCAGCATTTCTCCCTCAGCATTTCTGATTTATTTATTTTATTTGAAGACCTCATGAAATTAAACAGCGACACACTACATGATAAAAAGGACTAGTTAAAAACATCAATTAATATTTTTTCTTAAGAAAATGTTGTAACATATTATAACCACTTATCTTCAGTTTAAAGTGATGACTGATTTTTACTTGACAACATTGACTGTGCTCAGTTCTGCACCAGTCTCTTTTGTTCCAGGCCAAAGAGTTTTATTTTAGGCTCTAAAGTCTTTGATTCAGCACTTATTTCTTTTGTATTTGTTTTCTGTTTTTGACAAGAATAACCTTGAAGGATATGTGCGTGATATAAGAAAGCTCTAAGAAGAGGAGAGCCTGCGAGGCTAACTGCTGAGAAGACGGCCTGTTGACCTCACTGACAAAATGAGGATGAAAGAAATGTCTGTTTTAAAAAAAAAATGGAGACATTACTGCTTTTCCCTGCATCTTTTTTTCTTGGATTACAAGATGGAGTACAGTATTTACAGTCACGTGAAAGACTGCTGTTTTTTTTTTGGTAAAATGTTTTAATCCAGGCATATTAATCTCTCTGTCCAAAAGACAAGGCATTAGATCTAGAGGAAAATATCTATTGGGAATATTTCAGAGAAAACCCAATCCAGTAATGGAAATGGTTGCGACTAATACTGACTGACAGCCAGGAAAACTGAATACAGGCTAAAGGACAGCCTTCACTGTCATGTCAAGGGAAATTGTGGCTGCTTATTTTTATTAAATTCTAATATATATAAAGAGGCAATAAATTACTTATTCCAAGTCAATGTTACCTGTAAACCTGTAATTTAAAGCTGCCTACAGCTTAAAGTTATAAGGCATCAATCTAAGGTACTAAAATATGTTTGAAAACACTGGACTGCCTGAACATCCCATTACTGTTCTCACTTTGTTGTTACAGAACCTTTAATTGTTCACTTTACATTTCATGAGGTCCTTAGGCTTCAACATGACTCTACTGAACGGAAATGATCAAAATGTGAATTGTTAACAGAATTTAAATACATTTTTTACAGATTTTAAGACGTGGATTGTTTTTTTTTTTTTTCTGTACATCTAAATCATTCATGTAAAACACAGACTACTGTCAGCTGTCCAGATAGCGTTTAAAATGTTTCACTAAACTGCTGCCTGCATAGCGCAGGGATGTGGAGAGTAAAGTACAGAGGGACAGCAGATTTAGCAAATAGCTTCATCTACGGACTCCTTCCTAGATTTTTGGTGGGTTCTTTGCTCTAAAAAAAAAAAAACACTACCTGCACTACCCCTTATCACTTCTAGCCTAATAGTGAAAATCATATTATACACTTATCCAAACAAACTTTGCTACAGTGTTACACAAAACCTTCGTCTTATCTTACAAACCGTCCACTGCTTAATTACAAGTTTATTTAGTGTGGATGGGGAGGTTCGGGAGCAGTGGATCATCTAAAAGTACCATATTCAGTGTGACAGACACATATAAGGCGTAAACAGCACAGATTCATTCAAATAAAAAAGGATGTTATGTGTAAGAAAAAGCTGTGAGCAAAGCAATGAGATGAGCTACAGAGCATTTACATTGCTACTGACAGGCGACACATGAAGGCATTAAAAGAAGTTCGATGGCGTCTGTATTTTTAGGCACTGTGTTGACATGAGATAAGTGTGTGTGTTTGTGTGTGTGTGTGTGAGGGGGGATACAATGTGCAGCAGTGTGTCTGCTTCGTGGGAAACAAGAGAAAGGGTGAAAAAGAGGTCATGTAAGAAGCAGCCATGGCAGATATACAGATTTCCTGGTGTTTGTGTCACTAGACCAGCAATAACGAGAGAAGGGGTAGAGCGTCAGTAGCAGCATCATGCTGCGAGTGAACAAAATTTTAAAACTGCCGAAAAGGAAATAAAAAATAAAAAATGTAACACAGAGAAATGCTGAACAACAGGAAATTAAAAAAAAAAGCTTTAAGGAACATCTCTGCCTGCGCACTCTGTGTCGACTCAAAGGGAGCAGTGGTCACAGGTGAAGACTGAAGAGGAGAACAGAGAGGGATGGACTATTAGAAAAAGAGGGACTGAGAGAAAATGGAGAGAGCTGCACAGCTCCCTATGCAGTCTAAATGAAGTATTCCTTCTTTTCTTCAGCATGTGCATGGTGCCCTTCAGCGTTGATGATGGCTGTGTCAGCATCGGGTGCGTCGTCCGCCCCTTTGGCTTCGTTCGTCAAGTATGTTCCTGCAAAAGAGGGGAGAAAACAAACCCATCACAAGGAAAACAAATACTGAGCATCCCTGCGTGCTGTTGCCTGCCTGGGGCAGACAGCACATGTGAAGACATCAGTGATGCTACATTATTCATAGACAGAGTGATGAGAAGCTGGGATAGTGTGGTGAATGTGAGTGAAGCCCTCTACAGACACAGCCAAAAACCATCAACAAATGTGCCGGCTATATGCAGCGAAGAGAGACAAGAATTGACATACAACTATACAGCCAGGCAACTTTTGGTCAAATGCTTAGAATAAAATCATGACAAAGCTTTAGATAACAGCTCTTTTCATATTATTTATTTTAGCAGTGATCATGAATATGTTATCTAGATATGCAGAAATAAATACTTTTCAGGGTTCACAAATCCATCATCAGTTTGCATTGGGTTGATACAGAAGTGAAATAGCTCTACTTGCTGCAATATAGTCAATTGTTAGATCAGTTACGGATAAACATAACTGGTAAATGTATTCAATGGTTCTAATCTTTTTTAGAGTAACACATTGGAAAGGGGGAGACAACTGGAAAGATTTCACTGCAATCACAGCTGCCGTATTTTGTGGTATGTCTCTACCTGCTTTGCTGATCTAGAGAATGGAGCTCTAATTCGTTCTATTCAAAGAAAACAAAATTTTAGTCAGACTAGATGGAGGGTGTCTCACGGTTAGTTAATCAACTATCTCAATAGTTTTTTTTGTGGATGAATATCTAGAGTTTAATTGGGTTATTTTAACAAGCTATTTATGTTGGGATCTAAATCTACAAACTGAGGCTATGACTGAACTATAAGGGTCTTTATCAAGGCTGAATGTGGAATTCTGCTCCAGCCACAGCTGTTTTGCCGCCATTAACATGATTGCTCTGTATTAAGTTTAGGCTATCTTCCCATCTGCGCTGGCCAGCTTCCCTTCTCCAACAGAATAACGCTGCGACAATCCAGTTTTCCATCCAGCATGGCACGTAAAGGGGGATGCGCACTGACAGCCAAACCTGGGATTTACTTTTATAACATAACATCTTCTCTCTTTGTTGCTTTTATTTGAAGGATTCCTTGAGTTTTGTTCAATACTATCGAATAAAGATAAAAATAAGATGAATACAAATGCATGCCACATTTGTATGTTTGTGCATTTTAAATCTATGTATATTTTCCTTCCCTCACAATTACCTATTTTGTGCTGGTCTTTTCATTATATAATTTAATTCAAATACATATTTGCGTACTCAGTTACAGGCTGACAAAATTCAGAAATGTACAGTAGGTGTGAATAACTGTGTAAGGTAGTGTTAATGCTCACATCCTTTTCATTTACATAACATTTCCTTAGTGTGCAAGTTTTATTCTGTCCTAATCAAACTGTTACTTTGAAAAAGAAGAAGGGCTGCAGTCTAATACTTGACAAGTAGAGCATGCTCTGCTGGTTCAATGAGCCTTGAGGTCTGTTCCATTGTGGTTTTACCTTTATGCCTGGCCAGGTATCTTCCCAGAACAATGATTAAACACAAGGTGACAAAGACCACTACAGCCACCACTCCTCCAATCAAGGCATGGTCGGTGCCTTGCTGCCCCAGTGCATTGGGATCTGAGGAGACAGGGGAGAAAGAAACAAAGAGAGACAATCAAAGCGTTGGTTAGTGAGGTGAAGGACTGAGCACTGGGGAACAGGAAAAGACAGAAAGTACAAAACAGAGAGCAAGGAGAAGAGAGAAGATTATTTCCAGTTTGTTCCTGGTTTAACCGCGGTTCTTAGCTGCTTTCATTTATTCCTTTTAACACTTCATGCATTCAGAGCACATAGACGGAGAACTCTCTAAGAATATTAAAACAGAGCAGATGAGAGATGGACATCACACTGACACACGAAGAATGGCACAGCGATGACAGTCATCCAGCAAAATGAGGGAAAAAGAGAATGTATAAGGGACTTGGTTTAAAGAAGTAAATTATTTAGGACCTCCCCATCTGAGCTGTAGGAGACCTCAGCATGCAAACCAGGCAACGGCAGAGAAAAAAATGTTATACAGTAAATTAATTATGACATAAAAAATAAGTACGGAAGATCAATCACTTTTTTCAGTTCTTGGAGAGAAGGAATTATGTCAGGGAAATGAATTAGATGTCAGAGAGTTGCTTCAGGTCCCCAGCTGTTGGAAAGCAGCAGAATAATAAAGAAAGTTATAAACACAGAACAATCCTCCTGCTGTGCCTAGTGCAAAAAAACTCATAATGAGAGGTTATTCTGATTATCCTTTCTAGCTGCTTTCAAACAAAATCTAGTTTATTCCATCCTTCATTGTGTGTTTTTTATAGAGATCTCCCACTCATTCTGGGGAATCCCGAAACACTGAGAGGGCAAAAAGAATATCCAGTTTCCTCTGTTGGCTTCAACATGCTGTTCACCCAGTGGGACATGCCCAGGTAAGCTTCACAGGGACATACCTAAAGGCATTTCGGTCTGATACCCAACCTTTGATTCTCATTCTCTTTACTTTAACAGAAGAACATCTCAGCATTTTTAGTCTGGTTTAAGGATCTTGTCGTTTCAGTGTTCACCGAAATCCTATGAGCATACATGTGCATTAATGTAGAGATTTCATGAAATTGAAAGCTTTTCTTCTTTTCCTCACTCACAGACTTGAGCAGTACATGGACTACAACACAAAACGCCTATCTGCACTTAATATCTGTCCTAATCAGGAACAAAACAAAATATTCTAATTATCCCCAAACCCCCCAGATCTTTTTTCTACTATAGTTTTATAGCATCGGATTTAAATAAGCAGCTTCTCAAAGTGGCAAATGGGAGGGACATTCAGTACAATTCCTTCCATCTGATTGGGTAAATCACCAAGTGCTGCCTGCCTCCTTGTCGAGCAGCATCCAATCGCAGCAGCAGCAGTTGCAGCTGCAATGTCTTACATTCTTGATTTGTTTCAGAATTATAGGAGTTAACTGACAAATCAAACTCTTCCAATATGGGGTTGAGAGGAATGCTCTCCTTTTTAAAGAAAGGTAGTTAGTTTGCTTTAGCCTGCTACTTCTGGTCTATGTCATACATGTCACTGCATTTCATTGGTTGGAAACATTTCAGTATTTGAGGTTAATGCATCTATTGGCGTCTGTTCAGATCTCAGTAGGGACATACTCTTAGGTTCCATTACTAAAAATCGTTTTTTTAGTTTATCAAGGTAAAAATGTGCAGCTTTCTCTAAACAAAAGAAAAAAAACTAAGGTTTAGGCATGGCTATGCTAAGATAAAAGATAAGATGAAAGTGTTGGTACCTGTATAGCAGTTTATCCAAGTCCCAAAAGACCTTTACTTTACATTTAGTCACACACTGATGGTAGCAAACTACATTGTAGCCACTATGGGAAGACGGGTGGAGTTTAGGTTAAAACCAGCGATCCTCCGGTTGCAGGATGAACTTCTGCATTCTATGCTATTATCACCTCTAGAAGCATTTGTATTGCTCCATAAAATGTAAAGGGTTATACTGACACACAATATGTTGTCCTTTACAAGAAATGTGGCATCCTTTGAATACCCTCAAATATTTTGCATCTGTTCTTGAAAGTTGAGGATGCTTGATGATAGCTAAAACAATTCATTCCCAGAGCAGAAAAAGCAGATACAGAAGGAGTTATATATACAGTGCACGTCTTATGTTGGCTGTTTCTCTTCAGTATTCTACTTTTCATTCTGTCTACCCATGTGGCCAAATTGAACAGCTGGCTTGCTCTCGCTTCATAAGTCTCCACGGTCTGAGTGACCAGGCCGTCACACTTCGCCGCCTCCGAGTGGACAAACACAAAGTCGTACAGACAGACACACACGCTTATAGACACGGACGTGAGAAGCATAGCTCCACTGTGCTGTGGTTTTTCTTGTTTGGTGGAGCAGAGAGTAGAGGAATTTTCCCCTGGCAGGACCCAGCAGGACAAGGACTGAGGCATTTAGTTACACACATACTATTGTCTTCTCTTCTCCAACTGTCAGGATTCTCCCTGTGTGTATTTTTAACCATTAAACGCATTCACTTTGTGACTGCTGGTCTTCTGGCTGACTGTTAGATGTTCAGATATGTTACTGAAAGTTGAGGGCTAAACTTTTTCAACATTACCTTGCCTGAACCTTGTATTTAATACAATTTTTAGTTAAAAAATGTCAAGGTGTGCTTTTATTAAACTTACTTTTATTATTACACTTGTGTTTATTAATAATGTATTCACTAAATAAAAAACAGTAATGTAACAGTAATGTGTACTGTTGCATTCTCACAGGCTTGAAACTACTGAAGGAATCACAATCAAGAATTCCTTGGTGATTTTTAAAGGTGTCCTTCGCAAACATGAATGACTTGTGCAGAAACTTTGGCAGCTCCGCAGGAGGCTGCTCAAAGGCTGATAAAATGCTTCAAGGGACGGCACTTGAGTTGGTTTGAACTTCAGCTGAAGTCAAGAAACTTAGGGAAAAAAGATGATGAAATATTGGAAACAAGGGAACACCCATCTCCTTTAGACTACCAGTCTCAACCTGAACGTTTTTTTAAGCATTTTTCATGTACGTGCTACAAACTACAGGCACCATAATATGCTGGCAGATTTCAATATTTTAAGTTAATTTAGGCATTAATAAACTGTTTCAGGGGAGTGATCATAGCACTCTGCATCAGCAGTACTGTGTCCATCTCCCAGCCAGCCCCCAGATCAGGTTCTCTGATTGGTTAATGTGGCACATCAAGCAGCAAAAGCACAATTTTTTCCAACTCCAGCATGTGAAGCATGTCATGCGGCTCAGAAGCTCATGAGGCGCTGCTTCATCTGCTCAGATATGTCAAGATGCGCTGCTCCTGCTGCTCTAGACCCGCTGCAGGACCTTTTGATGCACCTTGATGCATGTCAACCATATACTTTGCATGTAAACCAATTGCTTCTGCTGCTCGAAAGCATGTGTGGTATGAACATAGTTTTTTTTTTTTTGATTACCCAGAGGGGCAGCCTGTGAGGTTCGGATCTGATGTTTGTAATCTTTTGTGAACACAAGTGCTCTGCTCTAACCACTACCCCCATTCTTCATAGACACAATTGCATCTCTAGAAACATCTCATCAAGCAAAGGTTTGAAGACATGGAATCACTTAAAATAGCTGTGAAGCAAGCACTAGCTCATGATCTGTATCTTCACTTAGATTTAGTTTAATGGTTTTCAGAGCTGAACAAATTTAGCCCTAAATGGGGAAAACCATCGGACAGAGGGACAAAAAGTCACAACTTTATTTGAACCAGAAAGAAACAGGAAAGTAGGTGGATAGGGAGGAGACACTGCATACTGAGTTATACATTTGAAAGGCCCACAAAGGCATTATTATTTTATAAGGGCACATTCAGTCTTCTCTGTATGATTTAATATGAGAGTGTGGCATAGCAAGCTCATCTTGTAATATTTATAGCCCCCTCCTTGTTGCCTGGCTGTGGAAGTCTGAGTTCTTCAATAAATAAAAAGGGTTAAATTTTTCTATGAACCAATGCAGAGTCACCTGGGACCAAAACAATTCCTCCTAAATAATCAAAATAATTATTTCCATTATTCGAAGGAAAAGACAAATATTTTTAATGTATCTAAGAAAATGTGACTTGAAATTAGATTTTGAGATTTTACCATCAGATTAATATTAAATGAGCAACTGAACCACCCCAGGTAACCAAGAACTTAGGATATTAATAGTTTAAATGGATTGTAAAAGGTAATTGTAACCATTTACTATTACACTATTGCACATTTGGATTCTATGATTACATTTCTTAATGTAGTTATGCCCTTTAATGAGACAAAATAATGCTTAAAGGGGACTAGCTCCAAGGAGAAGTTATAGGTGGGTAGGATAAATGACACTGAAGAGACATACAATAGATAAATAATGCCTTTCATAAATTAACAGATAAAAAGATAAAAGAATAGTGCAATGTTCATAAAACACTTACATTTATCATAAATAATAAAGATTTCTATTGTACATCAGATATATATATATATATATATATATATAAAGTTGTTTCTTGTACTTTGTTATGCCTTTATATTGTCTTTATATCTTTTTTATAATTATCTATCATGCAATCATTTAGCATATTTTTACGTATTTCGTTGTTATTGATGAATTTTATTTTTTTTGGAGGGGGGCATAAAAAAATCTTTGTACAGCTAAAGCATCAAACTCTGTTTCTTAAATGACCAGCATACTCAAAATGAAACTTCTGTCTTTATCAGATTAAGCATCACTTTCTGCTTTCTGTAAAAAGCCCCCAATCATCACAGGAGCTGTTTAGCATCGAGTAAAAGAGCTCCTGTAAGTATTCAATGCTCCACACCATTTCATCTACACTCATCTTTTGTATGAACAGTTGGGAGTGATCAGACACTGAACTCATTAATCCATCATATTAGTATGTGTTACGCAGAGCACATCTTTGTCGCTTCATCTCTGCTTCCCCATTGGCTTTACATTTATTTAATATTAAAATTCATCCCCTACAGGCACTCTTTCATATCTCTGTTGGTGCTTGTTTTCCATTCACTGTTTCAGATGTAGCTTTACGAAGGAATAGGTTTAGTTGCTCCCTTCAGTAAAGTAGCAGTTAGGTGTGGTAAAGGTATAAGGGGTCTGCTGATAAGATACCATTACTTGGCTGTAGGATATATCTAATCATTTCTTTCTTGAGAAAATGTGGAAAAAAATCTGCATCTTTTTTCAGTAAATGTGAGACCTTTGATCTGTTTATGAGATGATCAAAGAGATAGCTGGAATCCTTAGAATAAGAAAGCTGGGGCGGATTAAAACTAAAATTTTACTGTCAAACTGTGGAACACCTACGGCAACCCCAAAATTTTTATCTATTTTGCAATAATTATCTGAGGGTTTTTTAATATTTATTCAAACCTGTTTAACACAGTAGCTTAGACCCGTTCAAACAAAAACTCTATATTGCAAATAAAATCTGTTTATATATATAGAAAGAGGCCCCTGAGACAGTCCAGCACATAATCGCAGGGTGTAAGATGCTTGCAGGGAGAGTTTACATGGAGCGCCATAACCAAGTGGTTGGAATAGTGTACAGGAACATCTGTGCAGAGTATGGGCTGGAAACCCCAGGTCAAAGTGAGAAACACCTAGAGAATGACAAAGCAGATACAGACGGACCGAATGGTAATGGCAAACCAACCGGGCATTGAGGTGGTGGACAAAAAGCAGAGGAGAGCCGTTGTGGTTGACATAGCAATACCAAGTGACTGCAACATCAGGAAAAAAGAACTTAAGAAACTAGAGAAACACCAGGGGCTCAGAGAAGAGCTGGAGAAAACCTGGAAGGTCAAGGCATCAGTGGTGCCGTGGTCATTGGGACCCTCGGGGCAGTGACCCCCAAACTTGAGGAGTGGTTAAAGCAGATCCCTGGAAATACAGCAGATACCTAGGTCCAGAAGAGTGCAGTTCTAGGAACTGCAAAGATACTGCGCAGAACCCTCAAGCTCCCAGGCCTCTGATAAAGGACCTGAGCTGGGAGGAAAAAAAAGAGGGAGATGAAGAGTTTTATATATTATAATATAGAGAGAGAGGTCTAATTTAATTCGCTTTCAGATTTTGCATATTTGCTTTGATACAATTAACCATAGTTTCTGAGATCTGTATTCCTATAAATGAGTATCTTAAGAGTCTAACTGAATCATACATGTATTTTAATGTAATTCTTTGCTTGAGAAAGCTCTATAAAGGTACATACCATTTAGATGTGACAAATGTAATTAATAATGAATGAGAGGTTTCCAATAAAGTTTTTGTTTAGACAGAAACTAATAGATGCCACTGTCTTAGGTTTATTATCTAACCATAAGCACACGGAGCTGAAAACATTGAGCAACCCATGCCAAGAAGGAAGGTAAGAAAAGGCACAGTAAATAACAATAGCTTTTACTGAAACAGCGACTGCTACTGCTCTTAAGAAGTCAATGTGTTCTAACAGCCAGGGCAATAATGTGAATGCCGGGTAAAGAGGGACATGACTGCAGATGCTTGAAAACTATATGTATCTGATTTAGCTCTACATACAAAACAGTGGCTCAAATCTGTTTTTTTTTTAAAGGTTCAAAATTGGACCAGAGACTGCCATGAAAACCTCAGATATGGATTGCATCAGTGAAATATTACAATAAAAGGAGATTTTGGTAGTACTTGCTTGTTGTGTGAATGTAGTCTTATTTACTTACTTTAAAAAAAATGTTCTCCACAAATAGTTTCCTGAAAATCCACCTTTGCATAATGTCTACTGTTTGATTAAGCCCCCAAAAAAGCTAATTTGAACCTCTCCCCATTCATTTTCTAAAGTTTCTAAAGCTTACCTTTAAAGTAGCTTCTGGATTTCCATCTAGTTATGTACAGTAAACTCTTCTTTGTATTACCAATCTCCTGGCAGGTGTATCACTCTCAACCTTTAAGTATCTCTTAGTTCAGCTTAAATAATATCCTAAGTTATGAATGTAACCTTCCATAGGATAAAATTTAGACATGAAAATAAACATTATAAATCCCTAAAACCAGTTTAGTTTGTTGTGAGGTGGTTGTTGGTGTGTGTATTCTTGGTGTGTGGGATCACCAAGATTTTCACATTAGATTCCTTCACAACATGTCTTTAAAACCACCTTCTTACTAAGCAGTCCACCTCAGCTAGACTTATAATTTTCATTTTGTCTCATTAAAGTATATTTGGAAGATTTTATATATGTTTTTAGTGGTTTAATTGTCTAGTTATGTGCAGCAATTTGTTCCAGCTGTGTGATTTTTTTAAATGGGTTTTACAAAAAAAGCTGGAAATTTTGATCAAAATAACTTTTTATCTTTTTTTTTTCTTCCTTGTTTTTAATTTAAGAACATGTGCAGTTGAGTTCATTCTTGCACAATTGAACTTCAGTTCAAATAAAGTAAGGTATGTTTTTTTGTGGCAAACACTGCAGTACTGCAAAGTAAGACAAGCAGCCTTTTTTCAGGCTTTTTGCTTGCTTTTATCGACACAGTATAAATAAAGTTTTTTATGTAGTCATTTTTTAACGCTGATACAGAGCAGTATTGTTTTTATTACTTTTAAAATGATATTTGAATCCATTATTTACCACAGAAAGGCCTAAAGTTATGTTTTTTTAAAGTTGGGTTGCTTGAAGTATTTATGAAGAGTCAGTGGTGTGTCTGCGATCAGAGCACTTTCAGTTTGGGGAAAAGCAGGGACTGGCTGGCTAGCCAAGTTAGCATCTACACAAAAGAGAATAGAGACAGTAGAGTAATAAATATTTTACAATCTATTGAACTTATAAACCTATAGCAGTCAGAGAAAATGTTATATTGACCCTCCTCTCTCCCCTAACTACCTCAGTTAGGCCTCAGACTGCCTTATGTATTGATACAAAAAATGTTCAACCAGAATGCTTAAATTGTTTTGTCGTCAGATACCCCTTTCTAATGATGTACAATGTCTACAGTTCCTCTAGAATGACTGTGGGCTCTTGTCTGCAGCTTGGGTTAAGGTTCTCCCTTCTGTTATTTGAAGAGAATAGATATACGTCTTGGGGTTGCAGATAATGTTACAACAGTAGAAGCAAACATTACAATTTTAAGCATTTAGAATGGTCTAATAAGGTTGCATATTGTTTTTACATATGTGTATTATTCATTTTACTTGTATTAAGTTCCATGTCCAGCAGGCTTGCTACAAACTGCACTACATTCTTTTAAAACTACAATTAAAGGAGTCATTTCCAACATCCACTTAACCCTAAATAATTTTTTTCTTACTGTTTTTTTTAGCCCTTTTTTTTTTTAAATTGTCATTACACTGTACAGAGTAACAAAATAAACTCTTTGCATTTAACCCATCCCAATGGGGAGCAGTGGGCTGACATTGTGCGGCGCCCAGGGAGCAGAGTGGGGTAAAGGGTCTTGCTCAGGGACCAAGTGTGTTACTCCATGGGAGTGCGGCCTTAACTCTGAACCTCTAGATTCCAAGCGTAATGCCCTAGCCAATAGGACACACTCCTCTACCAAAGACTTTGGTAGGGGAGTGGGGCCTATAACTCTATAGGACATTTTCATATAGAGTTATCTATGGGTTCCAGGAATTATTTTGACAATTAACTACATATTTGTTGAAATCGTGCATTATTGTGTGTTTGGCAACTCCTTCAGTTTAAAAACTGTTTAATGCATCTGATTTTTGCTATTGGCCTTTTCAGGAGATATGACCTCACGAAGGGAGAAATGATGTAAGCAGCTCTACCCTGGGCAGCTGTTCTTGGCGAATTTACACCTACACTGTACATGGTATTAAAAATGGAAAATGCATTGAAAGTAAACAAAAACAAGTCTTCATCATTTGACATTAGTTTTGTGTCAGTCAGTCCCATGACTGTCAAGCTTTTGGAAAAAAAAAACATACAATTTGAACAGAAAAATGATAAAATAAGAGATAATGCTTTTAAGTTGGACAAATGGAGTGGGCCTCATCTGTCTATTCTAAAATAATGATTTAGCAATCATGTTTGCTTCAAGGGGTTACAAGACGTAAAGTTTAAGATTTTTTTGTTTATCATGGATTGTTTAGATATTCACTGACAGTACCCACAAGAAACACATTATGTTAGAACACATCAAACTGGTACGGCTCAGGGCTGCTGGCATCTCACACAGTACCTTACATCATGGCCCCATTTCCCTCTGTCTCTGGTGAACACAGTGGAAAGATCCCCCGCCTCATACTACTGCTCCACCCCTAAATAAGTAAGTCAACTTTATTTATATTTCACCTTTCACAGATAAAAATATCAATGTGTTTCCCAAAGTGCAACAAATGCCAAAAAGAATCACTAAACATCATAGATTGGATTGTTCTGCTCATCATGTTTGTGTCAAATTAAGACCGTTGCCCCTCCCAGTATAGTGCAAAACCAGTTATGGGAAGGAAGAGTACAAAGCAAGAGGGGCAGCAGTCTCAGCAGAGACTCCCAGACTTCCCTCTCCTCACACACCTCCTCCAGCTCTGGCCAACCTATTGTTGGCCAGAGCTGAGAGAAATAGTCCTTTCAGCCTGTCCTGGGTCATCCCCTAGCCCGTTTCAGGGAGGCATTCAGGTGACATCCGTAAATTATGTCCTAGCCATCCAGCTGGCTCCTTTCGATGTGGAGGAGAAGCGGCTCTATTCTGAGCCTCTCATTAATGACCGAGCTACTCGCCCTATCCAATCACTAAGGGAGTGCCCAGCCATCTCAATTTCAGCTTTCTCACCGGAAATGTGAAAGCTTATTTCATCCACTTGTATCTGTGATCGTGATCCAGATTTCATGACCATAAGTAAGGGTAGGAACACAGACGGAAACTGAGAGCTTTGCTTTTTCGCTCTCCAATCTCTTCACCACAATATACCAATGCAGTGTCCATATATAGCAGCAACCGCACTGATCCGTCTATCGACCTCCCGCTCCATTCTCCCCTCACTTGTGAACAGGACCCCATGATACTCTAAATCCTCCACTTAAGGTAGGAACTCTCCTCCAAGCTGAAGGGGACAAGCCACCTTTTTCTGGTTAAGGTTCATGGAAAATTGGAGGAGCTGATTCTCAGGCTGGCCGCTTCACACTTGGCCAGAAACAACCCCAGCACATGCTGTAGGTCTTGGCAGGTAGGAGCCAGCAGAACCACGTCAGCCGCAAAAAGTAAGGAACCAGACCCCTCCGGTCATTTGCTGAAACTAGAACTCCTGTAAATATAGATTTATAGTATAATATTTTTAAGATAAAGCCAACACGTATATATATAGAGAAAATGTATTCCAAAATTATTTCTGTTGTAAAATTGAACTTTATAAAAAATGTATTTAACTTGACTTTCAAGGGAGGGAGGTGGAAAGAGATTGTGTGGTGGGAGGATAAAATAACAGGAGTTGCAAAACCGAGGGACTGAATTTACTGGTTTTACTCTTTATGTATTTCTATCGTAAACTATAATGGAAGTGAAGTAATAATACTCAAAAGAAAGAAAAATCTATTTGTTGAGGGATTTACAGATGAGACTGGTTTTGAAGAAAGACATTAACTTCATCTTTCTCACTGGGAAGAACAGGGAGGGAAATAAATGAAGCATGACGAAGAGGTTCATGTTAATGAAACAAACTGCTGTGTCCTTATGAATCCTCCACAAAGAGTCTGTTGCCACTGAGATTTAATGAAACTAAAGGTCATTATGTGAAATTCATAAACTAACCTCAGGATCTAATGATTTTACCTTTTCTGTTCAACACTTTACTACAAGTGTTGCTGTAACTCTTCCCCAGAGCGAGGTAAAGTGACAGGTCATCAATAAGCCAGCCAACAATAAGTGAAAAGACCTTTGCATTACACTTTAATTTCTCCTGTGGTTCACAGCTTTTATGTTGAAGGTGTGTAAGTGCAAAGAAAGAATGACTGGTCAGCATTATTCAATATTTCACCATTTCACCACTAAACACAGGCACTAACCAGCTGCCCTGAATACTTGCCCTCAAGGAAATATTTCCTTTGCTCATCACACAATCTAACCTTTGTGCTCCATTTTAAAACAGGATCAATAGCAGAGGTATAAAGTAGTTAGAAAATCCCTCCAAGGAAGGAAAAATGTCCCTTTCCTTATTGGGTTTTAACAAAAGGTTAGTCCTCAATCTTTAAGAGATGTAATGTAAATGTGAGGCTTAAGATATAAAAATATCCCTGGGAAATATATACATTTTCCTATGGTACAAGCCTTATTTTTTCTCTCTCGAACCAACCCAGATTACACCCACTAAAAGGTGTCAAAAAATGAAATCATACATTTTCCCTGATGATTTGGTTAAATAGATGAAGAACCTTCTTAAAACCTATTCACAAGCCAGTGTTTAATTTTTGTCTCAAATGAACACAGAGTTTAGTTAAAGGAGCATTTAAGAAACTTCATGTTTTAATCTCTAATGTATGGAGATACATTTTTTTCCACTAACTTTTCCTTCTAAGCAGATTGAAACAGGTTATTATGTATTTTGGTAATAAAACGAAAAGGTCCTCAAATAATATTTTAGAAAAGCAAGCTAAAAATACAAGGGTGGTCTAATATTTTTTCATAACTCCAGGTGGGTAAAATGGTTGTAGTAACAACTGAATTACTCAAAGTCACTACACTTTAATGAAGTTCTACTGTACTGATTAGACCTGACTACAACACAGTTTGGGACAGTTTTTTGCTGTCCTGCACAGAATGTCCAGTGTCCAAATAGACTAGGGTTCTCATCCAGGGATTTTGTTTGAAGTTGCAGTTGTTTTCAGAGACAAACATTTCCTGACTAACTGAGAGCGATGCAATGTTTTCTTGTATGTTTTTATTTCCTTTTCCATTATTTCCATTTTATTTTCCATTTTGAAGAATGGGTTTTGAGATCAAATTCATACTTATAAAATTGAGCTTAAAGATGGTATAGATTACTAAATATAATTTACCAAATTAACAAAAAAGAACAAATTGTAATTTAATTAATATAATTTATTAAATTAACTGACCTTACTGATTGGATTTTCCCTTTTATGGATGGTATCATGCTTTCTAAATAAAATATAGATTTAGTTAAAGATTTTTTGCTTTATAATTATTAGAGGCGGTAAACATTTGTTGATATTTTTTTTTATTTGGCTCAGTTTTTTTTTTAAACCGGCCATTTTAAATTATGAGAGAGAATTAAGGCTGCCTTGCAGTATTTTGATGTCTTACTATTTAAACAGAGCCTCCAGGATAGTTTTCTCTACCAAAATAATTTTGATTGCCTGACATCTAAATGTTTCACTTGAGCTTCTCGTGAGTAACAGATACTGGACTCAGAAAAGAGAATTTTTACCCTGCTAGGTTTCAGATGGGTATTATTTTAAATTTTTTTTGCTCTTCTCCACAGGACTAGACATTGGGGCATGAATAATTGCTGCTGTCTCTGCAGTTGGTCCTTTTTCCAAAGCAATAAAAGGCTACAGGGACCAAGGTTACCCACGCAAATGCATATTAAGGGAAGTGAATTGTAAATATTTTAAACACAAGAGAAACCTGTGTGCACGATTCAACCTCTGAGCTGCACAGGGTCAAAACTAATTCACAAACCAAAAAAGGCCATTTGGTAGAGAACTGCTGTTAGGGAAGAGAATGTGGATCTGACTGTATGTATTTGCGTGTTCATGCCAGTGAAGGTCTGATTATACCACATAGACTTAATACTCAGAGCACGACTTATTATTCCTATTAAGGCTGGCCATGCTACTGAAGCAGTGTGAGTCTTGGCCATACCAGCCAACACCTCATTAATAAAGTGAATCATATGCTGCCTCCGTGCATCGGCCCTTACAGGAGTTCTGATGATAAGAGACATGTCTTTCAAACCGTTTACACCAAATGCACTCTTAAGGGTCAACAAGAATCAGACCTGGCCCAATGATGCATGTTTTTTTGTGGAAGATAGATTTTCAAATAAAGTCAATGAATCTAGAGTTAAAATGTCTTCATGAGAAGTTTAAAATGAGAGCTCTTAAATGTCAATCAAATGGAACATGAATTTAATCCCAAATAATACTGACAATCAGAGTTTCAGCAAGAGAGATATAAAAAAAGTCAACTTTATATTCATATGTCAACTTTAAATTTTTCTTGAGTTTTATATTTATTGGACTCAGTTCCATCGTCACATGGTTAAGTTGAAATGTTTAAGTCACAAATTGTGACTTTTCTACCCAAAATGTATCCCCTGGAACCTGAAGGATATGCAATATGTTCTTTAAAAAAGTCCTTTCAGATTGGTTGTAGCTTAGATTGTACAAGCTTGAAAATGTACATGTGTTTAAAAGAGGAATATTAACAGAACAAGGGACTAGCATTTTTCATGTCTGTCTGATCATTATCCTCTGTCATGCTATTGTTTCCTATCTTGTTGGATCTTGAGTTTGAGTTAAATAGTCTATCTGCATATTGAATTCTTGTCTATCAGGCTACTTTCAGGTTTTTCATAAACCATTAATGAATCATAACTTTTATGTATTAACACTCTTATGTTTGCGATGCAAGTTTTGTTTATTTTTAAATCTTATTTAATTCCCTTCAATTAGAAAAAAAAAAAAATAAAATAAAAGGAAAAAATGTTTTTTTAAGACACTTGACAAGCCCATGTATGTCATTTGTAGTTATACAGAATGCATTTTAATGTTAATGCAGTTGAAACCTATCCAATCCAATACAATGAATTAATTTAGTTGAATAGACTACATGCTTATTGCACTGGAATATATAAGATTAATTAAAGCTGGTTCAAGCAGAAAGATAACCGTGTCAATTTCTGCTCGATCTTTCCCCTTGGAAAGCCCCTGATACTGGGAGCCTCCAGGAACCAATAATCGGAGAAATCAAACATATTGGATTGTCTTAGCCCAATATCCTGAAGTGTTCGGTGTCCACCGAGCCAAGAGCATTGACATCAGATGTTGAAGTTTGAAATTTGCAGCTCAGTAATCATGAAAACAGAGAAACTGATCCTGGAGCTCACTGGGAGATACTGCATCTAAGCCTTGAATTCTTCTCCTCCATTAAAAACAAAAAAAATATTAGCAAGAATGTATGCAAAGGCCTTACACTTCACTAGCTTTACTTGAACAGCTAGGAGAAAGTTTTTTTTTTTTTTCTCGTATAGAGAAATGTTTGTAACCTGACAACAGCCAGATGCATGTCTCGCTCCGCCTAGCTCCACTCACATACATCTGGGAACCCGCTCATTGAAAGTGATTTCCCCAACCAAATTTATGGTCTGTCCAATCAGGACGCAGGGCGGGTGTGTCCTGGAGTGGAGAAGCGACCGTGAGATTCCAACAACAATGGCGGCTCGCATCGAGGAAGCAAGCGTTAGCATTGATGCTGCTATTTCTTCTGTGTTGTCCAATCTATCTGATATTGTTTCATTAAAAGAACATCAGAGAACGGCTTTGAAGGCTTTTGTTGGTGGAAACGATGTTTTCGCCCTTCTACCGACTGGATTTGGCAAGAGCTTGATCTACCAAATGGCTCCTCCTCTCACAGCGTCACGGGTTAGCTTCGGTGTGAGTGGTTGAAATAGCACGTCAATAAAGATGACAGACAAGTGGCTTATCCAATCATATGCAAGGAGTTTTGATAAGGCCCAGCCTTCAGTAAAGGCAATTCCTATGGCGGGTTCCCAGATGTATGTGAGTGGAGCTAGGCGGAGCGAGACATGCATCTGGCTGTTGTCAGGTTAAAATGTTTGTGCTCTGATCAAAAAAATTAAAAATGTAAAGCTGATTTTGGTAAATATTGAAACTTTTTTCTAAATGTGTATGTAATACATTACAGTAAAAAAGATAAAGCATTCTAATGCTTTTGCAAGTTCATAGTAATCTGAGTTATGACAAGAAGGTTTGAATCTACACAACTGGACTTTTTTTAACACCTATCTAGGACTCTGTCCATTCTAGCAGCTCGCACTTGAGCAACCTGCTATTTTAAAGCACAATAAGACTCCCTTCCTCCCAGGTGAATTACAAATCAGGAACATTTGGAAAACGGCAACAGCTACTGGACAGGAAGAGAGCACAGGAGAGCCAGATGCTCGGGGCAACATTCAGAAGTCCCTTTGAGTCTAAAAAACACAAGGGCACACTTTTGAAGGCAAGGCTGTTCAGATCTGGACAGATATAATAGAGGTTCCTACACCCCTCTGAATGAGAGGTGAAGGAAGCCATATTTGTCAAAAGACAAAACTCCTGCTAAACAGAGGGATTTTGTAAGACTGCAGTATTAGTTTTCAAGTATCTGCATCCCTGCTTTGAAACTTACTGCCAAGAATATACATGAGTTGTCTCCTCATTACTCAGGTTCCTGAGTAAATACCTCACACCAAATACATGGGTCATTGTTTTGCACCAGTTTCCTCCAATGAATTATTATTTGTGTCTATATGTCCTATTATGGAGCCTCTGAACACTTTAATTTCTTATGATGCAAAAAGGTGTCATCTTAAGTTTGACTCATCTTGTGCTTATTGTTGAAAAAGCTGAATTAGTTTAAGTAGGGCACTAAAGGAAATATCACTCTTAAAAGAGGTTGTACTAATATATGCAAATATTTTACATAAAATCTATAGAGCTGAAGCCCTAACGTGTATTTTCTCCACACAGACTTTATTAAACAGACAAAACATTTTGAAGGTTTGTACAGCTCCTCAGACGTTTGCTTTCATCCCAAGGGTGCAAAAAGAATAGTAATAAATCATGCAGACAGCTGAAAACAGATAGGGGGATATCTTGTGACTGAGGATGCTGTAAAGAATTCAGATATGTAGATTCCCACAAGATACATCTGAAAAGCTAAAAATTTTTTGCCTCCCTGAACTCCCTTAAAAATCAAAAACAAAGTACAGTGATGAACATCCAACATCGTGTTGAAAGCCAGTTATCAAACAAGATCTACAGCTAGAAAAAGGGTAGATTGAGGAGTGTGCAGGGAAAACTGAAACTAAGGAAAAGGTACAACAAACATGTAGGGGGAATTAGGTAAGATTATTCTGAGACAGCAACAGTCAGGGTAGATTGAAGGAAATCCTAATTGTATCAATGGTTGGAAAAAATACATCTACAATGTACATATCTGTTTGGGAAGAGAGAAAAAAGGTAAATGACTATTCCACACAATTAACTGGATGTCTTGTGGAAAAAAGAAACAGGGATTTTGAAAATAGTTTATCTATCAATTTATATCATATCAATTCTCACTGAAAGTTGTGTTAAATACAAATCTTGAAAATAATTGTAAGCAATATAGATGAAGGTGGCATAACACTATATTTAAAGCACTCAGCATTACTGTCATAGCCGCACTTGATTTTGAGCGTGCCTAAGAGTCGTACAGTATACTCACTGGGGTTCTCAGTTTCCCTTTTTAAATTTTTCCTTAGGCAAATTCTGTTGGGAAACAATGCCCACACTTCTCAAATCACAGCAGTGCCTTCCAGCAGGAATCTTTAATTTCAGTCTTTGAGGTCGGGTGTCCTACACCTTTTGGATGTGATGTCTAAGTAAAAAAATCAGGTCATTTGCAAGATTCTATAGAACTGGAATGCATACTGAGGAGCTAATGCTGCCATTTTATTTAGTTGTGTGGAAGCTAAGAGACATTTAAAAGATACAGGTCAGTAGACTTGGAGAGCTGGAATTCAAGACGTCTGTTATAAACTACAGGTATGGGCAACTGCAGTCTTTGAGGCCCGGTGTTCTGCAGCTTTAAAATGTGTCCTTGGTCTGGCACACATCAATTAAAAGGTTGCATCACAGGAGGCAGGTTTTCCTGAGTCTTGGTGATCATTCAGGTGAGCTGGAGAAGGGAGATATCTAAAAGTGTCTGAACACCAGCCTTTGACGACTGGAGTTGCCCATGCCAATCCGGAGGCTCCCGTTATGGGCTTCCAGTACCGAAGCTTAGTTACCCAACGTAACTCAACTTAGTCTTTTAACTGCAAAACAGTTTTTTAGACTTTATAAAAGTATTTAAATTAATTTTAGTATTAAAGGATTTTCCCTCTGAAAAAGTAAATCATATTAAATGAAAAACAAGTGAACAAGGCCTTATCTAACAAATCAGATTTTTTTGTGTCTGATGATGAAATATTTTAACATTAAAGGTCATCTTTCATCAGTTCTAAGCACATAATCACCATAATTAACACGCGTGAAAGTATCAATTTCTGAATAATTATTAAAGTATTCGTGTCCTTCTGTACACGCTTGTCCAAGAGGAGCGAATTCTGAAAGTCAGTGGCTCCATGTTATCAGCTGGGTTTCCTTATATATATCATTTTTAACAAATCAGTCTGTATTGAACTGTCTCCAAATTGCCTTGAGATATGTGTTGTGAATGGGAGCTATTGTAATAAAATTAATTAACTTATTTTAGCTAGTAAATTAACTTATCAAATTAACTTATATAACTTATCACTGATTTTTAGATTATTAAACATCCCTGTATAGCTATAAAAAGTTAAGGAGATCTAAATGTCATACCTAATTTCTAATTTAGTACTGTAAATAGTGATTTTAAAATGTCTTTCTTGCCAGTTCGAAAGAGCAAGAGCAAACACACAAGTGCATACATCCCTAAAGCTCTACCTAAAAGGATCAGACATAGATAAAATCATGTTTTCATAGAGGGAAGTTAGTTCATTAAGTGAAGTTAGTTGCTGATGACCAATAAAATTGTTATGAAACGTTTTGTTTGTTATTTTCTTCATAAAATCTTTACTGTATTTGAGTGGACGCAAGCGATGGTTAACAGATTCCCTTATGGTCATTACATGATAATACTGACCTACAAAACTGACAATACAAAAATGGATGATGCAGATATGATGAATAATTCATCTGATAAGCTTAACAGTTTTAAATTGTGAAAATCTTTATTTAAATGGACAATGATGGCCCAACAGTCGGTAACCCCTAACATTGCACTGCAACCTGGGTTGTCGTGAGATCTTGGTTTTCAGTCTCACAACAAATCCATCTTGAAAGACTCTCAGTAATACTCTGTCTTGTAACAACCAGCCGGTTGGAGCTAAGACATGTCAGCAGTGTTTTGAGGGGCGGGACATGTAGGAATGATGAGAGCAAGAAGGGTCTTGCCGGGGCATTAAACATGGCTACGCTGGAGGACTCACCTGTCGATACTGCAGTTGCCTCAGTTTTACCTAAAATAGTGACAATTCCTCGTTTAAAACAGTAGCAAAGGGAAGCAATTGTGCATTTTTAGATGGGGAAGATGTGTTTTTCTTCTGACAGGATTTGGAAAAAGTTTGATTTATCAGCTTACTCCGCTAGTTGTGCAAACATCACGATTCGCTGCTACGACTGGCTGAAAGTGTATTATGGAAGGCGGATACTAGCTCGCTCCTCACCCAATCAGGTCGCAGTATTGTACTAAATGTCACTCCTTTTCACAGACAGACTGAATGGCAGCCATCCCAGATTGATAATGTCAACTCAGTTCTAGCTCCACATATCTACACTTTTTCACACTGCAGCACAAATACATTGATTTTTGTTTACATTTTGATTTAAAACTATCAAAATGAATTAAGTCTAATTGTAGTATGCACATTTAGTTAGCTTTTTTATATTTAATTCTGCCAAATACTTAATTTGTTCTTTCTTTTACTGGTGCTGTGGGGGAGTACCATAAACTGGAAGCAATGGACTCTACTGGCACACTCCAATCCAATACTGAATGGCTGATTGGGTGATACCATCTTGAGGTCAACCATGACGGAAGATCAACCAGTCTGTTCTCCAAATTTTGCATAAGGTCTTTTTGCCCTCGTTATTTGCTTATTTTATTAACATTCTTTAGAAGTTGATTCTGAAGCTGTTTAGTTAATTCTGTGTAGATGTTCCCCTTCCCTGCTCCTCCTCAGTGTATCAATATGGTCTGATCAGCCAGTATTTAACACTCCTTTGTTTGTCCTGTGGTAGGTCATCTTGTTTGTGCAGTTTAGTTTTGTTATATTAAAACCTTGATTTTTAGCTTAAGTTTAGTTTGTTAATTTGACCTCTTTTAAGGGTCCTGTAATGTAGAGATCTGTTAAAACTCATATAAACTAATTTTCTTTAAAAACTGTTTTTGTATCCTCATGCTTTTCGGGCTCGGTTTCCCCGTAAAGTCTTCTGTATTCAGGACTGAGACTAAACTACAACATTAAAGGTAAATTGCACAAGTTTAAAAAGGAAAACATCATTTTTTTTAAATTTCTTTACCATATATGCCCTTACAATTGCCCAGTGTGTATAATGAGCTTTCCTGTATTTAGCAGTTGCCTCTATTAGCTCTGTTAATTGGTTTGTGAGAGACCGATTCAGGTGAATTCTCTTAGTGTGCTTTTGGGAGTGATGTGCTGTACGCCCTCGTTAACCTGGCTACATTGTTGAGTCTTGCAGTTCAGACACTACATACAAAAGTACGAAAATAAAATTTTTGTCTAGTGTAATGGAAAAGGCTAAATTGGGAGTCTTATCAATGACAAAACAAGATGAGAGTAAATATCAAGGCAGCTTTAAACGAGAAGGAAGGTAAGATCTGCCCTTGGAAGGGCCTGTTTTTTTTGCTGAAAAGAAAAAAAACTGAAACATTTATAACATTCCTGCCCCAGATGACAATACACCTCTAAATCATACTGTTGTCATTTCAACTTGAAGCCAGAGGGGGTGAATATCTGTAAACACTATGGGTCTATGAGGAGAAAAGCGTAAACCAACTCTCTGCAAACGAAAGGATGTTACCAAACAATGCATGGACACAATTTCCTCTTTTCCCACCAACTGATTCAAAACCGTCCCTTCAGTCCCCTTGCACATATTTTAATGAGATTTTACAGAGTTGCACTAATCCAGTTGCATTTGAAGGGTCATTAATTGATACTGGTGGGTAGTTTTCAACCAGATGTGATGCTAATAGAGTTTCTTTTCATTTCCCATTTACTCCAAACAATCTAACTTAAAATCTGTGGTTTGATACTTCAGGATCCAGAAACTGTTTAGTCTCTATTTAAAAATGAATATTTAAAATAGATGTAGCCTGTGGATCTTCAGTGGATTTGCCACTGTTGCTTAAAAGTTTAACTGAAACTCTAAAGGAGTGACATCAATCAAGGGTTGAGAAAAGGAATTGGGACAAAGGTTAAACAGAAAGAAAAGATGCAAGAACAAGAAAGAAATGGAAATATATAATGGCATGCTAAGGGGATTGTTGAGATGTGTGGGGTGTTACTGTACCTCTGCTGCCAGTGACTGTGGGGTCTGAGGCATGGGTGCTTAACTTAGCAGTAGGATCTGGAGGGATGGGATGTAGGGGGGGTGTGGTGGATGGAGGCGGGGTGGTGGGGGCGTCTGGTGAAGGGCACGAACAGACATATATACACAAAAAAATACAAAAACAAATTAATACAAACATAATGATGTTCGGGAGACAGGGGACAGTTCAATATTCTTGACATTTCTGGATGTACCTTGAAGCCAGGTCATAGTCATCCCAAAACAAGATTAAAAAAACAATTAATCTTGTTTTGTTTTCTTTTTTATTATATAATCAATTACAGAATTTAACCATTCATCTTTGCACATAAGACCAAGCCCAGTCAAATTGTAGAGGAAGCCTATTACAGTAGCAGCAATTCAAAACGGCCCTTCCCAGTCAAATACCAGCTGCATAGCAGCCCACTTCCCTGCAACTCCCAGCAAAGTCCCCTCCAACTCCCAGCCACTGGAGTCACAAGATGACCAGGAGATGACGCTTCCCTTTAGATCTTAATGTACACAAATCATGACAGAAAGAATATTTTAGTACAAAGATTGATGTTTAAAAATTAATTGTAGGGGACTAGCCAAAGGCCCATCAAGGAAAGTGGGGACATTTCCAATGGCCACTACTGTAAGAACAGTTTAAAACTGTTTCCACAGGTTCTTTTCTCGATTAAGCTCTATTCTAAAACATTAACATGATCTTAATCACCGCTGTCCTGAAGAAAGATGAACCTTTGACTCAGTCTTGAGGCTTATGCTGCTTCTAGCAGGTTCTCTTCCAGAGTTGTCTTTTTTTCCCCTTATTTTGATCAGTTTCCTTTTCCTTTCTAAGAAGAAAAAAACACTCCACACTATATAGCTGCTGCCACCATAAGTCACTTTGGAAACGGTATTTCCAGAGTAACGTACAGTGAACTTCAAATTTTGTGGAATCTGACCAGAGCATCATCTCAAGTCTATTGCTGTGTTCTGAACAGTTTTTTTTTTTTTTTGCAAACAATCATTAAGTTCTCCTTTTTTCTATGAAACATATCTGTTCTGTGAACAAAATACCTTTAAAAGGCAAATAGATACATAACAGACGGTATCTACATTATAGCTTTTTGGTTGTTGCAGGAAATAACCTTCCTGTTTTTACATCTATTTCAGATTCTTGGAACCATGGTCAAAAATTGTCATGTTACTGAAAGGAGGAATTGAAAATGTTACAATGGACCCAAATAACAACTTCCAAATGTTTCTTTAATGAAATATTGAACCATTTGAAAAATATTTAGGAAAATCAGCTTCAAATGTTGAGTTCTAACTGCATGATTATATTTATGTTGTCATTTATACAAAATTATTATACAAATATTTTACAGAATTCATAAAAGTAAATAGATTTAAAAAAAAGGCCAGTTGTAAGATGGAACATTAAATAAACAGCCTGTTTGTTCTTAGTAGGGCCTCTAAGCCTGTATGAGGACATATGTGCTGGTTTGGCACCTGCACATTATTTATATCTGTGTTGAATCTTGTTATTCTAACACAAAACCTGCAACAATGTTACTTTCCTTAATATATAAAATCATTACCACTGAACAATCTAGAGTCAATGTTAGTTGGTAATAATTTTCATTGTCATAATCTTGGCCAGAACAGAACAGAACAGAAATAACCTTGACTTGAATCTGCTAATGCCGCCCAATGTCTCTGAAGACAGAAAGTTAAATTCCACCAAATGAAGACATTACTTTGACAAAAGCTCTGTGCAAATTACACATTTTCAAGGGTGCTTTCAAAAGATATGGTCGGGTCATCATTACCACAGAGTTCATGCTACTTCATGCAAGAAAGTGTTTCTCTCTGTCACCTGCTCAGGCCAAAGAGGAAAAAAGGGACTGAAACATTGTGTGACCAAGTTAATGAGGTTACACTATCGCCTTGGCTTTAATGTTTATGTCACTCTGCATTTTATGGTGAGCCAGGGGCTTTTAATTGGCTGTGGTCGTCTTTCTCAGGGCCAAACGTCCTCTGTGTCTTGGTGACATTTGATCATGACTCACAGAGCAGCTAACTGCATGTCTGCAGGAAATGGGTAGGAGAGAAAGTGTGTCCCTGTTGGAGGGGAACCATTAAAAAGGTATTTTTCAAGAATTATGGAGGCAGTTGTAAAAGGCTAAAAGGTGTGCTAATCACTAATGAAGGGGAGAAACAGACTTGGTGCCATTTCAGGCTAACAAGTAATGAATCTGAATAGGCCTCTTTGACCCTGCTGTACCGAGGAGCCTTTTTTGTGGAGGAAAATTTGTCAATTTAATATCATCTGCGTCATTATGTGCATTGGTTGCTTTAACTGTTAGCTTCAGCTGGCCTTTAAAAGAGCTTTCAGGTGCATACACATAACAATGGTGTTTGAAAAGTGCATTTATTCAACTAGAGTTGCAACATTTAGTCTATTAGTGAAATGAATGAAGGGGCTTTTAGATGTTTAGATATTAGGTAATATACAATTTTTGCACATGATATTAAAGTAGTTTTTAACTTAATTTGCATCTATGTGATCATTTTTATCAATATGATGAGATTTATTCAAAGCTGTCTTTCCTAAATTGGTGGGAAATCTGGTTGTAAAGCCACCCCATTTTTTTCTTTACTTGAGCTCCCATAAAGGAGATGAATTTAGAAAAAGGTCAAAAGTATCATCAGCAATAGATGATCTGTAAAATCAGCCAAGGTCTGAAAGTGTAAATAGACCACTTAGCTAATTGCACAGTAATATACTTGTAATTATCATTATTACATTTGAAATTATCTATAAAAATTATATAGCATTTACACAAATTGTTAATTTTTATGCTTTCAATTAATGGAGGTTACAGCTAGAATCATTGGAAAGTAGCTGTATAATATGACTGAATATCTTTTTTTTATGTAAGTAAATGACATAACAGTCTGTCATTAACTACCTCTTTTTGCTCAGATCATGTTTACAGCTGATGACACACTTAACAAATTGTACAGTATAATATACTGGAGAACATATCAACATACTAGTTTCTGCTGATTTTTATTTATTGATTTAATTTTTTTAAATGAAAAACTGAGGGTCACCCACAAACTGGGCCTTCTGAGTGGTCTCAGTCTACAAGATGATTAAGCCAAGCAAAGCCAACTGTTTGGTATGAGATAACTTTTGCAATATTTTGTTTGAAATGCAACATATAAATAAACAATAATAATAGCTAAAAAGTTTATTCAAATCAGATTTTTTTTTTCAGTCATAAATGCAGATGATACTTTAAAACTGACCAAAGGAAAGACTATCTAAATTTACATGAAATTTACAAAGACTTAAAATTTGAAAAAACAAACAAACAAACAGTTTGTCAGTATGAAGAGCCCTTTCATTCAAAATTAAATGAAAAAAATAAATAAATAAATACTGGTATTGATAGATTTTCAATATATATTCCATTAAATAAATACATATCCCCATGAAATAAAACAGAAAAACTATGTAAAAATATTTTTACAGTATTTAATTGAATTTCAAGATTTCTTTTTATTTATGCATTATTAAGTAACTGATTTACTTAATTTTGAATGAAACAGTTTTCCATAGTAAGACATAGAATCTTGAAGTGAGGATTTTTATTTTCTTTTTTTTGTATTGCTTCCCTTTTCACCCAGTACTTAGACAAAAATAACTGAACAAACAAACAGATTTTTTTAAACATTTTTTTCCTGAAAATAAAAAGGCTTGTAGTTAAGTATGTGTAACACTATTGGAAATAATACACCAACAATAATGTTACCTGTTATCAATCTTCTAAAAGATGCTTTCTTTCCTTTTTGTCAATCATTACAAGCTATCTTAAATCTCCAAAGCTCAAGTGTCACTGCTCTGCTTGTTCTCTTTGTATCTTTTATTACTTTATATCAAGAGACAAATAGCAGAGCAGGAACGGAAGAGAGAAAGAACTATCTGTTTTCCATGACAGTGAGTCGCTTTATCCTCCACCTCCTCTGGCGTTACCACGAATTACTTATCATGATATTCTTGACAACGCAGCACTAAATTCTGCCTCCCTCATACATTTCCCTCTGGGTGTGTGTGTGTGTGTGTGTATGACGCTGTGGAGGATCTGGGACAAAGGTTTATTTAAGGAAAGGCACTGGTGGTGTTTGTGGCACCTGAGGCCCATATTTCCCTTCTGAAAGATAGCATCCTTAATCACTTTTTGGAGTTATACAGTATTCAGATCAGGAGGTATCAGGAGGCTGTTTATGCAACATTTTTTCCACTATGTATATGGATACAGAATCAAAAATGTCCTTTTCATCTTTCTTGGTTACTTTAACACATTTGTTTTTTTAAATGGGTGAAAATTATCCAATATTTACTTTATAAAGATAACTCTTTATGTTTACCTTCGTCAGTGATTAAAACAAACACAATCACCTGCATATGAACCTTTAATTTCAACTCACCGTAAACATAGAGTACATATTCGGCGCTGCTGGTCCCCAGGTGGTTGGTGGCTTCACAGCGGTAGGTGCCATTGTCTGTCTTGTTGAGTGAAGTAAAGGTGAGCTCCCTCCCCTCAACAGTTACTCTATCAAGGTCAGGAAGCTCACCACCGTCCTTCGTCCACATCACAGGATCAGGTCTGTTATATAAGAATTTGTTTGGAAAAGGTCAAACTCAAAACTGGAATGCATGTTGAATATTATGGAACAGACTAAGCTCAAACTATGCAGAATGAAATCGACTTACGATGGGTTTCCTCTGGAGACACATTCCAGCTTTAATTTCTGGCCTTCCTGTGGGACAGCAGGAGATCTGATGATCTCCACACGGGGAGCATCTAGGATACACAAGAGATTTTCAACTGATGGTTAGCAGTAATGTAAGTCTTTAATATCGATAGAACCATCTTTTTACGAAATTATGCGAAAACTAACATAAAAAAGGAAGTAGAAATGTTATCCTCTCATTCAGATGGGTTATTTTCATTTTAGAAGAATTTTAAACCAGACAGAGGTTCTAATGCCTTTTATGACAAATAGCACCTTTATAAGTACCAATATTGAAAATCCATTAATTTAACATACATATCATAACAGAACTTGGACTTTTTCTGCAAATAAAACAACAAAGAAGAAAAAAAAATAAGTACATTTTGACTTTTTACTGTTTATATGATTATATCTTTCACACAAACAGTAATGTACTTTACAACCTGAAAATGTAGTGAAAACATTATGAATTTCTATTGCAAGGCCTAGTGAGCTTCATCATTCAGAAGATCATTTTGCAAATGATGTTTTCTGAGTTTTTTTACCAGAGCATGGTTAAGTTGGATTTGATGCCAACGTCTTATTAATGTTTCCCCTCCAGGATTAAACACAGTAATTCATTCTTATTTGCAGAATTCATATTATAATCTCTAATAAGTTTAACCTTGCTGAAGATTTAGGGCCATATTTGTTCTTTAAGCCTTAGTATTTCTATCCCATCTATTCTGATAGTTAAATAATGTTTTTTTCCTGTTTCCGTTCGTTAGATATTATGTAATTATTGTTTACGAATGGAGATTTCTCATTGAATACTACTAAGGCAAAACCTTCCAAAGAAATCTAACAAAATTAATGGTAAAATATGCATTGTCTAACTTCATAAATGTAGTCATTAATTAACCGATTTCATGAGAATATTGCGCATTAATCAGCTGTTTTTCCCTCTCTCGGAAGCGATCTCCCCTCCGCTCTGGAGCAGCAGGACTCTGCCTGTCTGTCTCCATGAGAAATCCCTGATGACATTTGAGCCTACTGTAGGTAACTGGTGACAAAATGGAGCCCTGATTGGATAACATGCCAAAATACGTCACTTCCGGCGAGGCTAAACCTCTTGGTCTATGGGGGTCTATGGAGCAAAGGCGGGTCGACGCCGATTGGCAAACTTACTTAAGAATTTTTGGAGTTAAAGCATCTGAGCTATCTTGGGAAATATCTGCTACTGAATGAGGAATGTAAGAAATAATTTTTGATAGAGATGTTTTCAGCAGAACCTGAATGTACCTGTATGTTTCTGATCTCCTGTGTAAACTGGCAAAATGAAGGCTTGCATCGAATATTTTTTATTTCTTATATTGTGTATGATTGTGGCTTAATTTAGCATATAAACTTGAACTACTTAATTTCTATGTTTGTGAATGTAGTTCATTTTTGAAAAAGTAAATGTGAGCTAGGTCATTTTCATCTGTGTGAACTGAACTTTGAGTTAGTTCTTGTTAAGTATGATGTATATGTATATGTATATATATATATATATATATATATATATATATATATATATATATATATATATATATTTAAATATATATATATATATATATATATATATATATATATATATATATATATATATATATATTAAAATATATATATATATATATATATATATATATATATATATATATATATATATATATATATATATATATATATATATATATATATATATATATATATATATATGTCTATATATATATATATATATATATATTTAAATATATATATAAACAAGTCTTAGCTTTCCTCATCCATAAACACCGAAATCTGTGCTACTTAAAACCTTTGTACCTATTTTCATTTCCATTTATTCCCATGAGAACCTTTTTTTTCATATTGGACGTATACTCACAATGGACCTCCAGCACTTCGGTGGCCTGCTGAGGTGCCTGTGCGAGAGCAACATGGTCCACTCTGCACGTGTAGGCAACACCATCATCATTTCTGTCCACATGTAGTTGCAGAGAACTCTGAACTGTAAACGTCTTTCCGCTTGCATTCACCTCCTTGGCGCCTTTAAAGAAAACACAATAAAAATGTTTATGTTTAAATCAACTTTAAATCCTATAAAAGTGGCCATAATATTTAAATAGTATCAAGATCCTTATGAGCGTTCTGCACATTGATGTTTTGGGGTGTGCTTTCTCACTAAAAAACACATTAAAACTATTTATTCCAACCTATCAAAGCAGAGAAAGCCAAGTCCTTCTGTCGCTAGTAAGGAAAAGAACAGAGCACCTTAACATCGAGCGTCCATAGCATCCAGAGTGCTTGAATTTTAAATGCACAAGTGTTAAAGTTGTGAGCCTTTTTGAGACTTAAAACAGGTTTTAGAATCAGAACTCTCTCAGACATTCTGCTGCCCAGTCTTCATCACCTTTCTCCAGCTCTAACAAATCTTAGATTTTCTGTTCTTGTAACATACATCAGTGAGGATAATTGTTATGCATACATTAGAGGTTTGTCTTAACACCGACATATGTTATTTATCTAATATGCAATTTAATATCAGTTAGTTCAGCTTTACTATTTTTCATCTGCATTATATCAAGCACTTTTGGGATGTTTCTTATCAGAAAATCACTAGTGAAATAAATGTTACATAAAAGATAGAAGCATGAAATTCAGGCAGAGAAAGATCAAATGCTTTACTGAACATTGAGTTATGTATCTGCATTGGCATGGACACTTACCACTGTGAGGCAATGGCAACAGGGTCAACAGCAACCATTCCCCTATGAGGGGACAATTTGTCAGCTACATACTCTTAAATAAAAATTTCCATGAAACGCAATATAGACTTGAAGCAATAGACTTTTTGACTACATGCATTCTCACTTGCATCTCTATATCTGCATCCTGGTGCATCATTCTCACATAAATCTTAACATTTTATTATGCTTAATGTCTTTCCACTTCTTCAAACTCTGTATGCAACCTCTAAGTCAAGTCCAGCTGTGACAAAAAAATGTTGTTGCTAGTCAGATGTCTGACTTGCCAGTGAGGTATCATTACACTAATTTATCTAGTCAACTTATTTTTATAGCAATCATGGCAACACCTGCTTGTGATTCTGTAGCAAAAGTGCTGATCCACATTTCTGTGGCCATTAGCATCGCAATCAACCAGCTTCTTCAAATGATCTACACAATTTTTTCAAGTTTGGTTTGTTTGGAATCAATCAGTCAACTTTCTGCCTTGTATTACAGTCTATTATATAGTGAGAAAGTGTAACAAATAATGTATTTTGATCAGAATTTTTTTTATAAGTTGAAGTTTTACAGTATTTCTCCCTGGAAATTCAAAGTTGGAGAAGAACTTGAAACGTATCAGTCCTCCTATATGTATGCAGTGCATTCTATTGAGTTTTTTTTAGACACCCACCTAAGACATAGTCATTCTTCAAAACTCTGATGTAGATAAAACACATTATTAGTATTTCTTTGTTTTACAACAAGTCGCCTAAGTAATTGTGACAGACTAAAGTGACTTAAAAAGAAACTTAGTGCTCAAGAAGAGAGATGGCAATATTTGGCATTATTATGTTTCATCAAACCATTTGTCTTCTAATGCTCCTCTGTCAGGGTCGGGGGGGCTGTTGCCTTCCCCAGGAGGGGGAAAATATGGGCTACACCCTAGACTGGTTGTCCCTCAATCTCAGGTTAACACGGAGAACTAGCTCAATGCACACACCAATTATTAGAGCCACCAATTAATCAAAGAGTCACATTTTGGGACTTCAGGAGGAAGACAGTTAAAGATTAATAAATAAATCATAATGGAACTCTAATGTCTAAAGTGATTTTTTAGTAGGGGTGTAATATACAGGTGCTGGTCATAAAATTAGAATATCATGAAAAAGTAGATTGATTTCAGTAATTCCATTTAAAAAGTGAAACTTGTATATTATATTCATACATTACATACAAACTCATATATTTCAGATGTTTATTTTGTTTAATTTTGATGATTACAAATGACAACAAATGAAAATCTCAAATTCATCATATCAGAAAATTAGAATATTACTGAAGACCAATAAAAACAAAGGATTTATAGAAATGTTGGCCAACTGAAAAGTATGAACATGAAAAGTATGAGCATGTACAGCACTCAGTATTTAGTTGGGCCTCCTTTGGCCTGTATTACTGCAGCAATGCGGCGTGGCATGGAGTCGATCAGTCTGTGGCACTGCTCAGGTGTTATGATAGCCCAGGTTGCTCTAATAGTGGCTTTTAGCTCTTCTGAATTGTTGGGTCTGGTGTATTGCATCTTCTTCTTCTTCACAATACCCCATAGATTTTCTATGGGGTTAAGGTCAGGAGAGTTTGCTGGCCAATTAAGAACAGGGATACCATGGTCCTTCAACCAGGTACTGGTAGCTTTGGCACTGTGTGCAGGTGCCAAGTCCTGTTGGAAAATGAAATCTGCATCTCCAAAAAGTTGGTCAGCTGCAGGAAGCATGAAGTGCTCTAAAACTTCCTGGTATGTGGCTGCGTTGACCCTGGACCTCAGAAAACACAATGGACCAACACCAGCAGATGACATGGCACCCCAAACCATCACTGACTGTGGAAACTTTACACTGGACTTCAAGCAACGTGGATGAAGTGCCTCTCTTCTTTTCCTCCAGACTCTGGGACCTTGATTTCCAAAGGAAATGCAAAATTTACTTTCATCAGAGAACATGACTTTGGACCACTCACCAGCAGTCCAGTCCTGTTTCTCTTTAGCCCAGGCAAGACGCTTCTGACGCTGTCTGTGGTTCAAGAGTGGCTTGACACAAGGAATGCGACAGCAGAAACCCATGACTTTCATACGTCTGTGTGTGGTGGTTCTTGAAGCACTCACTCCAGCTGCAGTCCACTCTTTGTGAATCTCCCCCACATTTTTGAATGGGTTTTGTTTCACAATCCTCTCCAGGGTGCGGTTATCTCTCTTGCTTGTACACTTTTTTCGACCACATCTTTTCCTTCCCTTCGCCTCTCTATTAATGTGCTTGGACACTGAGCTCTGTGAACAGCCAGCCTCTTTAGCGATGACCTTTTGTGTCTTGCCCTCCTTGTGCAAGGTGTCGATGGTCGTCTTTTGGACAACTGTCAAGTCAGCAGTCTTCCCCATGATTGTGTAGCCTATAGAACTAGACTGAAAGACCATTTAAAGGCTTTTGCAGGTGGTTTGAGTTAATTAGCTGATTAGAGTGTGGCACCAGGGGCCATCAATTTTGAACCTTTTCACAATATTCTAATTTTCTGATATGATGAATTTGAGATTTTCATTTGTTGTCATTTGTAATCATCAAAATTAAACAAAATAAACATCTGAAATATATGAGTTTGTATGTAATGTATGAATATAATATACAAGTTTCACTTTTTAAATGGAATTACTGAAATCAATCTACTTTTTCATGATATTCTAATTTTATGACCAGCACCTGTAATCTAATGAGACTGGATCTTGTAATATTGAAAAGCAATGAATTATTTTCCAGTTACTGTAAAAAAAAATATGTCTAATTTATTAGAATCCCATATCTGAAAAAAGTAAATACTTTTGGCTAAACCTATTTTTCCTCTGAGATGCTCATTTATAGGTAATAAAAATATATTCTTTCCACACACTGCAATCTTTGTTTGTTCCATTAATAGTTAAAAAGCAGCTTTTGAACAGTTTTATGTTTTCTCTTCTCACATTTCAAACACCAGTGGGCTCTTAAATCATTTTCTTTTATGATTTTAAACCTTTATGCTTTCTTAATGGAAATGAGATGAGTAAAGTCACAATAAGAGGATGCTTCAGCTGCTTTGTCATTTACAGTGCTAAATGTACAAACACCTCTCTGCTGTGTCTATGTGGTGTCCTGTCAAAAACCTCCTGGGGATTGATCACCAAACGTGTGTCTTTGGTCTCAATAAGACGTTGCAGTAAACAGGGTTTTACAGCATTGTTAGCTTAAAACCTCTGGGGAGACACATTTTGGCAATGGAGCATCGTCAGATAAAGTCTGTGAAAAACAGAGCTTTAAATAATCATGGACGTAATTCCCTCCTTTGTTACTTGGCCCAGACTCTCTCAGCGCCCTCACTGTAGTTTTAAACCATTGGTGTCCAAACTACATCAGTCACAATAGCCATGCTCTGAGTACTGGAGGACCATTTGTCTCTTATAGTAAAAAATAATAATTTTTGTGGATTTTAATAACTACCCATACCTGGCAAAACATTTTTTTCAAAGCCAATCCAATAACTAATACAAGGACTTTTAAAAACAAACAAAACAAAAATACCATACAGTTTTGTTCAGGTTAATAGTACACCCCTTTTAAAGCACACAATCAAAGTAAATCATGAGTCTTTTTTTCCCCTTTTCTTTATGTTCTGTTCAGCATTATGGCAGCAGAACTGAAATCTAGTATCATGCTATACTGAACAAATTTGCTTAGCCAATGGAGGCTATGTTGTTGAGAAGCCCCCTCTTTCAAGTTCTTTTACAAGATAGTAATAACTCATACCCAGTTAGTAGCTAGTTTATTGTATTTTCCTCTAATGCTAAATAAAGTAATGATCAAAATTTAGGTGGGGTTTACTGAAGGTATGATTATTTTCTAGCATTTTAAGTCTGAAAAAGACAGTTTATCTTTCAAACATTGATTAAAAATGCATGTTTAGACAAATGACCTAGCACCTATAATCTGGTTTATAACCCCCACCTAAAATTTGGTACATCACAATTACAGAGAGTAGATATAAAAGAAAATAAGGAAAAGTAAAGAAATGATGTATTTACTCTGTTTGTCATGATGACCACTTGTTTGTGCCTCCTAAGGAGACCAATTACGCTCTGCATCCTTCCCCTGCTCTGCTTAACTGCTCCACTATCCCAGCATCCCTGCTTACTGTCTATTCTACCTCTAAATTCTGCCAATCAACTATTCTATTCAGCCACTTTCACCAACTGAGGCTATGAGAATGGCTCCCTGAGAGATGAATGACTGACAGGTCTGCAGTTATCAACATCCATCCAATCAACAACAGGGAGCGAATATGGATAGATTTCTTTTTAAAGACCAAACTGCAGGTGATGTAGGGGACTGAAAAGGAGAAGAGGGAAAGGAGAAGAGGGAAACCTATAATTTTTCCAACTCAACCAAGGCTTCGGAATGGCAAATATTTTTCTTTTCCTTTTGATTAGTTGGGCTTTCTTCTCAGAAAGTGTATCTCTCTGTCATTTAATCTTTTTAAGCAAACCAACTTGACCTTCTGTCTTTTTGTTCCCCACATTCATATACTGTTTAAAAATCACCTTAATCTGTTTTTCAGTTTGTCTGTTTTTTTTAATCATTTTTTGTCCTTGTTCCTTCAAACTTCTACATGATCTCTGATTTATGTTTTAGGTGGGATATTCTAAAATAAGAAAAACAAAACAAGAGAGTAAAATTCACAGAAACAAAACAAAAGAACAGTTTTGGACAGAAGTGTGAACGCAGTCAGGATGCAGGGTCATATCCCCGACTCCTGCTTCTCTTTGCCAGGCTTTCTGACCATATGAGTAGACAGAGATTTAAACAAGGCTGGAAATTTCACAGCAGTGGTTTGGTAGTGCTTGTGAGTAACCCATGGTGTAATTCAGTACATGCTTCTGTAAAGATTCATCTCTGCAGGCCCAGATATTGAACTGTTGGCAGTTGGTTTCTGTCAATATTATTTGGACAGAGAGTTTTCTTTTGATAATCGTTTGAAAACTAATGTCATCAGTTCCAGTGTAGCTTAGCTACAGACACAACAGCCAGATGCATTTATGGCAATAATTGGAGATTTAAAGCGTTCTTTACTCTCTGCTACACTGCCAACCTCTGTACAGTTTGTCAGCTGCAGTACCAGAGAAAACATAACCTTTGACATGCTTTATGCAAATGTCAAGGACTCATACATCTATGAAGTAAGAAGTAGGATCAAAATCTTGTATTTCTTTGCTTAGAGTATAAACCCATACATATTAGACAACCTGCATTAAAAAGAACTGTAAGGAGAGTCACGGGAGGCTTAAGAAGACCTACAAGATTGTTTTGAGGCTAAAACTGGGATGGACTGTGTCAACCACATGGAAGGACATCAATACAGTGACTGAGAATGTGACTGACCATCTGGACGTCTGTATAGGTAACACTTTCCCTATGAAAACAGTTAAATGCATCCCCTTTATGAACTCTGGATCACTACTGCTCTGAATTAAATACTTAACAAGAAAAAAATACCTTAGGGAAGGAAAGCAGCATATTATAATAATAAAAAATAATAATTTAACTTTATTAATCTCACATTGGAAAAATTTACTTCTGCATTTAACCCATTCCCTTGAGGAGTAGTGGGCTGCCATTGTCCGGGGAGCAATCAAGGGTTAAGGGTCTTGCTAAGAGAGCCAGCGTCGCATTCTGTGGGAGTGGGTTTCAAACTGACAACCTCAGGATTCCATACCCTAACCGCTAAGCCACCACTCCCAACTTATTAAGGAGTAAACAGAAGAAATTTAATATCAAGGTAAGAAAAAAGCAAGGAGGCATGCAGGAAGAGGCTAGAAAGTAAAGCAGAACAATATCAGAGATGTGGGGTCAGTGATGAAGAAGATTATAGGTATTAAGCAGGAGGAGGATCAGACAGATGGAAATCTGGACAGAACCAATGAACTGAATCCATTCAAAAGGTTCAGTTCAATAAAACCGCTCAGCATCTTTCTCTCGGTCACATGGCCAAATGAACATCATGCCCTTCTTACACCAAAGCTTATTTGTTACACCTTGAATGTTTAATCTCCCACTTCTACTATGAAGTCTCCTGTCTGTATGTGTTTTTTCTTAGTCAAACCAGAAGTTTGTGCTGTTCCCTCTGCCTCACAATTATAATAATAATAATAATACATTTTATTTAAAAAGGCGCCTTTCTGGACACTCAAGGTCACCGTACAAAACATAAAAAGTGTCAGAAAAAATAAAAATTATAATTATAAAAACATTTAAAAACATTTAAAAATACAGAGGCTGTGACAGTGAAATTGATATTTTTAAAGAGAATAAGCAATCTTGAACAGATGGGTTTTGAGTTGTATTTTAAAATGGAGAATTGAGTCCGTATTTCGAAGTTGGGGTGGTAGAGAGTTCCAGAGGCGGGGGGCAGAGCGGCTGAATGCTCTGCTCCCCATGGTGGTGAGACGGGCGGAGGGGACAGACAGGTGCAAAGCAGATGAGGATCTAAGAGCACGGGAGGGGGTGGGAACATGCAGGAGGTCTGACAGATATGGGGAGGGCAAGATGGTGAAGTGCCTTGAAAGTCATCATGATAATTTTATATTGAATGCGGAACTGTATGGGGAGCCAGTGGAGCTGTCGGAGGACCGGAGTGATGTGGTGGATAGAGGGAGTTCTTGTTATGATGCGAGCAGCTGAGTTCTGGACCAGTTGTAGTTTGTGGAGTGATTTCTGAGGAAGTCCAAAGAGGAGGGAGTTGCAGTAATCTAGTCGGGAGGTGACAAGGCTGTGCACAAGTATGGCAGTAGTGTGTGGGGTAAGGGAGGGACGGAGGCGGTTGATGTTTCTTAAGTGGAAGTAGGCAGACCGGGTAATGTTATTTATATGGGATTGGAAAGATAGTGTGCTATCGAGGATGACACCCAGACTCTTAACCTGGGGGGAGGGGGAGATGGAGGAGCTATCAATAGTGACTTGGAAACTGTCGGTTTTGGAAAGAGTTGATTTGGTACCAATGAGGAGAACCTCGGTTTTACTACTGTTTAATTGAAGGAAGTTGTTGGTGAACCAGGCCTTTAATTCACAGATGCAATTTCATCAACTGTCTGTCTCTAGAAGTCAAGTGAAAAGGCAAATGGAGAGACTGAATTGCTGACACCAGGTCCAGATGGTGTCAGCCCCAGAGTCCTTAAGGCCTGTGCAGAGCAGCTCTTTAGGATTCTGCAGCACCTCTTCATCCCAAGCCTGACACAGGGGACATGTCCAATGTTATGGAAGATTCCCTGCCTTGTTGTGGTACCACAGAAAACTCAGCCAACTCTCCACAATGACAATAAACCTGTTGTCCTGACATCCTACATGCAGGTCATAGAAATACCTCTGTTGGTTTGTCTGAAAAAGCTAAGCAGCATCAGGACCCCTGCAGTTTGTTTATTGCTGTGCAACAAGAGTTAGATGTATCTTCACTATTAGTTATGCAATCCCTCTATCAGCACCTTATTGATAGACATTTTAAATCTATGGAATTCAAGAAACATCGACTGCTGGGTTGAAATAATATCTATCTGCATTGTAGACCAACATGTTTTAAAGAAAGTATCTAATTTTCAGATGGTAAGATGCAATTTGTGTCATTAAATTTTTGAAGTTGTTGAAAGACGATATTAACTCAGCCTGAGATAGGCTTACAGAAGAAATGAGGGTTTCCCTGATAGTCATTAAAGTTAACATTCAACATGGAGAGACTTGGACATGGGAAAAAAACAATTAATAAAGTTTAGTGATATGAAGAAAAGTTTGACATGAAAAGTTCTTGGAGCTCAGACTCTGTAGAAGACATTAGTGCTGAATGGAATGGCCTGTAGGGAGCCTAATGGAATGAAAGTGGTGAATGTTAGCATTTCAACAAGAAAGCCAGGATGTCCTTGAAACTGAGCAGAGTCCTGAACAATAACTAGCTGATGTGAGGGTGTGGAGCAATGCCTTAAGGCTGGAGCAGAAGTGTACGCTGAGGCGATTTGCGGCATCTAAGAGCATTTGAATTTGAATTTATTCCTAAGCTTCAATTATGTCATACTAGCTGCTTCTATTAAAAGGGTGATAGAAGGTAAGGCCATCATTAGGTTTTGGCACTCTTTCTTTAACAGTTTATCAAGGATAAAAACTAAACAGGAATGGCCTTTTGTATTAGAAGTCTGGTGCATAATTATTCCTAAGTAGAAAACCCAAAATATTTAGGACAGCTGCATATCTTTATAGTGTGAACATCGCTAAACATTCTATATCCCGACTTACAGGGATCTCAATCAGGCTATGTTCACACAGTTGACACATACGACCACACTCATGCATATAATATATGATTTTGCCTGTCAGTCTGAATGGCCAGCTTCTAATCAATTCACCCAGAAAAAAAAGAGCTACTTTCAAATGTGGTACTAAATCAGATACATAACCAATAGTTTTCAAACTGTCTGCAGTCTGAGCGGTCACGCCACATTTTATAGTTGTGCATTTTTACCTCTCTTGATCTTCTTTATGATGTTGTCCAGAAATTTTAGCTCATTGCTCAACAGTTTAATAATAACACACAGACACTGACAACCACTATTACATTTTTTGTTTTGTTCTTTCACTAAAGCTTCTTGAGATAGTCACATACATAAAACCTTTGCACTGATTTATGGTCTAAATTCTCCCTTTGCGGTTGCAGGTTGCTTTGGTGTTCTGAACCATTCAGACAGAAATCTGATAGTGGTCACCTTTAAATCGTATGAACAAAAATATGAAAAGACAAAAAAAAAATATTTCAGCAAAAACAAAGTAGGGAGTGAGTATCAAGACTTGCTGTGTCAACATAGCCTGAGTATTGTATATTTTAAAATTCACAATAGCAAATTAGAAAAAGACAACATGGATAACGATATATAGTGTCATATTATCAGGAAAGGTTTATAGGAGAAAGCCTTTCCACTAAATGTAAGTGTAAGCAAAGGTTTTAAGGTTGCATGCGAGATAAACTACTGCAAGAAAACTCAACAATCCCATACTCCAAAAAACAAAAACACTGCATACCAGCCATCAAGAAGGGTTGGAGGTATTAGAATTTGGCCTTAATTTTTACCTGTTTTGTTTAGCTAGTAATTTATTCAACCTTGCATTGTCAAAGTGTGCAGAACCATGAATGAAACAAAGGCAGAGAACCAGGCAAAGCAATGCCGACACATAGAGATAACCGTGGATCATGGGGACATATACAAGACCTTCCAGCTTGGAAACAATGACAAGCATACAACACAGGGTGAGGATGAAAAGAAAGGCAGGGCAATCTGGTGAGAATTAAGGCCCGGTGCTGAGGGAGTGAGAGAGAAATGGGCAGAATCCGAGCAGAAAGAAACAAGGAAGAAATCTAACAGAATAATATAAATCTAATAGCATAAGATTAACACAGAAAAAGCAGATAAACCAAAAATGCAAAAAAGTTAAACACCTAAGTATATGGACACATACTTATCATTACATCAAAATAGTCTTCACAAAAATGTTTGACTAGCTGTCAGTAGATAAAGCCTGAACAAAACCCGGTAAGTAATAAAATATTGATGCTAAAAAGAAAAAAAAGCTCATCTACCACAAACAGGTATAATTATTTCCTTTTAGTTTATTTATCAGGAAAACAGTGTAGGCCATAACTAGAGAGATCTGTTGCACATTAGGTGGGGTATTTGCATAGTGTTAGCTGTATAGTTGTCTATAGAAAAAACACACAATTAATAACAAAAATCATAACTTTTACTCTTATTGTTATTTTGTGCTACTCTTAGCTTTTTGTACACATGAATGCTGCAGGCTCGATTTTAACTATAAGCAAATTTGAATTGAATTGTGTCTGTTAAGCCTATTTGAATTTTTTTTTTTCCATACAGGGATAGGATTTGTTTTTTTTTTAAAGTAAGTTCCTTTTTCTCAAGAAAAATGTGACAATTTTAGCAGTATTCTGTGGTTAGAAATTGACTTTTATGCCCGCAGGCTTTAAAACTCCATTTTGTCTAAATCACTGCAATGGCTAAGAAATACTTCTGTTAAAAAATGGCAATGAAGACAGAGTGTTGCTGCATTGTCAAACATACTGTATGTGAAACCTCAGAGTAAAAATATGAATAAGTAAATTCTAGGAATAATTTCCTTTTTCTCTGGGCCCAAGGAAGTTTAATATTTGCTAAAGTAAAGCAGAAAAAGTGTTCTTTGATCTACTGATTCAATTCATAATTCATCTTTTCTGGGGGAGTTCGTGGACATTCTGCGCTTGGGGCTAAAAAACAGTTTAAAGGCAGGCCTAAGGTAACCTGTACATAATGTAGAATAATTCAAACACTGACAAGTTTTCACAAACAGGATTTCTATATAATACAGGTTACAACTACTATCTTCAGCTCAAATAGAATTTAAATGCAGAGTAAAATACTGCAGCAATCTGTTTCCGGGGCAAACCGGTGCACCTGAGAAAACACTTGTCAACACGAATAACAAGAATAATCATTACAGACCAGTTTACATAAAAACACATTTATTTCTATATTTTTTGCTTCTGCCTTGCACAAAATTCATCTTTCTAAGTGTTCAGAAATACGCAATATGATTGATATGATTTTTTTTTAAGCAATAGATTTAAAGAATGTATACACTTGTCTTTTCTATATGGTCTTCGTGGTTTGCAAAAATGTAAAAATATACTATAAAACAGACACAGAAAGACTAGGAAAGGGATGAGATCCTGCAATTTTCACCTGTGGTACTTCTGTCTGACACAAAAAGAGGTAATAGTTGGCAGTGACTTGAGCACACTGTTCTGTGGGTGGAAGCTCTGTGCCACTGGTATGAGCCAAGGCAAGCTTGGAGGATTAAAAATGGAAATGACAGGCGTAAAATGAAAGAATTTGACCCTTTTATTCCATTTCACAGGAGAGAAGGACAACTAGAGAATAGTAAATAGTGTGAAGGGAAGCAACTAAAAACAAGAGGTACCATGAAGGCCTCTTGAGGAGGGGGAAAAAAGAACTGACAATAAGTAACCATACTGAGTAATCCTGGCAGCAGGGTCTAAAGGCTGCCAGAATATACCCTTTACTGCATCTCATCAGAGACTGAAAATCATTATCCATCCATCCATCCATCCATCCATCCATCCATCCATCCATCCATCCATCCATCCATCCATCCATCCATCCATCCATCCATCCATCCATCCATCTGCATATGTTTCAAATCATCAGATTTTTTCACAAATATTGGACAGCTTTCAAATAAATTAATTTGTAAATTAATTTCTTTGAACTTGTTTTAGCACCCTTGGAAGCAACAAGTTTGTAACAAGGCAGCAATGTGAAAATGTGAAAGTAATGTGATTGTTAAATGGTTAAACCAGTATGTTATATCATTACTTTGATTGCATTGTAATGATGAAGTCTTCTCTCATTTTTAACCTATTTTCCAACTCTGCTGTAGTTGCTGTTTGGTACATTTAACTCTTCATGAACCCTTAAAAAAGTCACTTCAAGGCAGCGAAGAGGCACAATCGGACCAGACTTAATAGTGTCTTATTGGAGCTTTAAATGTAAATTGAAGTTTGGTCAGTAAAAATTTTATTGTCTGACCAACATAGAGTCTGCACTCTATGTTGTTCTTTTTATTTAAACATGATGGTTTTATGGCTCTAGATAAATTTTACTTTGGAGGATTGACCACAAAACTGGTGCTTTGGATTTTAAAGGTTACTGAACCAGGAATCTGTCTAAACCTCCTGTGTCCAGGCTAGAGTCATCTAAAAGATTGACATTTTGTCACTTGCATTACTTAAGTGACAAAATTTCTGTATTTTGTCACTTAAGTATTTAAGTTTAAATGAAAATTGAGATTAATCAGCTTGAAGAAAATTCCAGATGGACTGTCAATCTGTCCAGAATTTCTCCCACCTCTCACCAAATAACAGCTTGGATTGCACCTCTAAGGCAGTGAATAGAGCAGATGAATTAACACTTCTTATCTTTTTATTTGCAATATTTTTATTCAAATCGACTAGTTTATTTTATAAGGAAAGATTTCCAGCAGAATTCTGGTGATATTACATATATTTAGCTAAAAGTGAGCTTGTGAGAGATCCCAATTTAATCTGAGTTTATTTAAGCCAAAGCAAATAAATACTGTTGTAAATCCAGTTGTTTTATAGCAGTTTGGTGTAGCCAGTGTGCTTTTCTAAAATATGACTATGACCAGTGTGATGGCTGCAACTACAGCCACCCAAATGTGGTAACATTCAATCACAACACACACTAAGTCAGCAAGTCTCATTTCATTTATATTGGGATTTCTTTACATTTAGGATTTAATTTACAGAATTTTTGTAAGTCATAACACTGTATTCTAGAATAAGTGCGCACATTTTAGTTTACACTGTTATGTTCTGCTTGATTTAATCTTTGTTTGTTTTTTTGAGTCACCTCGGTGCTGGCTGCTCCAGTCCTTCAGGAGAACAGAGGTGGAGAAGGGGTGGAGCCAGCCCATTGAAGCTGCAAATTGGTTTACACCACTTCTCATCAGCAAGAGGGGGGGAATGGGATTTTCCTCTGTTAATTTCAGTTAGGTTTTTGTGTGTTTCCCCCTTTGTATCTTCTATGTGGCCTGATCAGCCAGTATTTAAGTTTTCCCTTTGTCTCATGTAGCAGGTCTGTTTGTTTCAGTAGGTCTTTTGTTAGCCTGAGTTAAATTCTGTTACTTTGACCTCTTTATGGGCCCAACTTTGTGATTTGTTTTTTGTTGACCCAAGTTCTTTGTTTTGGGTTCAATAAAAAGAAGAGTTTTTGGATCTAAACCTGTGCCTGATCTTCCTTTGACTGCTCAGACCATCACACCAGTGAGTACTGCTGGATGTTGGGAGAGTCTTTATCAGTGCCTGGCAGCCCTGTGTCATAATGTCCTCACTGACATGACACTCCCCAAGCATTCACGGCTAAGATGTGTCAGCTGTGGATTCATGAGGATGGCTTTCCACTCCAAAAGGAGAGGGCCAGTCAGTCTTGGTACCTTGGCATTTAAAATGGAGACAGGTGGTCCACTTCCTTAATGTGCATAGACAGTGGGCTGTTGCAGTCCTACCCCATCTTCTTTTATGCTTAAGGCTATGTCTTTTAACTCCTGCAGAGTTTGATACTGGCAGAAAAATTGATGAATTAGAAATACTTCTATAATCGTCTATGCAGTAAAATTTACATTGATTTGCAGGCAAAAAATGAAACTTAAGATGACCCAGATGTTCAGGTTAATGTATATAATCACAAGTATTAAGTTGCTTAAAACAAGTATTCATATCCTTAAAGTTTTTTATGCTTTCATCTTCTTTGCTGGTGAAGAAAACACATTTTGCAAGGGCAAGATCTGAACTTCTAAAACTACTTTTTTTCACCTGTTTACTCTGTCCACTATATCACATAGGTCAAGTTAAAAATATTTCTTTTGAGAAATGTTTAAATACAAACCTGTCGCACTTTTAATCTTTATTTCTAATACATTTTTAAAAGACTAACCCGACTTTGTTATGGCCTACAACATAAAATACCAAACAAAATACATTTAAGCTTGTAGTTGTAATATGCTCAATGCAAAAAAAGTTTTTCGAATGGGAAAACTTTTGCCAGCAGCTGTATGCACTTATCATCAAAATAGCCCAAACTAATTTCAGAAAATCTCATATTGATCAGCTGTGCATGCTTCTTTTTTGAGTAAACATGTAACAGGATAGAAAGGTTGAACGTGTATTTTTTGAGTGCATGTTTTATTCATGCCACTGACTTGCAGGAGGCATCTTGAAATTACATCTTTAATGGTCATTGATCTGTTACAACCCGGGGAGCTGGATAGTATAAATGTAATCCCAACACAGACTTTTTAAATAGTGTGCGAGCAAAGCTGTCAAATACAGCCATAGTGGCTGTATTTTACTTTTAACTAGAAAACTTCTTGATATTCCCAAACTCGATTCTTATTTTTAGTTTTCCCAATGTCACCCCTCTCATCAACCATTTTTTTAAGACACTCCAGCAGCTTTCTGCTCTTCACATTCCTCAATAGCTTTTTCAAGGGTGAGTTTTAGAATAATGATGGCCTCCTTATTCTGCTCTTACCCACAGCTGTCCAGGACAATTACCCATAAATGAAGAAATACGCAGCACTATTTCAAAAGCTCGCTCAGTCACCGTGTGACTTCTTCAGGCAGACTTGAGTGATAGCAGATTGAAAAGCCGCCAGACAACGACCTAAAATAGAGCGAGGTATGTCAGCAGTAATAGTTCCCTGTCCTTGACTAAAAAGTTTGACAGTGTAAGGATGTGACCACAAGTGAATTTGAATCAAACCCATGTTTTTCTCCTTAAGTCCATTTGGAATAGATTTACAGGGCAATGCGATGAAGCTATAACCTCTACAGTTTAGGTCAGAGAGTATAATAATACCAGCCGGATAGCTAAGATCGTCTTCCTTACTCGAAATAAATATTCATTTCATCTATGTCTTTTTTAGTCTCCACGCAGCTCCCCCTGGTTCAGTGGTGTGTAAACAACTCCTACATGTGGTGATATTGGAGGAGGTCTCCCAGGGTTGTGGTGTGTAACTGAGATAGAAATATAACATTACTGGGTGGGGACTGAGGAGATCCAGGGGAACAAAGAGAATGAGAAATAGGAATATTGGATTCCGTTTCACACACACACACAAGCTTATGTCCTTACATGCAGGCTGTCTGCTCCATCTGTCTGTTTTGGTCACACAGACACTGACAAAAACACACACAGACACACACACACACGCTTAGCATAGGATCTCTGTTAACTGCATGCTGAATGGCTGATGGACTGCTCCAGTGGTTCTGCTGGTAATATAATCGTCCCCATTCCCCTAGATCCCACACCAATATGTCACAATTGTCATTTATTCCCGGCATGGCTGCCCCACAATCAGATGGGTTTTCACATTGTACACGCACTGATCCTGTCAGGATGATGAACACTTCAAGGGCAGCCCATGTACTCCTACACATGCATGCATTTTTATATTGCAGGTGCAGAAATTCTGGTTTATCCTAGTTTTTGTTGTTTTGTTTTTTTTCTCGTATGTATTCTGAAGGAGACAATAATCCACATCTCGCTATTGCTAGGAGTGAAACAGGGACAGGAATGTAATTTTTGTTTTACAAACTTTGACATCACGTGTAAATGTGTTTGTCAATCATAGTCCTGAGATGTTCTTTGTTTTCTTTTGCTTTGCTGAAATAAAAAGGTCAAGTCTGATAAATGAATCACACATAATAAAATGTTAAATTAAATACATGGTGTTATTCATTAGATCAATGCATCAATTACTGCTGACATGAAAAGCCCTTTTTCATGTCCTACACTTTTTTGATTTTTGGGGTAAATGAACAGAGAAGAGTTACAACATTAACTATAACTGTATTTTGAACTACTAATTTCTTTCTGCTTTGCATAAGAGCGTCTTTTCAAGTAAAGCTGATTTTTAGTTCTTCAAACTTTCTCTATATTTTCTCTGAGGTCTGAGTGCTTTCTTATGTTTATCTGTAAAAATGTATGGTGTCGTTTTTAGATTGTTGAAATTTGAACTATCCTGTATGTAATCAAGTACTTTCTCCAAAGGCCCATGTGAGTCAGTGCTGTTGTTTTTTAAGGGCAGCAAAATTATTTATTTTAAAAACATTTCTAAAGATAAAATCTAAATATGATTTATGTGTACATGTATTTCAGGAGTGGGTAACAGCAGTTATTGCAAATGGACTAAAATATGCAAAACACCCTACTGCAACTGAATGGTGGAATATTAGGAAATTACCCTGGGATGTAGCCTGAGGCTTTTGAGAATCCCAGGGCTTATCAAAGCTGGGGTAGCATTTCAATTAGGCTATAGATATACTACAGAGTTTAGAGATCTTTTTTGGAGTCATGCCATTGTTAACTCCACTACCTCCAACTTTTACTTGATATAAACATTTCTCTATCATTAGACCTGGTATGCACTGCAAAATATGAAATATAAATAAGTATGTTTTTCTTGAAATAAGTGTTGTTTCCCTTAATCTTAGCAGGTAAGTGGGGTAACTTACTAGTGGAATATGATAATTTATGTTTAAATTAAGAAAAAAGACCAGCTCCATTAACTTATATCAAGTGCATAATATCAAATTATCTTTGCTAAGGGGAAAAATATAAATTCCATTGGCAGAATATCCTATAAAGTTGCTCAAATCAAGGGTAAATACCACGGTGGATATCAGTGGCAAACGTGCAGTAAACCACAAAACGAGGTTCTGCAAACATGTTTGCTGCAAAACTCCAAAACATGCACGCACAAGAAATAAATGCAAAACAAAAACGCTGCTAACAGAAATAAATGAGGTGCAAACAGCCTAAAACGTTCAGAACGAGCTAACACACATGCAGAAACAAAACAAATGCAACACAGTCTCAAAAGCACAAAAAAATAGCAATCAAAGAAAGAAAATGATGCAAATAGTAAAAAAAGCTACAAACTCGCTCAAAAAAAAAACAGAAGTGCTCTAGAACACTAGAGGGAGTTAAACAAAGACTTAACCATTTCAGATGAAACCCTCCATGCAAACAGGGAGTTAAGCTTTAATGCAGGATTAAAACAAAACAAAAAAGAAGGAACAGAATGATAGCACAGTTATGCATAGTGATATAAGTCACACTCTTTAAGAGCGAGTTTGCAGCTGTTTTTAGTGTTTGCATCATTTTTTTTTATATGATTACCACATTTTGTTTATGCTTGTTATATTTTGTATGTAGCTGCACCTTTTTTGCATTTGTTTAGTTGATTTTAGGTTTATGCTTCTATTTTTATTGATTGTAGCATTTTATTTATTGTTTTTATTATTGTGTTCGTGTGTTTTTGCATCATTCACATCCATGTGTTTGCAGCTCATTTCATCATTTGCTGCACATTTCCACATGTTTGCAGCTCATTTTTATGTTTGCAGTATTTTTTTTGTTGTTGTTGTTTTTTGAGCTTGTATGGTTTGAGGTTTGCAGCTCGTTTACCACACATATGCACTTGTCGACCATCGTAATACACACTTTTTTTTTAGACATTTGACATATTTTAGATATTTTTTGTAATATGGTGCTCCACCACACCTGAATCAAATGGCTGAATTAAATTCTTCGTTTGCAATTTCTCCAGAGTCCTGCTAATAATCTAATTATTCAATTAAGGGGTTAAATATAATTTTTTATACTTTTCGAGGATATGGTTCCAGTTCAACTAATTAATTGAGGAAATGATATAACTGCATAGCTCTAAAGCTTCTCATCTACTGTTATTTATGAGTTGAAATAACAACTAAAGTATCATATTTTAAACACTGTTTTAGCTAATCCATAAAGCAGAGAGTAAAGTGTAAAATCATTTGTGTGTTTTAATTGCTGTCATACACTGGACTGAAGGTATAGAGCAGATTTTTTCAAGTTGGTTTAAATAATTGCCTCAAAGCTTTTCAGAATAAGAGGAACAGCAGTCTGATGAATTCTAAGGGATTTCTTTTAACTATGTAAAGCAAATCCTGGGGCTTACAGTGGAAAAGGGGCAGTACTGTACTGTAGGTGGCAATGTAGCATTCCACTCCACAAAATGTCACCAATTATTCTTAAAATAAAAGCTTAATAAAATAACAGGTTTGAGAGTTGAAATAACACTTTTTATTAAGGAATTTTATAGACCACTTTGTATAGCTAACATCTAAAGGGCCATTTACATGAGAAAACATAAAATATATATGTTTTAAAGGAGAAGTTCGGTTTTTTACACTTTAAGCCCATTTTCTGTAGTGTCCAGGATGAAATCGGATGATCGACACCAAAAGTTTGACAATTGCTCCTGTCTCTGCTTTTTGGCTCATTTAGAATCCACCCCTGGCTGCTTTAGAATGGCTTCCATAGAGCATGTCCGATAATGTCCTTAAAACAACCTTAAACGTTCTTTTTTTTTTAAATATGCTACTCACCGTGTCGTCAGCGCTGTTCAATGACGTTCCAAAAAAAGTTTCGTGAAGAAAAAACGTTCCTGTAGTGTTTTATTTAGCATTTTGTAAATCCCATTGAGTTCTGTTGGAATAGTCAATATTCCCCTGCCACCGGAAACGGAAATGGGGCCTGTTTACACAGTTGTAGTCTTTTCGCTTCACTCTGTGTACTCCGACGTCGAGAATCAAGAATCCACCTTTCGTATTCCATTTTCAGAGTTTTTTTAAAGTGTTTAACAGAGACGTTAGCACCTCGACGTCGGAGTACACAGAGTGAAGCGAAAAGACTACAACTGTGTAAACAGGCCCCATTTCCGTTTCCGGTGGCAGGGGAATATTGACTATTCCAACAGAACTCAATGGGATTTACAAAATGCTAAATAAAACACTACAGGAACGTTTTTTCTTTACGAAACTTTTTTTTGGAACGTCATTGAACAGCGCTGACGACCCGGTGAGTAGCATATTTAAAAAAAAGAACGTTTAAGGTTGTTTTAAGGACATTATCGGACATACTCTATGCTAGCCATTCTAAAGCAGCCAGGGGGTGATTCTAAATGAGCCAAAAAGCAGAGACAGGACCAATTGTCAAACTTTTGGTGTCGATCATTCGATTTCATCCTGGACACTACAGAAAATGGGCTTAAAGTGTAAAAAACCGAACTTCTCCTTTAATGTAGTTCACTGCATCATACACAAGATCACAAAGTTTGAATCTTAAAAAACAATGATATGAAAAATAAGCATATAGTAAATAACCACCTTACGGATGAACCCTCATTTAAGTGTCCATGGTCAGATCTTTTGTTAACTAAAGCAAATTTGCACAGTATGCTGCCCTGGTTATATACTAGGAAAGGACAATGAAATAATTAAAAAAGCATTCAAAATGTAAAGAAAACATTTAACAATTTAGAAAGCCCATAGGATTATGCATGAAAACAAAAAGACACAATAACTAATGTCTTAACATATTTGTTAAAGACAGTCTGTGCTTGAAGTGATAGTATTTTACTTCAGAAATTTGGTCCGAATAGAGATATGTATTTATATAAATATCTTAAGCCCGCTCCTCCTACCCTCTTAGAATAACAAGTTTCTTTTGTTGTTGTTTTTTTCTTTTATAAATAGGTGGTCCAACACAACTCAGATAACAGATTTAATTATGAGCTACAGTTCAATTAAAATGAAAGATAACACTGATATCTCTTTGAATGTTTGAGGAAGAGCAGTATCGATTTCACCTAATCTTCTTGCTTATCTGGATCCTGGGGAACCCTTAATGCCTGATACAAGACTGAGCCGTCTGAACCTAAGCTGAAGTACAAAAGGTGTAATGGCAGCAACTGACAGATGTCTTTTTAGTGAATTAATAAAGGGCCAAACACTGACTGCAGTGAGTTCAATGACTGATCCAGCAAACACCTTAAACTGTTTTTTTTTTTTATTAGTATTCTATGGATCAGGTTTGCTGCAAGGGAAGCAGGAATATCTGGGGAAAAAAAAACATTAAAAAGGCACCATATTCTGTTTAAATGTCTTGAATTGGTCAGTCTATGCTTTTGATCATTGTTACAATACTTTAGCCTTTCAGCTAATGAATTTGTTTGAATTTCCAGCTCAATCAACTCACATTACTTCATCAACTGAAGTTGACAGTACTGCATATCTGTTAGCCCTGATTATTACTGCAAGCATTTCATTTTATTTGACCAAATGATTGCATTGTTCTCAAATGAATAGAAGCCCTGTTTCTTCGTTTGGATTCTACCTTTTTAAACCGTGAATATGAATTGAACCTTCTTCATTTGTAAGGGTTTTAAAATCACAGCTATTGTGAATATGAGCCAAATAAATAGGATTCCCAAAAACGAAGTAAACTGAGATTCGTTATTTTTCAGATTTTGATGGAAAAGCTAATGTTTTAGCATTTCTTTTTTGCCAAAAGAACATTAAAGAGGCTTCAGAGCCTTTAAGGGCTACTTTGCCACAGCACAAAAATAGAGTAAAAATAACCAATTCAATTCAGTATAGCACCAATTCACAACACAAATCATCTCAAGGCACTTTAAAGAGAAAATACTGTCAGATTGGTAAGAAACCAATAAATTGCATCAACCCCTTGTTGTCGGAAAATTTAGATTTCTCTTATGTCATATATTAATTTATCCTATTTACTCACTAAAATAGTTTTCACTCAGTCTGTTTCACCTGCAAGGCCACACAATTATCTGTGTAAGGGTGTTTGTAGACCAGATATAGCTTCTTCCCAAAACAAGCCAGATTCTTTCCCAAGGTTAATTCATAACATGTTGCTGTTTAACCAAAGTGTCTGTAATTTGTTTTGACTCTGACTACTTTCCATTGTTGTAAGTAAGGGGGAACGAACCCTGCCCAGATCAGAACAGGGCAGAATGCTGTGCCATATGGGCTATATGATGAACTGTTTTCTCTTTGGAAAGATATTAGGAATAAAGTGCCGACTGAGTGAAATCCATCGATCTCCGTTTATTTAACTAGGGTGAATAGTTGAATACTTTTTTCCCACACCGCACTCTAAAATCTTAGTAGTTTTTAGAGTGTATTCTAATACAGTAATTTCACTGTTAAGTTTCACACCAGCATAAAAACTCAGTTACACAATGTAAAAATCACATTAAAAAAACACAAACAGAATCTTAGCAATACTAACCAGCCTTTCTGTGAAATCAATTAAACCATTGAAGATCTATGTGATGATCATAATCATCATTTAAAATAATTTCTTTTCGTATTTATTTCAATTATAATTTCAAAAAGCAATTGTTCCAAAGTCACTGGAGCCAATCTCTTAGTTACATATATACTATGATAAAAATGGTCAAAAGTCAATATAATGTGATTTTTTATGATTTCCTCAAGTGATATTTTTTTCCTCAGGTTTAAAATGACTTTTTATCTTAAAAATCTATCTACAGAAAACCTTAACCTTTTCCCCATTTTTACACATCAGACTTAAATAAAAGTGTGATTATAAAGTCTCTGCAAACCTTGAGAGCTGCTGAGGACATCATATATTCATTTAAATGAAAGTGTGCTAGACAAAGACAAATCATAAGGATGCAGGACAGGGAGTCTTAAAGGTCAAACAACCTGTTTTTTGTTACTATACACCTATGTGGGAAAAAGGAGGTCCTACAAAATTCAATATACTGCATTGTATAGTGCAAACACATGGTTGCTTATGGTTCGTTTCATAGTTGTTACAGTGAACTCAACACAACCTATATCATTGTAATTAACCTACTGACATAAACATGAACAGGACGTCCGATCCAATCATCTAAGGAGTTTATAAAAGCAACTGCCCTCAATAAAACAGGACATCCTCTTGAGGTCACCTTAACTACAAAATATTCAGGACATAATATAAAGCTCTGCTCTGAATTCAATTTGAAAAATTCCCAACTAGCTTATAATTTTCTGTACTGGGAGTTCCTTTCTCAGAAGCGGGCAAGTGGGAGAAGCAAGATTCACCCACCGAGACTAAATAAGCCTGTTAAGAAAAATAGTCACGCTGCTAATTAGTGTACTTTGTATTGTTTGTATATGCTTGTTCCTCATAAGGGAAATACAAGAAATAACAAAGTAGAGGAGTGAACCATCGTAATATGTTGCAAGAATATAGCAATTAGTAAAAGTGAAAATGGATGAAACACCAAACATGTATCCAATCATGTTTTTAATTAGCTGATATATTGTTGTATTCTTTTTAATCAACTTGAATCTTTAATGGAATTTTCTGTGAGGGCATAGAATTGAGAGAAAACAATGCATTAGGAAACCTTCTCATTTTTATATAAGGGGTTATTAAGATGTGCACATAGGAAAAAGATACCACAAAAAATACTAAAATACTGTTAGTCTCAGGGACAAAAGTTATTCAGAATTACACATTAATTCTATTAATGAAGACAAGTAAAAATGTACATTTAATGAAAATAAAAACCATGTAATCTTTTTTTTTAAGATTTTTTTTCTGGTTTAAAAATATTTGTTATGAGGAAAGTAAATTAACCCAAATATCTGAAAAGCTTTTGAGGTCTATGTGTTTGACCCTTTTTACGAAGCAAATTCTGCAACAGTTAATTGAGATTTAGGATTTGCCACACCTGGCTGAAGGTTGTTGTTTTTAATTACTGAATAGAAGTCATCTAAAGGGTCCTGCCAAGATTCTGACAGCATCTGCTCATGCAATAAAATCATTTTAATGGGCTTCTTTTATATCTACATGGCCGACTTTGTAAAGATTTAAATCAGCAAAGAGTTGGCTTCAATTTCACAATTTGTTTTTTATATACTTTCCTTTAAACCCAAAATAATTTTTACTAAGGTTCTTGGGCTGTGATAATGATATTTAACGTTTTTCCACCTACTAGTTGCGGCTGATTCACCCCTTTCTGCTGCTTTGTTCAAAGAATTGCAAAGTTATGTTTGATAATGTGTAACGTCAAACTGCAATCATTACATCAACAATGTTTCCAATTCATGTGTGTTCAGGTTATTAGCTCACAGAAGCAGGGGAGGATCTAGGATCCTAGGAGATCAGGGGCTTAGCCCCGAGGGTGAAGATGAGAGAGTAGACTTTCTTCTAAATCCCGTTCTAATGTAAAATATGACAGATTACTGGATTAAAGAAATTTCTACTATACTACATGCTATCACACATAACAATTCCCCCTCGATTACATGGAAAGAAATGAATTCACCTGCGAGTCTTTAACTGTGTTTATCCCTCTCTTCATCAACAGCAAACTCTGTGGATTTGGTCAAATTTGATCATTATTTGCCAAAGTTATCAGAGGGAAATCATATATTTTAGCCGCCTGATAGAATCCGTTTCCCCATAACATGGGAAAAAAATAAACAAATCCAGTGAAACTGTCATTATTTTTCATATATTATGTTTAAAACATTTATTATTTTATATTTTTAAATCCAAAATAGTTGTTGGATTATCTTTATTTGATGTATTTTAATTCTCAATTCCAAATGTCTGCAATAGCATTGCTCCAGACATTTGGAATTAAGAAACATCTTCAAACTTGGAAAACAATGTCCAGTGGTTTTGGTTTGAACTTTTTTTTTTTGGAATATTTATGAATTGTTAGATAAACATTTAAACAGAAAATATATTTCATAAAGATAATCAAAGGGGGAACGGATTCTATCAGGGGGCTAAAATATACGATTCCCCCCTCATAACTTTGGCAAATAATTATCAAATGTCACTAAATCCAGAGGATTTGTTGTTGATGAAGAGGAATAAACACAGTTAAAAATGTGCAGGTAAATTAATTTCTTCCCATGTTATGGAGGAGGAACAGATTATTTCAGGCAGCTGAAACATCAAGTCTCTCCTCCTCCCATATCTTTGGGAAGTAAAAAGCATCTGTTTCCAGATTCTCAAAAATCGTTTGTGTAATATCATGTAGTATACTAGGAATGTCCTTAATCCAGTAATCTGTCATATTTTACATTAGAACGGGATAAATCAGAAAGTCTACACTCTCATCTTTTCAGGAATATTTGTGTCCTGCTATCAGCCAGTTTCCGTCCTCTGATATCAGCAATGAAAAATGATTAATACTGGAAAACTGTTTGGTGACTGACTTTTATTTCTGTCAGGTTTAAGTGACAGAAGTTGGAAAAAGACGATTTTCTTGGCGTTTAAAATAACACAAAATAGCTTAAAAGCACCTCGTCTATTTATTTATTTTACAATTTTGTAAACAACAGCTGCTGATTAAACTGGATGTTGCAACCGTGACATGATTATAGCTGATTTTAGCGAGAAATCGATCAGACGCGTCGTGAAAATGGTCCCATCCGCCATGTCCGCCTCTCTGGCTTCAATGCGATTCCCGAAATAAGGGGAACAGAATTTCATACACCACCGGGACAAACAACGTCTGGAAGTCAGTCAGAGCTTCACATCCCTGGAACATCAGTCTGTTTAGCAACAGCCATTGGTGAGAACTTCTTCTTCTGCACAGGAATGCTACGGGCTGCTTTCCTGCCTTTGCTGCCACCGTCTGGTGAAATCCAGTACTGCACATTTTACTCAGATCAGCTCAGAAGCGAGATCCGGGGCTCTAGGGGTAACATCCGGGGCTGCAGCCCAAGTAGCCGCCCCCTAGATCCGCCACTGCACAGAAGCTGAAATAATTTTCTTTTCTAAGCTTGAATAATATTTCAGAAAGTGTAAAGAAGGAAAAGAAATGCAAGTGTGGTGCTGGCAAAGCCTTTCTGTGTTGGGGAATTAATCTATTTTACAGAATTTGACACAGTTCATGCATAATGGTTCTAGCTAGTTGCCAGTCTAACTAGGATGGGCTTTAGTCAGCATTCCAGTTTGTCCAAACACCTGCATAACTGGGGTATGCCTACTTTATATTAGCAGGCGATGCAGCAGCTATGCAAGCCATAAGGGGGAGATAAAATTAGCTGAAAGTCTACTTATTAGTGGATGTGTAACTGGGGCTGTGTAATGATGGAACAGTGATGTAACTGTTCAATTGCATATCACATCACCGAACTCTGTTCTCACATAAAAATATTCCAGTTAGGAACAACACTTTATTTTCTGTCAACAACAATAAGGAAACATATTCTTTAGTCATCCCATCACCTATAAAGGGTAATGAGTTTTAGAGAGACATGGTTCTAGAGGTTTTTTGGTTATTTAAATACTAATCTGTCATAAAAAGCATTGAGAATGCAAATTCTAATTTATTCTAATTTCAAAATTGTATTTATCTGTTGGTTTCCTAGCAACAAATCATGATGGGATTTAGTCAATAAGTAAAGCAGGTACAGGGTGTCACGAAGGTATGTAGTCTGTAATAGATCAAATCATGATGTAGTTGTGTCTGTCAATCAAAATCTCAGTGGTTCAGGTTATTTTGGATCTCAAATCAGCCTTCGACACAATGGTTCATTCTGTTCTCTTACCCTGAGTGGACCCCTATGTCACAGAACTACAGTGGTCCATTTATCAAACTTTATCAGACTAGAACTTTCTCTGTAATGAGTAATCATTAGACATGCTGCATATGGTGTCCCGCAAGGCACCCCACATGAAAAAGTAACTCTTACATTCTCACTTTACATGCCATCATTTCAAGCAGTTAGAAATTACCTTCAGTCATCTTTTCAGTGCTGTGCAGATTATCTAAATAAGTTGGTTTGCAGTAATTGTCTCCCTTTTCTATTGGATGGCATAATTGTTAACTAGTGAATGGGCTAAAATCTTTTGTTTTCAAATGAACAAATTATTAAATCAATTTTATTTTTGCACCAACGCCAGAATAGATGTTTTTTTTTTCTTTGTGATTTTTTATGTGTTTTTGTCATTTGTTTTTTCTGAAGCACTTTGATCTCATTTCTTGATGTTTTAAGCCTCTTTAAGCAAAGGGTTGTCTTTGCTTCTACATAAATAAAATAAAAAATAAAATATAAGTTTTAGATGAGCTAACACTAAATGATGCAGCTAATACAGACAAGAGTGCATACTGTATTTTGAATCTGCTCCTGGATAAAAGACTAAACTGGTGCAAAACAAAGCTAGGAATCTGCTCCAGCACTTTTAAAATGGAATCCTTTATCAAATATACAAAGGTGTAAATAAACAGATTGCTACATCTGTTTTCTCCCACAGGGAATATTGTTAATTGCATCCTGCACTGCAGTTGTCACTGGTATAGACAGAATAAAACTGATTTACAGTGGTCTGCAGTGTCTCTACTGGCGACCTGTCCAGGGTGTACCCCACCTCTCGCCCGTAGACAGCTGGAGACCCCACTTGGGATAAGTGTGATTGAAAATGGACAGATGGATGTGACGTCTCTGCAGGGAAGCTAATTTAAAACAAACATTTTTAAGTACAAATAATCTCTGTGGTGGTTGCTCCACAATGAGCAAGCAGCACATAACATATATCCAGAGAGGTGCTTTCTTTCCAGGTTGCATAGTTTGGATGTAGATGGTAACTCTCAACCTGTCAGAACCTGAGGAAAGTTCTGTAACTTTTATTGAAGAGGACAGGGAGGAAAAAGAGACAAGCAGCAGCTAAGGGGTGAGAGTTTCTCAAAGTTTGGAGAGTTTAGGCTTATATAGGAGCTGCACTGATAGAACTGCTCTCAGGTCCACTTTGGATTGCGTAAGGAGCAAACTGATGTCTTGCTGGAGCACTAGTGAGAGTCACACCAAGACTCATGAAAAGATGAACCGACTTCAGACAGCCGAATAGAACTTGGAGTGCACCTACAATCAAGTCCACAAAATGTTTGCGTGTGGCTGAATCCCTTTGATTGGATGCATCAAGGCATCATCAAGTTATCATCACATAGCACTTTAAAAGTCATTTTAACTCAAACAGACTGAACATGGATAGCATGGGCTTAGCTTGGTGTATAGCAGAGATATTCTTCAATTTTGCAGCAGAGAAATGAATAAATTTGGCCGGGCCCACAGAGCCTATTTGAAAGCAGCTTAAAGAACAAAACTAGCATTCTTAAGACTTCTAGTGCAGATGTTGTTAGAAATAGGTAGCAAGCTCCATTTCACAGGATGTGTAAATTTCTTGGATTAACAAGGTATCATCTTATTGCAGAATATTATTCTTTTGTCAGAGGGAAACTTAATTTAAACATTCTCTTATATAGGGTCTCGTGTATTTCTCATTTATGTATGTATTCTCTTTGATTCATGTATTCTGGTTCATAGACTGTCCACCCTGACTCGGCAGGCAAAGATTACACCATAGAAATACTGCTTAGGGGTCCTTTTCAATTAGAATAGCTATGGTTCTTGTGTTAGTTAACCTGCCTAAAGGTTTAAGAGATCATTGGCAGTTCAATATAGTAACTTTGAATAATTCCTTTTAATAAATATGCCATTCTTTAATCTAGCAGCTTACTGGCTAAATTTACTGCTTTGAATGAGCAGCATTTTGATAAATGTGATGAAATCAATAGCAAAAGAGTGAAAATATATGACAACTGTAACATTTTAAGAAAACAATAACAAGGTGATCACTGGTCCAGCAAAGGCATCAAGATAATGTGCTGTGCTACAAAAGGTTTTTACTGAAAACATTTGATTGGAGTCATTCACAGGAAAATTGGAGAGTTGAATGGTAGGGAAGAATGTTGCAGAAAAGTTTTGCAAGCAACTGGGAAACAGCAGTTCTTAAAGAACACAGAGAACCTGCAGAGAACCGACGCATGCACTGGAAGAACAACAACAAACGCCATGCAGAAAGGGCCGTCAATTGAACCCAGAACCTTGTTGCTGCAGCAGTGCTACCCACTGCCCCACTGTGCAGCCCAATTGAAGAGTATGTTGATATAATAGCAAGGCAAACACTATGGACGGGTCACTGCTTCAAGATCAACAAAGAAAGACATACCTACACTTAAGGCAGAAAATAAATTTTTTTTATTGGTTTTCTATACGTTTTTGACTTTTGAAGAAATTGAGTTTCGGTTTTCATTAGCTGTAGGCCAAAGTTATCAAAATAAAGGGGGCAGCTGCAAGAAATATGTCACTCTCTATGCAAATAATTCATAGAAAGTTTGAGTTTCACTTTGGGAATAGTAAAATGAAAAACTTTTCAATTATACTTTGCTCTTCTGACGTGCACCTGAATTTAAAAACGCCGTCAATGTCCCTGTGTAACATCATTCAGCATCTGTGTATCAGTAAGCGTGAGACAGTCAAATACAAATGCAGACATCATTTACCTTTGACTTCCTTCTCGTTTCTGAACCAGCGAAGGTCAGCGGCGGGCTTGCTGCCCTGAGTGATGCAGGTCAGGGTGATGTGGTCCCCCTCCATGGCTGGCTTTGTCAGGCCGTTGATCTCCGGCTTTTCTGGCACGCCTGTATGATGGAATGGAAATAACTGTGATAGAAATGGTTCAGACGCCACAGTACGTCATTATCCAGCAATAATTCTATTATGGCTGCTAAGGATTTTTTTCTCTAGCTTACCCACATGCAGAGAGATTAAGGAGCACACTCCAGAGCCTCACCAAGCTGTTCCAGCACACATACAGTAAGGGTTTTATTGGCATGCAGCTAAGCATTTCACTTAATTTGTGTTCAAAAAAACATTGCAGATACCCTTTTTATAGCTGTTTGACTTTGGATCCCTATATTTTAACTTATTAGGCCTTTGAAAAGTATCATGACCTATTTGTCACCATCTGTAAGAAAACAGGAAAAAGACCAGCACCAAGTCTTATGGTTATGTCTGCAGGAATTTTGTACACCTAGGATTTATGTCTGGACCACTTGAACATATTAACACGTATACTAATCTTAATCTCTCTGTTGCAGCTCTTGCTTAAAGTTTATTTGCTTTGACAGCGATTGTTCCTAATCACAATCATTTTCAGCCTCAGTATAGCATCTCCATGGCATGATTCTTCCACCAGCATGATTTATAATGTTTGGTATGTGGCAACAACTTTTAAAAACTTTGTCTTTTACTTCACAATGATGGACTATTGTCTGCTTTATAAAATAAGATCTTAACCAAAATACAACAGCAATTCTTTATATGTAGGTCTGCATATAGTTTTGTTTTAGACTTTCTCCAAATTATTTAAAAACAACATCTTTAAAACTAAATGCGATTTTAAAAGGCTTAAGCTGTTACTCTACATGAACAGTAGCAGAAACACATTTCAATCGACATACAATTGCCATAGCAACTGTCTGGCCAAACAGCATTGATCAAGGTGCAAAGGTTAAGTTGAAAAACCTGTTGTAGTTTGAACATATTCTCATGTGGGTGAGCAAAGGCTTGGAATCAGGTAAGGGGCCAAAGGCTTGTACAGAAAATGTTAATTACTGGCCTTTCCTGTAATGAGTGTTTTAAGTGACTTGTGCCTTCTGTTGTCAGGGAAAGGTTTGGCCTCGGGCTGAATGACTGAAAGGTCTGTCAGTCAATGCCATTGACTGACTCCTGCACTGTTTGTCTTGCCGCCTCCTGAAAGGTTTATTTGGTTATTACCGCAGTTAAATGGACTTCCTGTTTGATGTTTACTGTTTGTTTAGAGGTAAAAGCATCATACACAATCCCTACAACATTTGCAGTATTTCATCACTTGAATAAAAACATAGAATTTTTTTTTCAACTGCAATGCTTTTTTGCTAAATTAAACATGTTGCTGTTACTCTAAGTGAACTGTTATATTTTTGTGAATAAGTAAGAACAGCTTAAGATGATAAATGATGGTGTTTGAGAGCAAATAGAGCACAATATTCATCTCATGCAGTCTTCTTCTGTTTATGTGTGTGAATATATAGACGGGTTCATTTATGAATCAAATCCTTGACAAGTGGAACACTTTTGCACTGTTAAAGTGCTGATAGAAAGTAGAGCTTTTTTTGATACATCATTAAATGCTGTATTTAGTCAATATGAACACTTAAACAGTGTGCTGTTAAGGTCAAATATACCGCTTCGAATCCTTTTACATTACATACATCCAAAAAACTGTATCTTATAGCTCTTCTGGATCCTAGTAACATATATAAAAATATGTAGCAATATGATTAATCAGAATTGTTCTGGATATTCTGAGATGTATAGCAAATCCTGTTCTCATAATTAAATTACTTCTGATATCACAGGCTTGCATTGATGAACTACCACAAAACCCTGTATTCATTTATATGCCTTAACAAGTGTGTGATAAACTGGAAAGGATTTCATTGCATCTATTTTTCTCCCCTCAGAATGAATCGCCTTCAATGAAACATTTGTTTTTTGATTTTTTTTCACTGTTTTCATCCGGTCATTAGTACACAAATGATTGTCTTGTTATTTTAGCAGAAAAAACACACATTTGTTTCTGTGCTTCTAGAGATTTGAGTGTGAAGCCACTTAGGTATTTTCACCAAATCATTTTTGCTTGTGTTCATTTCCAGTACACAGTGTCTTCATGTAGCAGCTGATAAAACCAGGCCATTCCCAGATCGTTTTGTATAATTATTAAATCGCCGTCTTTGTTTCCTGGCGCGCTACATTAAGTATTGTTCAGCATTGCAAAAATAATTTCCCCCACATCCTTATTGAGTGGTCGCCTTTAATGCCTCTAATTTTGAGAACGCTTGTTAACACAGAGAGCTAGCTAATGGTCCTGGAGTGCATGAGCACATCTATTAACATTAGTGAAAAACTAATTGGAATGATAATAAGCCCGGATGCAGGAAATGAAGCAATGTTTGGGTAAATGATAATCACAACAAAAACATGTCTAAAAGGGAGGGGTGGTACTAACAGTCTGCTGTTCTTTTTCTATCTGCCCAGCTCCAGGCAAAAGTAACATGAATTCTTTCTTCAGATTAAATAAAAATAAAAAGTATTAGTTTAATTATTGTTAACACAAAAACAAAAATATTATTACACAGAAAAACATTATACATGAATTTGTATTGTTGTCTTACCTAGGACAGTGAGGTAAGCTTTAGCAGTTCTGACCGGCATGGTGAACAGAGAGCAGGTGTACAGGCCTTCGTCAGACAGTGTGACGTCGCTGATGCTGATGGTTAACTCGGATGATGTGGCGCGCACAAGTTCAATCCGGTTGTCCCTTAAAGCTGTAGATGCAAAAATGAAAATTGAGGAAATATCATAAAGTTGATTAATGTAAACTTTAGGTGATGGATTTAGAATACTGTGTGAATAGCTAAACTAGGTGGAAGTTTCAATGCATTCTTGATAACCAAATAGGAGCAACCCTTCTAAACACACTACTGAAATAATGAGCTTTTCTTACAAAAAATTCCCTATGGACAGAAACAGTTTGCGGAACAGCGCTTTTCTTGTACCATAGGTTAAAACTAAATGTGCACCAATTCATAGACACAACTTGCTGACGTTGCTCTGATCAGTGATCAGGACGATAAAACAAACAAAACCTGTGATCTATTTCCCTAATCAGTAAACGTTTGACAGCAAAGACCAACTGTCATTCTAATTAGAAACACTTTTTTTCTAAATCTTGATAAAAGTGAGAGGTTAGAGAGCAGCTGCTTTGTGTTGGGAGAGGCTGCACGATCGAAACACACACTCATACTCTCTTTGTTCGGCTAAGATTCTTATAGTGCCCACTGCTCATTAAAGAATAAGTTAGATGTACAGAAGATATTTCCTTAAAATATGGCAATACATTGAAAAATAACTTATCGTAATAAACTTACTGTTAAAATGTACAGTGCCTTGACAGAGCATTTACCCCCTAACAAATGCATTTAGCAAAATATAACTGTACCAAGAGTGAAACATTGTAGCTAATAGAAAGGTAAATCACCATCTTTTTATGATGTGATGTAATATCAATTTCTTTAAGAAATAATAAAATTCCTGATATAACAAAGTCTGTCACAAAACAATTTCCATTCAGTTAAATTCACAAGTTTCTTCTTATTTTGATGAAACATCATGTCGGTCTAATAATGTTCTGTTCTGTAATCACATGCCTTGTAAATTTGAAAATAAAGACGTATCTGTTGGGATCTGGAGGTCTGTCCACTTTCTCCACCAGAGGGCGTACTAGTTCTCCTGGAGCCGGAGCTGATTGCAACCACCTGTCGCTCATCTGCTCATCAGGAGATCTGTATTTAAGGAGGCAGAGGACGTCTCTCCAGTGCCAGAGTGTTTGCCAGTTACAGTTAGCAGGCCTGAGCCAACCTGCCTGTCTGAACCTCTGACTCCCTGAAAACCTGAACCTGATCTGTTTTCTCCTCTCTGCTTCCTAGATTGAACCTGCCTGAAACCAGAAACCCAGAAGAGTTTCTCAGTCGGTAATCTGCCTGTCTGATCTCTGAAGAACCCTGGAGAATAATTCCTGTCAAAGACCTGCCTGCCCGCTCTCAGAAGAATCGGAAGGGAAACTCAAATCTGTGATCTGCAAACGCTCAAACCTTGCTCCGCCATCGCCAAGCCCTCAGCCTGCCGACAGCCTCTGGACCCTCTAGGTTCCCCCCCTCTGCAGCTCAGCTCAAACTCCTGAACAGGTACTGTCCTACTCACTCACATCCTGCAAATTACCTGGACCTCCACTAACTCCTCTGTCCCCCTCTGCAGAGAACCCACTAGTGACCAGTCCTGGATCTGATTAACCCCTGGATCTGTTTATTCTTTGTACAGAATCATTTCAATAAATCTTCGAACTTTTCTCCAGCCTCAGTGTGTTCTGCAGGTGGGTTAGGAACCTTAAGCCAAACATGACAGTATCTCAAAGATGTGGATTGAAGTTTTTTTTTCGTATCAGGGTAATTTGCTTGTTAATTATTTGGGTAAAAGTTATGTTATAAAATGGCCAAAAACATAAACCAAACACAACAAAATAGTTCAATAACCCTGGAGAAAGGCAGGCGAATGTTTGATTTGAATGTGAGTTCGAATGTAGTTAATAGGGTTGCCTTGCATGTTGCACCAGCACTCTAAATACAGATTGCTATGGTGTGAGCTTACAGCTGGATAGGTGTCAAAAAGTCTTCAGAAAAATCAATTTGCCCCCGATTTAGACCTGTTTTGTAGTTGACTGTATGTATTGGTAAGCACTTTTCCCTGGCTGTTAGCCACCTAAGTTCTGCTTATTGCATTTAGTTATAGTTATAGTTGCAGTTTGTCAAATATAGTGAAACAGGCTATTGTACAGGGTGTCAAATAGTAATTGCACATTAATTTGCAAAGTAATTTGCCCCCCAACCCAGTAATTTTGTCTATATGGCTATATAGTCCTGCTTTATGTATTTTGCTATGACAATAATCTAAAAATCTACTTCTGAAGGAAATAATAAAAAAAAAAAAAATGAATGAAGTCTGATTTTGATCTAAATCTCGATGAGATGCTGTTGCATGATTCTAAAGAAGCTGTTCATGCCACTTAAACTTAAACTGTCGATGTGGATTAATTAAAAATATTTGGAAAAGAAAGTCTTGTGCCTCACATGCATGACATGGATATAAACATGGGATGGAATATAAATACATAACACACCTTATTACAGATAGATAAAGCCCTGTGTTATCACTTTGAGGATGATTAAACATTTTTAAAGGACATCTCCAAAGGGGAGAATCACAGCAGCGATCCCTGTGATGTAATGAAGTCCTACATGCAAAAGCATGCGATCAACTAAAGTTCTCTTTCCTATATTGCAGCAAAGGGGAGAAACATGCAAGAACGTCCGCTTGCTGTCAGCTGGAAAAACATTTCAAACTGGAATTCAAAAGTCTAGTAAGTTTTTCTGTGCAATCAATGACAGGCCGGCACAGTAACAAGCCATCTGCAATCTCTCTCAGCTTCAGCAGGAAAGATTCTCTCTCTCCGTGACTGTCTCTGGGAGAAGAAGGCAGCATAGGAACCACAGCTCTGCTGTGCTTGTAAGCCTTGCAGGGACTTGGGATTACAAACCAGAATGAGACCACCTCCCCACCTAGAAAGAAGCCGCAATCCAAACACTGATGGTCCAGTAATTTGAGTTTGCTCAGTTTTACGTGTATCCCCCTAACATTTCTGAACTAACCTGCTAAAACTAGGTTTGAACATTAGTTAAAATATTCCAAGTGTTACATCTGCTTTTGGCTAACAGGTTAAGAGCTCTGCTATCAGAGGTTAGCAGATGCAAAGCTGAGGGCTCAATTGATTTAATCTATAATCATTAGGTTAGGCACCACTATCATTCATATGCACTTAGACAACTTTTTTTTGTCATTTTGTAAACACAAAGTATACACAAAACGAAATTTTGTTTTGTACAGCTTTCATGGTACTTCCATTTCTTAAAGTGCAGCAGGGATCAAATGCAAACATTGTGGGAGAAAAAAAGGGTGCAAAAAAACACATAAAGCTTGCTGTTCTAAAGGAGTTTAAAGCTAATTTGACATATATATCAACAAGATAAAGTTTAGTTCTCAAACATAACTGTGATATCACTGTATAATTGTATTAGCAATGAATTTCAACCATATCTTTAATTTTCCCTTTTAGCATTTTATTTTTAATTAGCTCAATGGTCTTTTGTAATCATATCCATTTTCCTTAAAGCTACAGTGTGTAATTTTTCAGCAACATCTAACGTTGAGACAGATAATTCTATAGATTGTACTATTTTAGTCTGTGTAGGACATTTATTTTAAATAGGCCAAACTCGCGGCAGTCACATTAGAACATAATGGCTATCTCTACAGTCACTAGTTTGTCACCTCTGTGCTGCCGTAGTGCAATGGCGTCTGCCTCCATAAATGCAAGACTCACTCCTATGTAAGTATTTAAACATTAGCAAATACAAATATTGACTTTCATTTCTTAGAAGATAACAGATAACATACTTACATATAATAGATTATATTTCTGTCAGTAAATCCCTGTAATCTTTACACAATGGAGCTTTAAATACCGTAAATTATTTGCCCTGTCTGGGCAACCTGTAGTTGTACTGGGGAACTGCTTTTTTCTACAAGCAAGATTGTTTTTGAAAGCCTGAAATGTTAACAAAATTAATGAACAGTCTTTAAAGGGTCAATTCAAAAAGAACATAAATTATTAAGTGGAATTGTATTTTATTTCTTCCTATTGAACACTAAAATAGATGTGTCCTGTAACTGGTTGGTTGCCAGTTCCGGCCCCTGCTGTGACAGCTAAGACCAGTTTAGAAATCCCACCCGACCCAGCAATATCATGGCCTGCTATTGCTGATTAGATGCCTGATGCTGCCAATTTATAGCTGTCTCACTTCTGTCAGTCTACCTCAGGGCAGCTGTAGAAAAACTGTAGCTTGTCACCATCAACATGTGAATATTAAAGGGACCCCAGGAAGAATAGCTGTCAAATTACTGACAGCTAATGGGGATCCAAATAAATAAACAAATAAACAAATAAATATGTCCATGAATAGGTGAATGTCTGATTGTAGAGTGATTCACTCTTGGGTCATTATGTTTGATAAAGCATAAGCGCAGCCTAATTACTTTTTACCATATATAAAAAAAAAAAACACCTGTTAAATCTGAAAAGAAACATAGTCCATGTATTTGTTACTCTAAGGCTGGACAATTGTAATTATTTACCATCAGGAAGTCCACAGACTAGTTTAAAGCCATCAGCTGATCAAAAATGCTGCAGCCAGAGTTCTGATGAAAATTAAAAAGGGGGATCATATTTTTTCCTATTTTAGCTTTTCTTCATTGTCTTCTTGTAAAATTTTGAATAGAATTTAAAATACTCCTTCTCACATATAAAGCCTTAATGGCCAAGCTCCAGCTCATATCAGAAAGATACCATTGCTCCGTATGTAACAGAGCACTCTGCTCTCAATCTGCAGGTTTACTAGTGTTTCCCAGCTTTTGTAAAAGTAGAATGGGAGGCAGATCTTTAGTTATCAGGCTCCTCTCCTATGGAGCCAACTACCAGTTTTAGCCTCTAAAATGTTTTTTTAGGGTTGAACTGTGGCCAACATAACAAACTATATGATTTAATGCTTTCTCTTTTACCTCTTCCTCCCTGATCATCAGTAAATATAATAAAAATGGTTGAGTTTTAAACAACAGCCTGAAAAACTTGCAGCTTGCCTCTGTCTCCGGATATCCAGCATATAAAATCACAGTGGAACTTACACATACATTTTTTTTAAAACTTCAAATAGATTTCTCGGAAGGCTGATAGTCATGTAATGATGTAGTAATTTTGGCAAAAAGTCAACATGAAAACGTCTTTTAACTATCAAAAGACCAACTGCTTTAGGGAAGGGGCACACATCACAGATAAACTTTCCTTGCTTTTACCACGCATTTCCACACAGCAACCAATACTATGATTTGTGATAACCATGATAATGACCCACCATTGACTCACCACTGAAGTTGCCTACATGCTAAGTCTAATGGAAGATATTCATACATCATGTGCAAGACTGTTATATTTTAAAACTTATTAGCCATTAGTCATTATTCCATTTCATCATTAGTCCATTGTGAAAATGGCCTAAAATACAATTGCTGTGTATCTTAAGAATAACTTAAAATACAAGGTAATCTTTTTTTATTTTTCTTCCTAACGGATATTTAAACTAGAAAGAGAATTTTAAATTAGTTCAGTGTCAGTTCAGTTTACATATATAGCACTAATTTACAACACGTCACCTCAAGGCACTTTACAATTCACCAGATCATACAGTCAAATTGATTCAAAGTTTTCAAAGGAAAAAAATCTAAGTCTCTAAGTTTTTTTCTGCATTTTCAAAGGACAAACTCCCTTTTAACAGGAGTCTTTCCTCTCCACTGTCGCTACAAGCATGCCTAGTGTGAGGGATTGCCTTTGAGTATATCAACTAGAAGATTAAAACTGATCGACACCGATTAAGAAGCATCAATAGATTATATAATAGATCGGCATCTACAGACTATAAGTATATATATTTTTTTTTAAAGGTTGCTGTGAGATTATTGCTGTATTTTAAGCATGATAAGTAAACACCCTCTTAAAGATTAAGACAGCAGATCTCAGAAAACTGTTACAGCCTCCCTCACTTGTAACACATAATCATATTGCTACTGATTAAAATTCTTCGAACAAAAAAAATGCTCTGTTTCAAATATTGGGCACTACAGTCAAAGTGAATGGCAATAAATAAATAACAAGTATTCATTTAAAACCATACCTAAATTGGAACAAGCAATGCTTTTATTTCATTGAAAGCAAAAAAATATCTTGCTATTTGCATCCCAGTAAAGAGTAAGTTTTAAGCATGTTAGCAGTTTTTTTTTAATCTGAAATGCAGGCAGCAGCAATCACAGGGTGAATAAATATAAAAAAAATAAATAAAAATCTCTCATGCCATCTCAATCATTCATGGGATGCTGAGTTAACTTGCTGCATCCAGGACTATGCCCTGCAGTAAATGGCAGCAGAGTTGGAATCAGCCTATGTAAACGACATCTGCTCACTCTCATTTATTACTGCATTTGTTCTGTCCCTCCCCATTGCTCGCAACGCTGGTTATCTCTACGCGCCTTGCAATGAGTCTGAACAAGCATGACATGTTGATATACTCTAAGCGGATGACATACAGTATCCTTAGGCGGCCGCTTTACACCTCCGATAGTCCATTTCTGTTTCAGTGCATGAATGAGTCGACATGGTCATCAAAGCAAGACCAGAGAGTTAGCTTAGTGAAATGCACTGTCAGTTCACTTAATGAAGAAGCTCATCCTGAAAAGATAAGGTAGACATGTCACATGTTTATCAAATATAGGCTGACAAATAATACAAAATTACTGAGGCTGACTCTGGACACAAACTGCGTCTATCCTGCTTGAGTCGCACTTTTCTGACTTCCTCCCACCTCAAGACCTAATTCTGTCTACTCCAGTAGCTCAACTAACCTGCGCCTGTGTGCAAGCTAAACAATGCTTCAATTCAGCTGCTTTCCTATTTGCTTTGGGCAAGGAACTATGAGCAGCCAAATGTCAGAAAACAGATTTACTGGCTCACTTGCTGTCTTAGTGCATCCTTGCCTTCATGTTCTCCTCTCCTAAACACTTCTTTTGGAGAATCAATTTGTGAGAGATCCAGAAACCAGGAAACATATAGAATATTTTGTTCTGTTGGTCTACTAAAACTGAATAATGCAAACATGAACTCAGTGACTTGAAAAGCCTGTTTGATATTGCATTGATTTAAACAAATGAATGTTTGAGATCATGTTTTTGTCATCTTGTGGTGAAGATTTCCCAGGAATTTGCTACATTTTAGAGACTAACGACTGTTCCTCATGAATATATATATATATATATATATATATTTATATAACAAATATAAAGATATATAGATATATTTATATATATAAATATAGATATTTATATATATTAGGGGTGGAACGATTCACAAAATCCACGGTTCGGTTCGATTCACGGTTTCGTGGTCACGGTTTTCGGTTCGGTTCGGTATATGTTGATTGTTACACCGAAATCCCATAAAAATTTATGAAATTAATGAAAAATTCCCCCCAAAAATAATGGATTGTAATTATTTTAAATGATCCACGGAAATCGTGGATCATTTCCGGATGTTTTGTTGCTTTGAATTTAATCATCTGACGCATGCTCTCTACCATCTCCAATATGGAGAGATATTTGTGCCATCGGTTTGAGCGCGCAGGAACCAATCCGAGCGCGCAGTGAGACAACACGCGCGCGCGCAAAACCGGTCTGGCGCGCGCTCAACTCTGAAAAACCCTCTCAACACACTGTTCTCGCGCTCAGTTTCATCTCTGCGCGTGCTCGAATCCGTCTCTGCTCGCGCTCGCTCGACCTGCTCTCTCTCCGCGCTCAACACCAGCTGTGCGCTCGGCTGTTTCTCCGCTCGCTCGACTCTCTGCGCTCGCAACTTCAGCAATGTATGTAAATGAACCATACCATCAGCCAATCACACCCAGCTTCTTTTCATCCAATGAAAGCATTCCTTCCTTCTTCTTCTTCTTTTCTATCATGGCGGATCGCAAGCAACTTTAAGGTGCATACCGCCACCTACTGTTCATGAGTGTGTAGCAACATTGTTTTACATCTATTAAATTCTATTTTTTAATTTTGCATTCTGAAGATAACTAAATAATGCTTTCCTTAATCTATAAACATCCTTTATATTTCCTTTATTTCCCAATAATCCTTTAAGACTCCATTCTTGGCCTGTCATTTCAACTACTCTTCTCAATTTTTCCCTTTCAGGTTCATATGTTTTACAGTTCATTAATATGTAAGCATTCGTTCCAAATACTACATCCGGTTAGATGAAAAAAAATACATAAATAAATAAAAACACAATCAGGAAAATCAAACAACTCTTACAGTTATTTTGTCAACATTCCTAAGATAGTACTATAAAATATCTTGAATTATCTCAAATAAACTTCAGTAAAACCTTACTTGAACCTGAAATATCCTCCTTATTTTTCTTTTAAAACAGCAAATTTAAATCCATATCAATAGCAGGTAAAAGAGATGGATGAGGCAATGATCTAATAACTGTTTTACTGAAGTTTATTTGAGATAATTCAAGATATTTTATAGTACTATCTTAGGAATGTTGACAAAATAACTGTAAGAGTAGTTTGATTTTCCTGATTGTGTTTTTATTTATTTATTTATTTTTTTTTCATCTAACCGGATGTAGTATTTGGAACGAATGCTTACATATTAATGAACTGTAAAACATATGAACCTGAAAGGGAAAAATTGAGAAGAGTAGTTGAAATGACAGGCCAAGAATGGAGTCTTAAAGGATTATTGGGAAATAAAGGAAATATAAAGGATGTTTATAGATTAAGGAAAGCATTATTTAGTTATCTTCAGAATGCAAAATTAAAAAATAGAATTTAATAGATGTAAAACAATGTTGCTACACACTCATGAACAGTAGGTGGCGGTATGCACCTTGAAGTTGCTTGCGAACCGCCATGATAGAAAAGAAGAAGAAGGAAGGAATGCTTTCATTGGATGAAAAGAAGCTGACTATGATTGGCTGATGGTGTGGTTCATTTACATACATTGCTGAAGTTGCGAGCGCAGAGAGTCGAGCGAGCGGAGAAACATCCGAGCGCACAGCTGGTGTTGAGCGCGGAGAGAGAGCAGGAGAGCAAGCGCGAGCAGAGACGGATTCGAGCACGCTCAGAGATGAAACTGAGCGCGAGAACAGTGTGTTGAGAGGGTTTTTCAGAGTTGAGCGCGCGCCAGACCGGTTTTGCGCGCGCGCGTGTTGTCTCACTGCGCGCTCGGATTGGTTCCTGCGCGCTCAAACCGATGGCACAAATATCTCTCCATACTCCAAGGGACTCAGAGGGGAGCGGACGGGAGCCACAGTGGAGGCTGTATGCTTTGCTTTGAGCAGCCGGTCTGGAGCGCAGCGGGGGTTGCTGACGGAGTATGAGGGATTTCGGGGTTAGCGTGACATGTTGGTCATGTTGCTGTTAGCATAAACAAAACGTGTTGCACAATGCTTGCACACTGTTGCACTTTTATCCACAACTTTCTTTCCGCCGTCATCGTAGGTCACTCTAAATGCAAAGCGGTCCCATACAGCAGACCTATAAAGTGCTGCTGGCGCATCTTCCAACGCCTGTTCTTTCCCACTCGCCATTCAGACACATTTCTCCACAACAACTGATTTTTTTCCCTGCTACACCCGGCTAAGCTGCTTCACTTCTTCTTCTTGTTTACTACTGGTGGTTGGCTTTGGTCGCAGTACCGCCACCTTCTGCTCTGGAGTGTACACGCTTCGCCTATGAGAAAAAGGAGCAGCGCATGAACCGAACGAAACACACGCGAATCGAACCGAGACAGTCGAACCGAACGATTCGGACGGTTTTCATTAATCGTCCCATCCCTAATATATATATAAAATTATTTATATATATATATATATATATATATATATATATATATATATATATATATATATATATATATCTTATCTCTTAAAACACCTTTGCTAGTGACATCAGTGAACTTGAAAGTTTTGGCGTAGAATGCAGGGGTTCGTCGTGCAACTGTTAAGCTCAGTTGTACTGTCCTTCGTAAAGACATCTGACTCGAATTGGTAAAGTGTTAATAATGTTCACAGGTCCCGGTAGCGCATGTTTAAGGCAGCCTAGCTTCTGTCAGCCTGCCCCAGGGCAGCTGTGGCTAAAATGTTTCAGGGTGTATGGGGTTATTTAACATTTTGATGCTGATGATACTCACATACATATACTGTCCATAAATTATGAAAAGTGTTAACGCTAGTGTGTAGTGTTAGTTTTAGACACTTTACAATAGTGTTAGAAAAATTCAGCCCTGAAAAGTGTCTGTCTGGTAACAAAAAGCTTACAAAACGTTTGGCTTGCATGGGAAGTGTGCAAGAACTCTAGGGATTAGGAAATGTCCTGATGCACATCAAAACCCAGATCTCAGTGAGGTGCTGCAGTTTGACTGGAACAGACTTTACATGCAAGAAACCCTTCACACATAACACTGTGACAACTGATAAATAGATACAAGAAGTATCTCTCTGAATTTAGCCAAAATTGGAAAGACAGACTATAGGATGGTAGGTTGTTCTGCTGACTCAGTTTTGGCTTCTGGGAATGTTTTCTATATATTGTATGTTTCTATATACCACCAAAGATTGAAGACTTTAGATTACATTAAAATATTAAGAATCAAAGATTTAGATGCTTTTAGGACATTGGGCTTTTTTATTAGCAGTGCAAGTAAAAGCAAACAGAGCCAAGGCTGTATAACCTCTGCTCCACACTCTGCAAAGTGAAAGGTGAGGTATTGATAGAGCAGCTAGAAAAGAGGAATGCATCCTTTGCTACTCATCAGAGACTGCAGCAGCCTGCCATCCATTACGAACCATTAGCACTAACAGTCTTCAGTGTTTCCTTAAAGGATAGCATTTTTGTTAACATCAAAGAGTAAATGATTTGTATTTGAAAGATAACTATTTACTGATTGTCCAACTGCATTTTGTTCTCAATAAGCTCCAGTTTGTTTCTCATTGAAATAGACAGAAATTAGAAATGTTTTTTTTTTAACATTAAAGACTGTTTTTCTCTGCAATAAACGGTCAATGCACCTCTGTAGATTCTCCTACTTAAGTAGACAGAGCTTGCAATTTGTTTGTTTGTTTCAACAAAAAAGAAAGCCATATAAAATTATTTTAAAAGCACAAATATTACTAACTCAAAGGACCAAGTTTGATAGCTACAAGTTTGCCAAAGTGATTGCAGTTTTCTTCAAAAGCCTGAGGATGCAGAAAGAATTTCCATCTAATTGCAAGTGCTGATGACTGTTGGCTCTGTTAAGGTTTCCCTGAAGGCAGCCAAGACCGATCAGATAACACTGTGTAAACGACCACAACACCAAAGCCACACAAGGCTTTGTTCCCAAAAAGAAATGGACAGAAAAGAGGGGGCCAGAGTCAGCTATCTCTTTTAAAAAATCTGGTGAGGGTGAGAGCAGAGGAATATCTTTGGAAGGGGAAAATCCAAGGCTGAAGAAAGCTTCACTGACAGAAGGTGAGATGGCTTGTTTCCTTAAAACTAGAAGTGACATTTTTATTCTGAGGGAACATGTTCAGTGAGCTGGTCAGCTCATTGATGCTAAATGTGAAGATACAAACATGTTGTATATGATAAATTTCAATGAATTTTGCTAAATGAGATGATTACGAAAACAAAGCATGAGCAGTGATAACCAAAATCTATTTTCTATTTTTCTTCCATGAATCTGATATAACATCTTATGCAGCAAAGTCTAAATTCCCAGCGAAAAAGGGCTGAAAAATATATTATTGTGAAAGGTTGGATGCTTCCCAATACTTATTTCTAAATGTGTAACTTTTATGTATAAAAGCTTTTTTTATTTTTTTATTTCAAGATGTCTTATTATCCTTATTGCTACTGTAAAATTTGCTAGTTTGTCACAGCAGCATTATCCACTCTTATCTGCCAATACATTACAATTAAAAGTTAGCCCTAATACAAAAATACAGTCTTAATTATCTTCTTATACAAAGAACAGATGTTTTCTAAGTCTCATAGTTTCTTTTAAACAAACTCGAGGTTAATTCAGAGTGCATTTACAGACAAAAAGAGGTAGGTGTAGATAAGAAATATGCACTCTGATAAAAAATTCTAAAAAAAATGTATAAATAGACAATAATTTGTCACAAAAAAAAACATTAATTTAGTCATATTTAAGTTGCAGTTGCATTGTCTATTTTGTTTCACTGAACTAAAAAACAAAAGAAGATGTAAGTAGGAATAAAAGAAATCTGTTGACAATAAGATGTACCTACATTTTTGTGAACGCTCAAGTAAGTTTTAGTTAGGTGATTTTGTAGATTAATGGTTAAAGGTATACCTGTACCCTCTCCAGAGAAGGAAAGTCCATTAAACGCATGCAAGAGCCCATTTCTTCTTGTGCACTCTCTGTTTAAAAGTTGCTGTTTGCCATATGTTTTATCAACATCTGTATTTTTCTACTAGAATGGCTCCGCAACAGATGAGTATAGGCCATGCTATGCTACACCATCTGATGAGCAGGAAATGAAAGCTGGAGAACTTATGTACTTATAACAGTGAATCTTAAAAACCTAATAGGTGCTAGGTGTTAATTCTATTTCTACAACAGGCTGTGTTTATTGTACTGACATCAATAACACAATGCAGTCATGACTCCCTGTATGTCTAACACTTGCACACTTATATAAGCTGTTTTTTCCCTTCTGCCCTTTCCTTTCCAACTTTCCCCCATGTCTTTCCTCCCCTTCCCTTCATCTATCTAGGGACAGTGTGTATTAGTACAGAACCTTGGCAGGTGTTTGCTCATTCAAGTGACACAGTTTTATAATGAGAAAAGTGCAAATTTCAAAATATACATTCAGCTGTCTCTGTCTGGATGCGGCCGTTCTCTTTTCCTTGACTGAACAACCCATCTCGGGATTGAATTTTTCTGTGGGTGTGTTTGTGAGAGAGATAGAAGGAGAGCAAAGCAAACAGAACACAATCCTTACTGAATAGCTTTGTATATATTCTGTAGCTTCAGTCATTCCTCAACCTCCATTACCTGTTGTACGAAGCTAAGGCAAAGCTGGCTGTGTGATATGTAAAATGTGCCATTTTCCATACAGTAATTGGCTTGCAGAGTTTTTTTTCCCCGCGACAGAGACAGAGATTATTTTCTTTCATCAGTCCCTACCTGCCGTGTGCGGTTCAGTGGGACACTGTAACCAACCCCACTTCATTAAGTCCTTGTGAAAAACAGGTCACTGAGGAGAAAGCTTGTGCTGATCAGCCCTGTAGTATTTTTTTACGTTTTTTTTTTCTGCATGTTCCTCAAGATTGAAGCAGTTGAACAGATGGCATGCTGTAAAAAAGCATGGGATTTATTTAGTTTTGTTTTTTTTATGTGTTTTTGTTTTTCAGAGGGGGGGTATACGGTGCTATACAGGGACCTTGAACTCTCACAATTGGTCACATTACCACCATAAACTTCAGAGAATTTTAAATAGATTTTTGTGGGTTAGACTAACATAAACTACTATACAGTTGGGGAGTGGAAGAAAAAATCCTAAATTTTTTACAATACAAATTTGCATTTAGCCCTACTGAGTCAATAGCTTTTAATTACAGCTGCAAGTTTGTTTACAAATTCATCTACACATTTTTTTTTTTTTTTTACTTGGAAAAAGACCACAAGCATATTCAGAATGGATGGGGTGAATATGCAAATGTAAAAGTATTTTTTGGTCTAACCTATTCATACATCACAGCTCTGGCTGCAGTGTTAAGACTGTTTTACTGGAATGTAAACCTTTGCATTAATCTGCAGACTACTGTAGTGTCTAACAGTATTCCTGCTTTCTATTTGACTTATTCATCTTGTGTTGAAATTTGACTATCTTTGGCTGCCAGGTTACCCTTGGGGATGAAGTGTTTGAGGCTACACATGTTCTACCACATATAGATTTAGCATACATTCCCAAAAATTCATGTTTTACATTTAACCCGAAAACATTTCCAGTTGCGGAGTCTGTAAACTGGACTTTTTAGAACTTTATTTGAATGACAGCTTTCTTCTGCTGGTCCTCTAGAGTAACCATGGGCCTCTTGGCTGTTTTTCTGATTAATGGTCTCCAGTAGATATCACTAGCCTGGTGGCCTTAAAGGCCATTGGTTTTAGAAGTTTTGCGTATAAAATGCACATTTCTTATGAGAAATGTAAGGGTTCAGATGAAGCTTTAAATTTCTTCAATGTTTTTTTATATCTTATCTGCCCTTATATGTGACCTTTAAAGGTGCATATTTTCATTTGATGTTATTGTTAATGTTATTTAGTTGTATCAAAGTAAATTGGGCACTTAATCAGATGTACACCCTAATCTGCATACTTTTATCTGTAAAAGACAAAGCATTTATCCTTCACTTATAGTTTGTATTGGTAACCTGAAGTAAAATAGTTGAAATTATATTTTCTTTTAACAGTTTTAGCACAGTACTTTCTTTCAGACAAGAAAGACTAAGTTGGCAACTAAAGGTAAGAAACGTATTACCATTTGCCTTAGTAAATGATATGTGGCTGTAGCAATACACACTGCAAAATGGATCAGAGCTGACATTTGCCAGACACAAGACTTTTTAAAGTAGGAGGAAAAAAACAAGAGAAATATACAGATTGTCGCTTTTGTTTTTTCAGCTGAGCACAATGAAATATGAGGATCGTATTTATATATTTTAAACGAAAAAGCCTAATGTCATATTCAAATAAAAACATGGAGCAAGGAGAGGCAAACTAGAAAAAAGCTCAAGGTCAAAAACAAAATACCTCTATAGGTGGTAAAAGCTTCTGAAAGCTCTCTCATAAAATGCATCTTTAATTCCACTCCTTTATCCCACCAAGGCCTACATTTCGTCTCACATTTTCCCCTCTCATGTTTTATGGTCCTTGTCGTGGAGAGAGGGGTCTTGCTGAGGATCTTTGGAGATTTACACTAGAGTGTTTTTCTATCAAATAGAACAATGCGCCGATTTTCAGGCCGATATGAAAGGGTATTTCACCAAGATACCTTTCCAAGGAGGGAAAAGGCCGCTTTCTCAAAATCCCAACCTCCCTGCTAAGATCAAGTTGAGAGAAACTTCTACTATCTGTTCAATGAGAATAAAGTCTGTGAGGTTTTTCTTATTTTGCTATTTACTTTTGAAAACTTTTAAAAGCCTATCCTCTGAATTGCTCAGGCACTCTTCCTCTGAATGCATCAAAGCTTTCATGAATTCATGTTGGGAAGCAGGAATGCTTGACATTCCATGTGCACACACATATGCATGCGCTTACAAGCTTACACACACATATGCGCATGCTCACACAACCATAAACAGGCAGAAAATTGATTTAGACAGCTGAATATTTGACATCTGAGGACTTGAATAGTTTCATATTAAGCAGCTCAGGGGGGCAAAAATTGAGCAATTGGCCCTTAGCTGTTCACCCATAACACTAATTTTAATGTTTAAACACATTCAATCAGTGTGCAGATGGCATTGCATATTGGCAGAGATGACCACAGGTAAACCATAGAGGGCATTTTAGATTTTTTTTTTAACTGCATCATAAGAAATTAATCATATTAGAAAAATGACACAAATAATGTAAAGAACTTTGCTTTCTACAGAATTCAATATGAAAACAAGGTACACCTATTGAATGTGCTTTCATGCATTACAGATCTGAAGCTGTCATAGCTGTGATAGTGCATTAATAAGACAGCTGTTTGGAGGAAACATAACAGGGGCATTCTGAAAGGTTTGTCATCAATAATTTGAAGCAAATCTAAAGCCTGTTTCTTGGTTAGATTTCCTCTGAAAGCCATTTTTCCATATTAGCCAAAGAGTTCTAGGTAGAATTTTGATCAGTCAATCAACCAAGAAGAATTTACAGTGCAACTAATAGAGCCGTCAAAATATTCGGCTGTGGGAGATTGAGGTAAAAATAACCATATTTATTTTCTACGTTTTTATTTCATTAAAAAAACTATTTGAAAGGAAATATAGAAACAAGAAAACAGCATATGATTATTGTAAATAAAGTTATTTTACTTTAAAAACTTTTAAAACCTTTTTTAACTGTCAGACTGAGCCTGGTTTCTGCTGGAGGTTAAAAGGGAGTTTTCCCCTCCACCAGCGCTACAAGCACACTTGGTGTTAGGGATTGCAATGAGGGAGTCAATGAGTCGATGTGGTCAACTGGTTTTCCAGTTGACACAAAATTTTGAATCAATTTGACTGTATGATCTGGTTGAATTGTCCCTGTAAAGTGCCTTGAGATGACATGTGTTTTGAATTGGTGCTATATAAATCAAATCAAATAAATTTAATTGAATTAGTGAGATATATTACATACATACTACAGTAACTGACCTCTTGTTGCTCGCTTAATACGTGAGCTCAGTCTTCTCTGTTTCATGTCTGACTTACTACAACAGCTGAGATGAGTTGGCGGTTGTCAAACACTACATAATGAGCTCCATCAATAAATGCCAGTTCCCCTTTTTCCCCCCTGTGCCTTGACCTGCAGTGGACATACGATAACGGTGAAGATTTGACGGTTTTACTATTTAAATGACACCTCAGTCACACAGACTCCTTCACTTCTGAGTTACGTGGCAAATAGAAACTAATCTAGTAAAGGAAGCTGGAACACAGGACGAGAGATGCAGATCTGGTACATTTCAAAACAAGATGCAATGCCTGGACGGATCCCACATGCAACAAATGTGGATCATACCACAGCATAATTTGTGAGGGATGACTGAGGGGAGTTAGTATGAACCCTGCCTCAATGCATACATCTAAAAGGGAAGAGTACCTCGTTTACATTTGAAGCTGGTAGGTGTTCTCAGGGATTCTTGTTTTAGACTTTTTTTGCTTGGTGGTTAAGACAAGTTAACTATTTGTATCTTTTTGTTTTTCTTGTAGACATAGATTACTTTTAATATAGTTAGAAAAGTTTGTCTTGTTTGTATGTCCTGAAAAACTCTGAGGCTTAAAGCCTCACTGTGTTTGCTTTCATTTCAATCCCTATAATTAGTTATGTTATCTTAATTGTAAACGGAGACAGACATGAATTGTTTTAAATTCCTATAATAATGTACTCATTTAATATAGTCCTGTCTTGGTGAGGTAACTTAAAGGGGTCATAGAATGCAAAACCGAGTTTACATTGTCATAGATGATTAACGATAATTCAATGGGTGAAATTGACATACAGAGAAGTTCAAACCCCATTGACACCTCCTTTCTATGCAAATCTCACAATTCCAAACTTCCACCATAAAACGGGAGAATTCAAATGAAGCCCCGAGTTGATGTAAACTTGGGGATACTGCCTTATTTGTTTCTGGTCTGTACTTTTATCACGCCCCGGGGGGCAGGGTGTGAAGTGTCGACTGCTGGGCCGCTGACTGGACCGGACCTCAGCAGAGAGCCGTGAGTCGCCCGTTCTCAGGCGGAAGAGGGAGGCTAGTAAGGCAGGTGGACGGAAGCACAGGGCGTCTGTGTCCAGGCCGTTACAAGGCCGGGTTCGGTCACTCCGTCCCCCCCGCTGGCTCCCTGCCCCCGTCCGCCGGGGTTCCCGGACCAGCGCTGAGGGCTCAGTTCTGCTGCTCACTGTAGTCGACCAAATTCCCAGACGATTCCCGCCGGACATTTTTTTAGGTATAAAAAGTAGGACATGTCCAGGAAAAAAAGGCACGTCTGGTTACCCTACCAAATAAACAATCTCAAGGTTTCAGTGAGTGAGTGCTTGTCGCTATGATGCGCCTTTGCTCGGCAGCTTTGTTTGTGGTAAACCAACCAATCAGCACACAGCTCATCTAAATATTCATGATCATACCATAAAAGGAAGAAAACCTGTCGGGCTTTTAAACAGGCTTGCATTAGGGCTCATAGAACAGCAAATATGCCATTTTTAGCCCAACCAATGTTACACACCCTATTCATAGACCTTAAGGACCAGCACCAAATACCCTATTTAATAATTCTATGACCCCTTTAAACCAAGAGCAAAATTCCAATGATGTCACCCCTTTTCACCTGAGAAAGATTTAGGGTTAGTAGTCTTTTAATTCTAATCTTCAGAATTCCAGAATCCAAATAATTTTTTACTTGAGCAAAAATACAGAGAAATTGTGCTAAACTTACTGTATTTGAGTAAAATTTCAGGGTCCTCTACCTACCACTTCAAATAACTTGCTGTCTTTTATCTGTCTGTTTATTGTTTGTTAGTAAAAGGCTGATAAACTTATTCGCTGCAGCTTGAATTTTTCAAAACATTGAGTATATAGTGTCTTCTGTACAATATCTTTTTGTAAAAGAAAGGGATTCTTTTTTTTTAAGATTCATAAGAGGTTAATATCTTATTACAAATTACCCTCTTGGTTTTATGCAACTGAATTATTCATAACTTTAAAAAGAACAACATATTTTTCTAGTTCTAGTTTCAGTCATTTTTATGAATGTTTTAAATTGACGATTAACCCTCATATTACAATAATATCTGCACATTCAATAAGGCATGTATACTGTTTATAAATGCTTCATGGTTACAGCTGTTACTATAACTTGGGCAATTTCATTATTAATGTGTCGTTTCAGTGGTAATGTATCGCAATATGCATTGTACTTGCCATAAAACAAGAAACCCTGCTATGTAATTATAGACTCGCTAAATGATCACTGTGATTCCTTTGGGTCTGATTTGCCTTTGCAGAACAATGCCCTGCAACCACATTCCAAATGCAGATCATAAAGGTATCCACAAAATCCAAGTGTATTTGCTATAGAAACTGAAAACCTTTGAGCAATACAAACAACTGAAATGAGACCTTAATGTGTAGCAAGGAACATTTTATAACCCAATATTTCATTTCCAAAACAGCCAACATAAATAATAGACCACATCTGATTAACAAATGGGGGCAAATATTTGTAGGAAGCAAGTAAGCATTTAGTTTGCCGACAGAACAACAATCAACATGAGAAATGTTGAAGCCAACGACTTGATGGATTCAGCTGAGTTTCCTTATAAAGGAACCTTTACCCAATTTGATTGAATTGACTCTGTAAAGGGTCTTGAAAGGAGGCATTGTAAATTACCCTTTTATGAATACACTTAATTGAATTTGTAAAAGCGAACTGGGAAGCATATTGCATTGACCAAGGAACAAAACGAAATTGGTCTGTTTTTATGAATTAACGAATTAAAATAAACCCAATCAGAAAATAGGTAAATGTTCTCTTTTCTGTGTTTTAACGCTATGTTTTATTTTACAGAAATCAATAAGAATGTTATGTTTCTCTCAATTAATGAGATAATGCTGCTTTGATTTCAATGCTGAAGTTCTGCTACTGTTGGCATTCACAATTCTCTCATCTCATTTCAGAGATGCTTCAACATGTCCTGTAAGTTGAGTTTAATTCATCTTTAGTTTCTTTGGGATTGAGACAAAGGGAATTTCTCTTGTCTCTAAGTTATGTAGATGCAATGTCTATTAGTTTGTCAGCTTTGTGAAGACACGTGCTCTCTGTGCTACGCATGGCACGTTGTTTCCCCCCTTCCCCTTCTCTTTACATTTGATCTCATTAAAAAAAGTATTTTACTTGCTTCTTATAAAAATTATCTTATTACATGAAACATTTTTTATTTAAATTAAAATTTTTATTTATTTTTGTAAAAATGTATCTTGTTAATTTTGAAAAACTGACCCTTTTTTGTGTCAGGTAAATGCAATATGGTTCCAAATGTAATCAGAGCTCTGAAAGAACTTAAGTCATTACTGAAAAAAGTAGTGTGTTGAAAAATGGGGTGGTTTCTACCATAGTAGTTTTTAATTAAGCTAAAATTGTTTCACTTGTATTGGCACTTTATTCAAGATAAGGTAGAAATGTAACCAGTACAAAAGAAAAAAAGAAGAGAATCTCTCAAGCACAAAACTCATCACTGCTTTTTTTTAAAACACACACACACAAAAAAGAAATCTCACACGGCAAAAAAAAAAAAAAAAAAGAATGTTTCAATGCCATCCCTAAATTGTAATAGAGATGTAGTCAATTCCTTATGAATGTTTGAAATTGGGGAAAGTATATACATATGGGACAACTGCTACCCTGCCAGCTTCGTAAAGACAGAGGTGGACCGATACAGTAAGTGAGGATGAAAGAAAAAAAAAAAAAAAAAAAAGGACAGACTGAAAATGAAAATACAGATGTCGGTGTTTAAAGAGTAATCATGTGAATAAATGGACAGCAAATTACTATAGCTAAGCTGAATAAGTAATTTCAGTGTCACACCTCAGCTGGTGCTCAAACATGATGGGTCCACTAAATGGCTCTGTAAATTTAGCCTGAAAAGTAATTAAACATAGGCTCTTTCTAGTATAAGAATATCGAAGAAATTCTAATTATGCCTCACTGGAAAATTCCTCCATCCAGGAAATAAAGCTATTATCAAGTCCTGAATTACATGAAACCAAAAGGGCAATTTGTAACGAGATATTAGCCTCTTTTGAATCTTATAAAAGAGAGAATCCCTTTTGCCCAGTGCTCATCTCTCGCGGTCTGTCAAAGCCCAGCTTAAGTTCCTCAGTGGAGAGTGATGGAAAGGACAAAATTGGCTGCTTTTGGGACAATGACTAATTTGAAATTCAAACAACTCTTCACAGACAGCGCTGTGGAGAGGATGGGAGACAAGAGGAATCTCTTTCATCCGACTAAATGACTTGGAGGTGAGTCTGAGCCCTGACATTAAACAACAACAGCCGCAAAACTGGCACACTCAATGGGCTCAATTGTAGACAGTTGTCTGAGTTAATCTTTGAAAAAGCCATATGCTTATGTTAATGTTTTATGGAGAGCAATGCAGCATTAGCCTGGACTGCATGTACCTTTGTAATATGAGACATATCCATGTATTCAAGAACATTATGTCAGCAGAGTGAGACTAGGTTTTTAGAATACATTTAAAAACAAAATCTTTTTCACATAACAGCAGATATTTGGCAAAAAGGAGGCACAACAACAAAAAGGCAATAAACAACACATAATTTACTTTATCAGTATCCATGACCTGTTACAGATAAGACATTCGAGGATCACATTCAGCAGTGTGTGTTACTGAGGGATGTAATCATGTAAAGAGTAAAATTTCTTCTATATGAGCCTCTCAGCTGTTCATGTACTCCTACATCCTGAGGTGCAATGTGCCTAGATGTTCACTGAATAGGTGTGGGGGGTTCATGTCCTACTGAAATGTCCTTGCACTGTGGCATTGATATAAGGTATGGTGAGGCTGGCCTATTGTTTCAGCAGCAGTGGTGGTCACATTTGTGATTTTTTTTGTTTTTGTCTGAATGTCTATAGTTTTCAGGTCAAGGGTAAGTGAACCGCCTAAAAATGTTTAATTATTAATAATTATCTGACCACTTTTTGGAACTTCCAGTGCACTCTAAATACAAGATGCAGCTCCAAATTAAATTAATTGCTTTAATTAATAACAAGTAATTGAATTATGTTTGCCGAAGTTTTCAACTTATAAATTTAAAACATTAAGTCAGATCTGTTTGTTTTAATTACTTGCTACTAATTGTAGCCATTAATTAAGGTTAGTGCAGAATTTTCCTTTTAGAGTGTGTTGTCAGTAGATTCTTAAATAAATGCAAGATCAAAAACAACATTTTATATTAGAAAACAGTGACATAACAAGCCAAGATGTAGAAGAAAACTGATTTCCACATCAGTTTACATATACTATAGAAGCGCATACAGAAGAGAAGTAACATAGACTCTAAAGATGCGGCAGGATTTTATAATCTACCAAATCTTCATTATTTATTTGACCCATGAAAGGAAACAAATAAAGCATGTAGCTCTGTGAAGCTCCATTTCTCATCTAAAAGTAGAGGTTTTGTTTGAGCCAGACTATACCAACTTTTAACGTTTAACGTTTAATGCCTGTTGGTAAAAGAATCATTTTGAACCTATATCTTTCAGGGGAGGAAGTTGAGGTGATTCGGTGTCCAGATGAACCAGATGCCTCTCGGATGCATTAAAGCAGAGCTGAAGTCAATAAAAAAGTTTTTTGGCAAACATGCTTGGAAAGTCAAGTTGCAAATGAGAGAGGTGCAGCAAACAAGCTACAGTATCCTCTGATCCCCTTTTAGGTATATTAAAGTGGATCCATTTTTGCACTATGATCTTCAGCAATTTTTTTCAAGGTTATTCAAATAAAATAAAAAATCTTTAGTTTATTTAAAGAGCTTTTGCAATTTATTGCAATACATGCAATAACTGTAACTTCTACTTTGTGTATGAAATTATTTTAACATAAAAAAGTAGATTATTTTTTCATGAAAATAATATTCCATTACACAGTAGCAGTTTGTTAAACTGCAAAGGCAGGGGAACTTTTAAGGTACAACACAGAAAAATACGCAGAAATTTGGTGAATTTGGAGAGCATTTTGGCTTAATCCTCCACCTTCGTCTTCCCAACAGACAGCATAGAAAATTAATCTGAAACCTCATGTGCTCAAAGGTGTTTGCAACTGAGACTTTGTTCCTTTCTCACATTGCCTGTGGCACTTGTGAAAACATTCATAATCTCTATGCTCTCATCAACATTAGCATCTGAACTCACCATGATCAGAAAGACAAACCCCTAAAGAACTCACACAAACACTTTCTCATCTTACTATACGCAGTGAGAACCATGTATTGACTCCCAATGACTTGCTTTGTTTTCAACCCTTTCTAAGCTCTAATCCTGTCAGTAATCCTAATCCTAACCATTACCAGTGCATGCCTGATCCTAACCTTAACTGCAAATAAATCCACACCCGAGTCTTGAACCTAAGTGTTGCGAGAATCAAACTGAGGATCAGCAAAATATCACTTTGTTAGAAAGAGTCCTCACTTTGCAAGTGAAATCTGAAAAATAGTCCCTGTGTTGATGCACAAAAATGAACCCACACACACACTCATCCACACAAATATAAATACACCACCAGCCCAAAAAAGGACCATTACATTTCTGAATTCTCAGTACTACCCTCTTTACTATTCTGATAATACAAGAGTCCTTGGCAAGTTTTTCATTTTCAATCTCAGAGCTCAGCACTGGAAATGCCATGAAATAGACCCCCAAGCTCAACCCCTGGTGTGATATGGAATAACCTGCAGAGAACATCAACAGTTGAATTTGAAGTTCAATGGAGCTTTTTAGTACCGCTCTTTTAGGAAAGAGGCATGTCGGTGCAAATGTGCAAGGAAATACTTTCCAGACGTATGCATCTGATTCCAATATGCAAAATAATAAAAAAAATCATGAAAATAATAAAACGAAAAATCCCAGTACAATCACAAACATGTGAAATTGACACACACAAAAAATGGCCACATATGTGGAAATGGACGAGGGAAGGCATGGTAATGGAAGAACATAGAAATCCCACGTGTGCTTAAACCAGACACTAAGAGAGTGTGATTCATACTCTCTTAAGTGTATTACACTTAAATAATACAGCCAAGAGACACACAGGACACAATTATTTCAGCTGGCATGACCTGACAAAATATGTGCAACATGTTCCATTTATCACCTGGATTTAACTAAGATGGTGTAAAAGATCAAAATGAAACTTTTATGTTTTAGCCTTTTAATCACTTCCTGACACACCCTCAATTTGTCTACATGCCACTTTGTAGAGCATAAATTCAACAGTGGAACAAACCTCTAACTAAATTGCATAGTTTTCTAGCAAACAAAAACAGAATACTTGCAAAGGGTAATCCTAAAATCTTTAAATAGACCCTGGAGAATCATAGATATTCCTCAAATATTATCTTTAGAACCAGAATAGTTTTGTTGGTCAGCCAGCATGGATGCCTTAAACAGACCCTTTTCATCCTTGGTTTGGACAGTTTCAGAATTATTTTATTTAAATCTATAAATCATGGTATGTGTGGAAGGATTTTTATGGGAAAGACAAATAATACTGTTTTGGAAAAACAAAATATAATTTGGACAACGCATTTGAACATTTTTAGCCTCACTCTTTACAATTACCATTGTTGAAGGATATTTAGACGAGCACCAAAATTGGCTTTAGCCCAGCTGCCCACAACCTTCTATATTCACCCAAGGTGAGAATTTTAAAGTACCTTGAAATGACTTTCACTGGAAAAATAGGGCATTTTGAAAAAAGGGAACTACTTATTTCTAGTGCGATTAGATGAAATACTTAATTACACAAACTATAATACTTTAACAATAGGAATCTAATTAATAAAAATCATTATTTCATTTTATTTTCAATTCTTGACCAATGTAAGAGTTGATTTTATATGAAAATAGTACTCTGCCAGCAGTCTACAGTACAGGTCAGGTTCAGTAAGTTATTGGATGCCTCCGGCTGTCTTACTCTTTCAAAATAAACATGATGAATAAAGTTTCAGATTAATGTCAAATCAGGAGGTTTATAAAAATTTATAAAATATTATCACAGGTTCTCATGTATAAAGTCAGGTTCTACCACAAGTTGTGAATTTTCCTATAAACCACAGCAGCACAGTCGTCACACAGGAGCAGATTAAAGGTCCAAGTGTTACTGATGATCCAGAAAAAAAACAAACTACAAGTTTTGTGATAAAGCCGCTTAAAGCTGATGTCTGTCAAGGTTTTTTTTTCCCACTTTAACTGCATATTTAACTTATCAACTGCCAGCCTGCTCCCATGTTAAGAATAAGAGTTTGTACAGAATCACAACATAATTCTCCTTCAGCTCATTTTAATTAAATTTAGTGGCATACGGCACTTTAAATGTGCATAGTTAATCAAAATTAGATAAGACTAAATCCTGAATGATACACTTGACAAATTAATTTGTTTCCATCACACTCCTGAATACTCAGACCTTTTTTCACAAATGCATGAGTGATAAATCGTTTTTGTCTGAGATGTAACTTTACATGTGAAATTCATACTTTACATTTTTCCTTGTACAAAGTAACAGAAAGTTTTTTTGTTTTAAAAAAGTTGAATTTATGCAGAAGTACTTTAATTTGAAGAAAAAAAATTAATATTCAAAAAGATCTTAAACAATTAATACGAAAAATGTAGAGACTGCATGATTTATCATAGTAAAAAAAAAATGCTTCTATTTGAGGAAATCTCAATATAGGGCTTTTTTTTCCCCCTTTACATTGGTAACAAAGTCTTAATTTTCAGTGTTTAGCTGGTAAAACCAATTCAACACCAGACATTTTCTGATATAATGTAAATCTAACAATGAAAGCAATCACTTGACTGTGAAAATGATTATGTGCAGGCCATGACACTGCAAATACAAAGTTATTCCTGAATGGATATAATTATTTTAACTAGAATAATAGCTTCGTATTGTGTGTAATGTCATGACGATTTCATGTCTATTAAACATTTTTAAATCTCAAAGTAGGTTGTTTTTATTCATATATAAACTAAAGTTTGGTCAGTTTTTACAACATACCTGTGCAGTCAATCTTAAAGGTATAGTGAATGATTTTAGCAAATTTTTGAAGGTACCTGCCTTCTCCACACATGCACAACCCTGTACCCGCTCTCTAGAGGTAACGCCTATTAAACTTGTGCACGAGCCCATTCTCCTCATGCACGCTCTGTTTAAAAGTTGCTGTTTGCATCGCTCATACAAGCTTAGTTTCCTAAAGGAGATTTGCAATATTTCCACTTTGTAAGACTCAACACCGGTAAGTGAGAATTGGGACGAGCACGTAGGACGGCCAATCACCAGAATGACTGAAAATTAGGAGGACCACTTATTTTTATGATCCACCTGGAAAAAGAACATCCTGCACTATACCTTGTAATATTATCCTGATAGGGGACAAAACAAAGGAATCTGACAGAAGCCATTATAGTTACAACTATTACAAAGCATTTCAAGTTACAGTCCCAAAAATGGGCCATTGACAAAATAAAACACTGAAGTCCCTACATTGTTCAAGGCAGGTTAACACCCCCCAACCCCCTCACCCCCGCTGTTTTTTTCAGCTCTGGGTGATATGTCAGAAACAGGGATGGTCATATCAATTCTCACCCTCAAGTGCTCCTGAGTAGACTGTTTCTGTGTGTGTGCCAGTGCTTATATCTATTTTCTGCGCATGTGCGCTGTGTGTGTTTGTGTTTCTATGGTTTAAGAATAAGCTAAGGATAATAAAAGCCTCATACCATCCATCACCAGATGAAAGGCTTTACAGAGTTTTAAAGGCACGCGTTTGTGTTTTTGTCTGGACTGTGAAGGCCCCTGTTGTGAAAATAGAGAACAGAACAAAAAACACAGACAAAGAAATTGTGGGACTGGTGCTTTGTTCCACTGACAAACACACATAAAAAAAGGATTATTTTGTCAGTTTATCTGCCAACACAAGCCTACATTAAAACAGGGAATACTTTGGGCCTCTTGTGTGGGTGTCAATGTGTGTTGTGAGTCCTCAACTCACCTTTCTTGTCCCCAAAAAAAAGGGTCTGCTGTGCTGGGTTCGACCACTGGAGGGAGGTGTTGTCATTATACTCCACACGGCAGGTAAGGTTTGCTGTTCCACCCTCTGTCACCGTGACATTTTGAACCAAGGGATACTGCCCACTGATACCTGCAAAGTGACAGAATGAGAAGGAGAATATTAAGCTGAGCTGGAAGGAGACAGATGCTGAAGTAGAATGATTTAGACAGATGGCAATTTTTAAAGATGGGGTTTTAAGTTGTGATTAAATCAGATCAGCAAATAAATAAAAATGTTAGAGAAAAGGCATTTTAAAAAATGTACTTGTGGAAAAAACATTCTCCTTAAATGTTTTTTATATATAACTTTTTTCATTACAGCCTCAAATTCCAATGTATTTCATCTCACGTAGACCAACACAGAGTTCACCATAGCTATGAGATAGAATAGAGTGGACATAGGTTTTTTTCAAAGATTTAAAAAACATCTCAAAACATGTAATATGAGGTTGGAAATAACCCACAGGGAGCATTATTTGTGCAATCATCTACTCACAGCTGCTTGTCTCTACTAGTGTTTAACACCCAGAGAGAGAAAGTTTGAATTACTCTTCTATGTAAAATAGCTCAAATTTACTCAAATTAAGTAGACAGCAAGGGTGACCATCCATCCATCCATCCATCCATCCAACCATCCATCCATCCATCCATCCATCCATCCATCCATCCATCCATCCATCCATCCATCCATCCATCCATCCATCCATCCTCCTCCGCTTATCCGGGGTCGGGTCGCAGGGGCAGTAGCTTAAGAAGGCAGGCCCAGACTTCCCTTTCCCCAGCCACTTCTTCTAGCCCCTCAGGAGGAACCCCAAGGCGTTCCCAGGCCTGCCCCCCCCCCGGTGGGACCTGCCCGGAACACCTCACCAGGGAGGCGTCCAGGAGGCATCCTAAACAGATGCGCAAGCCACCTCAACGGGGTCCTCTCGACGTGGAGGAGCAGCGGCTCTACTCCAAGTCCCTCCCGGATGACCAAGCTTCTCACCCTATCTCTAAGGGAGAGCCCAGCCACCCTGCGGAGGAAACCCATTTCCGCCGCTTGAACATCAACCGTGAACATCAACCATTCTCGGATTTTGTTCTTGACTTTGATCTTGGTTTTCCAACACATGGATATACTTTGAATATGTTAATTTTGAATTTTGATCTTCTATTAGACTCAGATTAGTGTGCTCTGCCACTTTTGGTTTACCTATCAATGGGTAGTCCCACGTTTAACCATGTTTATAACAGCGACACCAAACTCATCAGCGATCTTTTGGTTGCTTCTCTGATTAATCCTAATTAGAAGAACTGTCATGTCTTAATTTGTGCCATATTTTTTCAGCTTAGGTGATATACTAAACAGCACGTCATGAGATGTTTAGTTGAATCCACTTTAAAATTTGCCACTGACCAGTCTGTTGTGTTTTCTGATCCTCCTGGTTCTATTTATCTTTTAGTAAATTTACTTGAAAACCTTTAAAGAACAGCTGTATCTATAATGAGACTAAAGCTGGGCATTTAAGTGCTTTAAGAAGGAGTTGGATCATTGATTGAGTGTTAGCGGGAATTAAACTGAATACATGTAGACATGGAATGTCAGACTAATGTTTACTAAATGCCAATAACGGTGTTTATTCTTATTTTCCACATCACAATTACGTCCCACTTTGAGTTGGTCTATCACATTAGATGCACTGAAGTTGGTTTCTGTAATGTCAAAAATGTAAACAAAAGATCAGTAAATATAAAAACCCCATTGACTTTGAGATCCTCACCTGTAAAATGACCGTAAAAACAGGACATTTGGTCTATATTAGCCTGATTGGGTTTTCAAAATAAGACAAATAAATAATTAAAGGCTTAAGACCCTAATTACAAAGCAAATGCTCAGGGAGGCCGGTCAGTGATTATGGTGTACTAAATTAGACCCAAATGTTGAACACACAGGGGGTGTTTAGGCAGAAGTATTGAAACCTTAGCTACAGCTAAAAGGACCAATTAAAAAGCTTGTTCTCAGTGGACTTGGCTGGACGATGACGTGTTTTCATGCTTGGATCCAGTGAGTGAAAAGCTGCTGGTGAGCCGAATTATACATTTCATCCATGACCTTGAAGCTGAACTGAGTTTGTTTTCAGCACTATAGACAAGGCGCTGTTGTGACTGGCTGTCAAGAGTTACCCTCTAGTTGTCAGGACCCTGGACAGCTCACAGAGTTGCCTGAGTCTTTGTACTTTGGTTCCCGAATGCATGTGCGAATGTGAGAAAGGGTGGGGGACAAGTGAAAGGTAATAACCATAAATCTATCTACAGTATGGTATCATCCCTAGAGGAATGATTTTAAGATCGAGGTGAATAAAGGTTTTTAGGAAAGAAAGCCGAACTGATTCACACATTGAAAAGAAACCTTGCTAGAGGAAGAAAAATAATGTCCAAAAAAAAGCACGTTTCAGCTGATAATGAATTTCCCTGTTAGTATCAACGAGTTTCATCTGTAATTTATTGCACAGGTGAGATAAACTAACCCTCAAACTGTGTTTGCCTTCTGAGCTAGCAGGTGAGGCAAACCCTATCATTGAGGAAGCTGCGGGGGAGGATGAGCCGAAAGGAGAGACGAGCTGAAGGAAAGGAGAGAGAGGGAGAGGTAAGTCAAGGAGCATGGGTCATTTCCAGTGTTGATTAAGGCCTCCTGAGGTTAATCATGCGTGAGAGAGATATAGAGCGAAGAAGAGAAAAATGGAGGAAAAATGGATCTGAGCTATTGGAGGCTAGGAACATGTTTTATTCATGGAGGTTTCGAATGAAGCATGATCTATCGATGATTTAGAATACTTCTCTGACTGCCTTTGCTTTCTTTTATTACTTTTTCTCTTTAAATCAGTTACTTTTTTCAATTTCTTATTTATTGAACGTCAAAACATATAGCCTGGTGTGATGGGTTTTATCTGTTTTATGTCAGCAAAAAGAGAAGTTAACAGTAAACCTGTGTACTAAATGGCAGCATTAATAAAATTTGTTTCATTGTGGAGCTCAGAACACTAATCAATATGAAGTGTTTATCAGATACAATTACCTTTCTCCTCTGTGCTCCACTTTCAATTGCCTGGGAACACCCTAAAGAGAACCACCCCTGTTTAAAAGGTGGGGCAAATTACATGGCAACTAAATAAGTAGGGGTGGACATGCATTAACACTTTAATGAAAAGACTAAAGCCTGTTTTTTTTATTGACATGTCTGCTTAGTCCACGTGGTCCGCTAAGCCTATTCGCACCATTTGAGTGTCAGTGTGAATTTCTGCACTGCACACCTAAGAAATTCCAACTATGAAAACAGTTGCAGTCTATGTTAATCTTTATAGATATTTTACAATTGCTCTTACTCACACTGCAAAATATTTTTCTTTTTGTATTGTAAAAACTAGAACAGAAAGAGTCAGTGTAGAGAGCAAGCTGCTTTCTTTATGCTGATATTTGTTTGCACAGTTGTGCAGTCATATTTAAGTAAAACTGTGATGTGTTCAATTTTATGTCACTTGCTATCATCATTAAATGAAATGGAATAATTTGGCTTATAACCTTATTGCCTTGTAGCTTCCATTCTATTTTATAAACATGTAGTAATAGGTTTATGTCCAGTGTTTTTGTCACATAATAATTTGGCTTTTTACCCTATAGTTGTTTGAGGGTCACTGGATTAACCCATAGGTCTACCATTGCTAAAATTGTAGCTTCTGTTTGCATATAATTCAATGAACTAAAGTCGGTTGGTTCTCTGGTGGTAATGTGGCTGTGATTATGGTTCTTAAGAAACTAAAACCTGCTTTACACTCACTACATTTCATATCCTCTTTGTCATTTTAGAGGTCTGGAGAAGTTCACTTAAATGTAATAGATGGTAAAATATTCAGCCGTGTAAAAAAAAACTTTTGAGATAATGGTTGTACGTCTGTTGCAGGGATACCAGGCAGTGTGGATCAGAGCAGTTTCTGGTTTGCTAAAAGATTGTTGTACCAACCTGACAAGGTTTAATTTTATAATTAGTTAGAAATGAGAACAAATTGCTTTTCCAAATCTTCTTTCAGTAGCTGCACTAACCAGAAGCCACCTGTTGGCCTGTGGGTGTAAATTTATTTACCTCTAATTAGTTCATTAAAAATGTCAGCAGTGAAGGGCTTGGAGTTTAGATAACAAATTAGAATAACAGTACAGTTCTTCTAATGTGAGAAATCTAAATAAATGTATGAAATAAAGAAAATCTTTTACTTTACTACATAAGAAGCCTATAGTTATTTTTTATTCTTTTTCTTGCTGCTTAAAAAGTAAAAAAGTAAAGTGATCCCTTGGTTTATGCTTGTTTCTTTCTACTGCTACACATCCGGAGGGACTAAGGGGGCCAAAGGGGCCACAATGATGGTTATATTAGAGCTTCACAGTGTTCAGTGCACCTAATTGGCCAATGGAATAGGTTATTCTATTCTCCCTATGGCCACCCAGACCTGATTTAAATGTATCTCCTGAGGGAAGAAGGCAGCTATTCTCTCCTGATTTCAATGTCTAAATTTAGGTTCTCTTCTCACTTCAACTGCACTCTTTCTCCTACTTTAAGTTTGCTGCCTTGACTTTTCCAGTTCATATCCATTCAAGTCAGTTTCCTTCTCTCTTATTCCTCTCACTTGCTGTCACGTTCCCTCCACTGGTTGATCCCTGAAGGGTGGCATTTCCACTTTCTTTGTCGCTCATTTTCATATTCTCTCTGTCTCTTGGTGCTCCCCTGTCTTTCAAGTTTATCTTGATCATTCCTCCTTTATTTTGCTGAATGGGGCTCTATCTCATGCCAAGAGTGGGGTCAGTTTAATTGCCCTCCAACTTGACTGACAAGCCAAGGCTAAGCCGGGTCAACAATACTCTCATCTGCATGCCATTAGAAAGTAATAATATCACAAATTAGCTTTGGTTTATTTGGCTGAGTAGAATATAGTTAAAAATGGTGAAAAGCTTCCAGACTTTTATTGGTTGGAGTTACAACCGCTAGCTCATGCTGGTTGTTTAGAGGAGGTATATTGTAGATAGAACAGATATATTCACATTCGGACACCAACTAGGTTTTGGCAGAACAAACAGCTAAACAAATAATAGTGATATGAATGCAAGATTTATCCTGAGTGTGTCTTGTCAACTTCCTCTCATGACCTTTCAGGCAAGAGCAGCTGCTTCTACTAACCTTTCTTATTTAGGCATTCAAGACGGAGAGAACAGAGAGCAATGCACGCAGACAGACGGACAGCCTGCAGCTACTGACCTTTATACCAGGACCAGAGCTTGACTGAGCAGCAGAGCTGTGATGTATGGCTGAGAATACTAGATTACAGAATGGATAGAGGTAGACTGAAAATATGATTAGCTGAGTCACCTTTTAGGCTGGCCAAGCATAACTAATAATTGCAGACTTGGGATTAGATTAAATTTAAATCTAAAGGACAATTCTGGTATACAGCAAAGATATAAATTCAGATATCTTCATGTTTTGAAAATATCCACCCAATCAGTTGTATAGAGAAGAGAAGGGAACGTAGTGGTTTAACATCAAATCAAAGCTCAGATAAGGGTAACAGTGAAATAAAACATTCATATCTTTGTACAGCTTAGAGCTATTTAAACAAACTAAGTTTAACTGAATTGACTGGTACACATTATTTGATTGTAAGAAGATGTTTAATAGAATATTCAACCTTCTTATCATGAAAAAATAAAAAAATAAAAATGTTATAAATGTATGACCAAAATATCTGATATAAATATAGATTTTGTGCCTGTATGATTTCACTAAGTCTGCGGTGCATTTAAAAGAAAGTCTTATTAAGGTTTTTAAATTGAGAATTAAGAGTTAATGTTAAACAATATCTAATCTGGTTTAAATGCAGAAATGCATAAATTTAAAATGACCCAATACTGTTGCCTGTCCAGAATTCCTAATAAAAAATAACATTTGAAGGTCTGTGTGCCATATTGTAAATGTGAAACTGTGGTGAAACTGCGTGATTGGTCACTAAGAAAATGCAATGGGAAATAAAACATGTCTAAATATATATTTTTTTTTAGTTTGTGTATTTTAGTTTATTTTTGATGTTTTATTTTTACCTAATTTGTGACAACACTTCTGGGTTTAGGCTTTACACTTTTATACGGAAATGACTTGAAGAATTTGTCATAGCACACTCTTGGTATTTTAAACAATGCATATTGTCAGGAAGTACACCAACTGTAGCTAAAAGCCTTCACTTGATCCAAAATACTTTAGCAAGAGTTCTGATGAAAATTAGAAAAGAAAGATAATATTTCTCATATCTTAAATTCCCGTTGTCTTAAATCCAGAGTGAATTCAAAATCCTCTTTCTCTGATATAAAGCATTAAATAACCAAGCTCTAACTTTTATCATAGATCTATTTGTACCTTATGTTCCTAATAGAACATGTTGCTCTCAATCTGCAGGTTCACTAGTGGTTCCTAGAATTTCTAAATGTAGAGTGGGAGGCAGACTATTTAGTTATCAGGCCCCTCTCCTCTGGAATCAACTACCAGTTTTAGTCCGTGAGGGAGACACCCTGTCCACTTTTAAGACAAGATTCAAAGCTTTTCTTTTTTCTAAAGAGTGGCTCAGGTCTCTATGGTTATGCTGATATAGGCTTAAACTGCTGGATGACACAGAAGCCAACTTTCAACATTCTGCTTCATTCTATTCCCAGATTCTGCAGTACTTCTTAGTGTAACGCCTAACTCTATGTGCTCTTTTTCATACCTCGGAAATTAAAACTGGCTCAGAGCTTATCTTTTTAACTTTTTATCACATACCCAGAAAGCTATAAATTCTTGTTGCTTGAGAGTCTTTGACTCAACTTTATTCATTGTCAAAAATTGAACCACTGTAGGAAAAAGGAGCAGGCAGAGAGCAGATGCATGCAAGAAGGCTAACCAATAAAACAAATTTTAAAAGTCCATGGTTTTGATCTTTAAAGTCCTTATCCTTTTCTTTCACTATGGCTGAGGGAAAGACACACTCATTAATCCCAATAATGACTTTTAAGGGAAAATTTGGAGCAGATCAGACAGCTGGGTCTCTCCTCTCCTCTTCAGCCACACTACATGCGGTAGAGCAAGACAGCAGTGTAGAACTGTGTCTCTGTTGCTTTAACAGCTGACATAAACGTGTTTTTTTTTATTTCCAGCACCTTTTTGACCTAGCACTTGAGCATGATTCCTGACAAATTAGCTCCAGGGCAAGTTACACAGGCAAAAAAAGTTCACAACAGGTATAGTTATCTCTATATATGTGGAAGGGCAAAGGTGGGCACTGTTGATCACAATGGAATGACAAGATTGTAAAATCCCAGTTATTTAATACCTGTCAAAAAAAAAAAAGAATAGGAATTCTTGCTTGCTGTAATACTTAGAGAAGTATAATTTACCATGATGATTTGATAACCAGGGGGGCATGACAAAAAAATCCTGTTTGCTGTTGTGCACTTCGTTGGCTGACAGTGCTCAAAGTGCTACTTTGCATGTTTCCTCTTCTTGTCCTTTTTTTGATTTTATAAACCTGAACCTTTTTGATACAGCACCATGTGATTATGAATAAATCAGACTTTGGTTATTCAGAGAACAGAATACCTTCTAATAGTATAGGCTTACTTTAAATAATATAAATGACCTAATATACAAATTTCCCATAAGAGCCGTCACATATTTTCAAATAATTCTTATGACCTTAAAAAGGCAATGCAAGAAAAGGATGTAATTTAATAAATTTAAAAAGATTTTATGAGGAGAAACCTTTGCATTAGATTATAGCTAAAAAAAAATCAAACCATTTATTGAAACACTTCAACCTCTATGTTACAGAAGCATTTCTGTCATGTACAACCTGACTTCAAGTGGCTTTCTGTTAAAAATGCATCTCAGTAAGAGGACCATGAATGATATGCAGAGGGTTACATAGAACATGACAGCTTTGCCATGAACAGTTAGTGCCTATAAGGTTACACAGGTGGCTACCCAGCTGGGTCTTTGCTAGGTTTTCAGACTGACTGATTCACAGCGCGTCAGCCAGCGAGGCTGGCCTCATGATTACAGAGACAGTACAAGGTCAAGATTTTGATCATCTCAAAAGCTGGTGTGAATTCATCAACCAGGCATCTATCTTGTCACTGAGTCCTTGAAAGAGAGAAAAATAAAACAACCTCTTCAGCATTCTCAAATATGATACTCTCTCCACAGCAACTAAGTACTTAAAATATATATATATATATATATATAAATAAAAAAAAAAAAATCATAGCTAGGTTTCTTGTTATTTTTTTTCTATCATTTCCAAGAATGCCGTTTTTTTTTTTCTTTTTCAGCATGTAAACACATAATGTGTTAGTTAATTCCTGGAAGAGAAATTAACATCAAACAAGTGCATCATCTCTCCCTGCCCTGACTCTGGGCCTCTTCCTCCCACAGTGACAATTTTATCACAAACACTCTTTTTTATTTTTTTTCCTCGGGAACATGTTGTGTGCACAGTGTTGTTTTTGCTGTGACCTCTTTTTATTGGAAATGATTCCACATTTCACTTAGAAACAGGTAATTATCACTGTGAGGAAAATGTAACTGTTTTTAAAACGGGTATATCCAAGGATCAAACTTTTCTTTAAACATTTTGTAAGGCTCCTAAATATTGCTATTTAAAGGGATTGTACTGTACTTCTGCTTTGTGAGCAAGGGGCTCAAGGAAGCAGGGATTGGGAAGAGACGTGGCATTCTGGTCCAGTTCAGGGATTTTTGAGGTCCTTTTAAGGATTTACCTGTTCCTGTTTGTGCCACAGAGCCCTTCTCTAAGGATTTTCACCTTTATTTCCAGTACAGTAGTGAACCATGCCCATCCTGTGGTGGCTGATTTTAGTGGCCATCAAACTTGGTGGCTCTACTCTTAGACAGAAATGTTCTTCAGATATATGACTCTAGTATTTCTAATATGCCAGTTTCATTTAAATTTCATCTGTTATCTCCTGCCTGTATCCAGCTTTGTGCCGCTGTTGCCAAATTTATACACAGATTATATCTCAGTTTCCAGCTGTTTTTACTCATTCTGTCCTTTACTTTTTGGGGTTTTACCGCAACGGATATATTGATCAGCTTCTGCGTGATTTTAACTCTGTTTGCTTACAGGTTTTAGATGTGATTTCTCTTTAAAAAAAAATAAAATGTTGAGATGAGCAGTGTTGATGCTCGCTGTATTTGTAAAGGCCTTTATTCATGATGCACCATCACAGGTTCCATTTGCAGCTTGTTGACCATTGATGCATATCTTCGCCCCTCTATATCAAAATAATTCTTTTCAGCTGACTTTTAAATAAAACCTAATGGTGCCGACAAACAAAAAAACAAAACAAAACAACTAAACAGTTAAAGAGCCCTGGGAACACAACAGCACACTTAGAAGAACCGGCAGTTGTACGGATAAAAACTGGAACAACATCAGACTTCATGTTTCTTTAGAGATTTTGAGAAGTTGTTGAACTGACCTTCAGGCAGCTGTTAAAAGTGCCAATACACAGCTCTATCCTGTTATTTTGCCAGCTTATACTGCTGAGCCTAAGGTTATTTTTACCTCTCTCAAGTCTCTTCTAAATTATTTCCAATTATTCCTATCAAATTTATTTTCTTTATGTGAACAGTATTTAAAGATTTTCATTGATGTGTCTGGTTCTATTACTAACCCTACTATTACGCCTGACTCTCAACCAATTTTAGATCAGTTTGAACTAGTGTCACTTTCCCAAATGGAAAAGTGATGTCAAACACCTGTGACCTTCTTACAGTACTGCCCAGGTGACAAAATCCCTCCCAGAATGCTTAAGGAACTCTTCAGTACTGTAGGCACCTCTACTGCAAAGCTATTTAACTCCTCTTTCTTGAGGCGTGTCCCAGCTGCTTTTAAACATGCAGATTAGCTTCTTCTTAAAAGAGTGCAATTTCAACTAAAATGTTGTGTCAAACTTTAGGCCAATATCAAAGGAAACCTTATTTGGTGGTTGACTTCCCAGAACAGGAAAAGCTAGAGCTTCGTAGACTTACAAAGAAATTGTAAGTGGTTGGTTTTAATTAGTGTCACACTTGAGGTTTAGCACCAAGAACCAATAGTTTCAATTCGCCTTAAATCGCACAAATTTTGTGTTTCCGATGCCAATCGGCAAACTGGAAATGGAAGCTAATTTTCACCACATTCTTGAAAGAATCAAAACCATTTTAATCTTGATCTTCCAGACCTACGAATAATTTCAAGCATAGCCGCCTTTGTAGTTTATTTTAGTTAATTTAGTATCTTGATAAAACCTACAAACTGAAGCGTCCCTCTGTTCACAAAAGTGAATCATCAGTACAGTTCTTCTCGTCTAGTTGAGTTGAACTGATGTGCTGTAAACAACGGCGAGGATATAAATACTATAGGCATACTTTCCTAGTATGGAAGACATGAGGGCGAAAAAGAGCGGGGATCCAAGCAAAAAAAGGGTCCCAATATTCTTACGCACCTCGCTCTTCGAGCTAGTCCAACTTCACGAGTTGTTTTCCACAATGGCGGTCATACAAACAAAACAAGTCGTTAAGGTACCAAACAGGAAATACGCATAGTGTAGAGCGGATGTAGATTTGACCAATCAGGATGCCTCCTGTCTGCGGCACTGTCTGTGTTGACTTATGGTTTTGGAGAGGTGCAACAAAGTGTCTGCGGAAGGGGTGGGGGCACATTTGCATTCACTGTGACACACACAACCAGGTTTCTGAGTATAAATCAGCCTTAAAAAGATACCATTGTTTGCCCTGCTTGTATATTTTAGGGATGTTTCTAAGATTGTAAACAATTTTTACCTATCAGACCTATAACATAGACATGTGAGCAAACAAGGCAGAACTCTGAATACAGGTGACCTGCTGCTTTTCAATGTTGTTAGGACAAAATCTAAACATTATAATAAGTACACTATTGTTTTAAATAAAAACACGTTTTCTCTATCTAATTATGAAGTCGTGATCTGAAACATGTCAACATGACAAAAAAGCGGTGGAGGTGTGGGGTTATTATCACAAAACCCCAAATTAACCCAAAGAAGATTGCAATCGAGCTAAATACGATCTTTAACATTGATGAAAAAATAAGTAAAATAAAAAGGGAAATGCCATGCAATCAGCCCTACAATACATGGAATCTTAAAAAAATAATAATTTAAACTTCTGCTAATTTCTTTGATCTCTTCTCTGTTTGAACTGTATTTTATTTCTTTGTGTATTAGTTAGTATGACAAGTTGTGTTTAAGTGTGCATTTCAAAACCAAACCTGTTCTTCTGACAGTGATGAGATTCCCTCAGTGTGAAAATTAAATACAACCCCTGCCAATGGTAGGGCTAGCTTTCTATCAAGTGCTGGGCAACAACCACCGTAGGACAGTCAAACCTGATCTGGAGATATGAAAATAATTATCCATCATCTGAGAGGCTGTCTTTAGCAGCACTGTTGTCATTTACATACAGTAATTAGATTGGGCAGCTGTTGGAGCTAACATCACAAACCTGGCATCCAAGTGTGCCTTTGGAATCAGGTAGGAAAAATATTACCAAGCATTCATGCTGCTAGCAGTTCTTTAATTTGACTGCTTGTTCAGAATTAACAGCTGAAAGTGTCCTTTGTTATTTTGGCAAGGCTTATTTTCCCATTTTTATTTATTTATTTTCTTTTTTTTGCAGTATGTGATGGTGTTAAGGTACCAATAAACAGTCACCGAGATTATATTCAGGTATGGCAGCTTCAAGCACCACACAGCAGTCTGTATTTTTAATTGAAAATAAAACTCCTTCTACCTTTTCTTACTTTCCTCACCTGTTCTATATACAAGATTTTAGGAGCCCACAAACTAATTAAAATTGGTGACCAGACACACTCCCAGATACATGTAATTTGCCCAGTATTTTCGCCTGTGATTCAGCCACATTTATATAAAGGCCAGAGATAAAAAGCTCCATTACTTCTCTGTGTGTTAGCTGCCCGAGTTCAAACTTTCCCAGTCCAAAATGGCAAGGGATCTCACTATCCTTTCAAAGCCAAGGTCAGACATCTCGCCTTTATTACAGAGGTAAACCTGGCCTTCATAAATACTTCATATAAGGCTTTCTGGAGAAGAAAAGCGAGCAGAAGGAAATAAAAGAAAAGTTGGTGAAGATAGAAGTAGACTCAGCGGTATATGAAATCAAGACAGTAAAACGAACACAAAAAAAAAAAAGACTCTTGCTGACTTGGAAAACCTGTTAGGCGGTTCTAAACAGGTACATATATAATCAAAATGAAAGATTTTGAGGTATTTATTTATATAAAATATTACACAGCTGTGTCAACACAATTATACTTTAATTTTTTATATTTTTTTACCAACTTGTGTGTATGCTGTTTGCAGGTTTGAGCAGGTGTGTTATGTCATTGACCAGCATTATACAACTCATAAAAGTGAAATGGACGAATAATAAAACAGGATATAGTTTGTGGATGTAAAATAAAAAATTTTTGGACGGTTTAGGGAGTATTAAAATAATTACATGGAACCATAAGCGTAGGTATGCATTAGCTGCATTAAATATTACATTATATGCAGTGTTAAAAAAAAAAAAAAAACACACAATTTTTGCAGGTGTCTACATACTTGCTGGCTCCGAAGATGGTATGAATAAAATGTCACCAAAGCAGAAGTCAAAAGAATCTAACCTTATCCAGATTTTAACTGATCTAGAGGGAAATGCGTTCAACTAGATTTGTATATAAAGTATACATTACTCTGACTCGCATGAAGAGATTCATTTTTAAAGCTTTCATATGGAATGAGAGCTTGATGATCGCAGGGAAGGTTATCTTCACGAGGGAAATCAGACTAATCACCGCTGCCACCACAAACTCCCAAACTCCCTACATCAACATTCTACTTTGTGATTTTGTAATGTGTCGTGATGTGTTGACAGATACTGTTCATTTGAGAGTGATCTTGGGAAATGCTCTTTGCCCCAGGGGGGAATCTACTGCAAGATTCAGTGGGCAGAAAATGGTAGTTTTAAAAACAGTTTTTATCATTTGGCTCATGTCAAACTGACTGTACTGCAGTTCTTTTCTACTCCGAGACAGGGCCTGCAAAGTTACGGTTGACAATGCTAATATCGTCTCAAAGCTATGCTTAGATCAATCTAATGAGATATGAATACATCTAAATAAATAATCCTGTGCCTTGGTGATGACTGAAAGAAATACGAGCGTTGATTGTGCATTTGAAATTGAAATAGAATCCTTTATCATCTTTTTTGAAGGGTGTTCTGAGTAAAATATTCTGCATGCATAAACAGGTTAATATAAATAAGGTCACTGGATCGCAGCAGAAGTTTAACAGTAAAAAAAACAACAACTGAGTAAACAAACCAAGAATCGTTTGTTTGTGATCAAAAAATAGACTCATGCTTTTTTCATTATGTAAAATACAATCAGTTCTATCAATGTCTATCCCTGCCTTCTTAAAAATATTAATATAAAAATAAATGTTAAAACCAATCAAAAAGATTAGGTGATAAGTTAATTTGTTATACTCTGTAGTGGCAATTTAACAAAGCCCCACCCTCCAATCAATACATATTAAAAATGTTGAAAATAAAGCTTGTATGTTTTAAGACAACGCGTAACAACCTCTTAACCACATTCAGACATTAAAATAAATCATTATGCAGATATAATTTGGTATGATTTTCTTTTTTTTTTCTTTTTACATTTATGATTGGAATCAAAACTGTTCAGACAACTGAAAATATTTAGTTCAGCAGCTTATATGTTGTCAAACCAGGTAAGTGTAAATTTATCAGTAAAAGTTTTTACATATTTTTCAAGTAGCTCACACTAAGCTTTATCAAACAGTAACAAACAGGTTACTAATTGTCTTATTTAAGATTAACCACAAAAGCCAAGAGGCACAAGCATTTTGTCTGCTGGTGTTCGATGTAAATCTAATACCACCACATAGAATATAAATATTGGAATATGTTTAAAGATAAAACTCAGACATACTGTAATGGGCTTCCAGTATAAAAGCTTGATTTTAAAAAAGCATTACCAAACTAATAGTTTTGGGCAGTTTACTTTAGTTTCTAGTTCCTAGAAAGTCCCTATGAAGTCAGCAATTTATCATAATACAAGGAAAAAATGGAAAGGAAAGAAAGAGATAACCTCACATCTTACTGCAGTAACTTGTAACCTTTTTTCCTGGCAGCTCATTGAAGGATTTTTTTTAAATGCTGGAGAGATAAGATTGAAAACCTCAGTGGTTTTAAAACCATAGTTTTTTTAAGCCATCATATAACATAAAACTATTAAACTGCCCATCTGTACTTCGAAAAACCCAGAACAAGTCAAAATCCTGCCATCTACAGAAATGCTCAGTTGATCCAGCAGTTTTATTCTTATAGGGAAGCTTAAAACATACTTCATTCTTACTGAAACATAAAGATTAAATATGCACAACTAGTTCAACGCAAAATAAAATAAAATAAAAAACAGTGACCATAGTCCAGCAGCATTCCTTCAGGTTTTTTTTATATTTCTCTGGTTTCTAGATTAAGGTTTTGTTACATAATATTTTATGTGAATGTTTTATGCAATGTATAATTATCATAAACTGAGACAGTATTATACAAACAGTACAAGGTTTGATGGTTTCCTGCTAAATTCAATGATCCAACAATGATATCACTCCAAAAAGAACAGGGAACAAGTTACAAGTGTTATTGCTCACATTAATAAACTCTGATTTAAAAAGAGAGAGATAAGAATGAGGAAAATGTCAAGGTTATGAAAGCTTTCATGTCTGGCGAGGAAGTGGATTCAGCCTTCAATGTATGTATCTCAATTCAGTTTTATTTATTCACTGGTAGATAACACAAAATAGAAAGAACCTGTGGGGGAGTAAAAGACGGGAGCGCTTGTGTTGTATCCAGTTGTACCCAGGCTGCAAGTACCCAGTTGAACCCTAAAGACTGGACTCTGAGTCCCTGATTAAGACCCCTACACCCAGAGTTACCCATAGACAACGCAAGCACTGCCCTAAGACTGATGGGCTTAAATAGAACATACATTTTGGGACAAATAAAGATTATTATTATTTTTACCATTGAAGAGAGACTTGAATATTTGTTGTATGTTGAAAAAGGTTGAATGACACAATAGGAGATGAATTAACAAAATGAACGGCCTTTTTCCTTTTAAAGAAGCTTTACAGAACTTCATCAGCAGTATTAAGGCAAGGCCGGAACACCTGTATAAACCAATTTAAAATAAAAGTCACGTACAGTAAGATGGGTTCGGAACTTGAATAGAGCCATCTGGGAACATTACGGATTTAACACAAAAAAAAAGACGTGTTCCACAAAATGAGACAAAATGCATGTGTGGCTTAACCTTAGCCAGACAAAAAGCAGAGGATGGAGACAGTGATTTCATGATTGCTGCAATTTTCTATTCCTCACAACGGAGCAGAGTGAGTGACTGGTGTCTATTCGCCCACAGCCCAAAGGTTGCAGTGGGAAAATATCAAGAACATAACAAGATAAGAAATATGTTGAAAAATACTATGATAGAGAGACATTTATCCAGCTAAATACAACACTGAACATTTATCATACAAATTTAGTTTATTTTATAGTTAAAATAAAGACCAAGATCAAATAAACTTAGTGTATATAATTCACAAAGTAATTTCTGAATGATATACATTTCTGAATGATATACAATTCTGAATGATATACAATTCAATACAATAAAATTGTATTGAATTTTCAAATAATTATCATTTAGCTAATTTGTACTTCCGTATAGCCATTTTTTGGAACTATGTGAACCAGAAACTAAACTAACCTATCCTTTAACTTAACAAATGGCCGCATGGAAGTAAAGAAACAGATGGAACAGTACATTTAGCCAATAGCACATACGTACTCCTGGAGTGATTGAGAAAGTCAGTTTATTTTCTTTTTTTCTAAAATAAGGTATTGGAAAATTGAGACTTTGTAATTCTCGAATAATCGTTTGATGGAGTTATTCATGTGTATTACAGTTTTTTTACTTATTTAAATATAAAATGATCCTAACAGCAAAAACACATTGCAAAAACACCCTTTTTGTATTTTCAACAAATAGAATAAGTATCTTTATTTAGTTAGGAACTACCCAGTGTACTAAGTATTTTTGGACTGAATGTGATTGAACCAAGTCAGTCTGTAAATAGCACATAAATTTAGCACTAACTCAATAATTTATAAAGTAGCCATTCTCCCTCACATTGTAAGTGGCTAATGCTAAACAATGAGGAGCATTCTCACGCCGCTCAGAAAAGACTCTTTCAGAATGAGTTATTTCTTTCAGCTAGTCTCGTCTATTAGCTCACTCTGTCAACAACAGAGGGCAGTTCAAGTTTAAAAGGGTGTGAATTTAAAAAGTGTTTCATTTTATATTGAGTTTCTTTTTGCAAATAATAGCACTTCACCAGAGACTGAGCTACATTTCTGAGTGAAATACTGCAGCATTTTGATATCCCAAGATGCATCATCAAGCTTGTTAGAACCCAAACAATTAGCATGGATCTACGTAAATTCCTCTATCACTGATGGAGCAGAACATATTAGCTAATTACAATATATCTACATTATCAATTTTCGTCATGCATTTTCTAAACCTGCTCCTCAGGGAAAACAGAGTTACATGTTTTAGGCATTCTTTGCTTCAAAATAACTGAATGAAATCAAAGGAAATTAAAAGGCTCAGATGCAAGAAGGCAACCATTTAGTTACATAGATCAAATATGTTCAAATATGTAAAAAATAGGGCAGACAGTCCCCAACAGATTAAAAAACAAAAACTTTTTATTTTTATGATTTAAATACCTCATTTATTTTAAAGACACCAGTTGAATATAACTTATATATATTCTGCACTTATGCATGATAAGGAATGATTTTGCTTTATTGCCATTTCTACTATTGTGTATAAAAATAAATGACTTGGGTTTAGTTTAGTTTTTTATTAATTAACCTTCTTTTATGGCCTTCAGGCTATTTTCTGACACGTATCCCATCCAGTTTCATTTTGGTAGTCTCCCTTTATGCATTTCATATAAGGTTTTACTGCTTGGCTTGCCTCATCCTGTGATTGTCTCAATTGTTTTGTTGTTTATTTGACTAAAATTCATCAGCTTCGGGATGCATGTTTGATGATGGGCTCCCTTCTTCATTTGCTGTTCCCTCATTCATGCCTCCATTTACCTTGCCAAATTTGTTAACGAACAGGTCGTTTTCTTCTCTCTCCAGTTGTCACAATATTTTAAAATGATCAAAATCAGGCTTCACTCCGGAAAAATGCGAACAAAAAAGAAAATAACTGGTAAAATTGTGAAACAAATCCACCAGAAAATGATCTTCTACCACAACAGTTACACATTTCTATTCATTATATACTATATAGAGGTAGAACAGATTTGGACTTTGTTGTACATCTCTTCTTTTTTTATTAACAGATCAGGAAAAATCTCTATGGAACCCTCCAGTCTGGTAAGACCAGTCTTTAAAGGGTTAAGGGACTCAACAGTGAATCAGATATTACAACATAACACATGCAGCTGGATGCTGATGGCTTGAGAGAGGGCTTGAATGAATTAAACATTCAGACGCAGCAGGGAAACGAGACAACTGTGTAGTGACATGGTGAGAGAAAAATAGTGTTCTCGATTTAAATACTGTTGCTACTCTTAAGAGAAAGAAGGACCAAAGGGAAGTGCAATGTAAGAAGACAACAATGTTGGGGATTAAATAATACACAAGTGTGCAAAGTTTAAATATGAACACTTTGAGTTCAAACCCTTACAATGCCGAGACTAAATGAATGCCAATTAGAGAAATAAATCATTCACATCATCAACAGAAATGCATAGCAGAAACACTATGAATTCACTAAAAAAGAAAGTTCAATATTTATCAGGAAAGTTATTTAACTGCTTCAGACATACAGCCTCAAATTATGTCAGATCCTAAATTTCAAAACAAGAAAGCCACACATGCTGGTTAAAGAAACATCTGGAAGTGGTTACCATAGCTACTAATATTAACTGTTAGGTAGTTGGAGAGGTGGTATTGTTACATTCAGTTTACCATAAAGAAAAAAAAGATATAATAATATCTAGTGCTTTAAATAAACCTAGACCACCTCTAGAGCTTTAGATAAACGATCCCTGCTTCACAGCCCTCACATTGTAATTAGATGCAATACTTCTTGTTGAATTAACAAACAGAAAACCTAGACTTTCCATACAAGCAATGGTTTTAAATGTAATAATTTCTAAACCCCAAATACAAGGAATGCCGATGGTTATTATGTTGACAATTAAAAGTGCTAAAATTTTATTGGTAATTAAGGAATAACAAAAGAAATCATATAAACTAACGAAGGTTCTTACTCTAAAACACAAGCTTTCATTGAAATACTTGAGCAATAAATCCTATACTACCTCATTTTTAGGACCACTGTATGTCTTTGCTCTTGTGTGTATAAATATAGCCACAGTCGGGCTCGACAATCATGAGATCAGCGCTCGGTGGGAAACATACCATATGTTGTTGGATATCTTGTTCTTTTTGTTACAGCCATTTGTCTATTTCTGTCGGTATTTTCAGTAAAAAGGCTATAAACCTATCAAAAATATTTAAATTTGAAAATCAGATATTTTCACATTTAAATACCTTGATCCAGAATTATCTTTAGAGTCCTTAGTTTAGTAAACATAACCGCATCCTCATAAAGAAAAATTAACCACAAGGCATTTATTTAATTTATGACTTATATAGTTAAAATAGTAATGAATTACCATTGATATTGGTCTAGAATATATACTATTTGAATATTTTTGTTATCTCTAATCATGTAACCTTAGGATGAAGTTATTTATGAGTTTGTATATCTTAACAGACTTTCTATAAAACCCATGCAGGTTTAAAGGGAAACTTTAACTCATGTTTGTAATAAAATATAGCAGATATTGAAATGTAAACGACATGATCGTTTATATATTTAGCTGAAATTTTAAATGAAATCCATATTGAAATAAATGGGCATTTTTGAGTCAACCCTAAAAAAAAAATAAAAAAAAAACTGTCAGTGTGAATTTATAAAATATATAGCTTTATTTTCTATAAGGCAAGAAGACAGGTTGAGGAACTGAGCGGTAGTCACGACTCACCTCGAACTTTGCCTTTTGAAGCCATCACTGCATTCCCCAAGTAGAAGACGAGGGGTTGGATGAACAGCAAAAGAAGCAGAAGTCAGAAAAAGAGAAGAAAAAGAAGACAGAGCAACAGATTAGATAAGTTTAGGGAGAGTAGAGCGTGGGTATCTGTGACACATATTTAGAGACAGCTTTGTGTTTATCTTGAAGGCTAGTTAAAAGTGCTAAAATCATTGGATTGCTCAACCCTTAAAAAGAATGTCCTGAATTAGCTCAGCTGCAAATTGAAACTCTATAGTGTGGCACCTTTTAATTAGTAGTGTCACATCATGTGGCACAGGAAAGGAACCATGTTGCCTTCTGATATGTTGCAAAGCCCGGAAGGATACATGCAAATAGAAGCTTTCATGAAGCTGTTCTATTTTATCTTTCATAGTTGGAGCTTTTATTTGTTTCTTGTTTAATCTACAGATTAGAAATATTTATATTATTAAATGAAATCTGCTTCTTTAAGTTATGTATACCACTTATTCAAACTTTTTCTCAAACTTTATTTTTTGGGGGATTTGGGTATGAAGAGCCAGACCAAGTGGCATGCTTCTTGCGGACAAGCTTATAACTTATAAATTCATGTCAATACATTTTTCTATAGATAAGAGTGGATCTCCGCTTCTCTCTCTTATGTGGCCTTCATGATTAATGCTCTCCTAATCTGGATGTTTAACTTAACTTTAAGTTTGACAGCAACGTCTTGGTGTGTTTTTAGTATTTTGCCACAGATTTTCCCATTTTAGATTAGACACTGAACAATATCTCAACAAATGCTTACTATTTCAATGTTCTTTTATTACTTTTCACTATTTGGTGTGGATCTTGATCCTCATGCTTGTTTTTTATGGTGTTCTCCGACTAATTTTTTAGATCTTAACAAACAGCTGTAACCTAAGTAAAGTTGTTTGCAATGTAAGTGGTTCAAAACCAAATGATTTCTAGAGAAAACTGATGGCACTGAATCTTATTTGAGGCACTGGGACTCGATACAAATACACACCTCAGTTGACAGGTAAAGTGAGGCACCACAGTATTAACATGCAATTGAGATAACCACAATCAGCATAAAAACAAAGACTATCCAATGAGCAGCTTAAGTGAATAAAAATCATATGAGCCAAGAAGGTTGTGTATTAAAACAAAAGGAACCACAGCATTTAAATCTGAGAAACCATGCCAGTGAAACCATAGAAGGGAAGCCAAACCAAAGTCATAGATTGTCCACAGGTGTGTGGGTCTAAATTTGCGAGCAAATCTCTGGTGAATAACTCTAATGCTTCACACACACTGCTTTGCCAAACTGATGGATCCACTGGAATGCTTCCACTGAGCCTGAAAACCTACACAGCTGTAAGAGACAGCAATTGAAAGAATAAATAGGTGCCATGGCTGCAGGTTACATAAATGACTGTTTTGTTTTTTTCTTTCACTTATTTAGTCTATTGAATTATAGAAATAAAAAAATCTCCAGGTAAACAACTTATACCAGTAAAAGATATCAAGTTAGCTCTCAGAAATTACACTGAAAGCAAGTATTGAGACGTCTTTCAGCTGCTAAAAGCTGACCATGCTGACCCTCACGACTGTTGGTAATTCTTTGTTCATCAGTGAGTACCGTTATAACCTGATAGCAAGTTTCTAGTGGCAAATGAAGATGATTATATTCTGTCAGTAGCATTTCATATCTTGAAAAAGGAGAGTTACATTTTTATTCTTGCAATTTGAAGTGAATATTAAAAATTATTTGCATGAATCTTTGTTTAAAGCGTGTCTGGTAATGCATAATGGGGGCAGAAGATTGTGAAATGATGTAAAGACAATCAGATTTATCTGACAAAAAGGTGTATTGGTTTTCTTTTGCATACAGAGAAAAATTACACTGCCAGAGAATTCCACCGATTCTTTTTTTTTTCTCCATAACTTGCTGTTGTGTCAGTGGCTCAGAAGGAGAGGACCCAACAGAGAAAAAGGGCAGTGGATGTCACATTCCTGCCAGTAATGCTTTTTACACAGGACCAATGGCTTTGTGAAACATTCCCTCAGCCTGTCTGACCTCGGTCTATAGCTGCCTTTCATCGTAGTTGTCAAGGTCTGAGCTCCCTGGCACAACAGTGTCTCTATGATCTCTAAACTAGTGAGACAAAAGATAGAACAAACATATAGATTTTTTACAACTGTTTTCTCATGGCAACAGCTGAATATATAAACCACTAAAGGGATGGAGACAGAAGACAAGAAGCAATGAAAAAAAGAAAAAAAAAATACTGGCCATCTTATCCGACTTATCTCTGCACATGTGGCCCATCTCAGAGCATTACAGTTTCTAGGCAACCAACAAAACAGGTCGGTCATTTAAGCTGAAATCACATAAAACACTTTTATCCCACTCGGTTCTTACTGCATTTTAAATTACAATACGCAGAGTACTCCTAATTGATCACACAGTGTCCAGTATTCCTGTAGTAATCACTATTTATTTGGAACAGTTCCAAAATGTCAAAAGTGAGGTCTGCTTCTAAATTGCTCTTAAGTTTTTGTAGAAGTCTTCAAAGTAAGCATAGGGCTTATACTGTAGCCTCAACCTATATTTGAGACTCTTCTGTTCAACAAAAAATATTGCAGCTCTTCAGTTACCTAGTTTTGTTTACAGTTAATTGGTAAAAACTACTTTCCAGGTTAATGCTCACACTTTGTTTTAAACACCATGGAGTATTTTAAAGCATTTGTGTAGAAAATAAGAAACTGACAAGTTACAAACAAGATAAAGTGTTTATAAGAATGTTAAAAATAACACAATTAACTGTTAGCAAACAATGATGCTGAAGTTGGCATCTCTTCTAATCTTCTCAGAGGTGACAAATTAATATTAATAAGTACTATTTCACCAATTTGTCAGGACTTGAGTCAGGTCAGATGGATGATTCTACAGAGCAGACATTCTTAAATCAAAGTTTTACATTTACAAAATATTTTATTTACTACTACTTTATTACCTACATATTGATTTTTTTTTTTCATTACTTTCAGGGCAGTTGGACAACCATAGATTGACAAAAATGATCCAATCCATAAAATCTGATTTATTCAAAGCTGGACTTGTTTAAGAAGTGTACATTCATTGTGATTTCTTTAAAGTATGATTTGAAATTCATATTGTTCGCGAAAACAAGGGCTCAATTTCATGATATGAGATTATAGTACATATTTCCATCTTGCTTACATCTCATACTGATTAGGTAAAATGGTATAACATTATCTTTGCTTTGAGCGAAGTAAGCAAAGGGGGTTCATACAACCGTCACATGTTACGATCTTATCTGTTTTGCCAAGAGTTGGTAAAAACAAGTGTAGCTAATATTTGAAAAAGCTGTAATGTGATGCAACGGAGGTGTTATTAAATATCAGTTTTACTGTTTTTGATTATCAGCTAGTACAGAATTTCCAAATATGAATTTCCAAAATGTTGTATGCACAAACGAGCTCCAAAAAAAATCTATTCTAAGGTTAATAATGTGCAACTTAACCTTGCAATAAAAAAAAAAAACCTTTTTAAAAACTTTCTTTGTTTTAGCTAGATAAATATTTGCAATCACAAGGATGTGCTTAACCACTTCTTGCAGAATTGCCTAAATCTTTCTCAGAGCTATTGATCCAAGCTATGTGTAAACAGCAGAATTTTACCTGCAAGGATGAAAAGCTAGTTGTGAAACAGAGAAGCATCGAGTGGCAAGCAGGTTCTTCCCTCTCTCTACCCATCAGCAGGAAGCCGTCATAAATAAACTGTGTGATAGTTCATACAGAAGCCACCTACTGTGGCCCCCACGCACGCACACACACACGCAGGCACACAAAAACAGCAGTGATCACAGCACTCCCTTAAGGTAGGAGTCTCCTGGGAGGACGTTTGTTCTATTGCAACATCCCTCCTGTTTTTGTCCTTCTTTACTCGTTTTGTTCTCCCCCCCTCTCTTCAAGTCGCGCTCGCTCAGGAGTTTGTCTCTCCTCCCTTTTCATATTTGCTCTACCACCTTATTAACTGTTTCCTTATCTAAATCTCACTCTCCCACCACTCTCTTTCAATGCCCTCAGGCTACTTTCTTTTGCAGAGGCAGATATATTTAGAGTCTGACAGCCAGAGAAAAGCCTATGGAGATCGATGTGAGTAGTGTGCCTCTCTGAGCTGTCACATGACATGATGGAGAGTTTAGCTAATCTTTAGACCAGCAGCAGCTGTTTTTCCTGTATGTCTGAAGATCTTTTGGCCCATGGATTTAGACCAGTATTCCTTCGGTGAGCAGATTGCTGTAAAACCTTAACCTACTCTTGGTCACCTTGAATTATCTGGATATCAATTCACACATTTGTGTTTTTAAAGGAAAAATTTTCCCTACGATCTAAAAAGGCTTGTGTTATCCACTCTTGATACTTTCTATAGGCAGACAATCATGAGTTTGAAAAAGGACAATAATCAGATAAAAAGCTGCTTGGAATCATTTAGTCAGAAAAAACAATACATTCATTTAAGATTAGATTTAACAGGAGATTCATTCTTATTTTGTCTAGTCAATCTTTTGCTAAGGGCTGCAATTAATCTCTGGATAATAAAGGAGGTGGTAAACAGTGTTAATAGATGGAATCAAGCTTACTTAACTCGGCTTATTGCCACCATATTGCCTGCATTATTGGATCTGTCTGACACACCCTTGTGTTCTCACATTATAGGGAGACACACACATCTGTTGTCTTGCTGTTTAATCTAGCGTATTTGATTTCACCTTCTTAACGTGATTACAAATAACCTGTCTGTAGCAGAATCATATGCTTGCATTAACTGAAGGAAGATGCAAACATGCAGAGAAAAGCACACAACCAGAAGTTAATGGTACCCAGAGAGCCATTTTGAATAGTTTCTTTTCAAAAGCTAGGAAACCAAACAAGTACCATTATTCCTTTAGTCTAAAACATGGATAAAATGCTCTAAACATTCTGGCTCTGAGAGCCTCTCTTTATCTATAGCAAAGAGATGAGCAAGTACTGTATGGATTCATTATGAATAATTTAAACATTCCGTGATTTGAATAATGTGCAGTAGTCAGCAACAATCCTTTTAAATAGCATTCGTGTTCCAGAGTGTCTTCATACACTAGGGATTCTATGTGGTTGGCATATATTAGAGAGGTTAAAAATCAAATTATTGAGGACCTGTGCATTAGTTTCAAGCTTTTTTTTTTTCCATCTCTTGGCACAATGCATATTGTTGATTAAATGACTAAGAAGGCATGGTCTGAAGGCAGTATACAAGATCATGAGCCAAGGCAGCTACAGCTAATTATGATGGTCAATGGCCTCCAGCTACACATGCAGGGAACACATTAATGTTCTGAGCCTGATCGACTACCACTTCTTTACACTTTAAGGATGATTTATTGAAAAAGCAGCTCCTTTTGCAAATGTTGATGCTTTTGGTAAATCAGGCTTTCTTTAAATCAATTTCCTTCCAGGTTTGTTTTTTATGCATAAAAAAAAAAAAAAACATCCTTAACAAGGATGAGAATAATGAATTCCAGTTCCATTGCAAAATGCCTTTTGTGCCACTTAATAAAAACTTTAATATTTCTGGCATGATTAACAATCTAATCAATTTAGAAAAATGAAAGCACAGATGTTTGGCCAACTCTGAAGTGGTCTCACACTTAATTCCTCCAGGTCTAATGCCCTGCAGCTTTTAGATGTGCCTCTGTTTCAACACACCCGACTACAAATAGGGCCATTTCATTCAGATGTATAGGGCAGCGAACACATTTAAAAGTCGTAGGACAACAGCCATCTGGGATTTGTGATAAAGTAGCAGCCATTCAAAATGGCCCTTCCCTGTTGAACATCAACTGAATGGCAGCCCACGTTCCTGCGCCTCTCAGCAAAATCCCTTCCAACTTCCAGCCACAGGCCTTCTCCTTGGCGTGAATTTTTTTTACTCTGACTCCACCCTTTCACTGAAATACAGGGTCTGACCAGGATATGAAGCTTTTCTTTAAATCTTAATGTCCAAAAATCATGAAGGAAAGAATATTTTAGTACAAAGATTGATGTTTAGGAAGGAATTGTAGGGGACCAGCCAAGGGCCCATCATGGAAAGTGGGGACATTTTGAATGGCTACTACTGTATAGTTTTTCAAACTGAAACAGAATTTCCTGAGAAATGACTAATTAGAAACTAATTGGATCAAATTACTCCTATTATTAATAAAAAAAAATGGAAACAGCCTAGCGTGTGCTGTCCATTCCTAGGTGTACATCTGTTGATCAATTATCAATATCTGTTTGCTGTGACTAGAAGGGTGCTGACTCAAGCAGGCTAGGCCAGTGCTAAATCACTGACTAACTTAACAAGCAGTGAAAAACTTGAAACTAAGATAAATAAATTCATTAGATTTTTTTTTTCTGTCAGTCTTTGATCCTAAAACTTGAAGGTAATCTGCCAATTACCCACAAAAAACAAAACAACAACGACGAAAAAAAACATGCACCTTGACAATCTGCAATTACTCTATTTAGTGGACTGCTCAGTGACAGTGGCCTGGCAGTTTTAATGTCAAGACATTTCCTTTTCCAGCGTTTGTGTCAGTTCGCTTTCTAGCTGTTCCTTCACAAAGGTCAATGTAACAAAGTTCCAAAAAGAAAGGTCAATATGTGTACAACTACACACACACACAACAAAACAAAAAAACAAAGCAAGAGCAAACAGTTTTGTAAAGCAGTACCTAGTGTTGCTGTTCACAAGTACAAAACATGCACATATATATCATGTACACATGGAATTATTTTTTATTTTTCACAAATAAAGGCCTACAGTGCCTTATGTCATACCCTAACACTCCAATGCAACCACTTGCCACAATGCTGCATGCATAGCAGAGCAACTGATCTTCTTGATCTTCCTGTAGTAGTTAGATATATCCTAATAATTAGCCATAGAATTGTTAGAAGAATAGGATGCTTGAAGCACTATTCTGAGACATTAAACATCAAAGATAAAGTTTTTCAAGCTGGGAAAATACATGTAATTATATATTTATTCCTCACTCATTTGTTATCATTCTTTTAGGTGTTGTTAAACACCCAAATCTTCAGGGGAAGCAACTTTTCTCAAAGAATATATAAAAGGAATAACATTTTCAGTGACATAAATCACATGTATTTTATATCACAATTTATTTAAAAAGAACAAAAAAGTGAAATGTAGAAACAGGAACACATGTAGGACCATTGACCTAAAACTGTATAAGCATTTACAATATGTGTATAATATCCAATCATGCATTAAGGGTTATTTGGGGAATAAAGTCTGTCTTAACATGTTTTTAATTATTTCTTATTTAACTGCTCATTTAACCATTTAAAAATAAAAATGCTGTAAATATGCAGGCTTATAAATTGTAAAATGCATCCGATGGGACTGGCAGAACTGCAGGCAAAGTAGGACTAAAACAATTACCGTGATTATTATAATCATTGATAATACTTGGAAAAAAAAAAAAAAAATTAATGGAGCTAACAGACTTTAACACAACTGCTGAAGAGACAAGCGACATAGTAATTAGGAGTAATTAAGCCAAAACATGTGAAAAAAATCTACATAATGTAAGATGAAAAGCCTTTTATTCATGCTTTATCCAAAACTCCTCAAATGGCATTTCTAAACATTGAGTCTATATTAAATATTTTATTCATTTACAATACAGTTAGGCACAAAAATATGCAATAGCTGTTTACGGTTCAAACAGCATTAATTGGGGTCTGTTAATTTTATAAGAGTATCTATTGTTAGATTAATCAATTAACAAAACAAAATATAGCTGGAATATTATTTTAATATATTAAAAACAAATCTATAGTTGCAACCCTGAAGAAAAGGAAAGTCCAATTTAAATTTGGCATGGCTTTTAATGACAAGAGTGTGTTGAATGTAGACGTATGCAGCAAAGAAATATGGGGAAAAATTCATATATCTATAGGTCACTGTGGAATTGCTACTTGATTTTTTTTTTTTTTTGAAAATGTTTGAGTTTAAAAATTGTGAGAAGAAAGTAAAAACAAAATAAAAAATTACAAGTCCCTGGCAAGCAAGCAAACAACATCAAAGAAATCTCTAATTTCCCACCAAAACACAGAGATAGCTAGCTATTTAGAAATCTCAAATAACCTAGCATGCATATTTGCCAGAGCCAGTCAAATTAAAGTGTTTGCCTTCATGAATATACAGAACATAAGTTAATCATAAAAACATGTAAAATCATTGGAGGATTCACTATAACATGTTATAATGTGCACTCTATTTCTAAACAGAACATTTCTGTGAATCAGTGTTATGTTAGTGTTATATTATCTTATGCTACATTCACACCACACACGACTGAAGCAGCAGAAGCAACTGGTTTACCGGCAAAGTCAATGCTTGACACGCATCAAAAGATCCTGCAGCGTATCTCGATGCATCTGAGCAGCAGGAGCAACGCCTCATGAACTTCTGAGCATCTGAGGCATGTGATGCGCTTCACAATCAGCAGCTGCTGGAGTTTGAAAAATTTAACTTTTGCTGCTCAACGCGCCACAACAACCAATCAGAGACACAGCACTGCTGATGCAGATCACTATGATCACTGCTCTGAAACTGTTTATTAATGCCTAAAAATGTCAAAACCTGCTGGCAAAATGCAAAATGTGTTAACTTGTATTATTCTGGTGCCACATGGCTGAAAAACGCTAACATCTACTTCCACCTGCTACGAACGTAGCAGAAACCCCACAGCTGCTGCTGAGAATTCTCAAAGATAGGGATCTGAGCCAGAGGCGGAGCTAGAACATTTTTATAAGGGTGGCCAGGCAGTAACCAATGTACACTGAGGGGGGGCAGAAAGTGGGTAGGCGGAACCTCAGAGTCGGTCTACACTGATCCAACAGGAAAAATAACAAGCAAAACATCCATAAATAAATAAATAAAGACTAATTATACTTTCCTACAGCCTTTTTGTAACAAATAGATGCATATATTTAAACATCCGTACTTTCTAGATGAACATCTTTTCCAGTATCATTACTCACCTACTTTGATCAATAATCATTATGCATAAAATTGACATTTACAAGTAATATCTGCATAAATTGATTATTTAATACGTTTTTACTATAATAGTTATCTATGATTTCACTGAAGACTACTTGATCATTTGCCGAGACGCATCATTTTCTCTTTACACCATATAACACAAAATCTAGATCTGAAAAGAGCAGGAATTCTGTTCTTATCATCTTTCATTTTAGTACAGCGGTGTGCATAATTAATTTATTAATTAACAACAGTAGCTACGTTTACATGGACACAACTAATCGGATTGAAGGCCTGATCAGATCAAAAATGTTTCATGTAAACATGTCAGACTGAAGATTCTAATCCGATTCGGTCCGATCGGATCTAAATTTAATTCCGAAAGAGAGAGGTGGTTTTTGCCGATCGCCATTCCGATTGGCGTCCATGTAAACACCCATTCGGATCTTAAGAGTAAAATAATCTTCCCTGCGCATGTGTGCGACATCAGCGTGACGTTTTTCCGCCTTGTCAACAACAGGAAACCACCGGTCGCTCTCGCTGTGAACAACATGGCGGGAGGAGTCTAGGAACGCCGACTTATACACTCAAGTTCATTTAAAGCTGCAGGAAGCAGGAATTTATCCTCCTCCTCTTCCTCTTTTCTCTCTCCACAGCCCACTCGCTCTCCCACGCCGGTTCAATCGCTCATTCTCTACATTTTCTCTCGGACATTTCGCTGCCAAGCGCTTTTTTCCTCCTCTCTCCTTTTTTCTTTCCGCTCGCTCCGAGCGCATCGTTTGTCAGGCCTCCCAAAAACCAGACGCAGACAGAACTGCCAAGTTTGGCAGGAAGTTCTGCGCATGCTTAAAAGATTTAATCTGATCCAACGCTTGGTATATGTATACACACGTCATGATCGGATCATTTCATTTAGTGTCCATGTAAACGGAGATTTTGAATTTCCGATCAACCAAGGTTTGGATCGGATCGGGGAAATTTTGCGCATGTAAACGTAGCTAGTGTTTTTCTTGTCAAGTAATTGTTAATGTATGAAAAATTTTAACTTTTTGAATATTCCACTTTAGAGTATTACTGCTGCCATCATCTGTAATAAAGGGAAAAAATGGTAGGGGTGGCCACAGGGGGGCCAATGATTGGTTAAGGGGGGCCATGGCCCCCCCTGGCCCCCCATCTAGCTCCGCCCCTGATCTGAGCGGCTCCAACAGCAATATAATATCTTGAGGCAGGATCATAATCTTTATTAACTTACTACACAGACAATGTTTTAAGGTGGACTTTCTCGCTTCTAAATATATTAAAACTACTTTTTATCAGCTTATCACAGCAAATATAGCAAAGCCGCTTTCTGTCATTGAATACAGGAGCAGCAGAAGCATCAGGCGCATCTGGACACACTTTACTGGACGTGCTTCAGGAGCACCAAGGATGCACTTGACGCATGTCTGAACTTAATATGGACAAGCTTCAAAGAATGAGGTAGCAGGAGCTTTTTTGCTGCCCAAAGTTCTTGTGGTGTGAATGTAGGATTATAGACAATGTCCATACATCTGTGGTACTAAAAAAATGAGGAATGAGGAGCATTGTTGAGAGAAAACTAAATAAAAGTTTTGTTTTTGCTTTTTTATCATAATTTCTCCTTTTTTATTCACAAAAATATATAATATGCTATTTCGAAAATGAAAAAAAAAACTGAAAAAAAATTACATTCATTTAAAGGAAAAACAAGGAAGAAAAACAGTTCTCTACACCTGAATGTACTGAGATGCTGATAGATGCAATGTCAGAAGCTACTTCTGACTTTATTTTGTGTGCCTCTAAGTCATCTTAGGACATAGATCCTAATTACTTTTTTATTTCACACAGAGAGACCTAATTCTCTCCTCCTCTCCCTGCATCTTCTCCACAAAATGGTGATACCTACCATCTGTGTGCAGTGCTTTTGCGAATTGTTGCTGCCTCTCTTATTGGTGACATCCAGTACACATGCAAAATCCTCCTTTAAATAGGGAAGTTCACATCACTTGTTATTAATTTTGCATCAAACTTTTATACAATGCCAACAACAAAGACACAATTGTATAATTTTTTCTTTGCGCAAACAATTCAGCCTTACTTAGGATTTTAGTTGATGATGCCTACAGTCTCTACAACATGTTGTGCAAAATTTAATTTATCTTGTCTGAGTGAAAATCATTTTAGCTATTTGAACCATTATGTCATTTTGTTATATGTATATATCTGAAACATATTCCTGTTTCGTTTTGGTTATGTGCATGTCCATCAAATGTACGCATGAAACTTTATTCAAATGTTGGTAAACCATCAGTGCAGGACGAACCTCTCTGTTCATCAGTGCAGTCCAGGAAGCATAAATGGCTTAGTAATGGTTTTGTAAATTAGACAGATGCAGCTTCTGGTGTGCTCCTGTTATGCAGGGGAAAAAAGATGCCCAGTATGTTATGAATCGTGCCATCATTTCATTTTATCACCTTATATGCTGAAGCTGTACAGAAAATACCTCCTCCCCATGATAGCAAGACTTTGATCAAAAATGTGTCATAGCATTTTGCTTGAGCTGAATTATTCAAAGGTCAGTGAACAAAGCTGTGCTTGTGCTGGGCTGCCTTACAAAGGGTAGAATGATGGTAAATTGGCAAAGTGTTCACTGTGTCTCCATGGGGAGCTGACCGCTGAGCCTCCCCCTCAAGGGAGCATTTGGCATCAAACAGCGCAAGCTCCCTGTGATTGCTACTGCTTCAGTCACGGCTAGGCTGTCACTTCCAAACCATCACCTTTATAACCTTTATTATTTAGAACATTATGTTGCTACAGCTTTGAAGCACGTAAAGAAGAGATAAGGCTTCTAATTGAAAAAATCTTGCCTTGCTGGTTGTTCACAAAATGAACTTTGAATGTATTTTCAGTGTCTAGCAAATATATAACGACCCCTTAAAATATTTTGTAGTTTGTAATGTTAGAGCCATAGATTGAGCAAAAGGAAAGTTGATATGTTAGGTCTGTTAAAAAAAAAAAAAATCAGCATATTTGTATTCAGATTCATTTTCTCCCTTTATACACATGTATAGCATTTGTTTCACTCAAATCACCTCGTAACTTGAACAATTGATACAGCCTGTCAGGAAATATCCCTTTTGCCATATGCAGCACATGTGGGAAAGAAGGTGCTCTGAATGGGAGAGAAACTGTCTGGGCGACATACAAAGCTCTACATGTGGTGGAAAATTCAAACTGTTCATCACTCTTGTTTATTTATTTTTTTGTCCAGAATGCATAGAATTCATCTGTCCAACTGTACACATCTATTAAAGCATGTTTGTATTTGAAAAGCGGAGTTAGAATGAGGTTTTAGTAATGGAAATATTTGTTATGACATCATTTGTCATGGTCCTGCCAAAGTTACTGTAACCTAAAACAAGTGGTGGTGCAACTGGAAATTAAACAGAATTTCAAGCATGTATAATAGCTGTTATTATCATTTAAGGATTCAAGTCCCAGATTATAGCTCCCCCAATAGCCCTACATGACATATATCTTGTTCATGGTACATCAAGAGTTCTTAACTTTAATGATTTAAGTATTGCCTCCTCTAAACATAATGTGCACCATCTCAGACTTATTCTGATTTCTCTGTGTGGATAGGATAAGAACAAGCTTCAGAGGTGGTGTGGAAAGTAAAGAGATATCAGGGAAGTATGAATAAGATAATGTTAACCTTGAGGGTTTGTGTAACTTGTGTACTGTATCCAACAGCCTTCATTACACTTGAACAGCTTCCATTATTCATGTTGCGTTTCTTAACAAAGCTCAAGTAGGTGTTTGAGTGTGGGGGATGTGGATTCATATTTATTAATAATGCAACCACCATATACAGAAAAAAAAGAAAAAACAACAACCACAAAGACAGGCAGGGATGTGCAGCAGAGCTTGTGGGCAACTCTATACACAGGTTTCCAACAGGACTCAGCTTCTAACTTAATGCTGTCTCTGAAATAAAAATGCACAAAGCAAAACCTCAGTAGGATGTTTATACAATACATTTTGGAAAAGGCCACAGGAGTTATAATTCAGTAGCTTGCAAAAATATTGTTACCTTTGATCTTATTTATTTTTTTTCAGAGATCACAATCACAGGCAAATTGAAGAAAAAGTAGAGCTTACTTAAAGAAGAGGTATTTGTTGGGTTCTCCATTTTTTTCCACAATTATAGATATAGTGTTTCATGCCTTGTATTCAGCTAGCGTGGGTCAATATAATATAAAACCTCCTTTAACTACAAGTTAAGCTAAATTACTTCAGGAAATGTGTCTAGAAGGTTCAGATACAAAGAGCCTGAAATATTTGCTTACACTTTAAAGCATATTATAGCTTTCAGATCATCCTATTTTGTTCCATGAACACACACAACTGGCTGTGGGTTAGGGCAACAAATGAAAGGGTGAATCAAGTTGGAATCACGGTCCAACTTGTAACTACACACAAATTTAATAGATTTACATTCATTAAAAAATATACTAATTTATTAACGAAAATGTTCCACTCCAAGTCAAACATTTCATATTTTTTACTAATTTATAGTTCACTTTGTTTAAACCATGGACATTTTAGGCATATTTTGGGGGGCTGAGTCCTCCCAAAAATGTGTTCAAGCCCAACCAAACCAACTAACCTCTTCATTGTCGGATCAGCTCTGTTATGTGCTTCGGGCACATTATGATTTTTGTCTATTTCTTTTCTTTGTTTTCTTACAGACTTTAGTTGAAGGATCTTTTGTTAATATATTTTGGGATTCTTTTAGCGAGTTAATTATGTTAATTTGTGGTGCTGTCGTCCGCCTATAAATAGGCTGGCTTTCAGCATGTTGACGCGTTCTTTTCCAACCTCGTTTGGACGCTGCTTTCCACCTGCTTCCATTTGTTCCATCGTGCGCGGTGCGCACTTGTCTTGTCGCTGCGGCCTGCAGCGGACGTTCCAGCCTGCCATGCGGTATTTTTGTTAACTGTTTCTTACTTTTTTTTTGAGGTTTTTGGCCTGGCGGGACCGGTAGTCCTGTTTTCGATTTTTCTTTTGCTTAGGTTATTTTTGGCCTTTAGTCCGGTACCAGTAGGGGCTTCGACGGCCCTGTATAGGGTTGGCCCCCTGCTGTACCGTTTTATTCTGTTTGATCGGCCTGCCAGGTCCAACTTTCTGTTGTTACTTTGGGTTTCTATTTTTACTTTTTGGGGCACGGGATTTGAGGGCCTTTAACTATTTTTTTCTCTTCGCAGAAAATCTGAAGAAGCCGAACCAAGAACAACTAAAACGGAGAGAATTGATAAATAAAATAACTTTTTTTTGAACCCTCATCTTTTGTCTCGTGTCCTCAAATATGTTGTGTCCTTGGTGGACGTAACAAGCTCTTACCCCCATAAGACAATGCAGTCATATGGTGCTGGTTACGAAGCTGAGAACTGCTCTACTGGTTGCAGCATTGTTGCCAACTTAGCCTCTTCTCAGATCCCTGATGAAACATTTTTTAAGTGATTGGAGACAAATGTACTGTAGTGACTACTTCCTGTTTTATTGTAAACTTTGGTCACGTCGAAGTATCGATGGCTTGAGTTTACCCTCTTCAAAAAGACGTGAGTGAGTCCCTCCCTTCTCCAAAACACTGAGAGCGAGACACAGCAGGCCCTTTCTGCAGTCAAAGAGAGAAGAGAAACTCTCTCTTTTCCCCATTAAAAGGTAGTCACACATTTCCATGAAATGTAAATATATCATTTAGCTTTTATTTATATAGTTTGTACCTGTTGCACTGAAATAGATGCTCCCTGCATTTAATTCATACACAGCCTCATCCACTGTGTGCCTCTCTTAATTGTCTTCAAGTTGAATTTGATAACCATATGACTGGTTTATGTATCTTTAATTAAGGTTAAACAGATTCTATTGAATTCTAGAAAGTTTTAGCATTTTTAGTCACCTTCTGCCTGCCAATGTTGATTTCCCTCTCTTATTGCTGGATTAAAGCACAAATATGCAAACTATATGATTTCTTGGCTGACACTTGGTACTGTAGTTTAAGGTTTGGGCTGGAAACATCAAGTAAGTGTTTTAAGTAGGCTACTAACATGGGAATTTGCTGCAACTCTGATATTTCTTTCATCTAGCGATGAAAAGATGCCTCTATGAACCAATGCATACATAGTTGATTTCACTGCAATATTCTAAGTACTCATGTTAGCACTGGTTATTGCAGTGTTTGGTGATCTACCAAAAGCACAATCTATCATGTTCCGTTCGCTGAGTTAGGAATGAGAACATAGCATAGCCAGTGTAGTTCAAAGAAAAATTATGTTGACATAAGTGTTTTCAAATAACCTATTCTCTAATATACAGTGGCAGTCAAAAATTGGTCTTAGGGTTGTAGAGGTTCCTGAAACCTTCTTAACATGTACATCAGGCTTAAAAGAGAAATTCAGGGAAGCAATAGAATGTATATTACACATACCTAAACCGATGACCCAATTATGAGGGAGAGAATTGTTATTCAGCTGAAGGTTAATGCCGATGGGTTATTCAATTAAAAACTGGTTAGTGACTACTGAAACAGAATGACCAGCACTATCACTTTCAAGCAAAATAAATCCTAAACTTGCTGCATACCAACTTTTATTGTTGTTGCTATTTACATTTAACACTTTTACCTTAAATGTACAATTCTTTTAGAGACTGATCCACAGTATGAGTAGCCTCACTGATAGAAAACAGTCTAGAAAAAAATAGAATAATCCTTAGAAATATCTTTCCTGATATTCTCACTCGGGTGAAATCTGGGTTGAGCTCAACATTACCTTTTACCTAGGGGTTTAAGACATTAATAATTCAATTTCATGCCTCTCATTACTGCAAAACAAAAGAAAATGCTGTATTCAATTACCAAAGACAAATTTAAGCTCATCTGGGTCATTCCGAACAAACTGAAGTGAAACTGATTCCATTTAACTGTTGCAATTCAATGAAGCAGATAAATAACAGTGGTTTGCTTGTCTTTTCTGCCCCTATTCAAAATAAATATAGCCTCAGCATGCACTTATTGTTGCTCTACAGTTCTGTAAGCATGAGAGAGTCTGGAAAAAAAAGGGAGTTACTGGAGACCAGGAAAAGTACCAGTCATGTCTCTACAAGAAAAATAAATAAATAAATAAAAGCTGATTTTTTATTCAAAAGGATTGCTCTCTTTTAATCTTAGACTCATCGCCAGGTTTTCCATTGAGCCTTGCTTTCACATATTTTTCCCTACCTTCCTGTCTTTTCCAGCTTTTGCAAAGGTGTAAATTGGATGCAGACAATTTAACATTACTATCCAGGGAGCCGACACCATCTGGTAAATGTCCGTCCCTCACACCAAGTGAACTGTAGAATGCATCCAAACCTCCTCTAAATCACCATGCACATCTGGGTGAGGAAATGATGCTGTGCACTTTGATCAGCATTGTTTGCATGTCTTTTATATTACAGTTTCATCAAGGTGATCAGTACCAAATAATATAGTCTTGATACTTTTTTTCAGTACAACAAACAAAAAAAATCACAAGTTTTTTTTTTTTTTTTTTTAGAGCAACACATTACAACACTACAATTTTTGCTTCTGTGATGTCTGGCTCTGCTGGTTAAGACTAAGAATGTTGTCATTTCTGACAACATTGTGTCCTAAAGTTACTACATGTAGTCAACCTCTACCATGCCCTTACCCTACCTGTGATTCATTGGGTGAGGGATTGCCTTTGAGTAAATTCGTTGATGCAATCAATTGGTTTTCCTTAGATAGAAAATTCAATTAGTTTTACTGTATGAACTGGTTGAATTTTCTCTGTAAAGTGCCTTGAGATGACCGGTTGTGAATTGGCTCTACATAGATACATTGAATTGAATTGTCTTTCTTTGTTTGTCTGACTATCCATACCTCCCCCAGTTTGTTTTTTTTCCTTTGTGTCAATTGCTCAGCCTAAATACTAATTCTTTTTTAAAGCAATTTGGTCTCAATTGTACTTTGGGACTAGGCTCTGCCTCTGTTTGAATTGGAATTTTGTGAACGGACTGTATTAAAGGATTGTTGATATTATGCCTATGTGTATGGGTCTTGCATTTTAGTCCTCTGATTCTTACTTTATAATAACCTTGCCATTAAAGTACTTGGGTTCAATTGTTGCACTGTAATCTACAAAAAACAAGTTAACTTGTCCATTTGCCTTATTTCTAAACAGCAACTCCTTTATTTCTGCTGCTGTTTAATAACAAACCCAGAATCTGTGGTAATTTTTTGTGTATCAAATGTCGATGATGTAAGCAGGAGCGACTCCTACTGACATCACATCTCTGCGACAAAGTTTACTTAAGCAGCCAAATCCATCCAAACTGTCTCTGCCCTTTGGCCTTCCGGCCTCGAAAGGGGAGACAAAAGCTGGTTTTCAGCTGAAGGCAACTTTGAAGCCACCAAATCTCCTCCACAGAAGAGATAGTAGCCCTCTTCTAAGGCCACTGTGAGTGACAAAATGAAGCCTTTCAAAGTTTTATCCTGTCGTTTCGCCAGAATAACTCGAATCTCTTTGAGAGCTGTGCTGATTGTGTATAATGATTTTCCATCTGAATCTAAGATATTTTTAGAAGAACACTGGTAGTGAACAAGCTAATAGTATCTGGTTTGTTTGTTGGGTTATCTGCTCAGGTAGCTTGCATTCAGTCAGTTGTTTAGCAGGCATTCTAGTTGTAGTTTTACAACTGTATATTAAATACAGTTTTTACTTAATAAAAATGATAGAGTAGTAATTCAATTTTGATGTAAAAATCAACTGGTAATCAACATCAGTGGGGAAGAGAGCTAAATTTATAACATTGTGCATCAAAAACTCTGAGAACACTCCAATTCCTTCAGGTCAATCTCTAAAGAAATTGATTAAAAATGAATATATAGAACTTTAACGATATGATCTGTATAACTGAAAACTTGATAGAGTCATAAAATCTATATGAAACCTTTGCATTCCTTGATTCTGGGATTAAGCCCATGCCTACACCTTTCCTATCAAATACTAATGAATGTTTCTGCATATTCATAAATATAACCCAGTTAATGCAGTTCCATGAGATTCCAAAAAGAAACTCAACCAAAAAAAAAAGAAACCCAAAACAGTAATTGACCAGATCCTGCTATGATACACACAAATAATGAGGTGAAATACCTGCGGAGATTTTTGAAAAATGATTATGGTCCTCTCTCCTGCTCTCTTGTCCTCCAACACACACAGCTGATTAGCAGTTGGCATTTCGTCTTGGCCGTGTTCAAAATGAGCATAGCAACATTACAATCTCAAAGAGGCTCTCCTTGCCCAGTTAATGGTCAGAACACAATGGCTGCTCAACCACTTGATGGATCATTGAGGGATTATGTGTTATTTGGCATTGTGCCTTTATGGTCACTTCACTTGAGTGAGTGTGTAAATGTACGTGCGTTTGCTTATAAATGTGTGTGAGTGTGTGTAACAGTGAGGCAAAGGCCCACCTTACCTTGCAGCTGTGAAATCCTGCAGACTTTTTAATTCTAGCAGTACTGCCAAGGACCTGCAATGTCATATCTATCAAAGCTGACTTTCTGTCAGGGCCAGACAAAGGTGTTGACATCTCAACACCACACAGTGAGTGAGGAGACCATTTAAATGTCAGTTACCTGACACACACCCATGCTCTCATAGATGGGCGGTAGCCAATGATTGTCAGTTGGTAACTCAGGCAAAAGGCCACTGCATATTGAAGCCAGGAAAGAGTCGTCCATTGAGATTTAATGAATATGGTTTTTTTTTAATCCTTTGAGGCGAGTATTCAGTTGGTACAATCAAACCTGTCAACTGTGGCAAATCAGAAGTCCTTCAAATTATTCACACTACCCTACTGTATTTCAAAGTGCCTTTTTAAAAGTACCAAAACACTAGCCAAGTAGCTCTGCAGGAGGAACATCTGAGTCTTAAATCTGGTCAATTTTACCGGTACAATGTGGGCACTTACCAGCTAAGGAAATAAGTGTTCTTTCTTTCTGGCACAATGAGGAATATCTCAATCCAAATCAACTTCATGACAGAGATTTTTGAAGGATTCTTAAGATGACAGCTTTCAAGGTGACAGGATATAAAAACATCAGCCATACAAATCTTAGGCCTTTTTTTCAAATGGTCAAAAATGAAACAAAAATTACTCAATATTTTTGTTTTTCTCAAGGGCAAAGATAATACCTCAATCTGCACCACTTTTCATAACTCATATTGGTGAAATTATCACAGTCTGTACAGTGGGGCTTGGATGTTTTACTAATATGATGCAACTCTACATCAAATATGCATAAAACAATCACAAAACATTTAATGCTTTCCTTTCTTTCTTTTCATTTTGTTTAAACTACATTTAGCACATTGGTTTAGTCCAGCCCCAAGGGGTTCCCCGAAGATTGTGCAACAAATGGTGCCCAAATCTAAAAAAGTTTGTCTCAGCAATTACAAGCTATATTTTAATAATCTTGGTATAAAGAAAAATAAAAGCTAACACTTTGGAGATTTCATAAGAAACATAAGACTCACAGCACCTGCCATGTTAAAGAGCTAATGTGGATAGTAAATAGAAGGAAAAAAAAGGAAAATATCTCTCCATATTTGTTTTACAATTTATACATCTTTTTGGAATTTAATTTAAGCTAAAAACATTTTAAATCATATATCAATTTGTGCTAAAATGTATGCAGCTGTAAAGCAAATCTTTAAAAAGGCTTTACAGATTTAGGTATTTTGCCATTTGGCAGAGATTGGCATATGTTTGAACCATCTACAAATGTGGAAATTTCTGATGTTTTTTGTTATTTAAATGTTTTAAAATGTCTAAAATTATCTCCTTTAAATGTTTATTTTTATCTTATATCTCTTTTTTCTCATCGTCTTCTCTATCTTTCCCATCGCCCAACTTGCCATAGGTTTGCCTGCTGTGTGTAAAAGTAGCTAGCAGCAGCAGCAATCCTGACTGACACAGCTCATTGGCTAATTTGTATCACATGCACCGTTGTGCCGGGCGATCTGGATGGCTTTACCATACAAACATGTTTTAAATCAGGTTGGGTCCAGATTAGCAAGCAGGTGGGTCCTGATCCGGACCCTTTTCTGCTAATCCGTGACCTCTGCTCTCTAAAATACAATGTACAATTCCTCTGCAGTTGCAAGGATTGGCAGGTTTGAGGTGGTGCTACTGGGATTACCAGAGGGATCAACTGTAAACACCCTCTTGTTACCATTGGAGATGTATGAGTTGAGATATTGTGATCTTTAATGAGAGCAGCTGCAAATCAGTTTTTGGACTTTATAAAGCAAAATGCATATTGGGTTGGTGTGACAGAGAATTCTGGAAAATAGATACAGATAATCATTAACAGGCTTAAATTGGCTGCAAGACGACTCTTGCTTAGACAACTCTCTACACCTATGTTTGTGAATTCTGCCGTCTTGCACTAAAGCAACCCAGAGTTTAAGTACTGCTGTTTAAAGCGCATACAGTAGGGGTCCGTTCCTTATAGGTGTATTCAATATCAGAAGGAAAGCAATGACCCAGCCTTCATTCTCCTGGGTCATCTGGGTCTATAGTTTGGTGTGATTTGCTTACTTGGCTATCTGAATGATGATGACACTGCTTATGTAATTTCTTGTGGTGGTGGTATTATTTGGATATATATGCAAGCAATAAGTTATGAAGGAGCCAGAAGAGGAAAAAATGCTTTGGTGTCCATGAGAAATACTTTGTTATCAAATCTCCAAAAACTTTTCCTGCACTTTTAAACAATTCTGTTTTCAACTTTTGCTAAAAATGGTATTCTAGCTTGTCAAGCTGACATCTATTGGACTTAACAGTGCTTTGTTTTCAACTTTACTATCTTATTGAATTTCTCCAAAGCTTGATTCAAATATAAAAAACTTCCCTGCTGCTACTCAAACTATATTTTCTTCTATTTAATAGAGAAGCTTTCAGTTGGAGTAAGTCATTCAAGCCCAAAAGTGCCTTCTGGGAAGTCTCTGTCTTTTCATTGCGAAATGAAATGAATGTCACTGAGACATACTTTCTGTTCTTCCTTATTCATGGCTTCCATGATATCAAACTAAGGAATATTGATAATACTGAAAATTGATTGTATAACAAATTACAAAATCCAAATGGCAACGAAAAAAATAAAATAATGGCAAAAATCCTGCAAATACACAGTGGATGGAATGTACAGAATCACGCTTCCGCTTTAACCTAGTATATATGATTAACAATGATGATAAAAAACTTTAAAAATAACCTTTTATTTCATTTTTTGTTTAATAATACATATGAAATTTATTGTATACAGTGATTTTTTTTTTTCATTTTGTTACTGTATAGCATACATTGTGTGGGAATGACCAATTTATTAGGAGGACTCAAAAATATTTTAAAATGTTTTTTATTATTTGTTATAAACATAAATGATCAGGAGTTTTATTAGAGAACTATTCATTTATAGTATCATTATAATATTGCAAGGAATTTCCAAATTTAACACAAGCGTACTGCAGCTCTGAATCCATAGGGATAGCACAAATCTAAATGGAAAACAGAATGTTAAGAAATCAATTGTACCCCGAGGTCAAATGGAATAGTTGTGGATATTTCTTGCACTTTGTATTGCCAAAAAAATTGCATATATCTTTTCAGCTGTATGAGCTGGTTAGGCAAACAAAAAAGAAAGATCACATTTTACTCCATGGTAAATTGATCATATTACTAGGGAACACATAAGTACAATTGGCTTTTAAACAGGGCTTTTGCCTTGCAGCAAGAAGGTTCTTGGTTCGATTCTGAGCCCAGGGTCTAATTGCATGGAGTTTGCATGTTCTCCCCATGCATGCGTGGGTTCTCTCCAGGTACACTGCCCTCCTTCCACAGTCCAAAACCCTGACTTTTTGATTAAGAGCATCTGTAAATTTTCCTTAGATGTGATTGTTTATGTGCATGGTTGTGTATCTTTGTGTGTCCCTGTGTTGCCCTACGACAAACTGAGGGCGTGTCTAGGGTGAATCATGCCTCTCGCCCATAGACTGCCAGAAATAGGCACCGGCCCCACCGTGACCCAGATGGAATATGCAGGACAAGATGGATGGAAGGCTTTTAAACCTTGTTCACAAATCTTCAAAACGAAGGAGGTCTGCTCTATTAGCACAATGGTTTTAATTTGTCTTTATAATCACTGTCATATTGAAAAACCTTGGTTTGTTCAAGTTTTAACCACCAGTTTGGAGGCAATTCTGCTTTTCCATTATTACATCTGCTTTGTGCAAAGGGCAAGTACCCAGGACCAAAAATAAGACAGCCTTAATCTTTCATCATCATGTTTAAAAGCAGGCAGTTTAAATAAGTTTAAATACCCAACTATGACATTTTGACTTTTACTGTGGTCAACTTCTTTAGTCTTTACTTGTTCTCAGAAGGAGCAAAAAAAAACAGGTTTCTTTCAGTGATTTTGGCTTGTCAGTGTGAGTACTTGCAAATTTCAAGGCAGCCTCTACCTTGAAGCAAAGTAATATGGAAGTGAAGAGTTCAAACAGTTCAGGTTAATGATCTTCCAGAGCCTAACAAAGTGGTGACATTTCTAAAGTTGTTTGAATGGATGATCTTTGATGTTTTTTTTTGAAAGGCTCTAAATAACACTCCCAATTCGTGTAAGTCTACAGTTTTCCCTTTAATCTTCACTGAGTTCTATTGTGCTGAACATTGAGCCATCAAATGGGTATCGACAAAATCCTTCTTTACATATGTTAATAACCAGCTACATTCAATCATGTTTGACAACATTAGGATAAAAGCTTTTAGCAACACTTTGTGTTTAGGTGAATTCATTTTGGCCCTAGGTTGATTAGAGAAAACACATGTAGTATTTAATTGTGAGCACCCAGTTTCAATCTTGAAAATATGTTTTTTTAATGCACATCCTACCCTTAAAAAACAAATGACAATATATTTTTCATAGCATTTATGTCCATGATGAGTTTTTTTTTTTTTTTATACAGTATGTTTAAATGAATTCTGCCATAAGATTTAAATTCTTTAGTTCAATGAAACATAAGGTATATTTAAGACTGGAAAAAAAAGAAAAAAAACAAAACTTTATTAAATAAGATCTTTAAAGCAACACTGCATATTAGCTTAGTTTGTACTAAATGATTTTCAAGTCAATATTCAGCATTTGTTAGTGATGATCCGCTTTACCGAAGTCTAAGCTCCTGTTTAAACATCAAAGCTAACTAAGCTAAAACAGGACCTCAGATGGTCAGACATAATTTTTGTCTTCTGATACAAGAGGTCTGCTATCAGATTCCAGCGGGAGACTTTTAAACGACCCTGTCCCCACGGAGTCCTGTTTTTGACTTACCACAGAATTCCACAGGAAATGTGGACTCCCACATTAAACCATCACCCCAGACCCAACCCCAGACAAACAGAACTTAACCCTCTCCTCAAGGAGCCCAGTTTTTGCCTCCCTTTGTTCAGATGATAGCATGAAAAACATATTAAGTTACATATTAAGGAACCCAAAATGAACCAGATGTCCTCCCCAGCAACCCCATGTCCTAGGCCCTTCTACTAGACCAGCATCTTTTAAGAGCCACATAGCCCCACAACCTTTTAAAGGATCTCATTTAAATCAGGACCTTTAAATAACGTCTATGTGATACATTTTCAACTCCATTGACCCCATAATTTAATGGATAGGTAAGATGACAAAATTCTGTTTTTGTGGTGGCTTTATTTTCAATTAAAGGTCTTGCACAAACCATCTTCCCCCCTGATAGAAATCAGTTTTCCTTTATAAGCAGTTTAACCTGAGTGATTAACAAGTAGAGACTATGAAAGAGGATGATCAAAAACAGTTATATCAAAATTTGCAAAAACAACAAACAAAAAAGCAAAAACAATGCCCAATATATATTTACATGAATATAAATCCTTACAACTAAACAAACCTATCATCAATCAAAGAATCAATCAAATATAGCATTACTCCTTGAAGAGAGAGGGGAATTGCTGAGGGAACTTGGAAGAGGGCACTGGATATGATTTGGATTTGAAAACAGCAATTCACAGGGATTGAAGTTTCTAGCTGAGAGCCTCAGATGTTGTTTTGGTAACTCAACCCTGAACACCTGACCTAAATCACCTTACCAATAGATACATGAAAAAAAAACAGAAAAAAAAATGTATTTCTTGACACATTGATCTAATGAATCTTATAATATTAGATGTTTGCTACTTTATTATTCTTATCGGGATTATTTTTTTATCACCGGGGTGTGTACGGGTAAACAATTGTTCTCTTGTTTTGTTATTCTTTTTTTTTTCCACCCATCTCTCCTCCTTTCTTTTTAAGCTTCATTGTTACTTAAGCTCATTGCTATTTCTTTCATTATTTTCTCTTTTTCCAATTTGGTGGAGGGTTCATATTTCTACTGTAATATTGTAAACTGTCAGACTGAACCAGTAAGATGATACTCTGATCCACCTGCAGCGAGGAGGGGAAAAATTAACGGGTTTTTTTAACGCATTTTAGTATCATGAAAGACCATTGTCTGGTTTGGAATTCTTCCGAACCTTTCTATGGACACTGCGCCCCTGCCTAAAAAAGGGTGTTCAACTGCATGGGAGCACTTTCAAGACAGAGTATGAAGCGAGCAGGATGGTCAAGTTTTTTTTTTTTTTTTTCCATAGCACTGATTTGAGGTCCACACGGACAAAAAAACCCAAAACAAAACAAATACATATATATATATATATATATATATGTATATATATATATATATATATATATATATATATATATATATATATATATATATATATATATATATTTTTTTTTTTTTTTTTTTTTATATATATTTTTATATTTTTCATATGTGTGTGTGTGTATAAATTTGAATAGTACTGAATACACTTTAGTTTTTCAAACTTCCTAGTTCTAAGCAACTAACCTATTAACTTTGAAGAAAAAGCACTATGAGTATGCGTTGACATTTGCTAGACTGTTTTCCTCACAGGAGGACAACCAGAGGCCATGATCAAATATCCTTTCCTGTTTTAATGGGTAGTAGTAACCTCTTACATCAGCACACCTCCACTTAGACCCATCAGCACACTTCCACTTAGACCTGCCTGTTAGTCTCAGTTGGTTGCTCTTTCCTCCCAAAGGAAAAACACCATAAAGAAGTAGAAACTTTCAGCAGTAATACACACATGCATGTGCATCCATGCATGCTAAACACTCACACACAAATATAGACAAGCAGATAGTCAGACAGACGCAAGAAACTATTTTCGTCTGAGTAAAAGCAGTGTGACTCAAGTGAGATAACTTCTAATACCATAGTTTTAAATAATGGAAAAATAAAAACATCCATGAACAGTTTGCCATCATTTACTCATACACATGTAGTGAATGGTACGCCAGATAGCAGACATCTAAAGAAAATTTTGTTTTTTGAACTGTAGGGCTGAATTCAAAATATTTTAGGACAGACAGAGTAGTCAACAACTTTTAATGTCACAAAGTACAAATCCTTCAGTAACAAGAGAAATAATGGTGAGTTTGGTTGAAAAAATTAATATATATATATTTTTTTATATTCAAATTATGCCAAACTGGAAGGACTGCCACCCAAACATATTATAAGCTGTATTATACAACACATAAGTGTGAGTGTGGCTGACAATGCTCCGAAAAAAAAAAAACTATCCTTCCTATATCTAATGCACACAATGTTCTGTGCCAGTTTGTCTTCAGCACATATCGAAAATGCTAAGGAAAATCCTGCCTCTGAGTTGTATTGATTCAAGGGTTCCAGTCCACAGTTTATTCGAGTGCACCATCAGGTGCTTTTGTGAAAATGCGGCTGTTTATACTGTTATGTATGTCTGTGTGGCTTCAGCATCGATCCTCCACTTTGTTCCAATTATCAGTAAGGTTATGGGGCCTAATACCGCTATTCACACAAGCATTAGAGCAACACATTCAGGTACATCTTAAAATGGAAGGTTGGGAAAATACATGGTGCAGAGAGGGGGAAGGAAAAGAAAAAGTAGAGCACAGAGAAAACAAAAACACAATATGATGCAATAAAAAAAATGCTTCTAAGTCTTTATGCACCTGGTGCTCGTTTAAGGACACATCCCTGGACAGGTTCTATAAAGTGAATTCCACATTGCATCATTATGGTTTAGTCAGGCAAAACAGAAGAAGCAGTGCATTTGAATCCAAGGTATTATGTAACCTGTCACAGGGGTAACTAACTTCTCAGTTGGGGAAATAGGAGTAAAACATATATATATATATATATATATATATATATATATATATATATATATATATATATATATATACATATACATATATACATCATCATCATCATAGCGACAAGCACTCACTCACTGAAACATCAAAATTGTTGATATGGTAGGGTGACCATGCGTCCTCCTTCTCCCGGACATGTCCTTCTTTTCATACCTAAAAAAATGTCTGGGAGGAATTTCATAATCTTCCAGGATTTGGGTCGACTACAGTGAAGCACATAGTCGACAGACATCGGGCATTCGAACCAAGACTGGTCCGGGAACCCAGGCGGACAGGAGGAGGGAGCCAGCAGGGGACGGAGCGACCGAACCCGACCCAGTGACGTAGCCTGGACACAGGCGACCCTGTGCTCCCCCCACCTGCTTAACCGCCCCCCCCCAGCCCCCCTCCTTCGGCTGAGGACGGGCGGCTCATGGCTCTCTGCTGAGGTCCGGTCCAGTCAGCCGCCCAGCAGTCGATACTTCATACCCCCAACTCCCTTGGGCCAGTGAACCAGTGGGCTGGTCTGTATGTCAATTTCGGGGCATGACAAAAGTACAGGTCACAACCAAATAAGGCAACATCCCCAAGTTTACGTCAACTTGGGGCTTCGTTTGAATTCGCCCGTTTTATGTAGGAAGTTTGGAATTGTGAGATTTGTAGAGAAAGGAGGACTCAATGGGGTTTGAACTTCTCTATATGTCTATTTCAACCACTGAACTATCGTTATTCTATGAATCCTTTAATGCTGACTTTAGAAACTTGCCCAAAGATTATTAACTATTCTGATATGACTTAAATTAGTAGTAGTACCTATGATTTTGGCATGGATTTTTCTTTAACCCCTAGAACCCGACGGACCCACCGGTGGGTCCAGCTGCCACGTGACCTCGTAATTTAAACAAACCCCCAGTATTGATGTAAAAAACACATTTGGCACAGTTTGGTGACATTTTTGGATAAATGTGCCAAAATGGCCTCTCTGCCTAAGAAGTTTCTCACTAATACCATTCTAAAATAAATATGATTCATCTGATTGAGTCCAAATTTGGTATATTTTTACACAACATTTAGATTTAAAAGTCTGTACTACTTTTTTGTGCTATAAATAATATTTTGGTAGTGTTTTGCAATGTTTATTTCAAAGAAAATTTTGGCGAGGTTCAAAAAATGCAAAATATTTTGTATTTTGTCCCTAATATTTCAGGCAGGGTCAAAGCTACAATGGTGCTGACACCAGAAAACCATTCTATGACATCTTACCTTTACAGAGGTACCAAAAGTTTCTTCTTAAATCTTATAGCTGTGAGGCTATAAGTGATTTACTTCTGTGTGTTTTTGTCAGGCAGAAATTTATTTATACCCCCTGAGGGTGTAAGAGGTTAATAAAGTCAAGATGTTTGCAGCCATTTTTTTTATTAATTAAAAATGCAATGTTTTGAGGTTACGGTGATATCTTTTCCAATACAAGTATAAACAGTATGATTAATGGCTCATAACGACTCAACACCTTTGTGTTTTTTGCCCAAAGACATTATTCATTAATGCTTTTGAGCATGTATACTTGCTGACTGGCTATTTCTCTGGGTAGCAAATGGACACCCAGGGTGTGAATTAAAAGATTTAGGGTTGTTACTCATTGATTTTCTTCTTACATGCAGCCCTGCCTGTGTGGTTTGTGTGTGCATGCGAGTGTGTTGCGTGTGCAGCTCCACAGCAATCAAGTGTAACCCATAAACCTCTCGCTGCAAGTCAACAATGCTGACACATCATGCAGGTATTGATCTTATCAAGTTTATAACAACATGCTGCACAACGGAGACTTTGAAACTGTATTAGACCAAATCATGATGAATTGGGGCTTAACAGCAAAATAAACTATAGCCTGAAAAAAAAAAAAAAAACAGGCAGCAGTACCCAAAAACTAAAGAGTTTGATGCAAGGGAATAGAAAATGAAATGTATTTGTGTTAATGCATCTGTGTGTGTGAGGGGTAGATATGTGTGTGGATGAAAACCTCTCTTGCGGTTAAAGCAGCATTGTTTGATTCCACCGATTCCACAGTAAGAGCCGCCAGGGGCTGGTTGCCAAGGTTCAGCCAATTGAATTAGGGATTTGCTGTTCCCTCCTCTGTCCAACCCTCCTGACCATTTCCTGTTTCTCGCGATCCCCAAGGACCCTTTCTCTCCATTCAGCTGTAGGCTGTAATTGTATTTAGGATGCCTGCGCAGAGCCCAGTAGAGTACATGACAAGAAAAGGGAGAGAGACAAAGACTGATAGAAACAGTGCTGGAAAGATTCCTAAACATGGCCAGGGGAACAGAAATTAGGTAAAATTTATTTTAGATTTCTTTAAAAATTGAGCTCCCCATGAATAAGCAAAGGAAAACAGTTTTAAGCTTTTGGGGAAGGAGACCCACACACATTTTACTCATCCAAATTGAATACAAGGTCATTTCTCTCATTAGATTTTCAAGCCTAGGCCAGCTGGAGACAACTAGGTTAAAGAACCGCCTATGCTATGTGGCAGGAATATGGCGGCCAAGAATCTCAAGACATCAGAGAAGATGAATGATTTTACTCTCTCCTCAACCTAATTTGAAGGCAGTAATATATTTGTTATAATTAGGCTTACTTATAAACTACTTATAAAAACCTTTAAATTCCCATCTACAATCTTAAAATCACAACAAATTCAAAAAAGCTATTCTAAATGACAGATTTAGCTAAACTCATTGACAAATTGTTTTCTGTTGTACTGTGAAATGATGTTTATTTCATAAGTGTTAATAAATTCAGCTGCATAATTAATTCACCACATTAACCTGGTTGTTAGTCGAGGTTTAAATGGCAGTACATTTCCTGTATTAACATCACTACAGGTGCAACGCAGCATGGGTCTAGCATTAAACAGAGTTTCTGTTAGATCCCATTTGATGAAATCTTACCTGGTCCTTTGTTTTTTGACCATCTGATTTTTTCCCTACACAAACTTTTATTTGTGTCCATTTGACATAAAGTATCATAGGATATAAAAGTGTTAAGACCATTTTCTTTTTTTCAGTTTACAGCAATAGAATGTTCTCTGGTTAAGTAAAGAGGAATGTAAAAGAAAGAAAAAAGAAAACAATGAGAAAAAAGAGCAAATGAAAATTGGAGGTTGAACTATTTTCTCTGTCAATGTGTTATTTTAAAGTATATATATATTTTTTTTTCTAAGTTGTATTAGATTAACATATTTAGATTGTATTAGTTGGTTATCTTTGTCCAAAAGGCAGATACCCAATCTACAAGGCAAGGCTTAAAACCCTCTTTAAACATGTAAAGTGTCTGAAATTGTCCTAAACTATGGCTATCATGCTTGAGGACATGTAGACCACTATTGCCTAAGGGTTGAGATAAATTTGCGACTTGGGTTGTCGCACCAGTCTGTGCCGTCGTGTGCAAGCCCATATTGTACGAGTGATGCACATGTTTATAGTTGTGGAGTACTTGCACAAACCACAGAGGGGAAGTGATTAACATAAGCAGAAAAAAAAAAAAAAACAAGAGACTGTTGAAGTCACACTTCAAAAATGGCCGAGAACATTGTAGCATAAGAATTTAGAATTATTAAGGAACAGTGGGTGTATTTATGGCAGCTTCACAGAACTATACGGTGGAATAAAACAGTAGGTTTACGTGTTGCACACAGAGAGACGTGACGATGGAGAATCCACCCCCCTGTGAAGCCCATATGGACCTTTTTGTTTTTAAATAACAGATATAAAATACATTGTTTTACAACATAAAAGTTGAACACATTATATGCTATTGGTAGGTGTTTCAGATATGATTTATGCTGTATGTCATGCACACACTAAAATCCTTGTTTGTACCACAAACTTGGCCAAATAACTCACCCCATATGCTTTTTTAGTCACTGCATAAAAAGTAACAGCATTGCATTTAACCACACTGTTCCACTTTAACCTTCTGCACCTTTTGATGTCATTACAGGCAAAGAGGCTTCTCGCAATCCTCTCTCATCGGTGGGGACGTGTCACCTTGGGGGGCCTAAATTCTACTACTTTTTTCCACTTTATTCCATTTATGTAATATTTACAGTTATTACTAAACTGTGTTCTCTCTGTTTTTAGAGATTATTGCTATGTCTAACTTTCTCCTTACTTGAAAGGGCCATGAACAGAGACAATGGTGTAAGTAACATTTACGGTAGTTCTCTTGATAAAGTGATTGCTACTATGTCGATTCTGTTTTTCATACTTTAAGACACATGATTCTTTCTCTCTCAGACAAACTAAATAAAGTGCCTAGTGCTGCCCTTAATTCTGTGTACTCAATATTTTTTATCCAGTTTGAAGTACATCTGAACCAAAAGTTTAAAGTTAAATTGTGTTACTATGTAGACCAATGTAGCTTTACTTAACTCAAAGGTACCAATATACACTAAATCTTTAGAAATATAGAAGAACGTTTACACTCCTACTAAATGATAAAATACTGATGCTTGTCTTAATGCCATAAAAATATGCTACAGGTAATATTTTATAAGATCTATTCGTTGATCTATATAACAATAGTTTTACTGTACAGAAATTAATAAGAAGAAAATAACAAAGCCAGCTGTAAATTAAATCTATTAGGCAATTAAAAAGTGTCATGAATCAACTTTTCTGAACTTCAAGCTTCATGGTGTAAACATGAAAATAAAAAATAACATTAAGGAAATGTACTATATAAAATAAAAGGCTTTTAAAAAGTGAGATTTTAAAAAGCCCATTATGGTTTTCTTCTCTCAAATAAATTTTTTTCTCAGTAGCTGTATTATGAGTTCCCCCGACACACCTTAAACAGTGTGCACCTAAATATTGGGCTATTAAAACTCATAATCATAATAATTACATATTTGAAATAAAAATGTAAGATATAACTATTGTACAAATATTTGCTCAATAAAATGATGTACTCTGTAAAGTCTCTTCCTTGGTATTTGTGCTCATGATCCCTGAAATGGTTAGCCCCAACTCTGATTTTTATTTTTTATCTGAATTTATCTCTGAATCTTTTTTTTTTTAATCTGAGTTTATCTGAAATGATGTCACTGGGATTTTTGCAGCGTCACATTTGACCTTCCTTTCCTTGTTCAGTGAAGGACTCTTCAGAGAGTCATTAAAGCCAGTATTCATTACATCTATGATCAATTATTTCCTCCCCTCTTTCTTACTCATCTGACATAACACATGAATGTATGGCAAGTGTTTTGCACCATAGCAATGGGTTCCTTTGGACACATTTTTACAAACAATTAAGCTATAAGCTATAAACTTAGGAGATGTCAGGGGGATGAGGTGTAGGGTGGGATTATGGGGAAAAGTCCTGCTACACGTTCTACACTAAAATTAAACGCATACCCTCATCATGTGCTTGCCAAGACTAAGTGGCATCAAGCTATAAGCACAGTCTTCTTGGATAGATACTTTTACAGATTGGTGTTATAAGCTAAATTGACTTGTACTGCATTATAACTGGGATAAAATTGAAAAATATCTGATACAATTTCAAACTGTCTAGTTTAAACAATATGACCTGAAAGAGTAAAACAGGGTGTATCTCACTTCTTTAGTTGGTGTTGTAATTAACTCTGCCTTACCCTAGTCACTTCCTGCTGCCAGCAGTACACTGACCTCATACAGTATGAGTGAAGACTTAAACATTTCATTTTAATAATGCTTTATTAATCCCAGCTGGAAATTGAGTAAACCTACACCAGAATCTCACCCTTAACTTTGAAGAAATATTCTCTGATGTGATAAAAGAGAAAGGTCACTACTCTGATTCTGATGTGTGTTTCTACTTTGTATCTTTCCTTAAATAACTTATTTTCATTCATTCGTTCTTTCCTCTGAGTCTGTCTAATAACTAAGAGTTAAGGATGAATTTGGGTTTATCAAATTATTGCTCTTTATTTTGTAACATGGAAAACTAAATGTTTTTTTTCTTTATATATGTATTATTGTTTAATTTCAAATTGACAATAGTGCTATGGAGTGCTATTTATTTAATTATTTTTTTTAATTCTTTTGTTTTCATTGTAAGGGCTAATGCTATATAGCCTGGGTGCCATTCCGAACTTAGTCCCGCCCACAAAGTTTGAGGTCGGGGAAGTTCGGTCTGGCTCTGCTCCATAGTAGCGCGAGTATTACCGCCCACTGTCAGGCGATCCAATCAAATTGTCAGGGCGGGCTTTATACGATGATGGACAGATGACAAACAGTAACGTAATCAACCACGTGACCAATGCGCGCTTGGGTGACAACAATAATGGCTGCCGCTGGAGAGTTTAGGTGAGTAGATTCTGCTATTAGGTCTGTTCTAGAAGATATCGACAGCAAATTAATTTTAAAAGAGGAACAGAGAAACGCGATCAAGTCTCATCTTCTTATTATAGGCGTGCAACTGCTCGCTTAGATTTTTGTGGACAACAACTATGCCTCGCTTAACATACGTCACGCACTCCGTTGCTCTTATTGGTTGTAGGTCTATCCAATTGAGTGCAGAGGCATTTTTTTTCCTGGTTCGTTCGAAACACGCCCCATAATCACAGCTCTATGGAGCAGTATCAGACTCATATTCTGCCTAGAATTGAGTCGGACTACGTCAGGCTAAATGCTATATAGCACAATATCTGAAATGTGTGCAGCACTGAGCCTAATAGCCAAATGAGATGAGCTGTTAAATTAATGAAAATTAATTGTAACATGTAGGGTTACAAAACTAAAGAAAATGCAGATGACTGTTTAAAAATTAATATTAAATAAAAAGTTGTTATGAATGAACATTACTGGTAATTAATTATTGAACAATTGTAATTTTCATGTCATAATCTTTTTTCCATATGACCTTTTATAAGGGTATTTTTTTATTTTTTTCTCCCATATTGGTTCAACAGAAGCTGACAAGCTAGAGGGATTGCTCTTCTTTGGTTTCTTTATTTTGTGTGTCCTTGGACCCTGGATAAGTTTTATTTTTTGTGGGATTTTTTTCTTCTTTTTTTTCCCTGCCTTATTCTGATGAATAAGGCAGGGAAAAAAACCAAGCACGCCATCTCTTCTTTTGTGTTGGGAGAAGAGATGGGGTTGGATTTGTTCATCACTCAGGGTGGTCACTGGTCAAAGAACTCCACAGTAGCAAGGCTTTGGAGTTGGATGAGATTAGTGCAGAGTACCTTAGAGCTCTGCATGTTGTTGGGGTGTCGTGACTGACAGGCCCCTTAAACATCACATGAAGTTCTGGGACAGTGGCCCTGGATCAGCAGACTAGGGTGGTTCCCCTGCATTAGAAGGGGGATCAGAGGGTGTGTTCCAACTATAGGGGAATCACACTCCTCAGCCTCCCCATTAAGGCCTATGCCAGAGTGCTGGGGAAGAGTTCGGTTGATGGTCAAACCTCGGCTTCAGGAGGAGCATTGGGGTTTCGTTCTGGCCCTGGAACAGTGGACCAGCTCTACACCCCCTGCATGGTACTCGAGGGTTAATGGGTGTTTATTCAACCACTCCATGTGTGCTTTATGGAGCTGGAGATGGCATTCAACCTGGTCCCTCATAGTGCCTTTTGGGGTGGGCTTTAGGAGTTTGGACCCAGGGGCCCTTAACTATCGGGAATCGGGTCTCGTACAAGTGGAGGGACTGGTCCGCATTTCTGGCATTAAGACAGACTTATTCCTGATACATGATGGACTCCACCAGGGCTTTCCTCTGTCATGGGGCCTGTTCATAACCTTTACAGATAGGACTTCTTGGCGCAGTCAAGGACCAGATGGGGTATGGGTCAGGACCAGCAGATTTTATCCCTAATTTTTGCTGGCTGCTGGCAATCTTCCTCCTGCCCTAGAGGTGAGTCCATGCCGAGAGTCCATGGTTCTCACTGGAAAAATGTGGCTTGGAGGAGAGTTCCTGCCTTCAAGTGCAGGAGTTTAAGTATATTGGGGTCCTGTTCACGAATGAGGGGAGAATGGAGCGGCAGATCGATACATGTATCGGAGTGACTGCTGCTACAATGCAGACACTGCACTGGTCTTTCGAGGTGAAGAGGGAGCTGAGCAAAAAGCTGTTTATTTAACGGCCAGTCTACGTTCCTACCCTCACCTTAGGATATGAAATCTGGATCATGAGCCAAAGAATGAGATCCCAGATACAAACAGCTGAAACGAGCTTTCTCTGCATGGTACGTAGCTGTGCACCTTAGAGTAGGGTGCGAAGCTCGGTTACTTGTGAGGGGTTCTGACATCTTTTTCGGATGCACCCTGGACGCCTCCCTTGGGAGGTGTTCCAGTCACATCCAACTAGGAGTAAGCCCAGGGGTTAACACAGGACATGCTAGAGGGACTATGTCTCTCAGCTGGCCTGGGAGCACCTCAGGTTCCCCCCAGCAGAGGTTGAGGAAGTGTCTGCAATGAGAAAAGTCTGGGAGTCTGTGCTAAGACTGCTTACCCTACGACCCGCTTTCTGGATGAAGCGGGAGCTGATAAAAATAAATAGTTGAAGGAAAAATTCTTCAGAGCTGGAAAATAGATTGGATAAACCATGCTAAATAAAGGTTTGAAGCCAAAATTATCTTTCAACGTAAAGAAAAAAGACAATTTGGAGTTAATTTGCTTAATTTCTGGTTTTTATACATTCCTCTCTGATCATTTAATAAGCTCTACTTTAAATCACATTAGTTTAGGAATGCAGTGATATTGCCTTTTTTGCCCATATTCGATATGCCGAAATTTAACACTGAAGTTCCAATTTCCGACATAAGCCGATACTGATACAAACTAATATCAAAACATGTGAGTCACAAATTTAAGCACAACCACCCTTCACTGTGATGCCCCAAAAGATACTGTATATTCCACAAATAATTACTATTGTAGAGGATCAGAACACCATTTCAACTTCAGGAAAATGCTAAATTTTAACATTTATTTTTAACACTTTTTCCATAAACATTTCGGACCATGCTCTTCCTGAGCTTAATTTGACATTTATTCAAACAAAAGATAAATTTATTTTCTTCACAAATAGAAAAAAATACCTCTCCAGTACAGCTGTATTGCACGGAATTGAATGTGAACAAAAATGATTACAAAAATGAGAGGACGCTTTTTAGTTAGTTAGTTTCTGTACTCACAAGTTCCTTTGTGGCAATCTTTTGAATTTGTATAAATATACAATAAGGGCAATAACTCTAGCATTTACTATAAACAAGAGAGCATTGCACTAGATTTCTAAAAATGAACTGAATTTAAAAGTGCTTTGAAGTGACATCTGCTGCAAAGAATCACTATTTACATGTAGGTAAATCAATGTTTTTAAGATTTAAACCATTTATTTTGCAAGATTAGTCAAGCTTAATCACTGAGAAAAGAAAAACAGATGGCCTGCTAGTGTGTACATGGGTCAAAAATCAATTTCAGACAATTTTCTAGTGATGGCCCCCTTTTAAAAGCAATGAAACACCAAAAACTGCAACAGAACCTTAAGTATCCCTAACATGTTTAGAGTTTTTTTTTTTGACCAACTGTGTACTTATCATCCAAAAAAACTTACTTAAGTTAAAAAGCAGATATTTCTAATAAAATATTTATTGCTTTAAAAGTAGTGCACTCTCACTAAAAAAAGATTTGACCTTTTTTTATTTATTTAATTCATTTTGTCCCATTCAGAAAAACAGAGACAAGAGAAATCCCTCATTCACTCTGTCTATTGGCTACTAACCAACAGCACCATAAAGCTATCTTTGAAGGTGCCCAACAGTTTTGTCTGACATGTGTTTGTCAGGGTCTCTCCTTCTGTTGCACTGCTTGGATCAAAGAAGGATGCTGCTCCACCCATCTGTATCATATTTAATTTCTCACAAGCTCAACAGGCCCTGCCTGCCTTGATGGTGAGGGTGTGACACAGACGTCTGCCCACACATGCAGAAAAGAAGTGGGGGGAGATTTATAATATGGCATGGGATGACAGAGAGTTGATTCAAGTACACTGATGCATTACATAGAGCGGAATCAGACATCAACTCCAGGATACAGCAACCAAGTGAGAAAGCATAAGGAATTAGTGCCCTTCCCCTCCTCTAATGCTACTCTTTCTTCTTCATCCACTAAAGATGAGAGCCCTCCTTGGTCTTGCTTTGATGACCAGGTGCTTTCCAGGTGGTGTAGAATGACAGGAGGCAGCTCTCTCTGTATGTGTGTGTGTGTATGGTTATATGTATGTGTGTTGTTATGATAGAGGAAAATCCATCCCCACAGTAATGAGAGAGGTGCCAACTGCTCTTCCATCTGGCACAGAGAAAACTTTCTCATTCCCTCCCCCTTCCTTGATTTCTCACCCATACATTTCTTATCATCTGTTCATTTGCCTTTACTTCCCCATCATCCATTTTGATGGCTAAAAAGTGTGATCACAAGATAAATCAAATACATTTTATCACAGTCAACCTGAAATATATAAAAAAGATTCATAAATAACACCCGACTTTGGCTTCATTTAAAAAAATTTATTTGAAAATATTTAAGACTCCCCAAAAAAGCAGTTTTCTGGAAATGTCAAATGTAGATTATTTAAAATGTCTGCATGTAATGGCTTTATAAATGTTAATATCATTGTAAAAAAAAAAAAAAAATGTTTTTGACAAAACAAAGACTTTAGCTTTATAGACTATTGAATCTCTGAAGCCTAGTGGGGGTTTGTTAAAAGAGAAAAGTTGAAGTATGATTAAACACCAATGCAGATGTCATTGCTATTTAAATGTTATTATTCTAATGCAAACATAGACAAGCACCTACTAAACAATTCAATTCAGTTTATTTATATAGTGACAATTCACAACACATGTCATCCCAAGGCACTTTACAATTCACCGGATAATACAGTCAAGTTGATTCAAAGATTTCTAACTATGGAAAACCAGTTGATTGCATCGACTCATTGACTCAAAGGCAATCTGTCACACTAAGCATGCTTGTAGCGGCAGTGGAGAGGAAAAACTCCCTCTTAACAGGAAGAAACCTGCAGCTGAACCATAGTCAGTGTGAGCTGCCATCTGCCAAGGCCGACTGGGGTTCAAGGAGACAGATGCAGGGACAGTTACAGACTAGCTGTGGGTCTAGATATAGCCGAGGTGGTGAGGAAGTGGAAAAACGCAAAGGGCAAGTTTGTGCGACAACGGAGGGACATGAGGGCCAAAAAGAGCGGGGATCCAGGTGGAAAAAGGGTCCCAGCATTCTTGCACACCTCGCTTTTCTAGCTGGTCCAACCTCACGTGTCGTTTTACACAATGGCGGTCAAACAAACAAAACAAGCCGGTAAGGTACCAAATAGGTAATTAGAATAGTGTAGAGCGGATGCAGATTTGACAAATCAGAGACCTCCTGTCTGTGGCACTGTCTACGGTCACCTACAATTTTGGAGGTGCACCAGAGTGTCTGCGGATGGGGTGAGGTTATATCTGCGTTCACTGAGACACATGCACAGACAACCTGGTTTCTGAGTATAAACCAGCCTTCATTTAGGGTGAAAATAAGTTAAAGAGTCTGGTACTGCGTGCCAGTTAAAGATTTAGGGATGGTACACAGTTCCAGGAAGATATGATTCGTGCTATTTTATGCCACCACACAGCACATAGTTACTGATTTGAGATCACAGTGAGACATACTCTTGTTCTATCTTTGGCTGGTGCGTGTTTAGCTCTGACAAACTCTTCTCCACCAGCTGTGCTCAGGCAGTGTTCCGTCTTTGCGTAAGGGTGACCAGTTGTTCCGATTTATGCAGGACAATGCCATGTTTTTCAGTTTTATCCCACATTGTTTTAATTAAAACAATGTGCTGTATTTAAATGGGACAAATTTGAAAAAGGATGATAATAATAATTTAAAAATGGTTCACATGCACTTTTACTAAATGCAAAGAAAGCAAAGCATCAGTCATGGTCACAGAGCAACAGCGCTCCACTTAATGACCAGGCTGTGCATGATACTATGAGCATGAACAACAAGAAAACACAGCCATAACAAAGATTGTGGAACAGTTTATGACTGGGTGAGGTCAGTGAAAGGTGATTCTCCGAGAGCTTTTTGGGAAGTTTGCCATTGGTATTTTTCAATTTGATGCAAGAGGAACAAGATATAAAGCAACACTGTAGAAGTGAATGACAAAAGAAACACACAGCTGAAGAAGCCAAGCCTGTCCTACATTATCCCTCAAAAGCATCCTAGTTGTCACACAATCTCTTATTCTAAATTCTGGACAGCCTCGTTTGCGCACTCTTAGCTCAGTGTCTTGCGCTGCGCCTGCCTTTTTGTACCATTACAGCCCCCATATCATGGAGGGGAGTGGCAGTCCAAGTCGATGCAGTCTGCAGTCTGACTGTTAGATATCACTGAAAATTACACACTATAGCTGTAATATCTTATAAAGGAATCCTTATATTATTCATATATTATTCATTATTCATAATAAATACTTCATTATCTCACTGTCTGTTTTTGGATAAAGATCCAGACGAGTATTTCTCATTCATAAGCACTTTTGATCAATTCAAATACAATGTAAAGGATTCATTATATTTTCAAATATACATTTCTATTTCCTTTGAATATTTGATACTTTATTTAAAATATTTTTAAATTATGTTCTGGATTAGCCTGGCATTGCAGTGTTTGAGGTTGAAATTTGTATTTTCAAGCCTGTCTGAGGTGATCAAGGATGTTGTGGGTGAAACTGTTATATGAATAAGCTTAGTTTTTGTTCGTCACATGTTCAAATAACTACAAAGGATTATTGTTTCTTTCTTTTAACAAAAAGTTCTGTAGGTATTGTATCAGCCTCTGTATGGCAATTAAGGCTTTTCCATCAACTAAAGGGTGTAAATACACATTTTACCGTTTTATTGTGATACCATATATTTCAAAAATGGATAGAAACAAATTCTGAAATGATAAAAAAAAAATACTGAAGATAAATAGAATCATTTTGAATTATTAAGTTAATGTTAATCAGCTCTGGATATTTATTTTAATATTTGTTCCTCTTCTTGAATAATCAAGATGGAGAAAAATGAAGACTAAATTTAACTGTTGATACAGTATATAGGTTATATTGGTCTATATCGGGGAAAAAATGAAGCTTTTAAAATGCATTCAGGTTATAAGAAAACAATGAGGCAACCATTCTTCTTTATATAACAAGAATCTTACACTACTTTTACCCTGCCATTCACCCAGGCATTATATACTCCCTATACTGTGTAACCTCCCTCTTATACTAGGTTGTATGATAAATGTTACCACACAGGAAACACATACACAGGCAAGCCCAAAACTAAACAGACACACACGAATACGACACACATTAATTGACTTTCCAGCTTTTCCAGGCATTTTGAGTTACATAGGCTGCCGGGGGAGAGTGATAATGATGAAGCAGCTGGCAAATGGGCTGATGGGTAATGAGGGACCCGCCTTTGGCAGCCAATAGTTAGATGCTGAGTTAAACACCCTCTACTGTGTGCTAAACATGCTATGTATGTTCAATATGCTATTTTAAGGGTGATAATGACGCTATATGGATCATTAAACTACTTCTTCTGCGACATGTCACATTTTTTTTCATTTTATCAAAGACATAATCAGTGTTAACAGAGATTCATAAAGGGCGTTGCACTGCACCAAATAGGTTCATATAAGGATTATGAAGAAAATATATGCTGAAGAAATTGGTCCACAAAATGGCTGCAAACTGTGAAACTAATAGCACTGTTGGATGTTATGTATGGTTTACCGAAGGTAGGCATACTGAGCTTATCATTGCTTCTTGCATGGTTATTTTTTAACAGCCTGCTTGGTGTGCATATTCTGTAACTCTAGAAAAGAAATGTAGATGTAAATGAAGTACTGAACCAGTCTGGTTTACAGATAAGTTCTCTGGTCTGTCATTGGTGAGAAAAATGAATGCAGCATTTATTTCTGACCATGCAAACACAAACACACAAAGACCAATTAACTTAGCGTGTATGTTTGCTGAGTGTGGGTGGAAGCAGGAGAACCTGCAAAGAACCCATGCATGCCGGGGTTAAAGCAAAAGCCCTAAAAGGCCCTAGTTTGAATTCATACCCAGGGCTTTCCTACTGCCAGGCAACAGTACTAACAATTGTGCCACAATGACTTTGTAAAAACATACAAGCTTGTTACTAACAACTTATCAAAGCTGTTGTCTGTCAATTTTAGTAGATAATATAATTGAACAAATTTTAAGATTTGACTATATGACCCTGTTTCATGTCAAAAAGTAGGAAATCTATTATTATTATTATTTCACTGTAGTCCCTTCACTGCCGTCTACAGCTGTACAAAATCACCACTGGCTCCCATGACTTTCCCTACTAGGCCTGATGATTTGTACAGTGTGAAAGGAGCGGTCAATCAAGCAGAGGTGTGAGTTAAAAGGTGCAATCAAAACAAAGACTGGTTACTAATTCCATAACTTTTCAGTTCTCAAATAGAGTTTAGATAGTATCAAAATCTGTTCACAAAACCTGACCATTTCAACTCATTAGGGGGCTTTGATCCCCAAATTGAAGACCTTTGAACTATACGGAAAGAGGGGAGTTTTAAAGTGATTCTAGATTAGCTGTTTAATTTCCTAAACACTGGCCATGTGCAACAACTAAGCAAGCTACTTAAGTTGACAACAATGATGCTAAAATAAGATTTTAAGAAGCTGTGGTGGAGGATCTTATGATATATGGCAAAGAATATATTTTCACAACTTGGGTAGTGAAAGAGATGCTGAAGGTAATTTTTTGCTGTTGTTGCCTTGGGTGCTTAAAGACAATGTCAGACATTTTCCATTTGGGAATGATATAGTACCAAGTTCTGGTGACAATGTGACATTTTATGTTTACTTTCGGCCATTAAATATATTTACAACAACTAGCATCTACAGGGTAATCTGTAAAAGATTGTAGCTAACCTCTTTCTCCAACTTAACTAAATGCTGCAGCTTTATAAAATGTTTCTGTTTTTAGCTATAAATACAGCCTGAGCTGCTGGAATGGATGACACATTTAGCTTCAAGGTCTGTGGTTTTAATTGCTTATGCACTGCCATCTTAGCACACTCGTCATTTTCGTTTACAGCAAAATCTGGAGGTTTTGACTGTAGTTTGTTTCTTTTTTTCATTTTAATGCCTTTGGCTCTAACTTATTGGGTTTGCACACAACATAAACAGCTAAAATAGCAAAGGTAGAGTGAGTATTCATATTTGTGTTTATTTATATTCATAACTAATGGGTATATCAGAAGGGGAAAGATTTCCAGTCATTAGTCCAAAAAGTAACTGTGTGTAACTGTATGTGGGTGTGGGAGTGTGTTTGTGTTAACTTGTACTTGCTGTTGAGAAAGGACTGTTTGCACATTTTACCAGCAAAGTGAAGTGGTATGGGGAAAGTGAGTACATTGTATTGGTCCTCACATTTTCATTCTGTTCTTAGGTTCAGGTTTTAGATAAAGCTTCAAAATGCTTCAAAACATATTACAGTATGAAACATAATAAGATATAAACTGATAATCAGAATTTAAACTACATTTGAATAATGAGCACTCCATGGCATTTAGGGGTTTGGAGACCTACATCAAACTAGGGAATAAACCTGACAGAAAAAATAGCAAAATAATAGCAGTAAAAATGTATGTTAAGAGAGGGTACTCAACAGAAGTGCTTAAGCCCTTCAATCCCATTGGAGATTCTATATATAATTCAGGTCAATGACTAAAGAAAATCAGTCAGTGAAAATTACATTCTCTTTTCCTTAAAAAAAATGTCCATGTCTGTAGTAGAGGAAAACTAGAATTGGATGTTAATCAAAATCCTTTATATGTTACACATATAAAGAAGTCATACATATATCTAGTGACAAAAAGCCAATTGTGATCAATGTCCCATGGTCAGGAAAATGCCTTAATCAGGAGGTTAAAAAAATGGGTGCAAAAAGGGAAGTGAAGCCAGCAGACTTCTTTTAGGTGACAGGAAATTGTGAGCTTACCTGTTGATGAAACAACAGTGGTCAGGAAACAGTCATCCCAGCAGAGAGAGGAAATGAGAGAGAAAATGAGAAAAGAAAAATCAAGTTAGAGTAGTGGTTCCTTAAAAAATATCCGTAGAAATTAGACAGTATGTTTTACAATAGCAACCAATTTTAAGGACAATTAAATTACCTAAAAAAAAAAACAAACAAAAAAAACATTTAATTAGGTAATATGTTTTCTTTAGTTAGCTGGTTAAAAAAAAACACACACCAAAGAAGAAAAAAAAACTGCTACAAACATTATGCCCTGTTTCAATATGTAAACTGTGGTATATTGGATTTACACATGTGGTAGGCAACATGAAACTGGGTGAGTTTCAATTGAGCGCTCTGGCAGCTGGATATGTATGCCAATCCTAAGACAGAAAATCATGCAATTTCTGCCTTTAGTTTGCAATACAATGTAATACAAAATGGGTTCATTAAATCCACCATTAGGATGCTTTTTAATCTCTCTTGTCAGGTTTTATTGGGATATATGTGCAATCTAATAGTGAGGAAAGCATAAAAATAAATGAACCTGCGACCATCATTGAAACGTCCATTCAGTATTTCAAATGCTTACTCTGTTCTCAAATGTTATGAATTAGATATTCATCATTTTTACTCACTCCAAGGCAATATATAAAGCATTTAAGATCTGCGGAGCTTCACTGAAAACGGCCAATTTCTTTCTGGTCCTGCAATCAATTTATCACCTGGGGAACAATGGATAAAACTAAGTTTGCTCCCAGTGATGGTACATGCTTTAAAGGGACAAGGCAAAAAACTCTAAATGATATAAAGCTCCTTGTTTTCATTCAGGTCACACCTAGGGATTGTCAATGGAGCCCAGAAAGACAAAAGGGAAGATAAAAAGAATTCTCCTAGGATCCTAAGTACAGTATGTACTGTATGGCCAATTTCACATGAATACACCATATTTTGAGTGGTGGGCTGGTCCCCATCAGGTAACGTTCTCTTTTGGGTTGGAGGTTATGTTTAAGTCTAAGTTGTGAATTAAGATCAGGTGTAGGTTAGGTGTATGTTGGTAATAGGTATAGACAGGAAAGAATTGAAGTCGATGGAGAGTCCCTGTAAGGAGGGTGGGGAATAACCTGTGTGTGTGAATGTGTGTGTGCTCCTGTCTCGGCATCAGAGTGAGGGCACAAATTCTCGTCTTCTTGTTTCTACTGAGGACCATGTGTTGACTCCTATTGACTTTCATTTATTTTCAGTCATTTTCAACCTTTTTTATGCCCCAAACTGGACAATAGCCTTAAAAATAACCATTAGCAGTGCATGGCTCACCCTAACCCAAAACTAAACCCATTTCACACATGAGCCCTAAACCTTACCGTTAGCAAACCAGTTTGTAAGGACAAGCAAAATGTCCTCACTTTACAACAACGGGTTCTTGATGTGATGTTGAAATCAAAAAAATGCCATGTACGTATGTGTGTGTTAGTGAGGTGGGGTTATTGGCTGAACTCCTTACCTACTCCTTACTTATGTACTCCTTACATTGGTAGCTTTAGGGATGTGGAGCTCCATGCACTGGGCATACCTGTTGTATTTAACTCTAATAGTTTATGGAAATCTTTAATGGATTATTTTGTACAAATGAATTTTTGATCTCCCCTTGATTCTAGAGAAGACCGAGTGATAATCCACTCCACCTTTTCCCTTTCTTTTGTCTTTTCCTTTGCTTACACTAAGCTTTGCCCCCAAAGGAAGGATAAAGGAGATTTAGATGAGGGTCACTGAGTGTGATGTTATATACCCAGACATATATACATAGGGATGTGCATGATAACAAAATTTAAATTGCATTTATCAAAACATCATAATAGTGAATATCAAAAAGTTTAGATAAATAACGGGATAAAACTGAATTTTCTTTTATTACTTACCCATGTATTTTTATTCTATGCTGCACAAAGCAGCATAGCTCAGTCCCCTCCCCCATTTACCCAGCCCAGCAAAGGGATTCGAACCCTTTTGTATTTTTTTTTTACATTTTATCATGATGTGGACAATGTAGATTTTTTTTTTCTTCTTAATAAAATACTGAAAGTGTGGCATTTTCATTCAGCTTACTTTAGTCTGATATTATTTAAGTAAAGCTTAGCTTATCCTCAAATTAACTCAAAATTTCACCTAATTAGTGAACTAAATCAGCCTTTGTAAAATTAGATAAACCTCAGGTACTACAAGAGTGACTTTGTTAGCAACCTTTTTTATACTTTTTGATTAATCAATATTAAGGTGAACGGGTAAACAACTCGCTCAAGAAAATGGAATCTATTGATCTAGAAGAGGGACGGCCAGCAGTCCACTTAGACTGACTTTAGACGCGTCAAAGAGGATTTTCCTCCAATTGTTCTAACACAGGAATTCACAAAATCCCAGTTACAAAACAGCAAGCCCCAAAAAATGGACAAAAACTTTCATAGGTATCAAAGCATATTTATAGAGAGCAAAGGTATGTTTTAGTAATCTCAGTGTACTGCTAGATCCTAGACAATTGTCTTTAAAAAATTCACTAAGAGCAAATTACATCTACCATACCTATATAAATTCAAAGGACTCCAGTCCTTAATTATATGCATTTGTTTTCACCTTGCTTTACCAAATATCCTTAGATAAACTCTACTACATTACTTTATTTCAGAATTTACCTATATAATAAATAGACCAATTCAATCTCAGCAAAAAACTATTCCGATAAAGATTTTTCAATAACTGGCTGACTTCTGAAGACAATTTTTCACATTATGTAGCACAGTCTATTGCTGATGAAAAAGTAGTATTTCAACACCCTTTGATGAAAACTATCCTGTTTAGGTGTCAGGTGGTCTATTTTCACATGCAGAAGATGGAGATTCAAAGATAAATCAGTTAGCTATAAACTGCAAAACAGGATTAAGCATTAAAAAACAAAGAAAAGACCAACATTATAACAATATTTGACTGGAACATTTTAGGTTCAAGTGTATCCATACTGTCATCTGTCTGTTTTTATCTCATCAGACTGTGAGGAGACCTATAGACAGCCCAGAGCAAAAAAAAGAAAAAAAAAAAAAAAAAAACAGTCCTCATTAAGAACCCATGCTAGGTTGAACCGCAGGGGGACAGGCACGAATGTAGAACTCTTTGCTGAAACATGACTTTGAACCTGAGGCATTTTAATAGCTGTCAAAACCTGTAAATCAACAGTCGACATCAAAAAAACTTCCTTGCACACTTGTACAGCCCTCAGTATTTAGCCTGCATCTTGCTTAAAGAGTTTTTTTTCCCATTGTTGTGACAGATTTCAATAGCAAAAGAGAAGTAAGCTTATGTGCATCTCCTGTTTTTCTATAGTACCTGAGATTGGGTATCTCGTCTTCATGGAGTTTTGACAGCAAGATCTAATGGCATGTTAAAAATACTGCTTTGTAAAAAAAAAAAAAAAAAAAATTGTCCAAAATGTTCCTCAAAGATAACATATGCATTGCACAGACAATGGAAGAATATTGAGGGGGGGAAAAATCCCTCAAAGTTCCTAATGATACATTTGAAAAACAAAAAACCTTAAATATTTTAACCCAAAAAAAAAAAAAAAAGATCTGCAACAAAAAGTCAAAAGAATCTTCCCTAAATGATACATCTAGGGCAACTTTGCTTGAATATATGTAGCATCTACTGCAGGAAAGAAATGGATAATAGTTACAAACCCAATATAACAAGGTCTAAACAATAAAAAGAAATATCTAAGAGGCACCAGACTAGATTTAAACAACAATATGATTACTTTTTAAAGCAGTTATACTATCAAAAGTGACCTTAACAAAAAAATAAATCTTCATCTCCAAGGACCAGAATAAAGTCATGTTAGCATTATCATTAAACATGGTATGAAATTAGCTGGAAGAAACGTACAAAAATTGCTGATATCAGCATGCTGCAGTGGGACTGATTTAATTAGCACCGCTCATAAGCAAAACTTTTTGCTCCAACGGAAGTAGAAGAGTAGGTTTATTAGTTTTTTAATGCTTTGCATAAAGAAAAAAAGTAATTAAACTGCTAAAATATTTTTTTGTATGCAGGAAGAAATGCATAAAAATCCAACTTTATACAAATACGACAATGCTGGGTCACTCATTTAAATGTTAAAAGTTAATGATGAAAATTATTTCCAAAAAGAAACAGTCTCTGGTCCAATTAAAAGTTTTCCAGCTTTGATGCCTTGGAAAACATTTTCATAGTTAGGCAGGTCTTACATTTATGAAGCAGCCTAAAGCTCAGCAACTTTGGAATAAATTTAGATTCATGCTCTGAACAGGGCAGTAAAAGTGAATGAAAATATGCCATTGATTAAATAATGATTGCCATAATGATGTGGTTTTAACATCTGTTGCATTTCCTCATCAAGCCAAAAGTGGGAGTTGAGTTTTGAGTGTAATCAATAGCTTCCCAATTAGAAACCATCTAGGGGACAGCTGTTAGTCACTTAAAAGGAAAATAGAGTATAGCTACCAGATGCTTCAGTGAATAAGGGTGTGATTATTTGGAAGTTTCTTGTGCATATACCTATTGTATTCTACTTTTATCTTTTGTTTGGTGTTTTGCTTTGTTTGTTTCAAAGCTTCAGGTAAGCTTTTTCTCTAATAAAAACAATAACAATAAATAAATAGGCTCTGCATCCCAAGCTACAAAAGGATTTGACTGTTCAAGCAGTGGAATGAAAACTCTTGCAAAGGCCAGTACATTACATTCAGATCATGCGGTTGGAATTTGTATTAAAAATGGCCTGTATTTATGGTAAATGCCCGGTACTTATATAGCTCCTTTTTAAGTCAGGAGAATTCAAAGCACTTTAGGCCCCGTCCACACGAAGACGAACCCTGGCCTAAACGCACAAATTTTTCACCAAACCAGCCTCTCATCCACACGAAGCCGGCGTTTCGGGGTCTGTAAACGATCTTTTTTTTATTCAGCCTTCAGAGTGGGAAGATTCTGAAACGCCGTTTTCGCGTTTCCATCTTTACGCTCTAACCGCATATTTTTTTTTACACGCATGCGTCATAGCGTCGCCTCTAAACAGGCATGCGCGACACATCACAACAACAATGGCGCCGTTGCTGCTAATGCTACTCACCCTGCTGTCGGGCTTACAACAGAATCTTCATCTTCTGGAATATCTCCAGGAAGAACAGAGCAATATCGACGACATAGTTCAGCACCTGAATTTGACTTAACCACGAAAATGGACCCGCAGGGTAACCATGTATAAATATTAGTGCACATGCCCAACATTTCGTCGCTTATTTTTGCTTTGGCACCACATCGCCACTTACAGGCCTGGCATACATTTTGCAGCGTTTTCATGCATTCGTGTGGACGCTCACATTTATTTTACGTCTCCGTCTTTACGGCAAACGTTTTGGAAAATATCAGCGTTTCGTGTTCGTTTTGACTTCGTGTGGACGGGGCCTAACACTACATTCAGTAATTCACCCATTCAAGCACACGCTAATGGTGGCAAGCTACATTGTAGCCACAGCTGCCATGGGGCTCACTGACAGAAACGAGGCTGCAGTACACTGGTAACACCGGGCCCTCTGACCGCAATGCAGGTGAAGTGTCTTGCCCAATAACACAACTACACTGAAAGCCGGAGCCAGGGTTTGAACCGTCAACCTTTCAGGGAAAACCCCCAACACCCAATGCCACTGACGCTCCACTAAAATATAAAGAAAGCTCACCTTTCACCCCTCAATACCAGTTTTATCTAAGAGTTTCCATCTGTGGTAGTACTGTTGCCAACCTTTATTGACCACAGTTCAATCATCTTCTGATGGCTACCTACATGAAGATCATGTCACAATGCTCAGATGGAAAGCTGTTTATTTTTTTCACCGTACTTCAGTTGCATTCACAGTCGCCAGAACTAAAGATAATTTGTATCATGGATGTTCAGTTTAAATTATGTCTGCAGTAACTGAAACTTTTAATTTTATTTTACCAGAATTTAGGAGAAATGTTTTTCAACACCTAAATAAATGACTAAATACACCTGTTTATTTTTCTGATTGGATAAAAAACCAGTGCAATGACCTATAGATTTCTGTTTTATCAGAAAATTAGTGAATAAACTGTGATTTCATTAGCACCTTCTGTCTGATGTATTTGAGTCTGGTGTCCAGCTGGCGCAAATGTAAGATTTTTTTCATTCATAATTCCACTGATTAATGGGCACAAAAACTCAGAATATCTAAGCTTAGCTTCAGAAAACCAATTTAATTGGAGGTCTGTTGTTTTGCTCTGAGAATCTGATAAGTGAAATGACATGGTATAATATAAGTTCCAGTTTTTAACAAAGACCATCTGTGAACACTTAGTTGTGCGGCTCTAAAAATGGAAAATATGGCAATTCTGGAAATCTTAGAGATGACAAAATTAATTGAACAATTACACAAGGCTTATTCTTTACCTGTAGCTGAAAACTTTAAATTTATATTTTACTACTTAAAATGGCTTATAATTTAAACAGAGTAATTTGAATAAGTAAAAGAATCTTAGATTCCTGTCTGCCAGTATCAACTGCAGCAGTAGCGGTTCTTATAGCTGCCTATAAGGCTTAATTTGATGCTAGGGTTTGTAACCTTCCAAAGATCTCAAAATGAGTCAGTATTCAATTCTCTGTTAAACACTCATTTGGCATAACTGAGATATTCTGCTATACAAAGGGTCTCTTCACTTTTTGACATAAATGGAATACATCATGCAGAATTAGGATACAGCCTAATTAATAGAAAACATGTAGAAAAAATGGTTTAGACCAGAGACCAAATTTTAACTAATTTTGACAAACACATCTGCATTTATCCACACTTTACTGCACCATTGGTGTCCATGGTCTTTACTGCAAACATCATGGACACCAGGCGTGGAGTGCCCCTGTTGTTTTAACTATAGTAGTTTAAAATCTCTGTGTAGATGGACAATAAATAAAAGGATATATTTATACATGTAACAAGCCTTCGATCAGATTAAATCATTTGAGCGTATGCATAACTGTATAGTTTTCCATAAAATGCTTTTGTGGTAGACAATGTTGCATCGATGCTGATACCAGTATTCGGCAGGGCTCCAATAGAGCACTAAAATGGTGGTATCAATTACCAACATATAGGACGCCGATACCATTTTGAGAGCCAAAAGTTTATTAAAACATTGTCACCCATTCCAGTTAGGCAATAAAAAGTTCTATTGGATTTACTTTGTATTAGTCTTTTTCCTGCTTCACAAAGGTAGGCAGCAGCTTGACAAAGCCATTATGGCAATTAATTTATATCCAAATAGTATGCAGTATATATATATATATATATATATATATATATATATATATATATATATATATATATATATATACACACACACATCAATTTCAAACAGCTACTCTTAGTGACCCGCATATTTATTTTTCTTCAGTTCTTCAATTGTGTCTGTTGATGTTTTTTTTTTACCACAATGGACATTTGTCATATCATACTTTTGTTTTTGGTGATCATTTAAGTTAAGTGAAGGGATCAGTGAGACCTTATGCTAACTCTCCTTTGCAATGGGGTATAGGGCTAGATAGCATGTTCATCCACACATTACATTTAGAGCCCCAGTTAGTAAAGAGAAAAATGTCACGCTGCTGTTGCACACATGGGTAGAGGAGATGGTTTTCCTCCAAAGATCCAAAAGGGTGTGTACATGGAAACCAATAGGAATGACGATAGGAAAAAAAAACACCTCTCTTAATTGGAATGAAATGTATTTCTGATCTGACCAGATCAGATTAGAATCCTTAGTGTCACATGTTTACAGAACACATTTTTTGATTGGATCAGGCAATCAATCAGATTATTTGTGTCCATGTAAATTAAGCTAATGTCAAAGGGGGAGCAGACATTGGGGCTATCCTCTCATTATCTTTGCTCATGGATGAGTCCTCCCTAGAAATGCTTCCTCTTACCAGTTCCTGTCCTCTAGGCCCCTGAGAGGTCCCTCTCGTTAGTCAGGTAGCAGATGGGAAAGGTGTATGAACATTCCTACATTCCTATTTGGTGCTTAGGATCTACTGGGAAACGCATAATCCTTTAAGTTAAATGACATTATGGGCAGAAACCAACTGTCTCCTCAGCATGTACTCTCTGTTCTGATTTTTCTTTTGTTTCTTTTGTTTCATACAAATAAATATTCATCAAAATAGTCAGCTAACCTTAATCTAGGTTAGAGGTGTTACCGTTTCTTTGTAGCTTTCAGGCTTCAGACTAGTAATTAGTGTCTTCAGTGCTGTCTTTGAAGACATGAACCAGTTGGCAAAATTACATATTTAAACACACCAGGGATTTTCATTGTGATTTTTTTTTCTTTAACTTTTACTTTTTGTATTACTGTTCTTAGAGGAATAAATTACTAGTGTTGCAATGTTATCATTAACAAGTCATTTTTTCTTAAAATAAGTGCATTTGTTTTTGGATTGAGGGGGTAAAAGATACATTTTGCCAATGGAACAAGACAATTTACATTTAAAATAAGAAAAAATAATTGGATTGTCTTATTTCAAGTGCATGTTATCTAATTATCTTATCTTAAGAGAAAATAAAATCCTCATTCCACTGGCAAACTACCTCATTTACCTTCTCAAATTTAAGAAATGTTTACTTATTTCTAGGTCGTTTTTCCAGTGTATATAGCTAACAATGCTAATAACTGCAACAAAGTCTAAGATAAAGACAGCCTATTGTAGTTTAAAGTTTAATTTCCATATCATTTTATTTGAAAGTAAAATTAAATGATTTAAATAATTCTTAAAATTAAAATAAAATATATATTTGAAGCAAAAAAGCAGTTTGTGTATATTATAATTTAATCAATGGAGTTTATTTTATAAATGGTTGTTGGTTTCTTTAAAATGATGGCGATGATCTAAAACAATTTAGACAAATAAAAACAATACATACCCTGAATTACAGAAAATACAAAAAAAAAAAAAAAACAACAACACACAAACAAAAAAACAGGGACATAATTTATAGGCCAGCATACTGTAGGATACAGGTAGCAACTCAAAAACATCCAATTTCTGAGTAACAACATTTTACCCTTTTAGCAAGTGAGGAAAAAAAGATCCAGAAAGAGTTGTGTTGCTCTCTGTTGCCACTGCAGCCTACCTGGCATGTGGCATTGTTGATGTGACAGTGGGTCTGAGTTGGCGTGAAGTTGTGTGCAGCTTCTACAGGGTTACTCAGTGGTAGCCTAATGAAAGAACAAAGAGGAGCCCAGTGCAATTCACATCTCAAGCAGAAAAGTCACCATGACCCTCTTTTGCTTCAACTCTGTGTGCAGTTCATGTACAAACTGGGTAAAGGAAGTGGGAAGATGAAACAGCCCTGGCAGGACTCCATTATTGGTTCCCATGTCCTTCGCCTCTTCCATGTCTTTTGGAGCCAATTCCTCCAACAGTGTTCTCTGTGGTAATGTGTTTTCACCCATATCCTCACTTTCTTAGCGTAACATTAGTGCCATTCCCTCTTTATTTGGTGCAGCCACAACTCCTCTGGGCTTTCACCCCAACCCCTCAGACAAGACATGCAGCTTGGTGCCTCGTCTGTTCAATATTTCACCACTGATGGGAAGATGTTTTATTTACTGTGACCGGGAAACCTGCAGTGACTCCCTCACAACTGTGAGGCATTGCTTGACACAGTAGGTGTAGAGCTCAGGTTATGGGGTTACAGCTGGGACCTCAAAATGTAAAAAAAAAAAAAAAAAAAAAAAATGACTGATTTGAACTGTTCAGAAATGAGCATGTTAAGCAATACATTAAAATAAATGTTTTTCTTTTCTTTTACATAAAGGGATAACGTAAGATTTTATGCAGAAATCCACAAACACTAACAGCTAATGAAGTCATATTATTTGAAATGCTTCCTACTTTGGTCTTTACAACAAAAGCAGTCTGTCAAGTAGACCATTTTACAGTAATTGGCTGTGATTAGCTTTTTTTTTTTTTTTTTAAACAAAAAGGGATTTGTATTTTATTTTTGTCGGCACAGTCAAAGTAAACCATGACCCAGAGGCTTTAAAAAGGGGTTAATAACATAAAAGCCAAAAGACAAGAGGCAAGCATAAAATATATATATATATATATTTTTTTTTTTTTACCTGTGCATACAGTATATAGAGAGTGAAATGTTGTGAAGAGACAGTTTCATAAAGCAGAGGAGACAGAGTCTGAACAGATGACTTTGAAACAGTAAAAGAAAAAGATGGATGCAAGATAACAGTTGGTAGAGAATTCTTTTCCACAGGGTTATCTGCTCTGTAAGTGACCTTTCAGTCAGACACCTCCTAATGACTTTGCCTCTGTCAGGTTTTCTTAGTGGTAAATCCGAATGTAAGAAGAAGTAATCCAGATCTCCAAATCCTTTTCTTTAAGGCTTTGTAAAAAAATAAATAATAATGTGATAACAAAATACCCTAAGAAACCATTTATTCCTACGGGAATCCTACCTAGTCTGGAAAATAGTTTACTGATGTATAAGAGGACCCTTTGTAAAGCAAGAGCAGCATATTTCTAATATTCCTAGATATCTTTTTAATACAGTTGCCAAAGTCACCCAGACCCATAGCTCTGTTGAACCGTCCTTTCCGATTGCTCTTAGCAGCAATTATTTTATGGGATTCTTTATAAATGAGATTGATCTTATTAAAAATAAGATAATTAGCACTCCTCTAACTATGATTGGTTTATCTCTGGAAGGTGAGGCAGCATCTGAGGTAGCCATAGGGACCCCTTTTTCATCATTCTATCTCTATTCTCCCACTCTGCAGAATCTGTTAGTTCAATCTCTAACTTTACGCTGTCTCTGCTTTTTCTCATAGTAGTTTCGCCTTGTCTGTTCCTGTTTGGCTGTGACTCCATCCTGGAGAGAAATATCAGCTGTGCTGCTGCCATGAGCACCTTTGTCTGTAGATGTTGGAGATTGGTCTGTTTTCCAGTGTAGTCCTGTTTCTCTGACTGTCACTGGCTGGATGTGCTCTGTTCATCTTCTAACATGGGAGTTGGCTCGGAGCTCGTCTGCTTGGCTGTGTGTTTTCTGGAAGGGGCCACCTTTTACAGTTGCGTTTTGTATGCTTCTGTCCACTTGAACCCTATTCGGCCTCTGCAGATGGCCGCTCACAATCAGCCTGGTTCTGCTTGAGGTTTTTTTCCTGTTAAAAGGGAGTTTTTCCTCTCCACTGTCGCTACAAGCATGCTTAGTGTGACAGATTTCCTTTGAGTTAATGAGTAAATGCAACTGACTGGTTTTCCTTAGATAGAAAACTTTGAATCAATTTCAATGTATGATCTGGTGAACTGTAAATTGCCTTGTGATGACATTTGTCGTGAATTGGCACTATTCTAAATAAAAAAAAGGGTTTTACATTTTGGTAAATTTGATATCATTCACATGTGCTGATATCTCAGCACATGTGAATGATATCAAATTTAAAATTGTTATTAATGTATAAGAATTTCTAAACGTATTTATCCGGTACATATACCAAGCTACATGGAAATAAAGCTGGTTTTTGATGCTGATGTTTAAGTTTTATTATTATTTTCTGTACTTCGGAGGTAAGCTCTACTGCCATATAAGAAGAAAGAAAAATCATAATTTCGTACTTCTATAGAAGCCCTATATACAAAGATGTCTCATTAACAAGCAAAACATAATTTAGTTTTCGGAACTAAAGGAAAAAATAATTCATGGTCACCTTTGAGCATAAAGACCTCTTCCCAGACAGATTCTGCAAGCTAATTACAGACCTTATTGAGCTGAATGAGAGGGAAGAACAAAACCTGTCTCGTCTGGCTGAATGTCATTTATGAGCCACCAACGCTCTAAACAGACTACTGCAACCTAGCAGGTTCAGGTGTTTAGCTTTGCAATTATTTCTAAAGTTCATAACATGTTAACAATAAGCCCTTTTGAAGTAAACACTTATTCATCTTACAAACTCTGGACCATATGCAACACCAATCTCGAAATCCAGCATCTAGTTTAAATAAATACTTTTTAAACTATGCTCTGAACTTGTAAATGGCATGCTTTAGATAGCAAAACTTTACTCTTCACTGCAACATTAAAAATACATGGGATTTCTGATCACTCCTTTTGCTTTTCCAGTTTTGGTCTTGACTTCATGTCACTTAAACAGTAGACTATGTACACTCATGTAAAAAAAAAAAAAAAAAAATCTTCTAAACCATTATGATGAAATCATTTTAAATAGTGGCAACATGTTTGTCTTGTGAATAACACTCAAAAAATGTTTTTTTCTTTATGAGAGATAAGCAATATTGAAGGCTTAGTAGCACGCAAAATGAGATGGCAATTTGTTGCTTTGCGTGATCTCCTCATAAATGCCCTCTTTAACAGAGCAGATAAATAGTGAATCGAGCTCCAACGTGCAACTAGGCTTCTAATGAGATTAAAGCAGGGAGCTGTTTCAACTGTCTACGTGTGATATTTCAAAGAGCTAGCCACATGTCACAAATTAGCTAGTGACATGCCTCAAATTAGCCTTTGTTCTGTACTGAACCACACTGGCTTGGAGTAATTGGGAGACTATGATGTAGGACAAGTGAACTGATGAGTGTGAGGCTCATAGTGGGTGTGGGAGGAAAAGAGAAGAAGGAAGTTTGGATTCCTTTTTTTTAACAACTTGAAAAAAAAGTCTTTAGTCCCTCTGAAGTGAAAATAGCCCTAAGTAACATGATAAAAACAAATTATAAAAATGGATTTAAGGGTTTCCTTTATTCATTCTTAAGACTGTGCTATTAGACTTTTTTTTTAATAGCTTCCCAATCAATATGTAATGGTTGTAGTGTGGGAAATAAAAGGGTAAATCTAAGGGGTAACTATAAACCCCTTAGTGAGAGACTTTTATTTACCATGATCACAGAGGAAACTAGAACATGATTAGGAGGATATCAGTCAAGGTAATGGGGTAGCTGAGCATAAAGATGAATCAACCGAGACCTTTGGTGTATAAATTTCTTCCAGAAATCAAACTGCATTTATGTTCTCTCTGTTGTATTTTCTTTGTTAGTTTGTTCTCTCACTTGTGCTCATTCTCTGTTGTGTTCGACAAGCAGTCAGGATGAAAACAAAGCAAAAAACCTTGAGAAAAAAAAGTAATTTAGTAAACTGCTGCTTAAGAAAATAAACTGCAAGTCAACTCTGCACAGCACTGAGGAGTTTTGATACAAATATTAACAATGTTATTATCAATTTCAGTAAAATGGACTTTTTCATAAAAAAAAAACAACAACAACAAAAAAAACAATCCAAGTCAAAGTAAGCAAAATTTTCTGGACCTTCACCAGTATGTGCCAGTATGGTATGGTTTCTCTATGGTATTGAAGTCAGGAAGTTTCCTCATTAATCAGATAAAGTTGGGATTTAGGTCTGACATCTGCTGGAACACAATGAGATTTCTCCATAAATTATTGCTGACCGTGGAGACCTTCCAGGACTGAAAAAAATCTTGGATTATCTGCCCCTATTCCTTCATTCTTTAGGCCCTTAATAAGATCCTAAAAGTATTTTATGTGGTTTATGGGTGGCTTAGCAGAAGGAGAGCAATACTTGTGGTCCATCGTTGTGATACATCATAGATTTTTTTGGATATTCTTCTTACACTAGCGAGGTCCCAGTTTCTCAAGCACCTTGTTCTACCATTTTTTCCTTCTACCCTTCCTTCTAACATTCCAGTATTTTACTTTGTTTAAATAATGTTAACTCCCAGATTCTTTAGCAATGACACTGTGTGGCTCGCCCACTTTGTGGAGGCTTTTAATGATTATCTCTGGTCAAATATCAACTCAGCAGTCTTCTTTTAAGTGTTAATGCATGTCTGCATTTAAAAATAAGTTATTGGTTTTAAGTGTTTTACCTCATAAATTAATTGAAAAATTTTATAACGAATCGATTTTTAAATGAATGTCAATATGTATGACATACTCACAATAATAAACAAGAAAAACATTGCAAGCTGACACAGTGTTGTCTATTTTTGCTTTATATCACAGAGACATGACACACCAATGGCCTTCTTTTAGACAAGAAGATTAAAGTATGAGTAATACGGACCCTGTACCAGCAGGTTGACAGCAGCAGTCAGGTTTTGGTGGCAGGGAAACCTGAAATCAAAAAAAGCTTTGGAAGAGCTGCTGCTCCGCTGACTGTGCTTTTATCAAAACAGAAAGGCTCAAATGGACAGCAGACCAGCAGAGAACATGGATCACGGATGACACCTGGCTACTTCTCATTCTGTGTAGAGTTGACCTTTGCCATATGTCCTACACCACTGCAGGAAACAACAAAAAAACAAGATATTACACTGGGAACTTATCATCATGCTTCTAATAGCTGCCACAACTGTGGAAATTGAAAGCCACATGGATATCTTAGGATGATCCTGTTATACCTTGTCTGCTAGTGCAATGCAAAAAATAAAACCCTTCACAGGTCAGTACACCCACAAAAAGAAAGAAAGGACACGTAATTCTTGGAAGAATATAACAAATATCCTTTTTCACATACATTTAAAAAGCTGTTACTCAACTAAAATAGATATTTCCTCTAAAAAAATTATGGAGATTTTATCTTGGTTATGGTACCTTGTGGTTCTAAAGATATCCTTCAAAAATACTAATACCTCCAATCAGCTAAGCAAAAAGAAAAAAAAGGAAAAAGTGCTAGACAAAGTAAAAAACAACAGAAAAAAGCCACACACTTCTTATGGCATTGCCTCCATTAAACCTACCCAGCATTTGGATAATTTTGTCGTCAAGGTAGGAATGCAAAAGTCATAATGACATAAGATGTCTTGCTGTTCTTCTGCTGTATCTCCAGCTTTCCTGTACAATTGCTTTGATTTTTGCTCTCCCCAACTGCACAAAATGCAACAAAAGCCCAGAGAATTATATGGAGAGTGCAAAAAAAAAAAAAATCTGGCAAATATAAAAAAGGCTTGGTTATTACTACAAAAAGGCCAGTGAAATCTTTTTTTAAAGGATTTTTAAAGATGTAATTAATTTTTTCTCCTAAAAGTCATGCAGTGAAAGGTTCAAGTAAAAAAAAAAAAAAAAAAAAAAAAAACATGAATCTGAACAGCCTATTCCATAAAGTTGTGACCGTATCCCATATTTAGATACGCTGCATAAAAACATCCTTTCTTTCAGGGTTTGACGTTATACCAGATAAAATCTTTCCTATTTTAGGTCAGGTAGGATGACCAAAACTGATTTTATTTGTAAAATGCCTAAATAGTGATTTGGTATATTCACATTTTAAAAACCGTATGAACTGGGTCATGTTTCACAAGCCTCCCCATGCTTCTTACAACAATTCATTTTAATATTGGTCTAATTATTCAGACAGAATCTTCCATGTTGGTTTGTTGTTTCTTTTGACCAACATGCAAATGTAAAGTTTAATAAAAAAAAAAGAAAAAGAAAGCAACAAGAACCTGGATGCGGAGAACTGCAGGAAGTCAGTTGAACTTTCTGGAGGGAGAAAGTAGACTGATCAGGAAGGAGTTGGTTGATGACAACTGATGACTGATGGATTTACTTTCTTGAAAGATGAAGGGGAGGTAGGATGGACCTGTCGAGGTTTGATTTAGCGGGCTCTGCAGACTGAACCCCAGAGGTCCAGGTGAATGTGAGTGAGATCCGAGCACGTTGGTTGCAAGAGATGTCATGCTAGAGAGCGGGCAGGCAAGTGATAAAGACTAAAAACTGCTGTGCACAGGTAAGACGTTTAATGCAGGACTAGACAGAATAACGAATAATCAGAGGGATGTGAGAAACAAGATAAATCTTTAAATGATCCAGTAGCTTGAGGCAAATGCAGAGCCACTGAGCACTGCTTGTATATGAAATGGACTGATTAATCTAGGAAAGTTTGTGGCAGAGGGATGCCTCATGCTCCTGGTTCTTGCGTTCAGATTGACCATTAGTTTGGGGATGAAAACCTGAACTGAGATTAGTCTTGGCCCCCAAAGAAGTACAAAACTCCTTCCAGACCTGGGAGAAACATTGTTGAAAAAGATCACTGGGGGGATGATGATTATCTCTGTGCCTGGCACAAACTGGACTAGAAAATAACTTAAAACCTTTATATGTTGAAGGCCACGAGAAATTCCAATGAGTGTGAGAGTTCAGTTGATTCCAGGAAGATAAACCCGGTTCAGAGTTCCAGTGTCAGGTTCCGGTTGGAACTTCTAGTCTCAGCTCTTGAATCGGGGAGTGGCGGCCTAGTGGTTTGGACATAGAGCTTGGAATCCTGAAGTTCTGAGTTTGAGCCCCACTCCCATGGACTGCTTTTCTGGGTCTCTGAGCAAGACTATTAACCCCACACTGCTCCCTGAGCACCCATGATGGCAGCCCACCCCTCCCCAAGGGGATGGATTAAATGCTATGGTAAATTTCTCCAATATGAGATCAATAAAGTTCAGTTATTATTATTAACTGCTTAGCTTTCAGAACTGAATGACAGAGTTGTTCTCCAGAAGACGTTGGAGAACTTCATGGACATAGATACACCAGACACCAACTCATACCAGCTGGGCTTGTAGGTTATTTTTGTGTCACCCACCTTTTCACCTCTGACCCATAATTGTGATCAAAGGGACAGGTTTGCAGCACATAAACTGTGCTGCTTATAAACTAATGTTGAAAAAATTTCATACCATGCCTGAGGTAAACACTCATTTGGAACTCCTTTTCATTCAAGCTTTAACTTAAAGGTCGATGTCTTGTTTTTCCTTCAGTATTTCTACAAAATATAATTTATGATGCCATCTTGTCCACCCAAAAATCCTGCAGTAAAATCTATACATAACCTCCTTGCTCCCACCTTCAAACTTAGTTTGATGGTCTATAGAGCACTACAAGCATCTCCCTTTTCCCCGCAAATCAACAATCGTCACTATGTTCAAACTGTTGAATTTCCATTGTGATAAACCCCAGGACACATCAGGGAATTCAATCTCTTTGTCCCTATTAGCAAACTATGGTTTGCTTTTTTGGCTTTAGAATTGTCTACTCTGTGGGCTTTCAGCCCATGTTCGAATGGCATTTGTTGAGTTATTACGAATGTCTTGCCATTTTCAGAAAGCCTTTTCTGAAGGTGATTTGCTTTTACTCTGGGATTGATTTGTACATTTTGCAGAAAACAAGTTCATCTCAGAAATACAAAACCTATTTTCTTCCTTAACAATATAATGGTTGAAAATTCCTGAGACATTTATAGTTTTCTTAGATTTTTCTGAAATCTTAAACATGGCACTTTTAGATGTCTAAAAAATGTAGCTATTGAACGGTCAGGCTTGTTAAGTTCCAAAGTGATCTTCCTATTATCTTGCCTACATTGTTTTTCACATTGTCCATGATGTTACAAGGAAGTCATATGTCTGAGATATGTCTGAAAATAAATCCATAGGTTTCTCTTCAAGTAACTGAAACGTTATAAATCTGATCAGAAATCTAACAATGCCACAACATAATGATCTGAGATAATTGAACTTATTGAAAGTGATCTTGGTTTAATCATGTGATGTCAGACAATATTTTTATTCATACACAATGTGTGTAAATACCTGTATAAATGTCTGTTAAATGGTTTTAATATTCTCTATTAGTAACATGCAGTATATTTCTGCTTTTTCTATTTGTTAATTTTGACATTGTTATGTAGAGAAAAATTGGTACTTAATGCTGTTAATTATTTGTGAATAAATTCTACTCATAAAATAGTAGTGGACTGAGTTGAGGTTGCTTGTTTTTGAGATAAGTTTCAGAGGAGTTGCAGAGGGTTGCAAGTAGAGGACTGATGGGGCAAAAAAAAACAAACCCTAATGCACTTCCTTTTAAAGCTGACATGAAGCTTTCATTGGATTCTCTCTGCTCCTTTTAAAAGGCACACTAACCAGCCAAATGACACGGACAAAAAAAAGGACCTTACCGGTAAATAAATAAACACATGCAATACCAAACTGCACATGGATAAAAAAAAAATAATAATACATTGTATAAACACAGCAAGGTATGTTAGTTTTATTTTTCAGTAGGAATAAAGAGTACCAAAAAATATTCAAATAAAATAAAAGCAAATTGTAGAAAGGTTTTGGTTTTCTCCCAAAGGGTGTCAAGAATCGCCCACTAGGCCATAAACCTCATAGTGGGTGATTCATTTTGGAATGATTTTAAACTATTGTGCAGCAAGGAAAACACAAAAGTACTTAGCATTGTCAATAGCATGGTTTCTGATAGACAGTAGCGATGATCACAGATGGGGATTGTTATACAGAGGAGCCTTGATGTTGCTTCACAATAAAGTGCTTTTTAGTCATTTACTGAACAAAATTCTGCATTCTAAACTGTTTTACAGTATACTTATAGCAAAAGTTTTCTTTGGCCATGAGATATTTAGCAGAGTGTTGATGCTCAACAATGGATGTGAACTGTTGATGCATGTGAACATTTTCAAGTTAACTTTATTAGCATTTTCTTTGAACACAGACATATTTTAAAGGTAGATTAGCTTTGATTTAATAAATTTGAAGCACAACTATTCACTATCAGCATTTTTTTTCTGAATCAGACACCATAGCCCTGTGCCGTTTACAGGAGACCACATCAAAAGTCCATAACAAAAAACAAGATGGTCTGAAGGTGACTGCAGCTGAGGATGAACTATTAAGAACAGTAGATCTAGAAAGAGACGTCTAGATTTCAACAGATTCATATTTTAGCTAAATAATCATTACTTGTAGCCCTAGAATAGATTGTATTGATAAAGTACCTTATATGGTTTAGAAATGACTGTGCTCCATTAATATGGAACACAAGACCAAACATAATGAAACAAAGTAACTTTTAAATCATAGTAAAAAAACTGTTGTTTAGAGTTGCTTTGACTGTTGAACTATTAACTGAAACATGGCTCATTTAAGTCTGTAGTACAAGTTTTCTTTCCTTTTCTTTGTTATGATACAGCAATGTACTTTTAAACTATTTTCTTTCATCTTTTCATCATGTAATGTTGCTGAAATGGGTTCAACAAAGAAGCCTGCTTTGACTTCACTTGGTAAATTGCAAGTATTCTTCATTCACATAATCAATATGAATTCATTTTTTCTCAAATAGAGAAAGCAAATACGGCCCTATAGGGTTTTTTTTTTCTCTACATGTTTTACCTCAGTCTTGTTTTCAGAAGAGATGCCTGTATTATTTTCTCGAAGTACTCAATAGCTCATCTTAGAGTTATTTTTTTAACCAGACTTTCTGAGAATTATGGTCAGTCATGGGAGTAAAATACAAAAAGCACAAAGAGGCAGAGATTTGCAGAGATTGGAACAACATAGTGGCATGATTCCATTCTTTTCCGTGGGGCATTTCAGGGTCGCAGGTTCACTCAGCTTAGTCTTCAGAATTCATAACTGCTTCATGAGAAGACCAAAGAAACTCTAGAGATTTTAAAGTATTGAATAAGAGACAAGTTAGGAGAGCAAAATACATTTACACACACAAACTCAGACACACACTGTTGAGCTAGGGTCTCTGGGGTTTTGCTGTTTTTCTGGTGTAAGTGAGTTTCCTGTCACAGAGAGGATCTTTGCTGGTGGTTGGGCCAACCCGTGTTGCTACACACCTGAGGATATTTCTCAACCAAGATGACTAGATTATATATAGGCAGGCTAAGGATCATCTCTCTTCACCGGATGATGAACCCTGATGACAACCAGTGAACCTCAGTTTGTCTCCAATTTTTACTCAAAAGGTCCCACTGTGTGCAGCAGTTCGGTCTTCATCCCCTGCCTGCCCGCTCTCCAACATGACATGTCTTGCAAGTGCCTATGAACTCGGATCTTACTCACATTCTCCTGGACATCTAAGGTACAGTCTGTAAAGCCAGTTGAATCAAACCTCTAAAGATCCCTGCTACTTTCCCTTCATCTCTCAAATCAATCTGTCATCAGTTGTCATCAACCACCTCCTTCCTGATCCCCCTCAGACCAACCAGTTTAAATGAGTTCCTGCTGTCCTCCGCTTCCAGATTTTGTAAATAAATTGTTAAAACTCACCAATCCTCCGTGCTATTCTGGACATTGGTCACAAAACTAAAAACCATCATGAGACACATGGTTTGAGTCTTATTCTGATGTTTTATAGAACTATTGCCCAGAGTTGAGTGTCTGAGCCAGATGAACAGAGAGGATGGCTCTACATGTCTTTATGGATATATAGGACGCTGTATGATAACAAAATTATATAATGTATCTTAAAATATTATTTTTTTATGTTGGAGAAAAATAACACCATAGTTTCTTTTAACAATAGATGTTGAACAAACAGATCGATTTCCCCCTATTCTCTGGCTAAAGGAAAATACAATAATGTTAAATTTAATCTGATTAAGATTTTTATATTTGCATAGCAAGGACACTGACATGCTACCAAGCGGGATGTTATTGTAATAGCAAACCATTTTTCATACAGATGTGAATGAGAGAGAGTTTGAAGAATGGTTTTGCATGCAACAGCAAGTTCTCATGCCGGACAAGGTCCTAGAAAGAGCAAAACCTTTAAGTCCAGACACTGATATTGTGTCTGGAATATGGCTCTTCTGCTGAAGAGAGAAGCACCGGAATTCACTGCTGCTCACTCTGTAGATATACCCGTTTTATTCATGCTCCTCCCGGATGAGGAGAGACACGATTAGCTGTCTGTGTTATGGAAGTGTGCTCAGCTCTCCATGAGCTTATCTGCACATTGAGTTTATTTGAAAAACTTTAGAATGCAGGGCATGGAACACTGCAAAAAAATGACCCTGCTTTAAAATACTAGAGAACAGTCTGTTCCAATGAATGTACTGCAGCCATGATCAGACAAACTAACTGAACATAGAAACAGATTTTTAAATGGAAAAGAAAATAAAGAAAATACCAAAGCCTGAACATGAACAAAATGCAAGGATTTTCATCAGTTTTGGCTGTAGGTCTTCTTGAGTCCACCTGCTAAGTTACATTGATGATGATCAACCTCTTCAATAGGGCTGGGCAATATGGGGTGCAGGCATCAAGGTGGGAACCCCGGTTTGGCAGGCTTTAGTCCTCGACGAGGCCACTGAAGGCTTCAGTTCCAGCATGTCTTCCCCCTCTCTCTTTTCCAATTTCTTGCTTGTGTACTTTCAAATCTGTCATATCAGTCGTTATCAATATTCTTTTTTTCATCTATTTGAAATAAGCCCCAGGGGAAAACCCTCAAATTTAAATTGTTAACCTAGCCATATTTAAACATATATTTTTATTTTATTTTAAAAGACATCAGCCATGCCTGGAATTTTGCTCAGCCTGCCCGCGAGAGGCTGAAAAACTAAATCTATTCCTCTGCCTACTTTCCCCAGACTACCATGTACTTCTTGATCAGAAGTATTTTATATAGATATTAATCAGGTGTCTATGCTTCATTAGAGACGGGGTTGCAGGAGCAGCAGACTCAGCAGACTCCCAGACTTCCCTCTAAGCAAACACTTCCTCCAGCTTTGCAGGGGAAAGCCCGATGCAATTCCAGGCCAGCCGAGAGATGTGGTCCCTGTGGCGTGTGGGTGGTCATCCCCTTGGCCTTCTCCCAGTGGGACATGCCTGAAACAACTTGTGAGGGAGGCTTCCGGGGGGCATTCCACAAAGATGGCAGAGACATCTTAGCTGATTCTGGGCTGTATGCTGAGCCCCTCCTGGATGACCAAGCTCCTTACCCTATTTCTAAGGGAGTGCTCAGCCATCCTACTGTAAAAAAATCCACCATGAAGACTAAAGAAATCAAGGCACATAATGTCACTTGGTACAGCGGAGCAGGGACCCCACCAGGCCTGGGGTTGGTGTTCGTTGGCGAGCTCCTGGTGGTCGGTTCTTCCTCATGGGACCCAGCTGGGATCCGGCCTGCAGGAGTGATGGAAGGCCATCCCCCAGTTGATCCACCACATATAGGGGGAACCATGAGGGACTGGTGCAAAGAGGATTTGGCAGTAAAAACAGGATTTGGTTGGTAAAAGGAAAAACATGTCTTTGAATTTAACCCCATCATCCTGTCTTAGTGTGTTACTTCAAATTGCTGATACATTGTGATGCATGTAGAAATAGGATGCCAGCCTAAAGGCACTGACTGTTTCTATAGGGGGCACTATAGCACTAGCTGGACCTAAAGAAGTAAATACATTTTTTTTCCTGTATGACAGAAAAAAAAATTACTTTGCCAAAACTTCTGTGGAATAAGTGTATTTAAAGTTGTAATGTGACAAGATATTGAAACACTTTAATTGTTGAAAGTTCAAAGAATGTAGAAATTAGGCTTTCATGTTTACTATACTTTCTAAAAAAATGTCCAGGCAATAGATGTTGCTATAAATAGCAAATAATGGTATACAGGTTCATGTTTCATATTGATACTGAACCATAATTATAAATTATATTGTTATGTAACGTGGTTAAAATCAACTAAAGTGTTGTTCCTAAATGTAAAGTACAAAAGTCACAGATTTTGAAAGATACTGTTTTTGCAGTAAGTACGGGAGACCAACATTCTGGTAAGGAATGAAAAAGAACAAGATGCAAAGGAACTGAGATTGAAAAAGAGTGATGTGTAGGGAGGCTGAAAAGCAGAGTAACAGGGAGAGAATGAGCAAGCAAGTTGAGAAGCGAGTGAGGGGTCCCTACTGAGCAGTCGCTGTTGAGTGAATTTATTTGAGCTGTGGCCTCTCAAGTGAATCCCCTGAATGAGAGCAAATAGACACCAGGCACAGAGAGGCGGCCTTGCCTTACATCAGCTGGTAAATGTAACAGAAGAGGATGGCAACAATAAAAGAGATATAATAGGTTCACGGACAGTGCAGACATAGCCGAAAAATAATACGACAAAATATAAAACCACAAATTAGTTTGGTCAGTTCAAATAAATGCGAAGATATTGCACAAGTTCCAACAAATAGTCCATCAGCAAATGAGCAGGCAGATTAAAATGCTTTGAATTTTGCCCTGCTTGTGTGTTGGTAAGATGCGCCAGGCTGTTCTTTAATATCCATCTTTAATAGTTCCATCACATAAATACATACCTCTCACCACCAAAACATGTTAACAGAAAATCTCCCACTAATCTTTTGCAGCATAGTTTAAATTTGATGGGTACCATGGCTTTGATGTTACAAAGAAATCAAGCTTGTGATTTGCGATTAAAGATTCCTCCATGAGACTAAGACATAAATACTCAAGTAATAATGCCTAAATCGGAAACTTGAAAGAATCCATTAGTGTTAGCAGCTTTAATACACATTGTGCTTCCTGAACAATGATAACTATAATGTGTCGATTATAAAAGGTTCTACTCACATCATCACAGGAAATGCATCTGTGATGACTGTAATTATCAACCGTAATAACACTGATAGCTGAGAGGTTATTAGTAACCATGCAAGAAATATAATGAATTGAAGCCAACTTGGTCTAATGGCTAAGAACGAAACAGTCCAACTGTTGTCTAAGAAGACACAAAGCTATTCCTAAATGTAAGGTATGCCAAATTATCAGGTTCCAAACTATTGGGGACAGATAGACTTTTTGCCTTAGAAACAGTTATATCGGTGCTGATACATGCAGTTAAGGGACACCAGTTCAGCTTGCGTATAGTAATTTAGGATAGGCATACCTCTGTGTACTCAGACAAAATTATTTTTTATCAAAACTGAAATAACAGGCTGATATCGACAAACTTCTGCTACAATCAAAAGCTACATCGCTTATTATAGCTTTAATATGCTACTGTCCATTTGGTAAGGCAGCGGAAGGTAAGTTTAACTGTACAGCACATTTCAGTAACAAAGTGCACCACATGACTAGAAAAATGTACAGCACGGTTTATTCAAATTAAGAGATACACTGTAGTGGCATAATAAACAGAGCTAAAGAAAAGATCGGCTACAAACTTCAGCTAAATGTTTCAGTGATAGGCTACTACCAAAGATTGGTTTTAACCCTTAAAAGAAACCAGTGCTTCTGTTAGGTTTATTCAATGATGATTATAAAATTTATGTATGTACATATGAAACATTGAAGAAATCAGATGCTTCACTCTATCTTATGATTCAATCAGGAGACCACTCTGCCTTCTGATTCAGTCAGTGGAGCATTCTGTCTTATGACCTGATCAATTGTCCCGTCAGAAGAATACTGTTTTGTAACCCACCCCATGTGTTATTTTCTGTTAACAAAAGGCACTGCTGAAAGAGGGGGGTCCGAGAGAGAGTTGGAAAGTTGGGTTTGGCTGTTTCCCCTTCTGCAGAAGCTGTTGAAAATCCCTTTCTGTGTGGACTCAGTCCCTCTTTTACAAACCTACATTTTTGAACCTAACAGCTTCAACACTTTTAAAGTCTCCTGGAAATTTGTTTTAGAAAAGTTGGATTGAAGTAACTAAATGTTGTCTTTCTATGTTTGATTCTGGTTGTGCAGAGTAATCTTGAGATATAAGACCTGAAAGTTTTGAGCTGTTTCTAGATTGAAAAAAGAGCTGTATATCTTAGTACTAAGCTGTTAAATAATCTACAGACTCACTAAAGTGCATTTCAAAGTGTATTCTCTCAAATATGGAGAGAAAATATAAACTATTTAGAACTTTAGGGATATGCTTCACTTGATCAGTTTTAGTGAGGATGTGTGCAGCATTATTCACAATCAACTGCAGTTGTCTGATTGACTTAAAAAAAACTGTCGCAGTGATTAATTTGAATCAAGGTAAAGGCGGTAGTATGTATTTGAGAAGAAGCTAAAACACTGCCCGTTAATCCTCAAACTGTTCTTTAGATGATAAATATCTTTTTTTTTTTGCAACTGTTTTTAGAATATATGTCTCTGGATGTTCCAGTCTAGCTTTATCACTACACCCTAATTTTAGACCTGACCAGTGGATTTGATCTGTATTAACCAGAGCCATGTGCTCAGTTGTGATCATTCATTGTTCAACAATATATTACTTCAGGTTTGTTTTAATTCAGGCAAAGAAAATTTTGGGACACCATGTGTACTGATTTGTTCTATGCATTAACTCATGCTTGAAAGGTTCACCTCGTGACATTCTGCTGTTTTCTTGATAATAAAAAATAAGGCCTTTATTTCAATTATATAGCAATTTCTTATTCTTGATTCTTGAATAAAATGAGCAGTCTTATCCAATAAAATTACTGTGTATCTGCACTGTAGTTCAATGACTTAATGCACAAAGTGGGGTATTTATTTAAGTATTTAAGCTAAGCATACAGCAATGCAGCTTTGGGTCAATACCTCACCACTGATGTTTTCCATTTTATAATGTAACATAGGCAGAGATGGGAAGTAACGAAGTACAAATACTTCATTACTGTACTCAAGTAGATTTTTCTGATATTTTTTACTTTACTTTACTACTTATTTTTATGGCGACTTTTTACTTCTACTCCTTACATTTTTACACAAATATCTGTACTTTCTACTCCTTACATTTTAAAAAAATTGGCTCGTTACGTTAGTTTTGAATCATTTCAATGGAGTTACCGTTATTATTTTTCACGTCATCAATACCAAATTCAATCTAATTGGATGGGAATCTACGTTGCATTTGACGCACCACTACAAGATGAATCGACAGATTCGGCGGTATTCATTGGCGGCAAATCATTGCAGCTTGGTGGCGCTGGCGTTAGCATAGTAGCATGGATGACGAGATGATTGAAAATGAACACAACGGAGATCTAGTCCTATTGGCAGACATCCATTTAAAATGTAGGCAACGGCATGAAAAAAGTGGTTTCTACTTTTACTTTTATACTTTAAGTAAATTTACAAGCCTGTACTTTGTTACTTTTACTTGAGTAAAGAAGTTTAATCAGTACTTCCACTTTTACCAGAGTATTTTTTAACACAAGTATCTGTACTTTTACTCAAGTACGGAAAGTGAGTACTTTTGCCATCTCTGAACATAGGCAATTGAATTACAAGGTAGGCCAGAATGCTACGCATACCTGAATATTTGTGGTGTGAGTGTGGCCAAGTTAAGATGCCACATAGAGTAAACTGCAATATCCTTCTTATATTATACAATGTTATTATAACATCATTATGTCCTGTTCTTCAGTGTGTAGATGGTCTTTCTGCACTGATGAAGAGCCACTCACCTCGGTATATTGACTGCTCAAAGTAAATTCAACTAGTGGTAGTTTCAGCGGCTTACAGTCAACATGTTAAAGTTTACAATACAAAACATACCATTGGATATTCTTATACTATATCAGTTGTTTGTGCTGTTTTTTTTACATCTATTTGCAGGTGATGAAGCAGACTGAAAATGTTTTATCATTATCTCCCTTTTATCTCCTCTCTCTTTCATCTTTTATCCTTTTATTCCTGTTTTTCCTTTCCTGTTTTACTTACATTGCACTGTCCATATAATCTGTAAAACTCCCTGCATGATTTATAATAAAGATTTATATGCATAAATCAAGCACAAAACTACGGCAATAGCCCTACTGCTCCACTTGTGAAAGCAAAATCTGTTGGGCTCTTTTTTGGCATCAAGACAATTATTCTTATTGCCACATCACCAGACAGGACACTGTCAAAAAAAAAAAAAAAAAAAAAATACAGGGTATCAGCATTTTTTTTTTCTTATCCTGAAAAACTCAGTATTACTGTTGTTTAAAGTTACTGACCAGATCTAAGGAAATTAATCTTGATTTTCCTGTCAAGTAGAGTTTGTTAGTGTAAATACAATCCATACTACAGAAAAATGTTATGATGCAATAAAAAAATCTTTTTTTGAGTCAGACAAAACCAAATTTCCTTATAAAATTATCTTTGTTTGAATCGAATATGTAACAACAAACATTGTCCCTCAAAGGACATATACTGTAGAAAAAGGTTTAACTCAGTTAATCTGTTTTAAAGTCAGATATAGATATAGAATCACTTTTTTTTTTTAGCTCCTCAGTTCTTTGTAACCTTCAACAAATACTGGCTGGCACAAGGCAGTACTTGTTCAAAACAGTGAGTAAAAACGTGATGAGTATTGCAAAGGACAACAGGGGAAAGGAATCATGTTTTCTGCTGCTCTCCCTGTCCTTTACCTATGTTCTTTAAAGCAAAGTCCTAAAGCTTTCATGCATGCAAGTTTATTTTTGACATTTAAAAACTGCTTCTTGTGTTCTTGCTCTCACCTGCTTGTTTCCCTACATCCATCCAACCTTGAGGTGACTCTCTGTCCTTTTATTTCTGCTGCACAAGGACACGGTCTGTCCAAGGTGACTTTGTGAAAATGTGCAGACATATGATGTTTTCTTGCCTACATTTGACTGGTAAGAAAGTCTGTGTGAGTAGCCATGGCCTTATTTTCACTTCTGCTCTTTCTGTCTTGTTTTCTGACTCCTTTTATCTGTCTACCTGTCTGCTGAGATTCCAGCTTCCCGTCAAGAAAAAGGAAAAAAAAACCCTTAAGCTGAAATGGTGAAGGCACATATGAAACACCCACAAGTCCTCATTCTTTCAATCTTAAAAACTGCTCACTTCAAAATAAAGGCAATACAAACAAGGACAATTGTGGCACTAGCTTGTATGTCATAAGAATCTGCCTAAGCTGTGTCCATGTGTGCATGTTTGTAAGTGACAGTCTGAGGGATGACTGCTGGGTGACACCATGCTGACAAAGAAAAGTAATCCAATAAATATGTTATTTGTCAAGAAATACAGCACGCAAAGCTGGCTCAGTGTATGTGCAAGTGTGTTTGTGTTTACACACGAGGAGGTTTATGTCAACGTAAGTCTGGTCCTGTGTCAGCTGGCACAGACAACCATGGCATTAGGATTTTCAGATTTAGCTAATCTCAGAGCAGCCATTCTTTTTAGTTGCCACTTAGGCAAAACAGCACCAAAGTGTTGCTCTGAAGCTACCTTATGAGACTTGGAGCATTTGTGGTACAGTAAGGGCACAGTGGGGAACATTAGAATTAACATAAAATCAGTGTATAGTAATATGAAAAGGTATTTGCCCTCTTATGGAGCCTCTGTGTGTGTGTGTATGTCAGAAAAAGAAAAACACACAGAGGTTCTTATTTAACCTCTGTGTGTTTTTCTTTTTCTGACATAGTTAAGTTTATTAAATAAATCTGAATATTAAAAAATGTGAAGTAAGTATTTATGACAAACAGTTTTTTTAAGAATAGTTTAATTTGTTATGGAAAGAAGCCATTCAACCAACATGGCCATCTGTGAAAAAGTAATTACCTCCTTGTTAAATCATTAATTAACTGTTGTCAAGCATATTTTATGTTAAATTAAAAAGCCACATGCAGGCTCTACTAATCCAAGACATCTAATGTGTTCAACTGAACCTTTAAACAGCATTAGTATAGAAAAAAAGTATAGTAAAAAGCAGTACATGATGAACTGCTCCATATAAATGCAAGGCCAAATAAGAAATAAAACATAACTTACATCTATGAGTCAGTAATAGGTGAAATAAAAAGTAATTTAACAAAACTTAGGAGTCAAACGAATCACAACAAAAGGTCCACTCTATAAAGCTTAGAACTTAACGCAAATTCTGAGATTTTGAATTTAAAAAGCTTCCCGGATGGGAAGCGAAACATCTTCAAAGTTGGAAACAAAGTCCAGTAGATTGTTGTTTTTTTTTTACTTTTTTGGAATGACTATGACCTGGATGACTGAGAATCTTCACCAACAAATGAAGCAAAACATGAAACCAGAATGGACTATCAAGGACTTACGAGTCATAAAAAGGCTAAAATTTAAAACACTATAGGCTTCAAATGTCTGAGTGATTTCTTGTACTGTAACCTAATTTACCAATGACTTTCAATAAAGATATCTGACCTGTAATGTCAGCTGTAATGATAAAACAAGAAGGAAGGGAATTATACATTCTTGCATACTTCCAAGTGTTGAGAAAAAAATTGTCTTTGAGCTGAAAAGATAATTTGGAAGGATGTGCATCCTTGTAGGTGGCACAGAAGTAACACACACACACACACACACACACACACACACACAAATGGCTGTTATACAGTGAAAGAGTAAGGCAGCATAGTCATGACTTGATGCTGCTATTAGGTTTGCTAAATCAGCATCTAATAGATAAAATCCCAAATTCTGCTTTCAGTTAGACAATCGTGAAACTTTCACTTATTTCCCTCAATAAATGAAATGACATGTATTAAATCAGATTGTCTTGATCACACTAGTAATTTAACTGAACCAAAACAAAAAGAAAGAAAAGAATTGTGCACAACTGTATATGAACGTGTAAGCAGGCAATTACTTCACATCACTCTATAACTATGTACTGTGTGCATGTTCAAGGTGGAGCATATCCCCGCTGCTAGACGGTGCCCTGTGCAGCCATCTCATTCATCTTCGTCAGAGTCATTTTCTCAGACAGCTGTTTCACAGCCCAACACTCACACAAGACTCCACTCACGCACCTGATCTCCCAACTTGCTCAGGCGCCTTGGGAGAGGAAAAAAAAAATATATATATATAACACACAAAGAGGCATAGAACGGCTATTTGTTCCATAGCGCAACCGACCCAGTGATCCAACAGCCCTCCTGACCTTGTAGTAACCGTCCCAGTGTGTGATGATCCTTCCTATTGCAGCATGTTGATCAGAAAGCCATCTTGAACATTGCTGCTGTCATTGAACTACACATTTTATGCTTTATTTTTCATTCTTGATGGTTTTATAATCACCCAGCAGGTGAAGCAGTTAGTGACAAAAATACAATCTAACCTACACAAACTCACACAGGGCCTTTGTGTGTTTTTTGCTGTGTGTGTATGAATGAATGTTTTTTTTGTGTGTGTGAGTGTACTTCTGATGTTTTATTTCATTTAAAGGATCTTTTAACTCCCGCACAGCAATAACATTCACCCTAAAACAAATATAGTAATATAGCTTCTCGATTATTATGCTTCCTTATGTGTTTTGTTTATTACTGCAGCCCTGTGATCTTTATTGTTTGGCTGCAAATATGAAAGAATTACAGCAAAAATAGAGTAATTCAGAAAAAAAGGGAAAAACAGATAAACGTTTGCATAGCTGCATGTCCTAATCTCTAGGGAGATACAAGAGAAAGAGAATGGGAAAGAGGACATGCTGTGTAACATTTTTTGGATAAAGATTAGAAGGTTGAATAAAGAAAGTGAAGAATGAATAAAGAGAGTCAGTGGATTAAGGCGCCGGCAGGCTGACAGACGAACTGAGATTAGCGTGCTCTTAAAGGTCGAACAGCTTTACAGGAACAGAGGGGCAAGTCCACAGAGGGGAGAATGAGACAGGGGAAATAATCCTGGATTTTTCCTTTTCTTGTACATGTCATGAGAAAATCGTCGTAAAAAGATATTAGAGGTGTTAAATTTTCTAAATTGAAGATACATTTAAAAAGGTTCTGTTTTGAGTGACAGCTCTCACTTCTTTCCTTTTGCTTCCCCTCACCATGCTCTTTAATTAGGACACTGTTATGTCTCTTTCTCAGGGCTATCTTTGAACAGATTACAGAATGCTGTCATTGCAAAAAAGGGACAAACAGACAAATGAATCATCATCACAGAAAATTCCCAGATTAACTTTCTCTTTGAACAGAGAGACAATCTTACTTCCTCAACTAATGGCAGATACGCTGCCTGAGTTGATAATACTGACAGCTCGGTCTGTCATCTTTAATGCTAGTCATTTATGTCCTAAAAAAAAAATCTTCCTGCTCAGGGTTTTCAGTAAGCTAATTATTTTGAGTTAACCTTTTTTAAATTTCTTCTTTAAACATTCCTGACTACTGCAGAGAAATGTAGCTCGGAGTGATGGAAATTTCCAACAGTCGTATTGAAGTAAAAAATGTAAATTCTAGCAAAAAACCACTTGCATATTTTCTCCAACTGCTACGTTTGTGGATCGTTTTCAGAGTTAATGTGAGACCCGAGTGGCAAGCAAAACCGCTCGGTGTATGTTTTAAAAAGAGAGCAAAGCTATTTAAAAAAAAACACACACACACACACACACACACCAAATGCTTCTGTAAAGGAAAACCCATTCCTTTGAGCTTATTTCATATTAACTCTGCTCGATTGAAGAATGATGCATACATATGCATCAGAAACAAAGAGAAAGATATCTAATGTGTGGAGAGTATCACAAACACGCCTGTTCATGAGTGTTTCAGCACTGATAACATGCTTCACATAGCTGCTTTAATAGCACACTGTCACTGAGGAGCCATTTCCTTACCGCACATTTAAATGATGAATGGGAGCATAATGTCTGTATTGGTTAGAGCAAATGTTTTGTCCTTTCTGTTGGGTTCTGTCCTTCACAGTGGCTTTTATCTATCAAGCTAAATGTTTTAGATGTCTACAAATACCTTGGTTTTAATAAGTCCAGTTTATATTTCAGTATGTACACAAAAGTGTTTATGCCATTTAAACTTCCCTTTCTTGCAATATTACAGTATAAGGTAATCACATTTTATTTGGATTTTTAAGAAGGACAAAGTCGGACATAACTAAAATCAGAACAGTGTGACATGAATTTGTGTTCTGCCCCCTTTGTTGTGAAGTCCTGTAAATTCAATGAGACTAACTCCCTTTAGAAGTCAGCTGATAGTGAACAATGTCCATTTGTGTGTATTTTAAAGTCATTATGAAGAAGTTCTGCTTAAGCCTCAGAGGTCTGAGAGAGAAAATTAGTGATCACAGAAAATCAAGAAGACCAAAGAACACGCCAGAAAGATCAGAGACGTTCAAAGAAGACTGCTAGGAGCTAAACATCTCACGGAGCACTGTCTAACACATCACTCAAAGAGTTTGGCACAACTGAGAGCCTATTAAGAACGACCCGTTTACATAAACTGACAAGGAAGCCTGTGTTAACTCTGGAGGAGCAGATAAGCTCCATACTGTAGCTCAGGAAGGAGAATCTTTTGACTGTACTCCACTCTGTAATGATTTTCAGTTTTTAGTTTGTCACAAGCAACGTGTGAGCTAATGTGTGGAAGAAGGTGTTGAAGCCATATGCAGCTTAAATGTAGCACTTTGGCCTTGATGCAACACAATATGTGTTGGAGGAAGGTTGACATAGTCTCTCCTGAACCCTGAACTTGTGGGCAGACTGTATGGTGACGGCATCACACTGGGGGGAAGGTTTTCTTCAGTAGTTCAGACTCAATGGGAAGATTGATATATGGATATACATACCACATCTGGAGGAAAACCAGTTAGAAGCTGTTAAAGACTCCAAAAAAGAGATTTAGTTTCCAATAGGATACAAACCTTAAACATAAAGCCAGAGATAGTAAATAAAGGTTTAGGTCAAAGTGGCAAAGTAAGAATAGCAAAGTGAATGTTCTACCAACATTTGGTCACATGAATGCCGTTACTAACAAACTACTTTAATCTAATCTGATGCAAGCAAGCAATAAACATATTCAAAGGAGTCTTTTGTGTACAATCAATTTACTTTCTTCCTTCCTGTTTAGCTATGTAAACCATAATATATGGGAGAATTATCCTGCCATAATGCAAGAGCACATAATTTCAATTTGAGAAAAGAATTTCATCTTCTTGCACTCAAAACTTAACAAAAAAAGCCATTTTATTGTCGGTAAGGTTTATCACAGGCACACTCAGTACAGTTAGACAAGCGCACCCTTTCTGAGGCTGTCGTTCTATTGGCTGGAAAGGTTGCTAGGCGACGATCCGACTGCAATCTGACTGAGAGAGAGCAAAAAAAATCCGCAAGCAGAGCCTACGGGTTTGCGAGCGTATCTGAGACTCGAGCAGAGCGCGGTTTGTGCGCGAAGAGAAGGAGGCAAGCGAGAGGAGAAAATATCTGTGCAAGAAGCATTAAATCTGAGAGAAGAAACAAAGATTTGAGAGAGAAGAGAAAATATTTGAGAGAGAGCGCATGTTTTGAGTGTGAGCATTATAAGTTTTGAGTGCAAGATGAAATTCTTTTCTCAAATTGAAATTATGTGCTCTTGCATTATGGCAGGATAATTCTCCCATAATAATAAGTTAGCCAATTCCCCTGTCTTAACACCATCTTAGACATTTATGTATTTTGTTTCTTTTTTTTCTACAAACAAACTTTGAGAAATACATCAGAATATACAATATTGGAAGGTGTTTAGAGGCTGAAATATGGTGCTTCGTCATTGTAAATGTGCATTGAAAGGGATAATGACTATGACACAGTGTGTGTTCTGTAGAAAAAGAAAGGTCAACGGAAGTATGATTCTCGTGTGTGTAGAAAAAAAAAATATTTTAGTTTTATGTTATGGTTAGCATGGTGGTGTAGAGCTGGATAATTGAACTTTGTTCATTTCAAAGCTGAGATGTAGGAAGATACTGGATATGTAACCTGTCTGACAAGATGAGGTAGATTTTTTTTTTTTTTGAGAGAGAGAAACACACAATTCCCCCAATTAAAAGAAATAAGAAATCTATTAGTCAATAAACAGTTGCTGTATAAAGCCATTTTTTTGGATTTTAGGCTAAAGTACATCATGGTGAGTTATCAACAGGCGAAGGAAACAAGGGATAGTAGTAAACATACCAGGGGTGCATTGACAAGACCACAGAGAAGTCGAGAAAAACGTCTTAAGGACCTTAGACTTCCTTCACTCAAGATAAAGGTATTTCTTTAACATTCAGGAGTAAAAAAAATAAACCAAGGATAGTTCAGAGGTTAAAATCCCTGCCGACCTCAGAAAAACAAAAAGGCATATTCTGGATCCACAAACAGCTTGATAATCCTCAGGACTCTTTTGAATATTTAGTGAATTGATGAAACAGAAGTGGGTGGATTTGAGTCTCCATTTAGATCTGATAAGATTTCCATAAATTATCAGAAAAAATATAACCTTCCAGAAAGTCAAACCTGACAATTTTAGCATAAAATCTGAAGTAACTTCACTGGTTCTTTTTTTTTTTTTTTCTTTAGCTAATCTGGTTCCTGCTTACTTTGCTCCCTGTGGACAACTAGTAGTAAATGATAGGGCCACTGTATTCTGATCTCCCCAAGAAAAGCCTAAAGAACAAGGTTCACGACCCTAAACTTGATCACATCCATCCATTCACTTTTCGTCACGCTTTATCCAAAGCAGGGTACCGAGGGGTGCTGGTGCCTATCTCCAGCTGTCTACACGCGAGAGGTGGGGTACACCCTGGACAGGTAGCCAGTCCATTACAGGGCAGGTTGAGCACACTTGGTTTTTAATCAAGTAAAATGATCACTTGTCATTAAAAAAGTCCACTGAGTGGATAAAGAAGCCAAAAGAAAAAAAAAAGATTTTGGACAAAGATAAATGCATGACTTTAATCTGATAGAAATAACACATTATGGAATTAAACTGGTATTTCACCTCTATAATAAGAGTGAAACATTTCCTTATTGCCAAATATTAGTCTCAGTAGTTGTCCACCAGGTTGATTTGGATAGGTTTTTTTGGACACTGCATTTAGTCTTTGCTATATTGTAAGAAAATGTCTGATTATGTATAACAAAACCTAAAAAATGGAAGATAGAAATACAGGGTGAGAAAGAGAATTATGCCTTGTGCAAGATGAGAGGAACACATTTTTTTAGCCCTGAGGATACAGTAGATGGGAAAGAGGATACAGGAGAATAAAACTGAAAATCGGTTGAAGTGCAGCACTTTAAGGAGTGCTGAGCATAGATAATTATACATTATATATGCTAAAGGAAAATATATTGAGTATGCACTTAGATAGCTATTGAAGAGTGTGAGAGAAGGACATCAAAAGCTTACATCTTGGACACGAAGAGAGCCATTGGTGTTAAGAGCCCCTTTCCGACCACCCGTAAAATGAATTTGTAGCTGCCATTGTGCTCTGTAATGCATTGCAATTAGGGAATGATACATATGGCTGTGACAGACAACTCATCCCTGTGACAAATCAGTCGTTTTTTGCATTTGCAGTTGAACACACTCAAGCATATACACATTTACAGTATATGTAAACATGCATTCTGCAAATAAACAGAAAGACATACTGGCTAAAACACAGGCCACACAACGGGGAGTCCTTTGGGGGATCTAATTGAAGAGATAAGACATTATCCATTTATATCCCAGCCAATTTCAGCCCATAGCCAAAATTAATGCCTGGGAATTGAGAGGTTACAACAACCTCCACACACAGCAAAGCTGTTCCCTTGGAAACAACAGCCAACCAGTCCATTACAACCAGACTAATAAACTCTGAATCTCTTCCCTCTTCAGTACCTCTTTTCTTAAAAAATATATTTTCTTCTATATTGCAATATACATCATTTTATTGTTTCTTCTCTTACTAAGGTTGTCACTTCTTTAAATTATTTATTAAAGGAAAAAAAATTATTTTCCCCAAGTTACTTTAGGTTGTATACATAAAATCTTTACAGCAGTAAAAAGCACTGAAAACATTGAAAAATTGTGAGTAAATATGACAGATTGGATAAGCAATAGCATGTAAAAATCATAATGTAATACTCATGAATACCGTCTTTGTATTTTAATTTCGCTATAGGATCAGGATCACAGATATGCATTTGAATTTGACTGCATCATAAATATAGACTGGCATTGTTTGCGTTTACTACGGAGCGCTGCATGCAAAACAAAATAAGCAGCTGCAAAGTAAGTTAGGAAGAATATAAGATATATTTTGGAGGTAAACATACTTTAAAGAGTAATCAAACAATAAAGATGGAGTTGAGATTAAGGTATATGGTATATAGCGCATGAAATAACAACAAAAAACATGCTGTTATTTGTTATATCACTTGTATATTACAAGAAAATACCAGAACTACAGACATTCCCATGGAGTTATTATTTTTATTACATGTCAAAGGAGCCTTGCCAGTTACCTCCAGTAGAATACATTTAACTTCTTTTCAGTAGGTTTAGAAGTAAAGAAAGAATAAATATTATTTGATGACTACTTCAGATTTAATAGTTTAAATTACAAATGTAAATGCAGAAATATTTTCCCCACTTTAAAAGTTCTGTATCAGAGTGTTAAGATTAAAATTAATTATACTGAAAGTAATGAAAGGTTATAACTTTAAACCAGATGCTTCAGTTGCATTTTACTTGGTTTTGCTGAGACCCAAAAATGGTAATCAAAGCATTTCGAGCTAGGAAGAAAAAAACAACCTGTGGGGATCATTTCATATTTGATGACAAGATATTTTAGTAAATTTAGAAACACACAGACTCACAAAACATTCAGTTAAACCCAATTTTCTTTTTATATGGTGCTCATTAAGAGCCACGTGCTGTAATTATGGTTGATCGCCTGTTCTTAGCAAGTGCCGTTTTAGCCCAGGTACTGCGTTATTCATGTATCACAACACATTTTGGGACTGATTTTGCTCTGGAATGAGAAGATTCAGTGTGTAATGACCTAAAGAGCACATTGATCAAAATATGCCTTTCATAAGAAGCATGAAGCTGCATAGTGCAGACATACTAACAGACACCTTCCAGTGCTAAGCAGGAATACTTCTTGAGGATATAAATATTGTTTTGAAAAGGTTTGGATAAAAACCTCACTTTCCTGGATTCCCAAATTCAGAACAGCCTTATTCTTCCCAATCTAATTTGATATACAACTACATATTTTTTAAGTGAACTTTTTGCTGTTGATCTTATTAATCATGTCGCAATCTGTACATTCATAAAGTTTAGTCTACAGCAATTTATTCAAGCTTATTTATCTAACTATATTATGATTATAAGTTTAAAAAAATAAATAAAACTACAAAATATTTTTTTGCTTTTGGATTTTTTTTGGCAGTGCCATAACGTTTTGCCAGTGCAAAACAGCAGTGCTGGCGCATTTGTTCTTTGAAGTTGTAGTTTTTTTATATTTAATGTTAAAATTATTCCAACTAAATTGACCCCATTTTTCAAACTAACAGTTTTTTAGGAACGTATTATATGTCAGGCTTTCCATATCTATTGTGGGGAAAATTTTGCTTTCATTACTTATTCAGCTCCACAAACCATTCTGTCATTCCACAGATATGTAAATATACAGTACTAAGGCTGAAAATGTGCCCTTCAAGTTCTGACTAAATAAAGCCTTTTTTTAGATACAAGGTTTCTGTCTGATGTTGGTTTAATGATGTCATGGCTCTGGTAAATTAGCTATCTTTTCATGTTTTACCATAGGTCTTGTCAGTTGACTAGCATAGTTACCAACCTATCACAACTACAATCCGGATTGAGCAGATATAAAAATGGATTTATGAATTAATGGATTTAGTCATTATGTCATTTAGTAATTATAGTCATTATGTCATTTAGCTGGGCATGTTTCAAAAGTCACTCTGTTCCTTTTAACTAGAAGGATGACTTAAAGGAATCAGCTTAAAGTCATATAGATTACCATGCCACTTGCAAATAAGACCAACTACTTCTTGTAATTTAAAAGATTAAGACATTTAATCATTCATCCAAATACTTTATTTTGGCTTAATGACAGAAAAGCTTGTAAGTTTTTATCCTTTTGGTATGCTTGCTTCACTGCAGCCTTTATAAAACAGAATTAAAGTTCTCTTAAAAAAGAAGATGCCCTCTTTCCTTTAGGCAAGCTTCTCTTGCACAGTGATTTCAGCCCAGCATTGCTACTGCAGAAGTGATGAAACTATATACACTAGTAGCCGGTCAAAATTTCCCCACTTTCTTTGATGGGCCTTTGTCTGGTCCTTGGCTAGTCAACTACAATTCCTTTATAAACATCTAAAATATTCTTTCTGTCACGATTTGTGGACATTAAGATCCAAAGAGAAGCCTTATCTCCTGGTATATATATATATATATATATATATATATATATATATATATATATATATATATATATATATATATATATATATATATATATATATATATATATATATATATATATATAGGGGGAGGATCTCATGTTTATCTCTTTTTTTTTTTTTGCCTTTTTTTTCCCACCAATGTAGCTTCAGAACAAGTTAAGAACGCAGAATCAATTAACAAGAAAGCAATCCACTCGTTTCAAAACATTCAACCATCACCCCGGTATGTTTGAACCTGAAATATTCAATTACCTCAATGGTAAATGTCATTCTAAGGGTCAGCCTTCTGCAAAGTCTAATTCCTTATGTGGCTTTTAAGTATTCTTCCTCATAAACAGCCCTGACTTTTATTAACCGGGACTAGCTTCCCCATTCCTGCAAAAGGACAGCATTCCCACAGCATGATATTGCCACAGATATACTAAGCTGTGGGGATAATGTCTTAATTGATATGCATAGCATTAGTATCAGGCAAGGCAGGGCACTCTTATTCGTATAGCATATTTCAATAAAAACACACCTCAAAGATAAATACACAAATTAGTTTATTAAGGTCAATTATTATTACTTTTTAAATTAGTTTATAAGTTAAAATTAGTCATTTAATTCTAGAAAGTTCTTTAGAAAACAAAAGGTAGACTTTGTTCGCGCCGCTGTAAGGTTCTAATTTGGATCCATCACTGCACTCAGACCTCATGTCTATTTTAAGTCACACAAAACATTTTATGTTCAGGCAAAAAGTCCACTTATGTTCTCATGCAACTTAATATGGCCCATGGCTTGTGGTAAACTAAACTCTAAGGATATCTGATGACTTTCTGTCAACAGCAGCTTTCTTGTTGCTTTGTTTTAATTTCTAATCAGGATAAAAAAAAATGTGATTTATAGTAGCAACCATATATTCCAATTAATGTATTCTTTCTCTGTTTCATGATTTTCTAGAGTTTTGGTTCAATACTTCCCCAATAGTCTGCAGTATGTAAGGACACATATCAGTAGATGAAAATAAGAAAAACATTTGCCTGTATGGCTAAATCTGGCATTTCTCCATGTTAGACCCTGCTGTGAGCAGTTGTTATGCATAGTCTCATTTTAGATTCTGTGTGTAGTAAAGTGATAGTAGTCATACTTTTGATAGCATGGGTATAAATTAGAAAGCAATTTTAAAGCGGTATGCCTTTTTTGAACAGTATTAGTGTATTTAGGGCTTTTATGGAGGCCATTTGCCGTCACAAACATACAGTTGTCTAAAAAACTGATAAGTACTTTTAAATACTTTTATCTTTACATTTGTTATCAGATATATGATTACATATGATATCTTCAAGTGCAACATGAGGAGAAAGCCTGTTCAGCAGGTCATAACCTTGCAACTTCTACCACCCCTGAGAGGTTGGTCCTAAACCATGTTTGACCTATGTTGAGCTCTCTTTTTTTTTTTTATTCCAATCTGTTCGCTGTTGCCATCATCATTTTGCAGCCGGGCATCAAAAGGACATGCAGTAGTTGTAAAGAATAGTAAACTATCCATCATTGTGAATACTAGACTGCCTCATGGGCTGTTAGCAGTATGTATGTAAGGACACAGAGCTTTGTCTCTCATAGGGTGTCTACAGTACATGGAGCCCATGGAGAAATGCATCGGCACTTTTTCACTTTAACCTCAACTCTTTAGACTTTTCATCAATTCCCCACGTTGCCACTACAAAGGTTTTCCAAAGCCATAATCGGCCTCATCACGGTGAGGATAACTCAAGAGTCCAGTACTTTGTGAACTGGTACCAGGGGATTTCATCAGGCCAAAACCCAACACATCAATACTGATATACATCCAGGGAACTGACATTTTGATAATAGATCCTATAAGAACCTGCCTTTTTTAACACTGAACTGTTGTCAACACTAATGCTCCTTACAGGAAGGGTCAGAGAATGCTCTGCCTCCTAGGTAAACCGTGATCTCTTTGAGAGAACCCAGAGGGTTCTTTAAACTTATCTTCTGACTTGATTAAGGTTCTGCAATCAGTTATTAAACCTATTGTAAATACCATGTTTTTGTTTTATTTTGTTCTTTTTCTTTTAAATGCACCAGTATATGTTCACATTTTGTAACCTTCTGTTTAAACCAGCCTACTCAGTTTCACGGTACTTGTAATCTAGGTATAGATGGCTGCTGTCTTGATATCCTCCCTACAACCTTCTATAAAAAAGTCTGGCCTATCGTTGCACCTTAGCTCATCCTGCTCATCAGGTTACTCCAGGCTCTATAAACAGCAGGTAACAAACCACTATGTTAAAAGATCAATTTGGATAAATTGCTATTGCAAAATTACAGACCAATATCTAAACAATGACAAACCACTTTGATACCTTCCAGTCTGGCTTCCATGCTCACCATGGCACTGAGACTGCTGTCATTAAAGTGTTCAATGATATCCAGAAATTACAGAAGGTGGAACAACCATAATGCTACTTCAGTTTTACCTCAGCACAGTATTTGACACTGTTGGCCATATATATTATTTAAACAGACGGAGAACTTGGTCGGACTTTAAGACACAGTGCAAAACTGATGCAAATCTTACCTAAAGAACACGGGCTTCTTTGTGTCAATGGGCAAATTCCTTTAGAATAGAATAGAAAATCAATTTATTGTCCCACAATAGGGAAATTCTGTTGTTTACAGCAGCAAAAGGATTATAGAAAAAATGGTCACACAAATGTGGACCTTAGAAAAGTGTATAAGAATAAGATAACATTTTAACATAATAATTTTCAGAGTGGACAGGAATCACATATGGGGTACCTCACGGTTCAATCCTGGGATCGTGTTTATTTAATATCTACATGATCCGACTATCCCAAATCATTATAAGTAATTAGGTTAGTTATCATAACAATTCAGATGATACACAGCTCCATATAATGTTATCATCAGGTGACTTTGTACCTATCAAACACTGAACAGATGCTTAGAACAAACCAGTACATGGATGTGCCAAAAAGGTCATCTTAGGACCTAAAGAGGAACAATCAACACTCAGTGCACAGCTTCAGATAATACATTTTGTAACCGGTGATCAGGTCCAAAATCTGGGCTTAGTAATGGTCTGAGCCCTGATACTTCGGAGGTACATAAAAACAGTTAAAAAATCTGGCTTTATATCACCTGCAAAACATTTCAGGAATTAGAGAACTAACGTCACAACAAGATCTAGAGAAACTCCTCTGTGCTCTTATCTTTAGTTACATTGACTGCTGAAACAGATGCTTCACAGGCCTGCCAAAATAAGCAGTCAGACAGTTGCAGCTTCAAAGTGCTGCTGCTCATGTTCTAAGTAAACTACACAAATAGAGCACAACACCCGAGTTTTAAAGTCCTTATTGTGCCTATGTCTAGTTCAGAGCATAGTCTTTAGAATTAGAATAAAAGATCACTGAACGGTTTGGCATCTTATTAACCTTCCACTTCATTCAGATCTTCTTGTTCCAGTCTATTTTGTAATCCTTGAACCAGAACCAAACATGGAGATGCAGCTTTCAGATTTGTAAGCACATTAATCTGGTACAAACTCTGAGGAAACTGCAGAACGGCTAAAAAACTAAATTCCTTTAATTCAAGGCTGAAGACTCACCTTTGATTGGTAGTCCACAAACGAACCCAGGGAAAAGGCTGCTCTAAACAAAACATGTTATTACAAATTGGCCACCCCCCTAGGATTATCATGTGCATCTGGTTAATGGTTTCTATGATTTTTGTTTGATTATTCTGATGTTTTGATGATTTTCTGTGTACTTGATTGATGTTTTTGTGATTTTACGGCTCATCTGTTGTGATGTTTTTATAATGTAAAGCACTTTGAATTGGCTTGCCATTGAAATGCACTATATAAATACATGTTTACTTACTTACTAGGTGATATGGCTTAAAAAACTTAATCTATGATTTTTTTTTCCTACCAAATCCAAACAGTTACTTAGCACGGCAGAGTAAACACAAGGCATAAAACAGATGACAGTTTTTTTTAATTAAAATAATTTTTTTCATGTGCAAACTGGATTAACAGTACATTTAGCGACTTTACTTTAGTAAAGTTTGCTGAAATAAACAGAAGTTTACCCAAGCAATCACACTGACCTTTAATGGGGGCAAAAAGGCATAAAAATCCATCACCATCATAGCGAATTCCATGATTACTATTGATACTGCTCATCAGGGAACTCATTGCCTCCCTGAGAATGATTGGTTCTGTCTGGCAGGGAAGTCCATGTATGATGCTGCAGTGAGTAGGTGTGTGTGGGTGTATTTGTGTGTGGACAGGCAGTGTTGGTGAGGATGTTTTGTGATTAATACTCCTATTTGGCGCCATTCCTCTTTCCCAAGCACCTTTTTGGCCCAAGGTTAGTTGGAAATAGATGCATGTTTCCATGCAAATATTGGAACTACCATACACAATGGCACAATTGTGGGGGAAAAATCTATGAGCTCAAGACTGTATTTTTAAGTAGCCTTGCTCTAGATTTGCAGTGTTGTAAAAGGTTAAGTGATGACAGTCAGCCTTTAAAATAACCTCATGAAATTAAACTTCATATGAGTTAAAATAGCAAAATATGGACTGTGTATATTTGAATTAAATCCTTTTCGTTTTTTTCATTAGTTTAAGGTAGCAATATGAGGATTATTTGATAATATCTCATGGTTAAGCTCTTCAAAATCTGTCTGAATTAACTCTGAAGCAGTGGCTGACAAGCAATGGGAGCAGGAATAAAAACAAGTGGTCCAAAACAGTTGCTTTGTCCTTCATAATTTGAACTATAATTACCCAATTTGTCTCCCAGGACATCTTAAGTATTGCGTAATTAATTCTGCCTAAGCCTAAATATAAGACAGTATTGCTCTTTTGCTCTTTCTTCTGAGGGTACAAACTAAGGTAGTGTTAAAATTAACCCAATATTTCTCATCTTTAAATAAAGAAGTTTTCTATGTTTTCTGTTTGCGAAATGAATGTGTTTTCCTTTCCTAATTGTTGGTGTTTTATTGTAACGAAACATGATTAATTATCTGTTACTATGAAGTTTTGCAGAATTTTTTTTTTCTATCAATTTTCAAACCCAATTTCAGTCGTGAATTTTTATTCAATCATCTTTCAGGTTCAAGTTTCAAAAGGCAAGGCTGTACCTAATAGTACAGAGTAATAGCACTGACATATGAAGAACCAGTGTCTTCTATTGTCATCTGTTACCTCTTGAGCCTGTCTTTTAGGGGGACTCATTATTTTGTGCATAGCTTATGCGTACGGAATTCTGTGCATAACATGACCCAAAAGAAAATGGGGATAAAAAGTCACATGTTCCTTTAAAGCAGTTTGTTCAACTATAGTTGAACTATGGAAACCTATTCTTCTCAAGTATTAGACTTAGACAGTTTTATTTGTCAATTTGTTTACACAAGCGTAAAACAAAAAGAAATTCATCTTATTTCTCATAAATATTTCTTAATAAATTTACATCTATATAAAGAAATTTAGTATAAAAAATTTCCTCTTTTGCTAAGTTGATCCAAGTAAAGCAACTCGCGAAGCATAAAAAGTGTTCATTTTTAGTTGTGTACTTCCCGACTTCTTAAATGATACCAGAGTGACCCTCGCTCTATAACAGTAACATGAAAACATTCCCTTTAGTACAGTTGTGTATTCCCTCATACTTTTTATAGTTTTTAAAAATAATGTTGTAATTGTTTAATAAAAATGTTAATGAAAACATACTTTGAAACACAAAAAAATGCTTTATAAGTATGGTGCAGTTTATAATAACCAGTGCAATATTTATTTAATTAGTTTCATTTTCTATATATGCATTTACATAAAAGTATTTTATTACTACATTACTTCCTCAAATATCTGGTGTTAGTATGGCTAAAATGTTATCTCTGCATTTAAAAAGACACTTTTATATGCAAGTATAAATTTACAGCTTAGGTCATTGTTTAATTCAACACAGAGGCATGTTTTTCCTCACCTTGGGCTTGTTAGAATTCACTCTGTAAAGCTGTTAAAAAACAACATAGCATTTTTTTTTTATGTATTTTGATAACTTTCAGGAAATTGTTTAAGGTTAACCCATTTAAAAGCAAAAAATCTGAGATTCTGTGGTGGGTTGAAATGCTCCATAGTCCTACTAGTCTCCCTTTGATGGGCAGTAAAAAAGGAGGGAGACTACATGCAGTACCAACTCCCCATTGAGTGGACATGTATGAGAGGAACAGAAAACCTGTTCATTATGTAACTATGAGATAATTATTAATTACTGTGTCATGCTACTACAGGCAACTTCCCATCAACTTCCCCAGCTTAACATCCACACCAGATTCGAATAAAGCCCAACAAATGAATAAATAAATATTACTTAAATATTTGATAAAGAGTGCCTTGAATAATTATTGTTCTCAGAAAATTTATGTCTTTCAGGAATTATATAAAAAATGCACATTTAAAATGATACAGCTACAGTATTCACAGTATACCCTGTATTTCAATAAATGGGTGGAGTTACAGTAAATATTAACGCTACAAGCAGAAAAGTGGGGGCCACTCAAGCAGCTAGAATTTTGACTGAAGTTGGCTGGAAATCCGAGGCCATTCAGCTGGCTTTCAGCCATAAGGGGACTACTGGCTACTACTGTATCTGGGAAAAGCTTCCCTTTACTTTCTTGTTAAGACAATAAAAAGAGCAAATTAAGAACGATATTTCAATTTAAGAAGACAAAAAATTGCAAGTGAAAATAAAACTAAAACTACGAAAACGTTCCTCTGCATCAGCTCCATTTGCTCGGGGTCAAATTTGTATCATCCTTAAACCGCAACCACATAAAATTCCTCTAAGAGTCACAAAGGACACTTGGACCACACTTTTTCAGTCGCTTTAGATGTTATAATCCCAGAAAATACCTGTTATTAGCGGTTATCAGTCTCATAGAATGGATTTCAGATTGTGCCTCCCACCAAACAGTAGGCTCAGTAGTTTATCACTGAATTAATCCTAATCTTAACCCTGAGGTAATTCCTTTTTTACCCGCAGAATTAATTAATGTATTTATCAGTAATTTGAACATAATCGTAGGAGTTCTTTATCTATTGTGCAAAAAAATTTTTATCGGCATGTCGCTAATATGGAAAAAGCCCTCCGAAACCTCATATTCTGTCAACTGAGTTGTTTTTGGACATCACATTAAATCTGTGCAACTGAAATATGTGGAATTCACTCGAAGTAATGCTATAAAAACAGTTTATTTAAAGAAGATATGCTGTAAATAAAGAGATAAAAAGGATAAAGCAGGTAAATAGAAAGTTACACTTAAGGTTTTAAATGTGGCCAAAGCTGCTATTACGAGTATCAACGATAAGTTGCATATTTTCAGCCATAATAAACAGACTAGAAGGTTGAAGAGGCACAGTTGACTGATAACCGCCAATAACGGCCATTTACTAGTGAATCTAATCTGAAACGAGTGACTTTTTACACACAGTCTAAACGAGGACAAAGCATGAAGGTTCCAATATAAAAGTAAGTAATCAACATTTACTAATGGGTAGTTATGACTTCAGTGTTAAAATCAGATTGTATTGAGAGGAGCTCATCAGGCTAATTATTTCTTAGCTTTTTTTTCCACTGAGAAAGATAATTGCCTTATCGGTTTGATTTGGTGAATAATGAAAAATAGTTTCCTAGGTCATAAATTCTTATACATCATTTTCCTGCACATTAATCTTATTTTATACATTTCAGTAGTCGTCTTTTATAAAATGTGTTGTTTGCTAGAAAATTTAATTACTACAACAGAAACTTAAAGTGCTATAAAAGTGAAAAAGCTTAAAAAAAAGAGCTTGATGGAAACCTTAACACATTACTCAAATGGCAACACCAAAACATATTCTTTTGTGTATTCATGAAATAAACAGATACAAATGTGACTAAAGCATGCGGCAAAATGCTGCTGCTGCCATTAATTACCCTGCAATTAAGTTGCCTATCATCACCCGTCATCTGTCACATGCCGTTATTTTTTCCCAGCACATTATCATGTAAATTAATGACTCTTCAAACAATTAACACACTGATCCTTCTCAGTTAGTGCTTTAGATAATCAGGGATAATAAGGATTATTAAAATGCACAATGCACAACTGTCATCGTTGAAAACGGCAATATTTAACGTTCCTCTGCTAAATTTCCAACTTTCCAAATTAATATTATTACAATTACAGTAATATTGTTTTCTCCCAACAAGTGTTTGTTTGTTGTCCTTGTGAATAAATAGTAAATTTAATATCCAGTCATGATAATTAGAGCTTTTTCAGTGACAGAAACAGTTAAACTAAGCAGGAAATCCATACTTTAATGCTGTGTTCCAGGTTTAAGTAAATTGCATTTTTTCTACATGTTAAAACAGAGTTTATCTTACTTTTTCTCTGCACTTTTCTAACCTCTATCCCAGTCCTCCATATCTCAATATTTCTCCCCGATGACAGCTTGATTATGCAGAAATGGTTTGAAAGACAAGGGTTTTGGAATAAATTGATATTAATAACTGTGATTTGGCTGGCAGCATCTCGCCCAGCTATTTCCACATTTTGTTTATATTTGGGATGTCATTCAGAAAAATGAACGCTTGCTGATTTGAAAAGAAAGGAAAATACAAGGATAAATTGCAGTCATGTACGATAATCACAGCTAATTTTAAGAGAAATTAAAATCCACAGGTTAATTTGAATACACTGCCATCCGTGGGATAGCTTTTACTGCCATTGTGTGCAGTCAGACTGACATAACCAGGCAGCCATATGAAGGATACTTAACATTTGTACCTACTTGACATGAACAATTACAAGTTTGGGGAATGTCCTTCAATCCTGCGGTTTTGAAATTCTGAATTTTCACTGAATAAGAATATTTCTTAAAAGTTTTTTTTTTTTTTTTTTTTTTTTTTTAAGTAACTCAATCAGTGAACCACCTAATATCAGTTAGTTAAACGAAAGGTTGTTTCAAAGCTTTATTATTGCATATTATCATAATGTTTAGCTTACAGCTGATGGACACAAAGTCCAGTGCATTCAGATGTACCTGAAGAAATCTGGCTAATAGGGTAAAGTAGATTAATAATAATAATAAATAACTATCATCACTGGTATTAAAAATCATATTATATTATCAATCATTTGAAAAAAAATAGAACATAATCTCTGTTAAATTTGGAAATTGTGGCTTACAGCAGATTAAAACCAACAATTACGGTGCTCATTTAATTCAATTGTACCAAAGACAAATTAAAAAGCTGTAATACGTAATCATCTTCTTCATGATTATTATACCACAGCTATGGATATATGACTTAGACAGATTTTATTTTGTCATTTTGTACACACAAGTGTAAACCAAAAGAAATGTCCTTAAGTACAGCTCTCTAGACTATTTCATTGTTTAAAGTGTTGGTAAGCAGCAGTGATAAACATTGTGATGAAAAAAAGTTATGTAAATGTATGAATGCATATTTACAGTTCAAACACATATATATATACATATTTATATAGTAACATTTATATATACTAAATATATTATAGTCACTCTGTCTGCACAAATGACTAAGACTCTTTGCTCTGCTTCAAACATTTTTCCTTTAACTTAATTTTACAGGCATCATCTTCATCAATGTCTCTTAGGCTTGTGCTCTTTATCTTTAACTGCTCTAGCAGCTCTGCCCACAAAAATAAGCCTACTTCTGGAATATTAACAGATATGCTGAAGCCAAGTTATTTCAATTTTAGATCTGAGGAAAGTTTTCAAATACTGTGTTTCAGTGTTTCAGTATGTAATACTCTGGCAATATGAATATTGGAAGATTTTATTTTAAAGGACATTTACCCCTTTGATTTTAATCTAATATATTGATGGGTTTTTTACCTGGGTACTAGATATAAGGTGACAAAAACATTTTGGCTGTACAAAGTATTTTCATTATGGCAGCCCATTGGTTTTGACAAAAAGGCAGATTTCAAACCTACAAACATACTTTATTCCTGTATCAACTAGTAGGTAAAATAATACAGTAAAGCCTGAAATTATGCTAACAAAAGCCAAAGGAAAACCTCACTAGGAAAGGCTTAGAAACTGAGGCAAACAAGAGCTTCAGGCACGGCAGGCAATTAGGAAAATAAATGAGTTTAGCAGCATGCTGTATTTTCAAAGCCTTTTAATTCATTTTAAGGAGTATGTTAAAAAAAAAAAACGCTCCTAAATGGGACTCATAAGGACTCACAGTAACACACAAAAGATAAGGATGACAGTGTGGTAGGAAAGAACACTTTCACAAACATTTGCGCATGCCTATGTGCACTGCATGCCCAGCAGAACACAAATGACTAGATAAGATGATAAATACAGTGAGAACAGAGGCTTCATTAATCTTTGAGGAGATGAGGTGTAGTAATTAATGTTGCTTACACACATAAGACACCCACAGGGAGGTTCTGAGTGTCAGCGAAGGGAACAGCAAGTGTTTCTAGCCAACCCAGCATCCTCTTAGTGGGGTGCAGAGGTGAACCCATACATGACAGCTTGGCTGATGCATCATCCAAACTTCACACCTCTCAACCTCCCACTCCCACTCCTACTCAAGGTATGTGGACAACCAAGTTATCTCTGAATTCACAATGTGTCAAACCTTTTATCAGATGAGCTAAACCATGAAAAAACACACAGGATGCAACGTGTCAGATGACAATAGGAATCTGAGGCTATAAGCTTACCAAAACCAGCAGAGGCCAAATTGGAAAACAAAACAAAGAAAAAAGTCTCCATTTTAGCTCGGATGTACTGAAAATGGGGTCAGAATTTGTTTTAAGCAGCATAAAGACTAGCCTTTTACAGCACTAATGAGAGATTGTGACGGAATGATGTGGGAGGTTTTTGTTTAATAATTCACATAAACAGTTGAAACGACAGTTTCAATTTGCAGGTTTCCAACAATACAAGGCCTTGTCTATATAAAGCCTCAAACTCAATGCGAATCCAGACATTTCAAATTGAGAAAGCTTCCTGGAAGGGAAGCGAAATGTCTTCAAACCTTGGAAACCATGTCCAGTGGATTGTTTTTTTAAACTTTTACAAAATTCACATAATTTAGACCAAAAAACAACGTTTTTCTCTACAGCATGTATTCGCTAAATAAAATTTCTAAATCTGGCTGAACTACTTCCAAAATTCTGTGTGTCTTTACAAGCTGCTCAGATACAAAACATTTAATTACTACATGATTTATAGTGATCTCCTGATCCAATACCGAGATCAGAAAATCAGTTCAACATCAGCCAAAAACATATTGATATATATCTGCCTGTAATTATCATTTCTGATATAAGCAGGCTGATAGAAACACCCTGCTTCAGTTTCAAGTTAATGTCAGGGCTGCAAGAATCTGGGAAAAATATAAATCATGACTGCTAAAATTATTATTATGATTCTCAGCACAAATACACTTTAACAAAAACCTAACCTGACTAAACTACCAAAAGGTAGTTTAAGTAAAAGCATGTGTTTGCACAAGAGCTTTGGTACAGTGTTTATTGGCTCCATATCTTTTTTTCTGAGTGTTATGGGTATTCTGTTGTGTTGTACAAGGTTCCCGTTATTGAGCTGGGTTTCGGTTTCTTGCTTTGTACAACTTCATCATGCTGCATTTGTGATGCCATTTAAATTTACTGATGAAACTTGTAGTATTGCCTTGCAGTGCTGCAACCTGCACAAAGCACACTTAACAATACAAGTTGCGCTATTTTTCGTTGTGTGGTTTAAAATCAGAATATTACTAAACAGCCAAATGGAAGCCTTTTTTGGGTACTAGCTTTGTTCGGGAGGGCAGGTGAATGTCACTGCTACCATCTGGTATCCCTTTGCGTTCCATTTTACCTCCTAACCAGTTGAACAATCTCCTCCATTTCAACTTTTGTCTCGCTCAGCGTTTCGAAAAACCAGCTAACTGCAGGGGGGGTTGCTCCACTGTTGTAAAGACCCTTTACCATTAGTTAGGGGGTAGAAAAGCAACAGCAGTGCTGCTTTTCAGGGCGCTTGAAAAAAAAACTCAAAAAACTTTCATTTGTGATGCAACTGGTAATTAGTTAATGATTAGCTTGGTGTTTAAAATGCTGCAGAATTGTTGTGGGTAGAAAGAAGATCAGATGTATGTGTGAATTGAGATCACAATTTTTAAAGAATTAATCGTGAAGCCCTAGTTCAATTCTTTTAAATTCAGGTTATTTATATAGTGCCGATTCACAAGGCACTTTAAAGAGACAATTCAACCAGATGATACAGTTACATTGGTTCAAAGTTTTCTATCTAAGGAAAACCAGTTGATTGCACCGACTCATTGACTCAGAGGCAATCCCTCACACCAAGCATGCTTGTAGCGACTGTGGAGAGGCAAATTCTCTTTTAACAGGAAGAAACCTCCAGCAGAACCAGACTCAGTGCAAGCGGCCATCTGCCGAGGCCGACTAAGGTTCAAGGAGACAGAAGCAGGCATACAGAAAGAAGCAGAGATACGAAAGGCAACTGTAAGCCAGCTCCACAGGCGGCCCCGTCCAGGAAACACAGTCAGGCAGACGATCTCATTGGTTAATGATAAATTGTTCTATTGTTTTCATACCAACCTTTTGTTGACAATAATTTATGTTTGAGTATCACTTGATCAAATCTTTTCTAACTTTACAAAATACAAAATGAGTATTAAAAGTAGGGGCAATACTCAAAGCTGCAATATCAGTATCGTAAATGAAAAAGTTGTATTGTGATATCCCTATTGTATTGTTTAATATGACTTATTTTACATCAGGTAAAACAAATAATAACAATTAAGGCCTAAACTCATAACATTTTAGATCTGCTTTTTAGAAGTTAGAACGATTAATCAAAAGACTACATTTGCCATTTTTGTGTTTTTCAGGTAAAAACTCTAAGAGAATCAACAAAAAAGAGACTAAATCATTTGGTAAAAATTCATGTGCTTTCCTCCTTTCCAAGTTTGGGAAAATAGTGGGAGGCCAGCGGTACTTGTGACTGACATACAGAAATTTGATTTTCAAAAATTGAACAAGTGTTACTCCCTTATTATGTACTGGATTAATGCACACTGTGCCAACACAGCATCACAAATGCCTGCTGGAGTCCACTCAAACCCAAAAAAATAATCTGCATGTTTTTACTAGCACTGTTGAGTGTTGATTGGCAAATGCTTTGCTTGAGTTATTCAGCATTGTTTGCTTACATTAAAATATTCTCTCTCTTTTTCCTGCTGTATCACAGGAAAACACAACAAAAAGATGTCTCCCTGAAGGAGTACTGCTAAATGTAGTGCAAAAATGTCAACTCCCATGTGAGGTTGCTTCAACATCTCATCAGCTTTGTATTAAGGTTTTTTAGAGCAATAGCCGTTTGTGTTAAATTTGAAAAATCTTCAGTTATTCATATAATAGACTTGAGTCTTATTTTATCTGGGCTGTTTGTATGTGAAAGTTTAATAGTGCCTCAAGATCTGGAGAAAGTTATAGCCAATATGTCATCTCACCTAGACTACATGGCACTAGTCAATAACATAAACAATGGTTGTAGCTTATTTAAGATATTGTTGTTTAGGATGCTATCGGAGAACTGAAAACAACATTTTTGTAATAATTTTCTACTCTGAGAAAGATTGATATAGAATTCAATAAAAAGGTCTACGTAAAGATACATTTTTGTTGCTCTGTACTTGTGACAGTGTAAGGACAATAAAAGCTGGAAAAAATAAATAAAGATTTGGAAGTAACTAAATAATGAAGTAGTGTTTCAGATACTGCATACGTATTGTAATGAAGTGCTGTAAATGGTATCTTTTGGATAGAAAATAGTGCTCACAGATAATGATAGTCAATAACAGTGCAATCAGAAGCCTGTGGTGATATTCATTGTCGTGAGAGGTGTTGGGGGAGGTGTGCTATACAAACTTATTCAAATTAAGAGCTTTTGTTACCGCCCAGCTGGCAGAGTGAATGCAACACATTTACTCAACCTTTTGTCCCCTTTATGTTGTTTGCAGAGTGCCAGCATTCAAATGGTCAAATCTTCTTCGATTCTTTTTCATTTTCACAAGCCTTCTTTTGACCTTTCTCTGTGACATGTCGTGTTATTTGAAGAATAACTCTCTATGTGTTCACGTAATGACTATAAATTGTTGCTATTGAGCTTGCAACCATGTCACCAGATACTGCATATTTTAATCATGTATCCCTGTTAATTATTTTTTGAAACATTTAAAACATATAAACAATCAATGCTTAGCCTGGCGGGGGTTACTTTAAAACGTAAAGCATATAATTCATTATGGGAAAACCTGACTCTGTAGTCAATGTTATTTTATCTTCACGAGTCTAATCAACATTATAAACATGGTTAGTGGTAACATATGACAAATTCTAGTATTTTTATACTTGAGATGTAGAAGTAGGTGAAATACAAGAATTTATGTGAATTTCGAGTATGTATACATACATCTACATAGTACATCTACTAGTACCTGATAGGACCCCATTTTCCTTTAGGACTGCCTTAATTGTTCTTTGAACAGACTCAACAAGGTACCGGTAACATTCCTTTGAGAGTTTGGTTCATATTGAAACAATAGCGTTAGGCAGATACTGCAGATTTGTTGGCTGCACATCTATAATGCAAATCGCCCATTCCACGATATTCCAAAGGGGTTCTATTGAGGTTAGATCTGGTGACTGTGGAGGCCGAAGAGGTACAATGAACTCATTGTAATGTTCAAGAAACCAGTTGAAAATTATTTTGGCTTTACGACATGATGAATTGTCGTGCCGTAAATAGCCATCAGAAGACGGGAACAATGTGCTAATAAAGGAATAGACATGGACAGCAACAGTACTCTGTTAGGCTGTGGCTTTAACATGATGGTCATTTGGTACTAACAGGCCCAAAGTGTGCCAACAAAATACCCCCCTTCACCCTTGCACCAACACCAACCTTAACCTTTGATAAAAGGCAGGATGGATCCATTCTTTCATGTTTCTGATGCCAAATGCTGACCCTACTATCTGAATGTTGCAGCAGAAATCGAGACTCACCAGCCTGGGCAATGTTTTTCCAATTTTCTATTGGACAAGAGAAGAGAGCCTGTGCAAACTGTAGTCTAAGATGAGAGGAGTGGCACAGGTGTGGTCTTGTCCAGCTGTAGCCCATCCACCTCAAGGTTTGACATGTTGTGCAGTCAGAGAAATGTTCCTGTATTCATGGTTGTAATAGGTGGTTACTGAGTTACCATTGCTTTTCTATCAACTCCAACTAGTCTTGCAATTCTTCTCTGGCATTAATGAAGCACTTGCAACAAGGCGTTGTCTGTAAATGCTAGAGAAGGTTGTGCATAAAAATAAATATACCAGCAGTTTCTAAAATACTCCAACTAATCTAGAACTAAAAACCATGCCATGTTAGATGTCACCTAAATTACTTTTCTTCTCCAGTTTGATGTTTAGTTTAAACTGCAGCAGATTGTTTTGACCATGTCTATACACCGAAATGCATTTAGTTACTGCAATGCGATTTGCTGATTAGAAACTTGTGTTAAGGACCAGTTGCACAGGTGTACTGCTGGTGAGCGTAGTTTCCCATTAAACCTGCATTATGCCAAACATAACCAGGGTGAAAGAATTGAAGAGCATGCAGTAAAATAGTGGAAAATCTGAGATTAAATGGGCTATGATGTATGTAATTTTCGGTCAGAACTGAATTCAGAGGATTATTTCCTTAGTTAATTTCTAGTGTTAAAATAAAAGTAGGTTCAGAGCTGCAGTCAAGAAACATTATAGCCTTAATCTATGTGTTCATTTTAAAATACGATCAAAACAATCAGTCATTGCTATACATAAACTACAATAAGGAAGGAATTACTTACTAATTTAAAGAACATTTGGCAAACCGAACTCTGCACCTATTGCACATTATAGGGCATCAAATGCTGCTGAACGTTTAACTTTTAGCCCTTTAAGTTCATCTCATTTCTATTCTCAATAACGCATTTTTTGCACAAATGCCTATCTGCACTGAACCATTGCAATTTGCACACTGTCTTTATCCTCGCACTGTTTTACACTTTGACCACTGCTGCACTTTTTGTATAACTCATGCCATTTTGCAATATCAATGCAATGTTCATAAGCTGTATGTAACGCAATTTCGTTCTGTATGCACTCTGTGCATACAAATGACAAATGAAGAAGTCTAAGTCTAAGTCTACTTACTTTCACCACTGATTTCCAAAGGTATCCATGCATTGTGATTCTACAGATGGAGTCTAGGAGTCTACTGGTAGGAGTTGATCCTTCTATCTTTTTTACTTATTTTTCAGAAACTAGATTAGGTAGCTGATTTATTCCAGATATTTGTTTTCCCTCCTGCCCCCTTTTAAATAAGACAAATCAGGTTTTGTTCCTTGAAAATATCATGTTTTATTAGTTGAACTTAAGCTTAGCCAAAAAAAGAAACAAAACAACAAGAATATTGTTTTAACAAGAAACTAATCTGAAGCAATATTGTAAAAAGTCAAGGACAGAGACAATAAGAATTCACTCTCTAAAGTCACCAAATTATGGTCCAATTGAAGTAATGTGGTTGGGCCTTTAGTGGGAAACTCCTGCCTATTATCCCATTAAACCCCTTCAGACAACTAAGCTCTGTAAACAACTTTGGGCATAGCCATATCAACGCTGACGATTCAGGACTGACCAAAACAATGTCTTTATAAACTCCCGAAGAGGTCATTTAATATATATTGGACACTGACTGTTACATCTTTGTCCATCTACTGAATCTCAAACATTCTGGGAAAAAAAAGTCCTGATTTAATGAAAAAAAGAACTGACAGCACTAAACATGTCACAATTCCCCTGCCCCACATCACCAGCTTCATGCTCGCAGAAATCCAATCTATCATAATTACATGGATGTCTGCCTATATTGATCACATGTTAGTCAGGCAAGACTGACACCAACCAGCAAAATTAAAACAGATGTGTGATCACTGGCCATGAGCTTAGGGACTTCCACTACACTTTTGCTTAGCAACTCATGAATCTACAACTCTATGAGTGTCATTTTGATAGATCTATGTCCACCTCTCTAAAATGTATGGACAAACATGCAAAGTTTGATATGCCTTATAAACAACCCATGACCTACAGTAAGAGAACACAGATGTGGACCTGATAGTCTTACTTATCAAGAACCACACAGGGGAGACCCCACTTAATCTCCCATCCACTGCTAAGGGACAATATTCTTCAGGTATTAATCCACGTACACTTCCTACACCAATGATAACCACAGCAGGTAGTAACAGAAACAAGCGCTTTGTATCCCAAATATAAGTCTAAATCTCAATTAATAATAATAATTGTTATTCATTATGGTTATATTTATATTCCTTTGCCTAGAAGCAATCTACTTCTTGGCACATTTGGATGAAATGCAAGTTGGATCAAACACAAGGTTAACAGAAAAAAGTATTATATTTTATCAATAGTGAGCATTGGATTAAGCACAAGAGGTACGGAGTGTCATTCCTGAAAATTAATTTCCTCCTGTTTGAAGTATGCCATTAAGCAGCAATGTCAGCTTATTTTTTTCCCTCCTTATTCTTCCCCTCTTGCCTTCTAATTTAGTTAAATCAATTTATATACCATACTATCAGATTAGCAAAGGCATTTTTTTTTTATTTACATGGCAAAAACAAAATACATGCTGTAATTAGCTGCTCTACAGCTGTAATTGAAAGCTGTGAAACTGTAAAACATCAATCAGTCACAATTTACTGGAAAGTTGACACCCCAAAAATGCCTTGAGATCCATTGCAAAGACGTCTTTAATTACTTTCTGGTGTCTCTTGACATTAACGAAAAAGGGGCAAGAGACTACGAAAGCATTGAAACATGAAATCCTTGATTGCACAAATTAATATGTGATGGTATATATGAAAGACTGAAGAGCGACTTAGAAACCTTTCAGCAACTGTAATGCACAGATGCAATAATCCCCATTATGGTTACATTTTAAACTGACATTATTTTGACATATATAGGATGAAGGGCCCAAGGTATTAGTGTGTTAAACAAAATATCAATGAACTATTTCTGTTCTCCTGATCTCTACGCAGTTTTGCGACACCATAATCACAGTCTGTGAGTCTTAGGTTGGATTTGTTGGTTTGAAAGACCGGTTATGAAGTAAAGATAGGCTGCATGACTTTAGTTGTGGAAAGAAATTATAAAGAGCTCAATTAACTGTGACCGTGTAAGATGTTGATCATTTTTTATAACTTTCCAAGACTACGACAGAGGATTAGAGATTTTTTATTTCTTCTATTTCGAGAATAATTATGAGAATAACGTCACAATGAGAATAGTCATAAAATGTGAGAAAAAAAGCTGTAAAATTACAAGAGCAGCATATGACAGCTGACAGCTAAAACTACAAGAAACAAGCTGTATTTTATGATAACTACAAAAAGCAATTTCTTCAATAAAATGAGGAAAGTCGAATTTATAGTTTGGCTCTGGTTTGAAAAATAAGGAAATCTTTTAGCACACCAGCATCAAACTGGGCAGTAGGTCAAGGTGGACTTGGGTTGCTGTTTGGTGGTGCTGGTCAGCTGTCATATTCTGGTCAGAGCTCAAAGCTTTCTTTCTGAAACGGGTTGTGGTATGATGACTTCATTCTCGTAATATTACAATTTTATTCTCGTAATGTTAGGACTTTATTCTCGTAATGATACAACTTTATTCTCGTAATAGTAGAACTTTAATCTTGTAATTTTACGACTTTATACCCATAATGTTACAACTTTATTTTCGTAATAGAAGAAAAAAAAGATAATAACCTAGCCAGGCCCTAATACTCCGTTGCACAAGACAATATCTAACTGCACTTGATGTCTGTTTATTCTATCTTTTGAAATGTACCTTTTGCAAATGACAATCAACAAGGTAACAGTGATAAAGTAATTTTATTTTCTGTCCAAAATGGGTATCATGAAACAGAAATAATTGAAGTAGGAGAAAAAATATTAAATCAACAAATACTAAACAGAATTAAGAGCGAATGGTATTGAATCTATATCTGTTAAGCAGTTTTAACTGATCAGATGGGATAATTCAACACAAACAATCAACACTAATTGCGTAATTAGATCTAATTTTTTCTAGAGATATTAAATTATATTGAAGCTCAATTGGAAGTTTCTCACATAAAATGCTATCAAGTCGGTTTGTGAGCTAAATTACACATCATGAATTTAGTGTATGTTTAAGGCTCTTATTCTGAAGCCGATATGGAAAGAGTTGCTAAGATGCGCATGGGTAAAAAGTGTTTTTTGGATTATTTGACAAAACTCATATAGATCAACACTAAAAATGCTTCAACTACTTTAAATTTTTTGTAGCATTTAGTTAGCCATTAGAAAATCAGATGACAGTGGTAGGTTATACTTAAATGGCTTGAAAACACTGACAATATTGTAACTTGTTAACGTTTATAATTCCACTTCCTGCTGGTTTTAACATCCATTTTACAAATTTGAATGAGTCTGTGTAGCATTTGATTTAGTGTTATTCAAAATAAATACTAAATTGAGTATTAGATAGTTTTTAGGATTATATTAGATTTAAAAACTGTTTTATTTTTAAAAACCCTAACAAACTAGCATGTTTTCTGATACCTTTGACATTAGGACTACCATGGAGTTGTACGTTTTCAAAATGCATCCCCTACTTGATAGAATATGTTCTAGATACTTTTTTCCCGTGAAAATATTGCCAGAATCATCATTAAACTCTAATGTAAAACGTGTAGTTCCATGAGTTCAACATGTTACTACTTTTCTAATAACTATTTTTTTTCTTTGTGTCATATTTGGTATCATACAATCAATCATCTCTCTGAAAATATGTTTTGTCCCACACTTATGCTGTTACACAAATCTTCAACAAGTTTTGACAATAGGTAAGAAAGCCTTTTTTCTGATTTTAAGTTTATTGCGTCCCTTCTTTCATCATATATTTATTCCATTTCATCACAGATACCACCTCATTTCTTCTGCAAAGGATTTAGAGCATCTTAGTCATTTTGCCAGGAGCAGCTTAAACCCTAGAAGTCCGTAAAGAGGAAAAGGGATACACAGTGGCGAAGGAAAATAGAGAGGAATGAGTGAGTGAATGAATGAATGAATGAATGAATGAATGAATGAATGAATGAATGAATGAATGAATATGTGTAGATGGTAGTGAAGTGACTGTTAAGGAGGAGAAGAGACAGAGACAAGGGTGAGAAGATTGGCCGAGACAATTGGCATAAGCACTGGAGAAAGGTGATGTAATTGGTACAGCAAAAACAGACAGCATGATTGAGGGCCGGTGATGAGGAGATACTGCGATACCCAGAAACAAGCGTGTGTGTAAAAAATAAAAAAAAATTTAAAAAAATTTAAAAAAAGAACATTTTTAGAAGGGTTGGGTTGCAAGACAAACAAAAGAAAATCCTGCAACACTTCATAATAACAGGTTGTGACCTTTGGGTTGGACTTTCAAATTAACATAGCATTTTTTAGAGGCAGTTGTTCTGAGCAACAGTGATTTGGATTTGAGGACCCTGTCTTGCAGTGAAGCTGCAAAGTAGGTTATTCAATGGTTGAGATGAGCATTGAAAATGTAGGGATTATTATTTTTTTTTTTACAAAAACAAAAAACACATTTTTAACCGACTTAAATAACATAGTTGTGTAAAATGTTAATATCTGATTGGTTTATCAATTCATCACCAAAGTGTGTTGACTGACATTTTATGAACAGTGCACTCCTGCTTTGCTTACACCTAGCTTGTCAAACCAGCTGACCTTGCAGTAGAGGCTCATCAGACACATATAACGTCTGATTGCCAGCACATAATGTTCAACCTCCCACTGACTTTCACCAATGAGTAGAAGTTAAGCACAGATATAATTTAAGCAAGTGATTTCTAATGGTTCGTTTGGCTTATTTCAGTGATTTATTTGTCACTGAAATCACGGGTTGGGCTGAGATTAAAGTTAAGCTTTATAACAGGATAATATGATTTACTTTTTACATCTTAATAATGAGGATGAAATAAAAAGCTAAAATGGAGCAAAAGCTCAGGCTCTGTTCTGGTCTGTTTCAAAAAATAAATAAAACTGTAACCACGTTCAGAGCAACTGAGTATAGAATGACATAAAATCTAGAAGGTACAGTATGAACATCTGAATCAAACTGAAAACAAAAGAGACACATACTGGTGATGTTAAAGAAAAAAATAAAATGGTTTCAATTGGTTTCAGTAAACCATACTTTGCAGAACTACCTCTGAATTACATTACAGCTCTGAGCCTTCAAAAGTAAATCCATTTTGTACATCTAGAAAAGAATATCTGTGAAAATTAATTACGTATTGCCAAAGATTCTCAGATGGGAGTCTGACTGGGTCATTCTAAAAAGAAAAAGGGTTTAATACTTTGGTTTAAGCATTGCATGGCAACTCTGGCTGAGCTGACAGTGTTTTCTTCTTGGAGGAACATATGTTCCATTCTCAAGGCTTGTGCAGGATTGTCCTGCATTTTAAACAATTTCTCTTCCCTCAACTGTGACCAGTTTCTCAGCGAAAGAGAACAAAAAAAAAAATTAAATCAATTATGGTGTGGTTTCCACTGTTATATTGAAATGAAAAGTTAACTACTTACAATTTGGATACTAGATCTTATTTAGGAATGTAATACTATTTGAGACTTAATACAAATGTATGTCACTCATTATGAGGAATTGCCTTCAAGGCAATGAGTTGATGCAATCAACTGGTTTTCCTTAGATATAAAAAGTTTGAATCAATTTGACTGAATGATCTGGTGAACTGTAAAGTGCCTTGAGATGACATGTGTTGTGAAGTGGCGCTATGGAAATAAACTGAATTGAATTGAATTATGTATTTGTTTGCTAAAAGAAAAATCTGGAATCTGTGTATCCTTTTAATTTGAGTTTATACTTATCCATTGCTTTGTTTTAGTTTGCTCTATAACCACCACTGTTCCCAATAACCTCAATAAGTTGTTACATTCATGCTGATTTTGTACAGTTTCTACCTTAGTCAGTTAAAAACATGCCTCTTTTCATTTTGCACATCTCTGATGTTGCTGCTATTTTTAAATATCCATTACTGTAAAAATGTCCATAGCTGTATATTGGTTATTTATTCTCTGGGTGCACAGTATTTATGTTGTTAAAATTATTTATTTTTATAGGTTATCTTTTAGCTCTTTGCAAGTATCTTATCGTTATACATTTGTGTGACAATTATCTTTTTGTTGCTATAAACACCAGAATTGCCCCAATTTTGGTAAAATGAAGAGATTTATTATTCTATTCTACTATGATTCCATAAAACACACTGGAGTTTGTAGTTTTACAGTAGCAACGCTGGAAAATTGTTTATATTAATTTACGGACACTGCAAAAAGTCAAAGTCAGGCAGCCAGCGGCTACAGAGTAATGACGCCCAGCATTAATCACAGCAGCAGACTGATAGTGTGAATACACCAGACGTATGTGTAATCGCCCTCCTCATGCTAGTCAGAGCATGTACATGTGTGCACTCTTGTTCTGTGTGAAAAAAAATGAATACTTTTTAGTAAATGTCAATCTAAAACATCAAGTAAGCATGAAATAGAAGAAACAAAAGTGGTATGGAAATGTGAAAGCAGAGTAAAACTCATCCCTGTCCATCTCAAATATCCCGATGAACAGCAAATCATTTAGCATGAAAGTCACACACATATCTACTCAAGGAAAAGGAGTAGAGAATGAGAGGCTATTTTTGAAATTGCCACTCTGCGGGAGTATGTGCAGCACATTTTTTGCAACTAGATACAATGAACAACAAATAGAAAGGCAGTAACACAAAACAAATCAGAAAGGGGGACCAAACTGGCTAGATAGTCATAGTTGTACAGAATTTTGCCATCAGAATAAAGTCTAGATGTTTGATTTATTTATAATCAATCAGGTTTAAGAGTACAGTCTTTGACATGGATGACGAAAAGGTCAAAAGGTGAGAGAGCGAACACACACAAAAAAAAAAAAACAAGCAGACAAAGGGCCCTTGACAAATTCAATTTGCCGGGGCTCAAGCCGGTGCATGCAGACATGCCTGCATTAGTATTACTCATATGATGGAGCAGCCCATCCATCATGAACATACAAAAGAAATCGAGGAGAGGAGATGGAACTAGAGTGTTAGGGGAGGAAAATCATAGAGAGAGGTGAGCATAGGGTCTTGAAAAACTGTCTAGAGATAATCTAAAAGTGAATTAATAAAGACTTTTGCCACTTAAGATTTGTATGTTCTGTCTTTGTGTAAAACAAGTCAATGATTCTATGAAACTTGCCTCCCAAAAGAAGCAATGACACTGCCATTTGTATGGTTGGATATTTTCTGGGGGCTGTGAGGTATTTGCGAGAAAATTACCTCTGGGAAGCAGTGTGGGGTTAAGGGTCCTGCTCAGGAACCCAGAGCGGAGGCAGTGGGATTGGAACCGGGTACTAGCACCCTTCTTAGAGCTCAAGCCCACTGCTCTAACCCACTAGGCCAACACTCCCCCATGATATGACCTCAGATCAATATAACGATAAATTTGCCAGTTTTACCTCGATAAAGATATATATACATGATAAATGCTCCGGCTCCTCTATCAGAAATAAAAGCATTTGCAGGAAATGCAACTGATCCATTTATAATTTATTTATTTAATAAATCACATTACGTATTACTTTCAATTAAATAATAAAGTCTTGTACCCATTCAGGTTTAAACATTCAACAATGTCTCATTGAACAGAAAAATGTTACCTCTCTTGCAAACATTTTTGGGCAAACGTAATGGAGCCTTTTGCATATATTGAACTCAACAGTGTGGCTGTGCTGTAGGTGGTGGAAGACGTTGGATGTGTTACTTTGGGTAGTCTCAACATTTTGCTCTACATATGCCATAATATAGGTGCCACCAAACTGAGCACGCAGTGAGAACAATATGCATTATTTAAATTCGCACACAGTCACTCAAAACCAGTCAGCTGTGCGCTCAACTCTGACAATGCACTCCCGACCTCTTCTCTGCGCGCGCGCTCGGTTCCACGGGATTAACTGATGTAATGTTGTTTACAGCTATGTTAGACGCTTCTTCAGTGGCCTTATCCACAATTCTCTTTGTTTATGATTCTGACTGGGTCAGTGGAGACATGTGATTAGACAAATGCTGCAGTGTCTTAAAGGGGAAGGAAATACCACCCATTCTGGGACACAGCCAAAAGTGCAGAATTATTTACTGATTTATTTGCCAAATTTACCAACATGGGGAAATTTGTGCCGGTTATCATGGTAAATGGCAGTAAAAAATCTGGTTTATTGCCCAGCCCTACTTTCTACTTTGCTTGGTTTCTTGACATACCAAGACCAATTCAATAAGTTAGCATATTATTTAAAAGGGAATTTATTTCAGTAATAAATTTCGCTAAGTGAGACACTATATATATATACATATATATATATATATATATATATATATATATATATATATATATATATATATATATATATATATATATATATATATATATATATATATATTAAAGCTACAGTGTGTAATATTTAGTGACATCTAATGGTAAGACTGCAGAGACATGAACCACTCCAACCCCCATGGTACAAAATATCTTCAGCATTACCTATCTTATCAAGTGACGAGTTTTGTTTACATAAGTAATTTTATAAATAGTATTTTATTAGTCTGTGTAGGATATAGATTGTATATAGGCCAAACCTGCTGCAGTTCCATTCGAGTGCAATGGCAATCTCTGCAATCACTAGTTTGTTGCTGCCGTGGCGCAGGATGTGTGTGACTCCATAAGCGAGACCCACTCCAATATAATTATAAATAGTAATTTCTAAGGCAACACAAACATATAGATTGAGACTTCCATGTATGTCATTAAATCCCTGCAGGTATCACACACTGTAGCTTTAAAAGCATCTGAATGATAGCTTAAGACTAAAGTCTTTTTCATTTTATGAAGATTTTATACTTAGAGCTAATGAAGATTTACATAATAAATTATACTTTGTTCAAAAAAGTCTTAATATAGAAGTGTGGGCTTATTGAAAAATCGGATAATAGAATAGAATATAATGGAATAGAGTAGAATAGAATAGAGAATCCCTTTATGGTCCCACAATGGGGAAATTCTGGTGTTTAAATGGGTCTGATTCTAATTTTCTGAATGTGACTTTAAATCAAAAACTTTAATTCTGAACTCATCTAGAGTAAAAAAGATGGTGAAACATTCCTTTTTTTCACATTTCCAAGACCAGATTTTTAGACTATGGATGTCTGCAGCTTTCTCAGAACTACCATGAGCTTTGTAGACATATTTCTATATGAACTAACTGTAAGTGAAAAAAAAAAAAAAATTAGTAAAATTTTGCTCTAAGCAAAACCCAGCAGACTGCATGAACTCATTGACTTGAGCATGTAGCCAAAGTGTACTTCTGTTTCACTATAGAGACTAAACTGTCATTTATATTTGGAAAAGAAGACTATATTACAATTAACCACAAAACAGGGTTAATGATGTCTTGACACATACCCAGCAGTGCTAGAACGGTTTACAAAAATCCACGGTTCGGTTCGGTTCACGGTTTCGTGGTCACAGTTTTCGGTTCGGTTCGGTATATGTTTATTGTTACACCGAAAAATAAAAAAATTAATAAAAATTATAAAAAATTAATGAAAAAATAAGAATTAATGAAAAAAATCCAAAAAAAATGTATGAATTTTAATTACTTTTTAATGATCCGCGGAAACCATGGTTCATTTCCACATGTTTTGCTGCTTTGAATTTAATCATCTCGCGCATGCCCTCTACGGTCTCCAAGGAACTCAGAGCGGAGCGGACGGGAGCCACAGCGGAGGCTGTAGGCTTTGCTTTGTGCAGGCGGTCTGGAGCGCAGTGGGGCACTGACGGAGTATGTGGGATTTCGGGGTTAGCCTGACATGTTGGTCGTGTTGCTGTTAGCATAAACAAAACGTGTTGCACAATGCTTGCAAACTGTTGCACTTTTATCCACAACTTTCTTTCCGCCGTCATCGTAGGTCACTCTAAATGCAAAGTGGTCCCATACAGCAGACCTATAAAGTGCTGCTGGCGCGTCTTCCAACTCCTGTTCTTTCCCACTCGCCATACCCACACAATTCTCCACAACAACTGATTTTTTTCTGCTACACCCGGCTATGCTGCTTTGCTTCTTCTTCTTGTTTACTACTGGTGGTTGGCTTTGGTCGCAGTACCACCACCTTCTGCTCTGGAGTGTAAACGCTTCGCTTATGAGAAAAAGGAGAAGCGCATGAACTGAACGCAACACACACGAACCAAACCGAGACAGTCGAACCGAACGGTTCGGACGGTTTTCATAAACCATTCCATCCCCAATACCCAGGAATCTTTGCAAACTCTGTCAGCTCACACTGAAACTCTAGGACAAGCTATGACCAGGATGACTGAGAATCTACACAGGCATGCAAGGCCATTAGAATCCCATGACTTCTGGGGATTATTTAAATTTTATTTGGATTGACTAAATTTCACATTAGGAGACATGAATTATTTGCTGTCTCGCCAATACTAAGTAAAACAGCAGGTCCCTTAGCAACTATTCAGAAATAAAGATGGTAAATATGCAAAAACAACATCTTTATATCTCACACATAGATAATAAAAACAAAATAATTTATTTTCAGGAGTTTCTGCTCAATAAAAGTCTGCTGTGAAATCTTTTGGGATCTGAGAACAGTCTATATATATGAGAAAAGATATCCCATGCACTACAAACTTGGAGAACAAAATGTAGCTTTCTAAAAATAAACAAGAGTATATGCTTGCTCTTTTCAAAACTGCTGCAACCAAATGTCAAATTGCATATCACAAATTTTCTCAGATGACCTTTAAAGGACTAGGACATGTAGAAGTTGTGAGAAGTTGTCTTACAAATACTTTTCCTAACCAAGGATCCTTTTATTAATACATTGTTCTGTAGGTACAACGACTGCAAGTCTTGGGTACTTATAAGAGTCCTTTCATTGCCTAGAGCAGCTCCAACTAGAAACAAAAATCAAACATTGGATATTTAAATAGTCAAAGCTCAACTTAACATTCAGAAGGGACAAATGGAAAGAAATAAGAGACAGCAGTTTCCTTTATTTGAGCCCATGAATGCTTAATAAACGGTTAAGCGTCATTTGATGAGCTCTGGTTTCTGCTTTTGTAAACATCACATAATTATGTGATGTCCTTCAATACAAATAGCACAGGACCAAAAATGGGTCAAACAACTGAGGCCCACAGAAGCAGAATGAAAATATGATGGTCTTTCTCTGTTGGTCTAAATCTATCCTAGCTCATCAGCAGCAAATACAAATAAAAATTTGCAGCACTAGAGTGCATTATCTTATTACATCTTGGCTTTTCAGCATCTGCTGTGGTTCTAGCTCAGTGTATTCCAAAAAAAAAGAAAAAAATTAAAAACAATTCGCTGGACTTGGTTTCCAAGTTTGAAGACGTTTCATTTCCCATCCAGGAATCTTTTTCAATTAGAAAAAATCAGGAATAGCGTTGAGTTTGAGGTTTGGGGGGTCGTTTGTCTTCTTTTTGTTAGACTGCAATACCCCGTACCCATCTAAGTGTCTGAAAGGTCAAGTTCGATAATCGCAGCCCCTACCCCCTGTACAGGAGAGTGGGGGACCTCGTCTATTCAGCCAGTCCGACAAGCCCCTTTAACGACCGACCTTTCAGATACTTAGATGGGTATGGGGTATTGCAGTCTAACAAAAAGAATACAAATGACCCCCATTCCAAATTCGTGGACCCCTTCGTCTGTTTCAATTTGCATGTTTTCAAAACAAAAACAAGGCTTTGTTGGGCTACTGTATAAAGCCTCGAACTCAACGCTATTCCTGACACTGAATTGAAAAAGCTTCCTGGATGGGAAGTGAAACCAAGTCCAGTGGATTGTTTTTATTTTTTTTTGGGGAATGACTATGGCCTTCACCAGCATATTGCTAAGTGTAGGTTTGAGGTTTTTTTTTTATACATTATATGAACTTTGTAATTTACAGTAAACAGGTCAACCTGGTGGCTAATCCGGACCCAACCTGATTTAAAACATTTATCAATTTCTGTATGTTATCTGACGACAGTGTCTAACTTCACTTGCGCCGTGTACGTGTGATACAAATTAGACAATGAGCTGTGCCAGACAGGGTTGCTGCTACTAGCTATGACATAGCAGGCAAACCTGTGGCAAGCCAGGTGATGGGAAAGAAGAAGAATACGAATATAAAAAGAGAGCAGAGAAAGTGTGGACTGCTGGAAGAACTGTGATAAACTGGTGAAAGAAAAGTGAAATGGTGTGCTCAAATGATCCTGCGCATTTTGAGTATGTTTGGCTCAACCTACTGCTGTGAAGCAGGATTCCCCACCACGACCATAATCAAAAATAAATAACCACCCAGACTCCTGAATGAGCACATTGATATGTACCTGAGAATGGCAGCCTTTCAAAGCCAGTTTTAAAAGCCCTACAGGGCAGCCTAAAGCCCACTTCTCTCATTAAGGCATGAAAAAGATAGAAAAACAGTCAGTTCAGGTTTTTTATAAAACATGTGAATCAGGAAATTCTCTATATACCAAACTGAAATATTGTTGTTCTCTTCTTCAAAAAACACTTTAAAATGGTAAATTATTAGTATTATAATTTTTTTAAGTCAATGTATAAAATGGATGCTCAAACACCTCATTTTATTTTAGTGTTAAATTCTGTTTAAAATAAGAGATTATAAATAAAAATGTCTCCAGACCTTTACTGGTTGGTGTTTTTCTTTATTCAGACCCCACTGATCTTTCATTGGTTACTCCTGATTTACTGTATATTCAGTCTAGTTCAATAACCCCAAAATGATATCCAGTACAAACAATTGCCTCAAAATGTCAGTTACTAATATCAAACCACACAACTGTGTTTAATTTAATCTCAGTAAAACTGCTAAAGTGGAACAAGATTTTATTACCTTTTGTTTGACCTGATTTTTTATCCTCCATGTCAATGGACTAGGGGTGGAGTCCAGTGGGCCAGAGCTTATCATTTTATGTCAGTTGCCTAAAGGCATTTGACTCTACAATGCCCAAAGCCAGTTCTGCTGAGGCTGTGGATGACAGAATGATGTGATACAAAGGCATATATATCAGTACTGCTCTTATACTTGAACGTGGGGCTATGGTTTTGAATGTCTCTACCTTTATAAAGGGATGTACCAACACCTACATTTTGAGTCAATAGGAAAACCAAGAAACACAGCCACCCTTTAACCACGGACAGCCCTGTGACACTTTTGAGACAAATATGCAGAACTAAAAATATGTAATGAAATGTAAAAAATGAACTGTAAATATTTCTATGTTACAAGAAACTATTTTGTTCAATAATTATACTAGAAGAAACTAAAAGAAGACCTGCCAAGCAAAGAAAAATCGGATTGCAACAATTGTTCATTAGTAACTGCTGCTAACCAGCATGGTTCATTATTAAAAATTAATTAAGCCCTGCTTCTTTAAATTAATGAACCATTATTATAATTATAAATTAATGAATATTTATTATTACTAAACCGGCAGCAAATATGAAATAAACAGCATTGAAATGAATTTGCATTTGCAATTTGCATTGACTTGAATGCAGCTCAAAGGAGGGAGGCAGGCTGTGCAGTGGTTCGTCTCCTCGGCAGCACCAAAGGCGTGGACAGCCTGCTGAGGTCTCGGCCATGGTCTGTGGATCGGCAGAAACCATCAGCAACAAAGGGAAAATGGTTACCAGTCTGTGGCCAGTCAGATAAATAGGTTCCACAACGCAATGGACTCAGTTAGGAGGATTTTGTCATCTCTAATTGTCCTGGGAGTTCCCTGTTTGGACAAACACAGTGGTAGAGGTGTCTCGGAGAAGCTTTGCCTGAGAACTGATTAAGAAGTCTTCATATTCACCACCATGTTTTCCCCTGTGTTCCTAACACACAGCATTCAGCTGACTTGTGTTATCTTTAGATCAGGTCTGAGGATCAGGTCTGCAGACTGAGGAAGAATGGCAGGCTCCAGTTGGTTCCATCACCACTGGTGTGATGTCAGAGTTTAACAGTAAATGTAACAATAACTGTAACTTAACATGTATCATTCACCTAGTCTATACTGTAAACCTGAAAAAGTGGAGTTTGATTAAAAAGGTGAATATTGGAGAGATTTGCATTTTGAAGGTTTCTCCTAAATCTAAGACTATCCTTATTGGACTGTTGGCCTTTTTCTACTTGCTTCACAGCCTTGTGCACTGTAGGTTTCTCATGACTGCCAATATGTGGCTTTTCAGATTATACAGAGTCACAGAACACTTTGTATTTTCAAAAAGATTAAGTAGGTTTGGTGCTTGCCAGAAAATGTGCAACAGCACATACATTTACAACAGGCACAATGCACAAATACCAGCCTTTTGTGCCATCACTGTGAAAGTAGTCTTCACTGGCAGTCTTGGTCAAAAGCAAATCCCCCTAAGAAGAGCCCATTGCCCCTTCAGATCCTATGTCAAATCTCATGTTAGAGATTTGTTTGATTTGGTAGCAGATTTCTCGATGGTCCTACTTCAACATGCAAAGTTTAAAGGCTTTGGGTAACAATAGGGCCATTTGTATATTGGCCTCAAAAGAACTGCAAATGTTCAAACTGCAGAACAAATCAAATTGTGTTCTTGGAGCTCAAAGAGAGAAACTAAGGAACATATTTATGCATTTGATATCTCTGTAATCAGCAGTCAGCTCTGCCTCTGCTGTATTTTTAATGGTCGAACCTGTCTGACTGCAATGCATTTGATTTTACCGTAAAAAAGTACATTTTTATTTGACTAACTTTTTAAATAAAACAAATCAGTTTCTTTTGTTTGTTTGGATTTTAAGTGTAGAATTCACAGTGTTCAAATTTGCCTCAATTTTAAAGTATAATTCTTATTTAAGAACTCATGGACCAGTTTTTCATTAATTTCTAAGCTCTAAGAGTGATCCTGGGACTTTAGATAATTATTAACAAAATTAACCAGAAAGCAAGTAAACTTTAACCTGAGAGAGTATGAGAACTAAATAATAATGATTACACCTCTAAGCCATTGAATATCAGCATCACATCTCCTTCTAGTTAAGCTGCAAACTTTTAATGAACCAGGACAGCCTTATGGTAGAGTAAACATATCCTTAAAATAGTCCTGCTGTTAAAATAGATGAATCTAACCAAAAGTTGTTTTTTTTGCACAGAATCAGAAGGCTAATGGCCCATATAAAGCTCCAACGAATAACACTGACTACAAATATAAAGTGAAACAAAAACATATTCAGAGGCTGTTAAACATATTATGCTGTAAAGCAACAAGCCCATTTTCTTGTTCGATTTAAATTTGAGAATTTATCTTTTTTTTTCCAATATTGTTGAAGTGTTTCCTTGACAGGTATATTCAAAAAATGAAAGATAATGTAAAACAATATACAGTAGAAGGATTATTGGTTAAGTAGTAATTGTGTCTTTGTTGCCACTGTGATTGTGTGCTAGTAAGACTCAAGAATGATATAATATAGAGGTTGGACTCTGAACGTGTGGTGTTTCTCAACCCTATATTTAACAGCAACAGAACCAAGACCCCAGACCACACTTTCCACCCACTCAATCTAACTCTTTTTTTTTCCACGTGTTCCAAGGGGCTCCACTTTTATCTCTAGCTATTCATCTGGGACACATATGGGGACCATTCTGGAAAATAAATGAGTAGAGAAGCAGGCTGTGGGCTTCTGCATCCCTGCCCTATTACACAACATTTTCATTGACATATAAAAATAGAAGTTACTGGACATAAAACCATAAAAATAGCTTTTTTTTCTTTAGATATGACTGAACACAATAAAATGTGAAACATTTTAAACTAGATAAAAGTCCTTTAGTTTTCAGATAGAGCTTAATAATAACTGAGCAGTCTGCTGCTGGAGGACATAAGGACCACTTTACACCATTCTGCTTCATTCTATCTCTATTCTCCCATTATAGAGTATTTGTTTGGTCAACTTTAAGATCTTTCTGCTTTTTCTCTCTAATAGTAGCTTAATCTGGTTTGGTCCTGTTTGCCTGTGACTCCATCTTGGAGACAAATATCAGCTGTGCTGCTGCCATTAACTCCAGTTGTTATAGATTATAGACTTGGGCCTGTTTATTAGTGTATAATCCTGTTTCACTCCTGGACATGGTTTGATTGATTGATTTAAAATGGTAAATGGCCCTGTATTTGTATAGCGCTTTTTCAAGTCAGGAGACTCAAGTCAGGACACAAACTACGTTGTAGCTTCAGCTGCCCTGGGGCTCACTGACAGAAGTGAGGCTGCTGTACACTGGCACCACCAGTCCCTCCGACCACCATCAGTAGACAATGCAGGTAAAATGTCTTGCCCAATGAGACAGCGACTCTGAAAGCCTGAGTCAAGGCTTGAACCGTAAACCCTTTGATTTCAGGGCAAACTCTTAAAGGACTAGTACACCCAAAACATGATTAGCCTTCATTTTCTACTCACCCCCATGCTGAACAACACTCTGGAGTACTTTTTGATATCTCAAATGCATCTGGAGATCTGGGAGGCTTCTTGCTGTCTGCTGACATTCAAATAATGGAGGTCTATGGTGACCGAGACAGAAAGGTCCATAAAAGTCCACAAAAAACGTGTCAATATTCCTCCATACTGCTCGTCCAATGTATTCCAAGTGTCCTGAGTGGGTAGCATCCAGAATTTACTCGACACGAAGTCATTTAGAATGTTTTTAGAGCATAAACAGTAGTGTATAGGATTTCCTGAAAGCGCGCGCCGGCGCGTTCATGACGCTACGGAAGCCGGCAGACCAAGCCAGATGAAAGTGCGCATTCAGCGTCTGCTCTGCCAATAATGCAAGCGTAGAAGAAGAAATGTGCTGTTTACCTGTGCAAAGAAAGAAACAACGAAAGAAAAATGTCTGAGGACTTCAGTGTTGAGGAAGAGCATGAGTTCTTTGCCGAGCTGAATGCGCTGGTTTGGTCTGCCGGCTTCCGTAGCGTCGGGAGAGCGCATGTGCGCGCTTTCAGGAAATCCTATACACTACTGTTTATGCTCTAAAAACATTCTAAATGACTTCGTTTCGAGTAAATTCTGGATGCTACCCACTCAGGAAACTTGGAATACATTGGACGAGCAGTATGGAGGAATATTGACATGTTTTTTGTGGACTTTTATGGACCTTTCTGTCTCGGGCACCATAGACCTCCATTATTTGAATGTCAGCAGACAGCAAGAAGCCTACCAGATCTCCAGATGCATTTGAGATATCAAAAAAGTACTCCAGGTTGTTGTTCAGCATGGGGGTGAGTAGAAAATGAAGGCTAATCATGTTTTGGGTGTACTATTCCTTTAAGGCCAATTCATGATTCCCTCCCCCTTGCGCTTTGGCGGGAAACTGCTATGCGTCCCTAGAAATATCAGACCGACAGAGCAGAAGCATACCAGCAAAACTGGTTCGAGACCAGACCCAAGCGACATTTGAGGTGTGCGGATGCAGAAGTATAATCTGCCCTTTACATCCACTCAATCTAAGTCTTTTAATAGTTAATGTAGCACTTGAGAACAACCAACTAAGATGATGAAAAAAGCACTAGAGGATAAAAGTTACACAGAAATACACAGAAACAGCAACTAAAGAAAAACCACTTCCACTACATGGTATTAAAAGCCTGCCTAAAAAGATAGGTCTTTTTATAAACTGGGTTTTTCCTCTTCACTGTCTCTACAGGCATGCTTGATTTAAGGGATTCCTGTAAACCCAATAATATGTGCTGCTGCCACAAGCTCCTGATGTTGGAACGTGTCCTGCATGCTGCATATTGTTGTCCTGACTGTATGATTTGATTAAATTGTCTTTGTAAATTACCTTAAGATGATTGAATAGTTTTGTAATTGTTACTATAGAAAAACTGGAATGAATTAATCCAGAACTTAATCAATTAATTAGGCTTTGTGAACTGATAATAAAAAGGATAATTTTCTTTGTCATTTCTTCTTGTAATACTTTCGCAAAAGTATTATAATAACCGAAAGAACCTGTTATTTAACATTTGCTCAACAAGTACAACAGCAAGAAAAACTTGCATAAACCTCCTTCCATTTGAAAATGAATTACCCTGTATCGGTTTGTTAAAAATAGAATACACAGAAAACTGAATATGACAAAAATGCAAAAAAAATAAATAAAATATAGGTTACTATAATATCTCTGCATGCTAATGTATATTAACCCGATACTTTGGAATCATATACTTGAAAAAATAACCCCCACAAATTACTGATTGGATGCTGTTAAGAATTCCCCTTCATTCCTCCCTATCAGTTAGTGTAACCACTTATGGTAGTGTTTAGGTAAATCTATTTCAGCCAAAATACCTGTAAGATGTATGCTCAGCAGAATAGCCAGTGGATGGATGAATGATTGCTGTAGGAGGGGGAATCACTTCTGTGGCATTTCTAAAGATGATAATAGCTCAAACTGCTGCACCATCTCGGAATGTGTCATGATTCAAATGTGAGCCCTATAAGTGCACACGTAAACTGATGATGGCCGAGTGTGTGTCGGCTGTTACAGCAACAAACGCTGCTCTGTGGGTTTCTGTGCTCTGCTATTACTGGTTGCCTCTCATAGTTGAGGTTGATCTAAGGGATACAGTAACAGACACGTGGCTATGTTCACATGGAATAAGAACATTTTTTACAACCCCTTTGCCTGCTTTTCTTTCCTTTAACTTCTCTTCAGCTACATGCACTGTACTGCCTTTAAACAGTATATACACAGAATTCTCTTTCACCTTTGTAACAATCAATTAACGTAAGGGTTCTTTTTCAGGGCATCATAACAAAAAAAAAAAAAAAGTCAAAGGAAGAAGACCATAAAGTGTGTGTCCATGAAATTTGTCGAAGTATCACAGCCTTTTGATTTACATATTGATTGAAAAGTGGCCCACTACACTTAATGAGCTTGTTTCATTTTGCACGCTGGCATACAAGCTTACTCTCAAGTAAAATTTTTATTTCATCAAAGCTGAATGATTTTGAGCATGTTTGTCACTTTTGGCTTAACTATGAACTGGAATTATCGCTCAACAGCTTTAAAACAGTAAAGAACAAATTCTGACGAGGTTGTTTAAAATGTTTTTGTAAGCAAGTGGCGCCTTTGGATTCTGGTCTAGTAAATGTGTTTTTGTACCGCAGGGCTCAAACGAGCAAACTGCACCATGGGCATGGGCCTTTCTAATAACCTGGGCGTTCTGTGGGTTTGGGCAGTGTCTGCTTGCAGGAGAGTGTTTGGGTATGTATGTGTGTTCATATTATGAACCAGGATCTAAAGTGATGTGACAGCTCTTATAAAAGGAGGCCAAGCTTCCCCTGACCCAGAGGTTGTTTACACATAAAAATGTGATGCTTTAAACAAGAAAAAAGGAGCACAATCCAAAGCAACTTGATTTAATACCCTTCAAATAGATTTTCTGTGTGATTAAATCTTCTTATTAAGATACTTAAAGGAAAAAATGTTTTAACTTACTTTTCACCTGTTTAAATTGGAGTCAAATCAGTCACATATTGGGACAAATGTTTACAAAATATGTTCTGACCAGAAAGAAGCACTACACCCTCCGGGGAGTCAAAGTAAACCAATAATATCTGATGTGTTAAAGCTGTAGTTGGTTATCCTGTTCAGAAACACTTTTTGTTATATTGAGTTAATTGTTTCTTCCATTCTAAAAGTAGTCAATACCTTATGTATTCAGTAACAGGAACAAAAAACAATCAAACGTCTGTGAGAACTGCAAGCCTTTGAAAAACTCTGACCAATCCCTGCCCTTCAGTCCGAATAGGGAAAAACAATCAGATGCATGCATCTTTGTCCCTCCACCTCCTCCTGCACGCTCTGTAAGTAGTATTGCTAAAAATAACATGCTAAACTTATGTGGTTAATATTGCTAAACCTAGCATGCTACCTTGAAAGCCACAATAATAATATAGTTTATTTACAGATTAATGAAACATGACTGAAAAAAAAAATCATTGTATTTTGGTAACATTTAATATAAGATACTAAGACTTTAAGATAAAGCAGAATAAGAAACAGACACTTTCTGATATTAATCTGAAAAGTGTAGTTTTAATATTTATTCTTCACTTATTATTTCAATACAGCTCTTGAGATAAATATTTTTAACTCGTCAAACCTTATCCTGGTGGTGAAGTTGCATGTTCGGTCTGCTGTTGCTAAAATTCTGGGAGGAAAATAGAGCAGTGTTAAAAGTATAAACTGCATGTGGTGAATGTTATTGTACTTTCTCAGAGTGTGTATTTATGTATATACCACTATTATAAAGTTTAACATTGAAAACCGATTTAAATTTTTTAAATACACAGAAAAGTAGTCATCTGTTCTTTAAAAAATTTTCAGCTTTTTATTCATGTTTATTCTTTTTTTTTTATATATATATATTATTTCTTTTGTACTATTGTGTTTTTGGAGGTGTACCTTTAACTTGTCCGCTTGTTAAAGCTTTTTAATTTACCGCATGGCTATGATTAAGTTTATGCTATGTTCTGCATACTAATAATTGTAGGATTTTTAAAGAGGATGTGTTCACTAACTCCACTGTTTAGGCGGTTGATCAGCAAAACATTTTTACTCTATTCCCGACATCTACCCTCTTGAAGACGCTCTTTGGATGACTAAAAACTCTGCCCATCTCTCTTCACATTTTTGTATTTACTTTACTCTCTTAAGGTGGAAGCTGCTCTGTGAATAACCCTCATCTCACAGTTGTATAATTATAAGGAAAACCTTTAAATTTGCGAAATTCTGAAATTTTTCTCAAAATCATGTCACTAGGAGCTACTTTTAGTCTCAAGATTCCTTGTGAATACAGGCCTTGGCCCTTAGTGTTTAACTGCTGGCTGTATTCCAATGCTATCAATGAAGGCTTTTTAATTGAAAAATGTCAAAGCTGCCATCTGTGAACCTGACATATTATGAATTTAAAAAATGAGAAGCATAAGAAAACAAGAGCAAGAAATATTTTGCAGTAAAGATACTTTATATAGGTGTTTTTTTTGTCGGTAAGGCAAGAAGGAAGTAATTCTGCTAACAAAGCTATATTACCCATTTGTCACCCCACTACGGCTTATGCAAAGCAGTCTTAAAACGGCCTTTCTTTTCTTTAGTCTTGGTTTAATATCCACTCCCTCAAAGTCTTGACCTTGTTCTTGTTTCATCTGATGTCTGACGTGGTTTTGGGGGTAGATGCTCTTACCTACAATTTTAAATCTAGTTGCTCTGCAAAGATATTTAAGGTTTTCTAAAAGAACGTAATATGACCAGATGATAAAGATGAATAAATAAAGGCATATTTGATTAAGATGAAAGATTATGTGTCGTGGAAAACTTGCATCTTTACCACCTTTCCTTCAACATGTCTCACAGTCAAACTGTCTCACTGTGGGGGTGTTTTTATTTAACAGAACGGAATAAATGGGGTAGCGTGGCTATCCCACAGCAAACTCTTGAAAATAACACCTATTTTTAGTTTGTTACCAATTTGGCAGTAATTCACTTTTATAGCCTTTCAGCCTTTTGTTGTCTGCTCTGTTTTATGAAGAGCCAAACCAGAAGTTAATATCACCATAAACCACTTAAAGAGAGAGAGAAAAACAGAGGGGTGGTCTCCACTGCAGTAAAGGATATGTAACCCAGATGAGCACAACTCTACTAATGCAAACCAGATGCATGGTTGGTACAGTTTGAGCTCACTGCACAGCAGCCTTGTTATGGATAGTGGGATTGCCTGTCTTGTGATCCAAGGAAAGCACATTATGGTGGGGCAAAAGTTTTCCTTTTGCTGAAGCTTCACATGTTGCTATTTCTGGATTGCTTGGTTAAAACTCCAGCAGCCTCAGCTTTAGCCAAAGACAGCTGGAACAGTATCCATGTAATGGCATTGTTGTACAGAAACAAAATGTGCCCTGAATATAAAAGTACAGGGGACTTTAGGCACACATTTCTGATGATTTCTATCCAAAAAAATAAATAAATAAATAAAATAAAATAAAACAGTATCAGGTTTTGTTTAATTATTTGTAATTTTTTTTATTAAATTAAACCTTTTGTAATATATTTTTTTTAACACTTTGTCATTGCTTTAATAGAAATGTAAGAACAAAAATCAATATCGGCTTCACAGTTGTCAAAATAGTCAGCATCAGCCTTAAAAAATCTTTATCAGTCGATCTCAAATTTATATCACTTAATGTATAATGTAGGGACAGTTACTTTTACATAGTTGTCCCCTGAAGTATAACAGTTATTTTACTTATTTGCAGATTTATTTCAATTTGAATGTGCAGTACATATATGTTTTTGTACTTGTATATTGGTTCTTAATTTATACTCTTGCATTCTTATGTTTTACGCATTTTATCTTGACTGACTCTAAGTGCTTCAATGTTGCAGACCATGCTGCAAATTCACCTAACTTTCTCCATTGGGAGAGAGTAAAGAATATTTAAAATGCTATACTTTTCTTATTCAAATAAATTATAAAACTATTTAAGTCCTTCAAGAAACCTTGGCTACAATAAACCGTTTCATTATTGTCACTTCTCTATAAAAACATTAAAGTACCAAAAAGAAAAGTCACTCTCTTTGCACAATAATCTCTAACAATTGAATCAAATCCTTTTCATAATGTATGGTATGAAGGTTGTTGTTGTTGTTCTCTTTGTAAAGAAGGAACTTAAATTATACTAAAATTGAAAAATAGTTTCAAGTCAAATGCTAAGGCATTCTTCAGTTATGCATTAACTATAATTACTATAGCAACCATTAAAAGAGTTTATACTGCAGAGGTGGTGCTCCTGTAGAAAGCCAGTGGGTCCTTGAAAAAATAAAAACAAAGAAGCAGCTCAATTGTGTAGTGCTTGTTTATTGCTATTGGGATCATCCAAAGACTCAGAGTCTCTAAGGATTCACACCGGTTCATATGCTGCTGTGATGTGAACTTTTGTGATTTGAAGATATTATTTGGATTTGCGGGGTTCTTTCCGCCTAATATGTGGTAGAAAAACCCTTTAAAAGGACTGCGGAATATAGTCACATCATTATGACTATAAGTAAACAGACATGGCCTTATGGTTTAGTTGAAAATTAAAGATGAAATACAACTTGGCTTCTATTTAGCTTTTTTAAAAACTGAATTATAGGCTGCATATAATTTGAACTGTATTTTTTTTTCTTTTATCAAGTACTAGTAATAACCTGTTTTTAATGCACACATAACTGGTGTGAAAACAACTCACAAATGTGTAGCACTTCAGAGAAGATGATTCACCAAACATCACAGACTCACCTGCAACAACAGAGGTACAATTCTGAAAATGATATAAAAAAAAGTAAATAAATAATTAATTAAAGGCATATAGGTTCACAATCTCCTCCTCTAATACCCTTACATTTAGAAGGCTGCACAATACCCTTTTAAAATGTATATAAAGAACTTTTAGGTTCTTGATTTTCCTTTTTTATTCACACAATCTTATCATTCAACATTTTTTTTTTGCATGTGTAAACACTTATAAACAAAAACATTGAAAATATCAAAAATATCAAATATGACATATAAGAAAAGTAATTATAGGCATATGGTCATATGGGAAGTGGTGGCCAAGTAGCTCGAGCAGAAGGCTTGCATTCTGAGGAGGCCAAAAATAAGCTTTAAGATGCAAAAGAGAATTTTTTTTGGAATGTAAAATCGCAATTAGCTGAGATTAATATAATTATTAATACTGGTTTTAATTTACTGAAACACAAATATTCAAACATTTCTCATGAGAGATGCTGTTTATCAGTTCTTTGTTCCAGTAAAACGAGTCCTCCAACGTAAAAAAAAAATAGGGGATTTACTTAATGTAATTTCTGTTTAAAGCAAAACAGATAATTATTTACACATACATAGATAAATATTCAACTCTTTGTAAATTTTACCTCATTGTGACAATAGCTATATAATATACTGAATAATAGTCAGGCAGACTTTTAAAATTGCATAAAAGCAAAGGAGTGCTAAGGTTAAATATTTGATAGGCTATTATAACCCATTATTACATTATTATATACCTCTGCCACAGTAATAATCCAACTGAAACTAAAATGGAAATGGTGGTGTGCCACTGGAAAAGCAAATGGCAATCAATGTGCAGAGGTAAGACTATAAAATATGAAAAACAACCACAATATGATGAAAAATAAATTAAAAAGTTGCACAGGGGTAAAAAAATAATTAAATAAAATCCCAGAAAAGAAGTTCCATAAGCTGGAGCTAAAATTGTCAACAAAAAAGGCGAGAGTTTATGATTAACTCTTAACCCTCATCATATAGGTGCTTTGCAGAACATCAGTTTGAATGAACCAAACTATATCCTAAAGTCTCAGGAGATGTATATATGGCCCAATATATGTGTTAATTCACACCCAGAAAAGTGTTTACTTGGATTGAGACGTCAAAATAAAATCTTCAGGAATGGTTTTATTTTTTATTCTGAGTCACTGATCAAGATTTGGAGGAGGTGGAGAGTGTGTTTATTCTAAAAGAAAGATACACATCTGTGTCTTTGTGTAGATGAGTTTGAAAGAACTGGCACAAGTGGGTGGATAAGATTCTGGCATTTTATGAAATGAATTTTGGTTTAATGTCAGCTGCCAGCAGCTCCAAATTGTGAAAAGAGGATTTGTTTTTTTTTAACTTTAAAAAAAGAGCTCAATGTTTTTTGACAGCATTTATGATTCGTTGATCACTGATTATAAGCTGTGTAAATGACAAGTTTAAACATCATAAAATTGTATTTTTCAGAAGATTGCTTTAAATAAAATACAAGGTAGAAGTTTGTGTCGGAATAAAGATAGATTGGATTTTGAATGCAGTTGCCTCAAATCAAAACTAAAGTGAAGCTTGATCTTCTAAGATCATATGATCGCAAAGGTAATGAGCCACAAAGATGGAACCTTGAAAACCTTAAAGACCTTTTTTTCCCCAAACAGGAGCATTTGCATTAGTTTGGGTCATTGACATTTAACCCAACATTAGCCATTCAAACTCACCTCGGTGAACAAAGCGATCTTTCCCAGCTGAAAAATCTTTACTTTCCCCCCCAGTAAACACATTAACTCTTCCCTGGATTATCTTCACGTCATGATGAGCAAACATCTTACCACAGCTCGCTCTGCTGAAAACGCTGCTGTGCAACAACCCAGCTCTGATGAGTTTGTCTGAGGTAGTGCGTCTTAGTTTGCAGCTGCACTAATATATACAAAGACACTGAGTTTAATGCATGTTTCCCCAGATATGACATATCTGCAGCAAGTGCTGATGAGGTGAGAGAAAGATCGGCAATCTAAGTGCACAAAACTCTCCTTGTGACGCAGCTCTGTAAGCAGGTCAACAGGGAGTGACTGTATTGAAAATATGTATGCAGTCTTTTGCAAAACAGCTTAACCATCTATATTAAAAAGTATAGTACTTCTTAATTTGGTAGTCCTTATTCCACATGTTACCCAGAAGCCTGAATTTTACTTGTTTGCTCAGATTAAGACTTCCATCATTAAAGAATTAGACAGCATCTTAATGTTCTCTTACTGAAATGTTTCGATAAGGTAAAAAAACTGAGCCCGGAGTATTGCACTGTGTTTTAATATGGTAGGTTAGTCTCAAAGTAGCCTTGTGACGGTTTCTAGTCCCAGAGGTGATTATAGAACAAAGCAACAAGACATGTAAGAAGAAGAGCTTGTTTTCTATCTCGGCATTGCAGTTACTTTTCATATTGATGAAAAATTCACAAATGTTGAGTCTTTTGGGGCTCATGGACAAAACAATTCTTTGTGGGTCTAGAGTTTTTCAACAGAAAACTTGTAATTTCAGAGGTACATAATCAACACACCTTTGTCTGACACTGCTTCATGGAGTAAACATTTAGGGTTATTTTAAACCTGGCACACATTTATGTTGGAAATATTCAGGGTCTAATTGGTAAGAGTGTTACCCTCAGATGCCCAGCACCTGGCTAGTTATCCTTTTTGATTAAGGTGGTGTATACAATCAAAGCCTGTTTCAGGATCCTCTGTTTGTTTTAACATAACTCCATTGCTCTCTGCCATCGTCTGACCAGGGGTATCCATTATTGTCTCTTTTGACATGCACAGCCACAACAATCTGGGTTGCACAGAGAGGTCCTTAGACAGTCATAGGGGACCTTAATGAAAAAGTATTGATGATAAATTTATGTCACTCAGCCTTGAATGTCGAGTGGACCGTAGAACAGAATGGGAGTTGTGAATCAAGCATCATATGGTAGGGGACTTGGTCTTTACCCAGTAGCACAATCCAACCATTCTAACTAACCACAAAATAGCTACCAAATATATAAAACAAGGAAGCATATTTAACATAAATATTACTACAATAAAAATAAGACTCAACATTAAAGATAAATTGCCTCATTTTTGAATAAAATCTACATAAAAAGCAGATTTAAAAATAGCAACATACGTGCATCATCTGTATTGACGGTGTGCCAGAGTGCTGTATGCTATAAATAGTCGCATATAACTATTATATCTCAAAGTCCTACATGTACCTGATCAAGTTTTGTAAAAAAAAAAAACAAAAAAAAAAAAAAAAACAAACAACAAAAAAAAAAATTTTTAAATCCCAAACAACCCCCCCCCCCCAAAAAAAAAATAGGGACATACAAACACTAATTTGTTCTCAATTGGATTTAGGGATCTGATAATTTACCTGTAACCAGATTAAACGATAGCTCCCATCTTATCACAATGTTAGCCAAAGGATAAGCTTCATCAAACAAAAAAAGAAAAATGTTAGTATTATAGTCTTACATCCCTCAAAATTTATTTTCTTATATGTGGTGCCATTTTTAGAAGACTATGGATTACATGAGTCACATGGCTTCGCAAGACTCTTTAGGAGAGAAGAATGCTGCCAAAGGTTTGTCTGCTAGGCTCAATCGCTTCATAGAAGATGGTTTTCAAGATTAACTGAAAATAGATCGACTAAAACATGCAACCGTATATAAAACTGGCAGATGACTGGGAGATATAATGTGACCGTACACTTCCAAATCGGATTTGTTGAACTGACAGGATGTTGTGTTCTGAGCTTAATTGCTCAATTGTTTTCAGACTTTTTATTTCAATAGCAGTGAGAACTTGGTATTTATCTTTAATTTCAAAAGGCTTTGCCATCACTCAGTTGGCCCTGTAATTACCATCCGAATGAAAACCGCATTCACAGAGAAGAGTTTCGATTGGGACAGAAAGCTGACCACAAAGTGCACTGTGCAAAACATATTCTGACCAACCTTAAGAAAAATAAAATCCATCTAAACAATGCCACATGACACCAGTTAGAGTCACCACTCTAAAGTAACGAAGCATGAGAGAATGGAATTGTAAAATGCTTAAAGTTCAGTTTTGGATGCTTTGTCTGTAAGATATCAAAAGGACTGCATTAAATGCACACATAACCATCTTATCTAAATCTTATATGAAAATGAAATGTTTTGGTAAACCGACTATAGTTTTCTTTAAGGATGAATTAACAACCCACACTAAAAAAACATCATAAAATATTCAGTCCGAAAAGTTGTTTAAATTCATTATCAGAGTGTGATTATTCTCTGTTGTTAAATTAGCATTTAGTGTAATAAGCCTGCAGTTTAAGAACTAATACTAGGAAATATGTTATGTGAAAAATAAAATAACCAAAGTTTTAATTTGGGGCTAGTATTCTGTTATAATCAAAGCATCAATATCTCTCCGTTTGCTTCTTTTAATCTGAGTAATAAGATATCTAAAAAAAAAATCTAAGAATATTTAGAATTTTACAGAAAATGAAGTTTGCAGATTTTTCGCTCCGTTTTCAATCACCAAAGCCTCTCCCTAGAGTCAGAAAATAACCTAGGTCATTTTGAAAATAAACTGAAGACAAATTAATTCAATAGTAGAAAGGAAATAAAACAAATCTGTAAATTCTACAGAGCACACATTTGTTTAAAAACAATCTCTGATTTATTTGTGTGCCCAGAAGAAAAATTGTATTTCCTTCTGTTTATTTTCTTATCTTGTCGTTCCACCATGATTACACAAAATCTAATGAGTAGAAAAAACCAAAACTGAGTGCTTTACATGCATATTTGATTTGAGGCTGTATTTCTACAGCAGTATTTATAATGACCTCAGCAACCTTTGGTTCATTATCTTGAAGAAATAACCAACACTAATGAATAGTGGCAAAACTGAGGTCATGGTCAGCAGTCAAAACCTCAAACATCTTTTGAAGGGCTGTGTTAAAGGATAGAGGCACTAGTTATTTTCCCCCCAAAAATAAAAAAAGACCTAGTAAAGGCTCTGGTTACCAAATTTGGGAGTGAAGTTCTAATACTGTTATCTTTTGCTAGTTTCTTTAAAACCACAGAGACCAAAAAAATAAATATAGGGTTTCAATCTTCAAAATTTAAATTTAAAGTAAATTATGCCAATACATCAGGAGGGAATGAGGGAAATCAAACTTACAGATTCAGAGACACTGTCTGAATTTGCAGTTTTAGATTAATATTTAGCTGAATAAGAAAAAAAAAAAAAAAGAAAAAAAAATACAAAGTGTTTTAGAAATTTTTCTTTTCTTTTTTTTTTTGAAGATTGACAATTGTACTTTTAATCGGCATTAAATAAAATAACAGTAACTAGTTTATGAGGCATGGCTGCCCATGTTTTTTCAAACAGAAAAATAATCAACCAAACACATTTGTCTAGAAATGTTTTGAAAGCTATTTTAAAATCCTTTAAACGGTCATTGTTTTAGAAAACCAAAATACTTGCTCTTATGTAATAAAACTGCATACAGATCACATCCCTGCACATTCCTACAGCAGTTCTTAACACAATTGGATTTCATTAGTTGTCTTGCAGATTAATTTTAATAATAGTACAACATAATATCAGCGGGTTTCTTTTCACTTCCTGAATTAAAATAGTTTGGGATTTTGTTCACAGATTGAAATCATTAAGTCCTATTTATGTGATTAGTTTATTAAGGAGTAAACTTTTACCAAACTATGAGTGCGGCAACCATTATGGCTTCAATGACCTGAAGTTTAAAGCTGTTTTTCATCTGTTTAAATGGACATTTACAGAGGAATACATTAATTTTCTACATCAAGGAGATATTTCAGATTAAAATACATGGGCGAAAATGTGTCAGACCTTTTTAGATTGATTTGTATTTATCACTTTACAATCTAGGAAAGATTTGGGTCACTTAACATTGTTTCTGTTTTCAAATACAGCTGCCTAAGAGGCACTTCATGCCAAAAATAAATGTGAAGTCTGAAAATGAATACATTCCGGCTCTGAACTGCATCACTGCTGCACTGAATTAACAGCTCCAATTACCAGCATCACGCGTACACAATCAGAGGAACACACTCTTTCCATCCTGAAAGGCTCTGTCTCAAACACACGTGTACACAGCTATAGACATTTAGGGAATGCTGGGTTACTGATAACAGCCTTAATATATTTCTAATGAGACACCTGCCAGGCTGTAGAGCTGTTAATTCACTTGTATATTCAGTTGAACAGCTTGACTCTCTTCTGCTCAGCAGGGGTCATGGACACATACAGAGACAGAGGAAGGTTAGAGGAAATTTATGGAATTTTTACCTGTCAGATTGTAATAGAGATAATATAACAATAATTAGGTCAAATGAAAAAAAAGAAAGAAAAAGTTTAACATTTTTGTGTGTTGAGTAGCTGCATTAACCCCAACAAAGTATGAATGAATAACTCTTATTCAACGAATAAAAATAACCTTATCAATACACTCATTTAGGCTTGTGGTTTAGGTGAGAGCAATGAAATTAAATACATTCATTCCTATATTCTGATTCATTCCAATAAAGCTAATTAAAAAACATTTTAGATTTTTAATTTTAGATGTATCATTTTATGAAATAAAATTAAGACTTTGAGTAAGATAATACATATAGAATGTTTAGTAATTATGTTATATTATACTAAATTATGTTTAGTATAATATTTCATTCATAATTTATAAACATTTTATATATATATATATATATATATATATATATATATATATATATATATATATATATATATATATATATATATATATATATATATAAAATGTATATATATATATATATATGCACAGATATATATATTTATATTTTTTTATTATGTATATAAATTATATGTTTTTTTTTTCTTTATTCCTTCAGTTTTCTGAAAGAGCATGTTTAAAAAAGAGACAACAAAAAAACTCTTATCATTAAATCAAAATATTGCCTGAGGTGTTTGAGTGAAGGGCAGTAACAACTGAGCCAGATTGCCATCAGATAATAAATTCCAATGTGCATGCAAATATTCCATCAAGACATATTCTCTGCATCTACATAGATGACATAGGAATCCTTTTTATGAAGCAATGTCAGTTTTCAAGTGATTTATGCATAGCTGTGGGAAAACAGGTTGGCTAGAGAGTCAGTAAAACATGCAGGTGTTTGTTATGGCTATGCAGCAGTCTGGTTACTTAGAATGTATCTGATGGCACATTTTAGCAGTTTTATGTAAAAAGCTATAGAGTCCACTTTACTGTGACAGTGGAGTGATATAGCAGCTGAGGAAAGGTGACAAAGAAAGCTTGTAGCTTTCTTCTTGTCTTATGCCATACAAGGTGTTCGAAACCATAAACCAGGAGTAACCAATTAAAAATCGGCGGGGTACAAAAAAAAAAAAAAAAAACAGCCATTAAAGTTCCAGACATTTTTTACTATATTCTGTTACTTTAAACAGCATTTAACACAAAAATAAAATGCAGGTGTTTATGGATCCATGTTATACATTTAATTTTTAAATATAATATAATATATGACTTTCCGTATTAAAATCTAGATTGTTTTTTTAAGTAGAGAACAATAATCTTTCAGTTTGGTAAATATTCAATTTCCTGACTAAATTTCTTAATAAAACACCTGAACAGACAGGTTTTTTTTTCTCTCTCTCTCTTTTTTTATAGCTTAATGAGAGCAGTGGGCTTTAACCTGCAAGGCTTTAAACCTGGGTTTGATTGGCGACAAAGCCACTCTAAAGCACGTATCAAGGTGTTCATTTTGAGCCTGGATCGATATGCATTTTTTAATCTGTTCATGGTGGAGAATCCTGCTTCACAGCAGTAAGTTGAGCCAAACATACTCAAAATGTGCAGGGTCATCTTTGAGCATGTTTCTTTAACGAGTTCACCACAGCTCTTCCAGCAGTCCAAACTTTCTCTTCTCTCATTTTCTCATCATCTTCTCCATCTTTCCCATCGCTTGGCCATAGATTTGCCAGCTGTGTCTAAAAGTAGCTAGCAGCAGCAACCCTGACGGACACAGCTCATTGGCTAATTTATATAACGTGCAGCCTGATGCCGGAGAGCTTTACCATACAAACAGGAGAAGTGGCACAAGTAACTTTTTACAACATGCAGTAATTTATAAATGTTTTAAATCAGGTTGGGTCCAGATTATGAAAGCAGGTGGGTCGGGATCAAGACCCTGGTCTGCTAATCCGTGACCTCTGCTGTAAACCCTTGTTTGAGGATTTAAGAGTTGCTCAACAGGTGACTGGAATTCTACAAATGTTTAGCTTGATCTATCTGAAAGTTTAGCCTACTGGCACCCATTTTAGGATTATTCTTTGTCATTCATGTGTATGCATGTTAACCCTGATATTGCCCACCCAAGTAGAGTACCGGTAGATATATAGTTTTCCTATCATGATTGAACACTATAAAGGATAGAGGCTAATTCACAGACGGGTGATATTTTTAAACAGAGAAAGCTCTGGTAGTGTGCACAGATCTTTCATTTAAGTACACTGTATATTATCTTGATTAAGCTGGAGCTAGTTGTCTCTCATAATTTCAAACAATATGTGTAATGATATTTTGTGGCAGGGTGCAACAGATCGACAAAAAGCTTTTAAATGTTATTTGGGGCCCTTCCTGATGAAGGATAGGTGGGATGGTCTGAATACAATTCAAAAACTTGCCTCAATGTTTAAAGTCATGTAATGCATTGGAAAGTGTTTTTAAGGTACGGTGGGGCAATTAATTGCATTTGGGAATACAATAATAATTTTAACACTCAATGTTGGTCATATTACATTTAACAAGAGTAAGTAGCTACATTTCTCACTCCAGATCTTTAGTTGGCGGTAATAGGCTTTAAGTGGGTTTTCAGTAACACAAAAGGGGAGAGAGAGATGCAGCTAGCATGCAGAGTCATGCATGCAAGTAGAATTTAGCACAAACGGTACAGTAGTGACTTTCAACAGTAAAGTCTTTCAAGCTTGCTTGACTCAGGACAAGCATGTTTTAAAGGTCATGAAAAACCTAAATCCTCTAGTAAATCATTTTCATAATTGTGGTTAGTGCAAAGGAAAATGGAAATAAAATCACAATCGCAATATTAGTTAAACAATAATAACAATTTTTAATTTTTTGCAAAATTGTTCAAGCCGAATTTCACCTAATTTAAAGTGTTTATTTCCAGTGATCTGTCCTCAGGAAAGAATCGAGGAGAGAAGGTTGAAGGTATAAGAACAATATCTTTCATTACAATCACGACACATGATTTTTATTGTCTGTGAATGCACAATAGTCCCTTAGAGATGTGGTTCCAAACTTTGCTCTTCAATGACCCCTGTCCTGTATATTTTTTTACTTTTTAACTAAGAGGACTAAGATGCTACAGTATGCGAACATCCAGGAAAACCAGTACAGTCTGAAGAGGTGAGATTTCCTAAAAAATATACTATTACAGGCGGTTTACTTTCTCCAGTGGTTCCCACACTCAAAGTAACAAATGTTGACGCAGGCGTGCGAAAACAGATCCACACATGAGTGAGCGAGAGGTTGCAGGCTTGCTGAAAGCATACTAAGAGCGCTGAGACAATGAGCATGTACTCTTTGTTTGACAAATTGGACTCTGGTGGTACTGAACCTGCACACGTAAAAGAAAATGCACATGGAGAGTCGTTTATGTTTACTGTATAAATCAAAACTGCTTGTATTGAGTATTTATTGTGCCTTTGTTTTTTTCTCCTTGGCAAAATTCTAAATTAGCTTTATCCCCACCTACTGTAAAGCAGAAAAAAGTAGTGACATTTCAAAGATTTTTTTTAATCAACATTTGTTTTGTCCAGGCAAAGACCCAAACTGCTCTAAGCAAGTTACATCATCAAACATATTACTGGTATACTGTTCAATAGTGCATACAACACATACCGTATGACTACTTAAAGGCAGAATTTCACATATTTGTCGTTCTGTTAGACATAAATTTCAGACTCCCTTTGAGGTCTGACTTGCCAATCACTGATCAGGATCATAAGACATTTCCTTTTGAGATACATCTGAAGCTATTTTCTTAGCTCTGGCATGTATGGGTAACTTTAAAGAACCACTTAAAAAAGATGTCATCAGTTAACTTTGAAGAAAAAGAAGCTTTTATTGTTATCGTGCAGGATGCAATGAAATTCCATATGGCACCATCGCTTTTAGTAGCGTCAATATCACTTACATAAAGGTAAGACATATTGTATAATAAAGAGTCTGTGTTAATATTAGTGTAAAAAAAGTGGTGGGAAATGGTAGCATGTGAGTATGTTGATAAAAGTGTTAAGTCTTCCAGAGAAAAGGCTGGTCAAAACAGGGTGTCCTGGGTGGACCAGTATATCCCAGATCTTTGGCTATATGAAGATAGCTTAAGCAGATTTCCTCTAGGCATCGGAGTGGGGAGACAGTGCTTCCATTGTCCAATCCTGATGAACTGCTGCAGTTGTTTAATGTTTTATAGTTCAATTAAACAATATTTCTACCACAAAATATGGCTAAGGGCCTCTTATCCAAATGGATGACCAAGAAATTATTTGATATGTGAAAAGGTAAGTGGTGCTACTTAGATGTGTGTGCTCTCCTCTCTTCAGACATTAATTTCTGTTCGATGGTCTGTTCTTTTACTTGCGATCCCGTTTGGGATAAGCGTGATGGAAAATAGATGGATGGATAGTCTGTTCTTATACAGTACGTCATGTCAACTAAAGAATTGTGGGGTTCCCTACTACTAATACCTGGCGAGGGACCTCATAAGCTCCCTATGCTAATAAAACTATGATAGTTAGCATACATTCTCCTTTTCTTACTTCTTTCGCTACTGCCAGCATAACTTGGATACCTCTTATTAATGGCACTGACACACATTCGCTTGGGTTTAAGTGTCCATACCATTACACAAGCTCTACAGTAGCATGCATAAAGACAACTCATGCTCCTTTAATTTCCCTTTGTTCCAATAAATCTGTTCTAAAAAAACTCTATTTTAATACTTATATGATGTTGAGCTATACAATAAAAAGTATGATTTTCCCAAGTGAGGTTAATAGAGAGTTTTGAATCAAACATTTAAATGTAGTACTTGTTTCCCCGGCTGCAAAAGCTATTATTTGTGTGTATGAAAGAGACAGAGAGTGCAAACACAAAAAGAGCAAAGGGCTGAGACATGTTGCTGTACCCAGAGGGGGAAGGTGACTGCAGGTTGCTGAAGAATTGATGAGTACAGAGCGAGCATGCTTTAGCTAAGACATTTCCTGCGGTGGTACATGTCCTCTGTGATGACTTTCTGTCATCAATATCATTACATCCTGCTGAGATGAGCTGACAGAGGTATCTGATTTGTATCCGCCCAACGCTTACTGTGCCAACTTGGTGCATGGGATTAGAGAAAAAAAGTGTTCGTAACAAGGAAAAAAACAATTTGATAATAAAATGATTGGCAGTCTAGTTTCTTATAGTAAAGCTCACTTGCTATTTGAATTAATAAAAAATAAAGTTTGGTTAAGATCCCTTTGACTTTTGATTTTGTCTTAAGATGACTTTAAGATGACCTCACTGAGAGCTAAACTTCCTAAACATATGTGTATGTATACTTGTGATTACAATGACAATATAGGTATAATACATTAAACAGGTATTACAGACACGACAGACTAGACCAAATAAAAACAATAAAAAAAGTTAAGACACCTTGGAAAGTAAGTGCAGAGCCTCTAAGCCAGCTTTCAGGAGAAAACGTTGCAGCATTACCCTCCCTCACAATTGTCAAAACAGTGTCAGCAGGGACCCTGTGTGAAAGCAAATTATATTTTTGTGGTTGTACGAAGGACAGTTCCTGCAAAACAACACCGCAGTTCTGTCAAGTCACAGAATACTTGTCAGAAACAAGATGCTTTCATCTTTAAACCGATGAACCAAACTCAAATCTAATATATCAAAAGAAAACTTAATCAGAGTGGAAGACTAAAGACTATTGTGGGTCGTCGGCAGCAAACACGTGTAAAAAAGAGATAGCATTTCTGCCAAAAGTTAATTCTCCAGGGACATTAAATATGAAATGGCTTAGTGAGGTAACTGCTAGTTTAACCCTTCATAATCAATTTGACAAAAGTGGATAAGTTCTAACAGAAGGGCATTCCTTTGAAATATTTAATGGAAAACTTCACTGCTTTAAGATGGGGAGATATTAAGGCTCTAACAGAATTCACTTGGTACATTTTGACTCTTACCAAGAAACATTTTGTGATAACTCTGCCATTAGAATGTTTTAGGTTAAGTAAAGGCTAGGTAACTTTAATAAATCATTTGATTTCAAATCACTGAAAAAACAAGTTCATATCTTTTGCCAGTTAAATTGGCAAAATGATGATGTGTTTTACATTGCCTTGGCTATAAGTATCAAAATTTACATTCAGAAAAATAATATAAGAAGTTCTTTGTCTTTATTTCAAGAATAACAACATGGATATTTTACTCATACTAGCACATAAGCATGGCTTACATCACAGGGCTAATATTCAGCATTCTACAGTCACAACAGTAGGATCTTGACTTCACATTATTTAAGCCATAACAGAGAAGATTATATCTCTGCCAAAGTGGAAATATTTTAATGTATAAAATGCATTTACTGTTTTAATGCCTTAACAGAATAAGAGGTATGCTTTGTAAGGGCAACATGTCAGAGGTAAACCAATCAGTGACTTTTAGTAGTGCTTTGATATAAGTAAGACATTTTAACTTAATGACAACATAAATTTTGTCATATTTCTAATGTATACATCAGATTGTCAATGTTAAAATTATAATTATATCATAGTAAACATACCAGCAAATGCCCATTAATGCCTTTACCTTATCCTTTGTTTTCAAAGTTAAATAACTGGAAACAAAGAAAAAGGACGTCTGTGTATTTCTTGTTTATTGCATAAAAGTAGCTGCTAAGCACATTTTCACTTTAGACTAATCAAAGATGACATTCCAGCCTTAGGTGTCTCTTAATGATGCAGTCACATTTAAAAGAATCAAGGTAGGTTTTGTGGTCAAACTAAACTGGCACAGTGCAAATTCATAGACTCAAAGCTAAGTGAAAATGATGTATAATACATATAGGATATAGGATATACAAAGAAGATATACAACATCTAGGATCTTAAAGTGTTAACTCAGATAATGTCAAAAATAAGAGTTTGAATCAGCAATTGCTATACAGTAGCCCATGCCTCTTAAAATGTCAGCTACTGATTTTGCTTCATGTCGATGCTAATGCAAGGCAGATAAACAGCTTATTGGATAAAAACAGCAATGGCGAAAGAAAAAAAAAAGTTAACAGCAGGAGGATTTGGCTTGACCTTTAAAATGCCAGTCCTCAGTGAATCACCCTGATTTACAGTTCAAATGAAGCAATTACTAGATATTGATATGCCACATGTACAGAACCAGCTGCCAAACTAGAAATGTTAAACAGTTTCAATGCTGTGTGATTACTGGTGGAGTGCTAGGTGCAGTTCTAGCCACATCATTGCAAAACCACCCTGATGGTTTTGATATGCATTGCATTTCTCTGCATGCACAACTGGGTTCTCTGGCTGCTTCCTCCAGTCCAAAGGTATGCATGTCAAGTAATATTACCTCAGGTATAATATACCACAGGTATATTAATATTACCACAGGTAATATTAATTATCTTATCCTCAGTGCGCCTTGCATTTAAACTCTCCCACAAGTATGAAAACCCTTTAAAAATGAGAAACAAGGACAGTACCTATAAGTCTTTCATCCTCATGGTTAGTTTGTTGTGTCCCTATTAATGATCCACTGATAGTTCCACATATGTAGTGGAATATTCAAAGTAACTGGTGTTTATTTTCTCAGGAGATAATACATGTCAGTATCTTCCATTAAACATTACCGTAATGCTTAACAAGGCTCTTCAATCCCCCCTTGTTCCAGTTTGTGGCACAATTTGGAATTGACAAGGGTTAAAATATTTAACTGAGAATTAAATATTATACCTAAGCATTGACATTTTGAACCAATCTACCTCTGTTACATGTCTCTTGTTGAGTTTATGACAGATGCACAAAGCAATTGGCCAGATAGTCATTTTCTAAATTATACTTATTGGGACGAGGCAAGTTTAAGAAGATAATAATTTTCATGTCAATGGAAATATGTTACATCATGTACTTTTTGTATTTTAATCAAAAACACATTCTAGTTATGAACACCCGCTTTGATGCATGAATAAGAATATTGCAATTGTTTTTATTTTAACCCTTCTCGATTAAAGAACCATAATCACATTTTTCTAATTTCTAAAGGTCTAGAATATAACTATCTATACAAATCAGAAATTTGGTCAGATCCCAAAGAAAACCTCATTGGCATTTTGTCTACTTTGTATGTCTATACATTTCATTAGGTTTCATAATAATTGTTTGAAGGTTTTAAAAGTAAAACCAAATCAGATTTGTGCAATCTTTTACTAAGAGATATTTAGCCTCAGGTAACAATATTTCTGTATTGTAAATTTTTCACACTTTTTCTCCTACCGAGGGATTATACGAATGTGCCACATTAGATTTAACAAACCTTCTTAACATCACTAAATAATCGCAAATTATTCTGTTAAACATCATGCAGTCCAACTGTATAACTGTATAAGTTAGAATTACTGCCCCAACAATGCCATATAAGGCGACAAATACGAGGGAGGGCTACAACCCACGCTTGTCAGAAGGTGTTCATTCATAGAAAGGGCATTGCAAAAACTGGGTTCAAAGATCAAAAATCTGCTGAGTGAGACCTGAGCTGCAGCATTAATGGACCAGAGAAAGTCAAGCCAAGAAATAAATCACAAAATTTGTAAATGACGTAGTTGTAATGTTACAAAAAAATGATTTTATCTTAAAAAAGTCAATCAAACCTACTAATGGAGGCAAGAGGTACAACATGTGATGTGCTTAACATGAGTTCTTCACCAACAAACACAATAATTTCCTAAATCTCCTTTTAATGTACAGATATAGATGTACTGTACATCTCCAGACCATGTCTGTCATCCTTTCATTTCACTCTCCAACTATCTCACAATGCATAAACATATTTAAACTGTTACGGCTAAACCCTAAATTGACGAAGTCAGACCAAACCTGCCAAATTTAGTGTAATAACAAAGTGAAGGAGCTGCAATGGAGTAAACAGAATGCAAGTCTCACCGTTAGAGGAGCTTTGCTGAATTTTAATTCCAATTGCTGTTCCAAATGTTATTTCAAGCTTAGCTTGATCCGTGACTGTTCTTTCTTTTGTTGAAATAACAACAAATTCCACCAGTGTCCACTAGATACCGGAATGACAGCTGCAGGTGTAGTGACCAATAGTTCTGTCAATATGGAATGTGAATGTAATTTGTAATTGCAGAGATGCATAATATATAATGATGTAGCCTTAAAAATGGATAATTCCCTTTAAGTAACAAGAAATTAGGTCATTTAGTGAAAATGACTGAATGTGCAAAAACCCGAAATCAAGTCTGGACCACTCTTCAAAACTCTGTGAGTACCTAAGAGAAGATTAGAAATAGAAGGAAAATGGTGAATCAGACATTTTCTCCTAAATCACTGGATTTAAGAAAAAATATGTGCGTACAAATGGTTCTCGCATGAGGCCCATTGTTTGTCCAAGCTACATGAATAAACTGGAAAATTGGTAGATCAAAGAAAACTTTGTGCAAGTCTTAAAAGGTTTAAGTTTAGATCCTAATTATCATATGAAAAGCATCACCTTCACTTGTGCTAGATTTCAAATTTGCGCATATTGAATTAAAAGTCTGTTAAAAAAGGGTAGAGAAACATTTCAATCCTAGGTGATGTGTACCTTAGGTAATGGCAACGTCTACATTTAAATGTGAACACAAAACCGCACTCTGAGATGCCCCCCCAAACATAAACATCGGAGAGATTTTCTTTCCTGATCACAAAGCTATTAGCAATAGCAAATAATGCCTGACCATAATGCTTTAGCATCACAGATGATCCCTGCGAACTCAGGAATATGATTCATCACTTCAGTGGGTAACAAGATACAATGGTAAATGAGAATAGGAAAACATAATGGAGTGTAGACAGCATTGCTGATCTATCTGTTTGATGAATTTTTGGCTTTTTGGGAATACACAATCATGCCTCAGATGTTTGCCGAGGCAGAATGGAGGAATAAACTAACTTCTGTATGGCATTCACAAAGACCCCAACTTAATGGAAGTTTGAATTACCATTTAAATAGGATTTCTTTTGGGGGAGGGGGTGGGGTGTCATACGGAAAGATAAATTACATTGTAAACAATGTCAAAACAGTTTAATGGCACATATGAAATGAAAGTACACACCCCACGCTTTCTTAGCTAGTGAATGGTATAAAGACTGGACTGAATAAAAATTGAGGCAGCCTGAGGAAAAAGAAAAAAAACAACAAAAAAAACAAAGCAGCTCTGCTGACTTGTTTTGTCTTCGACTGGGCCTGCACTTTTAATTGACTTGAATAAAAAACTCAATTACAGCATTCTGGCCACCGGAGGGAGAGAAAACAAGTGACAGAGTGCGAGTGGAGGATGAGAGGGGAGAAAAAGGAAACAGAAAGGGGGGAGTGAATGAAGCATGAGAGGAGGAGTGAAGGAGTTATTGGGTCAGAATGGCACCTCAGGGGATGTCAGGGCAGCAGACAAGCTTTTTCTACAGGCCAGTCTGTCTATGGGAATTACACCTCCCTGAAAGGTGGGAGAAAATAGACTAAAGAGAAAAAGAAGGGAGAGGAGAAAGTACTTTATCGCTGTCTTCTAGGGGTTTTATGTACATTTATTGTCATCTGGCTTTAACTATTCTGCTGAGGCCAACTGGGACAAATGAAATAAGTAGGAAGATCCAGTTTTCCTGATTTAGCTTCTGCAAAATTTGACAGGTATCATAGGGGGAAAGAATTAAACTGCCGAACATGAATAGATAAGAAGGTAACACAACAAATCATGTGCCTGATGCAAGAAGAAAAAGATTCTTTGTAAGCATCCTCAGGACCACATAGTGATACTGTCAGGCTGATAAAACAACAACTAACTGTGTGCCTGTTGGCAGATTGGCATGTCTGTTGAGCACATGCATTTCCACATTCTTTCATACAGGTACGTAGCAGCCGTGGGAGTCATGGTGATAGTGAATGCAGGTGTGTGAGTTTGAAAGGGAAGCGTTGTTGAGGAAGTATTCCCGGTACCGTGATCAACAGATTCTTTGTCAGCCTACAACAGTCAATACAATGTTTGCGAACAGTGTGCCAATATTTCCTCTTTGTGTGTGTGTGCCAAAAGCAAGCTGTTGTTCCCATGGTTGTGTGTTATTGATTAGTCATCTCTGTGGGCAATAGGAGCTGTTATCAGGCCTGACATGGAGACAGACGGGGGTGGATGATGCATGGGATGGGAAAACTGCTCAGACGCAAAGATAATGGAGCTAGCACGTGTATACACACACACAAACCATTTTATACACACACAAGCACACTTTAAAGATGGACAGGCAAAGACTGTCATGTGCTCCATAAGATTCTTGCACAAGGAATAGACCTATTACACAACTGAGCGCAAATGTATTGGCAGCAATAGATTTGTTTTCAGCACCGCGGAGAGCACTCTAAATCTTGAGCGATCCCAGCACACGGTACATATGGCTAATGATTATCTATGGTGGCGCCCACAACTATAAACAGCCATTACTCAAGGAAGTTAAGTGCAGATGCCCTCAAAAATCACACTAAATATCCCAACTGGACTTGGCCAAAAGAAATTAGGCAACGCATACTGTGACTGCTTCTTATGATCATGGTGCATTCAGCCAGGATCCTGGTACTCACCTAAGAGAGAAAGAGAAAGAGAACTTGGGTTAGAACCAAGACATTAGGCAATTATCATAACAGTTTATAATACATATAAATGGATTTATTTAATTCAGCTGGATTTATTTAATTTCAGCTCTATTCGGTTAATTTACAAACTGTTCACAACTTACATTTTATAAACAATGTCATCTCAAATAATTTTAATAGACCGAAAGGTCCTTTTCATTTCCAGTTATAGTGTTCATTTTCATATATAAACACATTTGCGATATACTCACATACAAACATATAAGCATACAATCACATACAAACATACATTTATACAAAACAGGAACATTTCTGTAGTTGAAGTACCCTTGAACATATTTATTTTTCTTTTCAGGTGAAGAAACACGTTAAGCTAGATTATGGCTTCATCACAACTTAAAAAATGAAGTGTACAGGTATTTCATGTCTTCATGGAGCTACATGGATGACCTTGGGGGACATTGTCTGCCTGTTTTTATTACAGGGTTTTTTAAGAAATGTTCTAACTACCCATAATTTCTTACAACGTAAATGATCTATAGGAGTTAAAAGGTCTCAACCGGGTTGAGAAAAAATGTTAATAGAAAGTCAAACACATTCAAGATTTAAACTAAAAGAAAGGTGAGTGTTAAAGTGTTAATTACTATTTTTAATGTAGCCTACGAGTAAATCTAATATGGAATTTAGTTTTGATTAAAAGGTTGGTGGCAAGTACAAAATAGAGGTAAAAGGTTGAAGTGATCTTAATTCCTTCATTTAGTGAAAAATGTCAATACAAATATATTAATGTTACAAATTTAGGTTTATATAATGTTTAAAAAGTATGCATTGCCATTACTCTGATTTATCAAAATATGCTTCTTTTTGTTTAAATTGAAAGACGTTTAAAAAATTATCACTGTTAAATGTTTAACATGTAAATGGAAAAAGAAAAAGCAACATAGGTCATTAGCATCCAAATGATTAGCAAAATTCTACAGAAAATATTGTCAAACGTTTTTTGCATTCTAACATTATACCATATATAGTTAATTTCAAACTCTAAATGTTAGTAACCAAAAAACATTTAATATTTTCTGCAATTGACTTTTTCTCAAACCGTTGGCTACCATTATTGGTTGGATTTGCTTACTTATAAATCGCATAGTATTACACTTGAAGTCAGTTTTTTGTTTATTATGTAAAAAATAACAGGTTTCTATTTTCTTTTGCATGCACCTTATTTAAAAGCGAGTGAAAAGATTTTGACTCATTTCTTTTTAAATGCAACTCTGTATGTCTTTGGTCTCAGCGCTGAATGAGTTGATGGTAAATGCTAGCTGCCGGCTGGATCGTCCACCAGATGCCAACCAAGAGCACACAAGCGATAGAATGTCATGGCCTGCAATTTACAATCCTTTTCTTGTCTACAGGGACAGGTAAACTCAAGTCAACCATGAAAATACATGAGGTCAACATTCCCACCATGTTCTCTGCTCATTCTCATCAAATAGACAGGGTTAGACGAGGGCAGATATATAGAATGGGGTCCTTCACAGATTTTTTTAGAATTTTAAAAACAAGTGCGCAAAGGTAAACCAGGTTACTTCTAATTTTTTAATGTTATTATGGTTTTCATAAAAAAAATCATTCATTTAGAAAATATAATGCTAAATAGTGTACTAATAAATGCACGATAAATGTACAAATTTTAACATTTTAATACAGCGGTTTGCTAATATACAAAATAAATTGAGCAACGTTTTTATATTAGTCCTTAAGTTTCAATAATGTCAACCCTTATGAAAATATTAATCTATTTCATTTGAAAGCAACTTAAGATACTGGGCATCTATGGAGAGAAAACATCTGAAGTTCAAACTATAAACTGATTCAGGAATTTTGTTTAATTTCTTTTTAATTATTCGAGAAAAAAAACTGTCTTCTCTTATATTGTGTGAGTATAAATGGTTAAAAGCAACAATAACACACCAGACTTCACCTAAGTTTTTGATGGGGGATTTCCATTATGATTAATTATTCCTACTAAAGATAAACGTTTTTCATGAGGTAAACTAACAAATCAAAATAAATAAAAAACACTCATCTGTGCATATAGGGAATCATCCCATAGTCATACCATAGCCACCATGTGAAACTGATTAGGGAAAATCTCTAAAAGCACCTACCAGTTTGCCTGAAGAGCCAGAACATTTTTTTTATTATGATATTAGAGTTGCATAACACACTGACATATTCTAGCAAATTAAAAATCATGAGTCCTCACTGTTAAATCGAAAAATGATTCAAGGGCTGCATTCATTTAACTGTGTGCATACTTTAAGCAGCCATTCCACATTTGCATGTTATTTTTGGCTCTACATCAATATAGGAATTTGCTGGAGGTTTAGTGATAAAATTGCTTGTAATGGAGAAGAAGCTGCAAAGCCAGCTGATGCAGATAAAACAACCTCACCAAGCTGACAGGGCGGCAATAGAATGTGGTGTGTTAAAAATAAATAACAACTGGCCAACTAAAAACTGACTCTCACCAAACAGCTATTCTTTTTCTTGCAAATAAAATAAAATATAAGCTGCAATTTAATGGTTAAAGGAATACACTTATACAGTACTTTCCAAGTCGTTTCAAACATTCAAAGTGCTTTACAGGATAACCGGATTGACTTAACCGCCCTAGCAGATACAAAGATTAATAAAACGCAAATCGGTAGACAACCTGGGTTTAACTACGTTTCCCAGAGGCATATTAATATGTAATATAAGTTAGCTGGAATTTACCCACATCAATAGTAATGTCATTAATTTAACTGAATATAGTAGTGAGTTGGTAGCCAACATTCATCCATGTGGAAGATAAGGCGTTACTTTGTTACTAGGGGCTTGTTAGTCTGCATTTAAAATATGTAAAAGTTCATTGGCATCCTTTAAACAACACAAAAATACAGGTTTAGGGGAGAAAAAAAAATGATTGTTTGTTATCGTGCTATACTCTATTCATTAAAACGTCAAGTATGTGCTAACATCCTTAAAGAAGCAATAAGCACTAGTTCATTATTTTAAATATCATAAAGTCAATTACTACAAATATTGATATGAAGAACTAAAGGTATGTTTTGAGATGGAATGTGCCGGAAAGACACAGACAATCTCATTTTTATGTTTCTACAGCCACATGGTTAGATGCCGGGCAGGCCTAGCATGCCTGTATACATTCCATAGTTCAATGGTTACTCTATTTTCTAAAGCAAAATATCCCAGACTTAATATATGGGGGGATGCAGTGTCCGAGGTCTTACTGTAGTTAAAGGCACCACCTTTAAATTGTGTCCATGTGAATAGAGTAGCTTCATCTCACGGCCCAGATATAGTAGCATGGTATAGAAGAAAAATGAAGGAGAGGAGGGCTAACAGATTATAATGTCCCCTAAAGATCATTTGCCATTAAACATTTCTCCTAAAAGCATCATACAGTTATAAGTAACTTCTTCACCAGGCATATTCCTTTGAAAGGTGATCGTGTTTTAATGAGTATTTATTCGTTGTAAATATGCACCTACGAGGCAACGGTTGACAAGTGGGGCGTTAAAGAATGGCAGTTCATTAGGTCAAATGAAGGCTGCCCTTATCAGATTTAGTCTCTTTATGGTGTCAGATGAGTTGAATCTTCAATTTTTTCCCAGAAGATAGCATAAAACACTTTAGATGGGCAAAAACATTAAATAATTTCATATTGGGTCATAGGAAAAAACTGTCAAAAACAACATCAGTCTTTCTTTTTCACAGGTTTTATAACGCAGTGTACATAAGAGCCTAAAAAAGCTTTAAATCTACTCAAAATGTACTAGCTTGATTTACTCTGAAATAGCAATGTTTTCTTTACAGGTACCAGCTACCCTCTGCTTTGCCTTTTTTATAGAAATAATTTGATCTCCACTTAACTACGACCCACCAAAATGTGAAATATGAAATATAAAAGGACATGGAACATGATGGAATTTGTGCATTTAATTTAACTAATCTCCAAACAAACTGTGTCCTACAAGTGAACCCCTTACACATGTTCACAGCGAAAGGTCTGTAACAGAAAGAACGTCCTGTCAGCTGCTATCTCTCTGCCTGTCTGTTCTGTGAGCCACTCTGCCAAAGCTAAACTCACCCTCAGAGAATCAGCCATTGAATGGAGACCTGACTGCACCACAACACTATTAATTAATAACTACACTACAGCTTGGGAAGCAACTGTATTTAAGTAAGAAGCTGAAACTTGGCTCTGATGGTGGGTTTTGCATTTACAAAAAAAAAGCAATGGATGATCCGAATGATGAACTATGCAAGGCTATGTAATCATATGCGGGGAGTAAGGTAATCATATCAAAAATGATCAAGCTTGTCGTGTTTTAGGTGGTTTAGGTTTAAGAAACTTTGTAGTTATTCCGATGCCACAACTCATAACCTGACAAAATATAGTCTACTGTAGAAAAAACCAAAAGAGCATCAGGCTCATCATGATCATAATTGCTGAGGAATAACTTCTTAAATATCTATTTTATAACACCACCTCTCAGAGATGGTAACTTTTTTCTTGGTATTTACAAGTTTTTCCTCACTTGTTATGTTGATACTAGTGTTGCACCGATACCGATACTTTAGGGCAGTATCGGATGGGGCACCGATACTGCCCTAAAATGGTGGTATCGGTATCGGCGAGTACCAACAAATAGGGCATCGATACCATTTTGAGAGCCATAAGTTTATTCAACTATTGTCATCCACTCCTGGTAGGCAATAAAAAGTTCTACTGGATTCACTTTGTATTAGATTTTTTCCTGCTTCACAAAGGTAGGCAGCAGCTTGACAAAGCCATGATCGCAATTATTTTACATTATTATGGTATCGGTATCGGCCGATACTGCACAGCCAGGTCTCAGGTATCGGTATCGGGGCCAAAAAATGGCATCGGCGCAATACTAGTAGATACAGTGTCATGTTGTACTTAAAGTTTATTTTTTATATATTTTCCTGATAGTGAAGAAAGGAACACTTTTGGTTGAAGCTCAAAAAGTAAGTCTGCATTTCTTCATCTAAATATCTGATCTAGCGCATGGTACATAGGGTTTTTGATCCAATTTGGGAAAAGTGGCTCATTGGGTAAGAGCAGTTATATTGCAATCCAAAAGTTGAAGGTTCAATTCCTGTTTCCAAGTATCTTTTTGCTGATGGGCAAGGTACTTAACCCTAAATTACCTTTTGGTGTGTATGTGAGTTTGAGGTCATTTTGGGTTGAATGTGGTTAGTGTTTAAGTGGTCAGTATAACTCCCAAATCAGAAAGTTACAAATTCCTTTTGAAATTCAGTTTTAATACAAATAGTGGCAGCATTAAGTTGTGTTTGAAAATACAATAATATCATTAGATTACTAAGCAAGTTTAAAAAATATATTTTTTCTGTAGTTTCCAAATACGGCAATGATGTGTCCAATACATAGAAAAAATACAGAGAGATCAAAAAAGTATTCAGAATCTTTTTTTTTATAAAACACAGACAGACAAAGATAAAGCATTATTTTGAAGTTGCAATAACAAATGCAAGTAAAAAATATGAACTATATACAACATAAAAATAAAATATGTAAATATGCCTTTCTGTGTTTGGAACAATGAAAATGATCTGAATTTAATAAGACCATAATGTCTCTTATTTGAATAAATGTGCAGGAAACTAAGATAGAAAGCAAAGAGTAAAATAAGGACAGCATAAAAATAAAACAAGCTACTGACAGAATTATGTAAGCATCTATTTTGATAGCTGGAGATAATCCTAATACAATTAACAGTCCAAATCTCCCAACAATAAACATATCTAACAGAGCATATATTTATCTGATTACATAACAACATGCTTGTGCACTCATGCAAGCTGAATGCTCACAATGGTAAATTGAGACAATAATTGCTTTTAATGGTAAGAAAGAAAGGGGAAGAAATTGCATAACTCTGTTTTCAATGTAGCCAAATCAATAGGGAGTCTGTTTTTTGCCATCTCTAGTCTATGCTTTCCTCTCCAGTAGACATGTTCTCGAGCAAGAAAAGGTATGACTCTCTGGGAGCCATTCACTGCAGGGGGAATGTCAGCTCTTTTAGTGTGTTCACCAGTGGAGAAATAAGGAAAAATGATAAAAATGAAAAGAGAAGAAATAGCCTGCTCTCTGTATTCCTCTGTGAGATCTTTCTATTGCATTCATACCAAATGATCCTTCCTAATGAGCTACAGACACAGCAATAAAAGCTGATGAAGAAAGTGACTGACAGGTGAGGACAAACATTTAGAACATGCTAGGTTCATCACACGCTGAAGACCCAGATGCAATAGGGCAGTGGGTCACAAACTAAGTCACCTCAATGGACAGTAAACATGATGCCTACGCGGTCTGTGTATCAATAACCCAGAACCCTGACAGCTACACCAATACTGAAGTTGACCTCCTGCCCCCAGACAGCATGGCTGCTAATGGGACCGACTGTGTTAGTCAGAAGGCATTATGAGGGGCAACAGGGTCAAAAGTATTCACCATCTTTTTTTTAATCTTCTTTAATAGCACATGTGATGACATCTAAGAGTTTAAAAATACCTCAAAGCAGAGTGTTGCATCACTGTGGAAAGTGGATCTAAATTGATGCTTTCTATGTTGGTTTTAGAAGGAAAGATCAGAGAATGAGTCTGCATAAACACATAGGCTTTCCTTCACTATATAATAAGCCTGGCGGGCTGCCTGGCTTTACTTGGCCTGTCCCCACCAGCCTAAGCATGGTTTGTTAATATGTTTTAAATACATTTTTCCCATTGGTAAAATAAGGAAAAGAAAAAAAAAGCAGTAACACAGTTGAACGTGCAATTGTGACACATAGGGAGTCTGATCCTGATCAGCTGCCTGTTCTCTATCAGTTTACACTAACTTCCTAAAATTATAATAAGAAAGTTAGTGACATAACATGTCATCAAAACAGGGTTGGACACTGTCTTTTTCCGAAGTCAGAAACATAGAGCTCAGCTGTTTAATTCGTGACACAAGCAGTGTGCACCACAACTGAGCAGAGCTCATTAACTAAAGCTGAATCGCTACTAGATGAGGCACAACCAGGTAGCATTGACATATGCACGTAATCAGAGCATCCTTCCACAAGCCTTGATTTTAAATTGAACCAGCAGGTTAAAACCCAAAATGGGAAGATGATACTAAAATTAGCATATGGCTCTACAAGTCCGAGTAAAATATATTTTGTAATATATAAAATTACTAACAATATTAAATTAATATTAAACAAAAAAATTGCGATTAAATTAAACATTAAAATGCTTTTGTTTTATAGTTGTAGCTTATTTCGGGTATGCTTTGTTGGTTTTAAAGCAACCACTGCTAGCAGTCAGCCCAAGCATCCTTCGAGTCTTCATCAGAGCTCCTCCTACAACAGTTCAGTCAATATGGGCATTTTCACTGCAGATGCAAACATTTCCAGACGCAAAAGCAAAAAATTTATAACAATGTATTATACTAACTAAAATGAAATATCCATAAAGCATTTCATGTTCTAAGTGTTTTAATTACTTAAGCCTTTAAGCAAGTTATAAGATGAAATAGGTGTAGAATTAGGAAATAAATTGACATTTTAACACTAGAACTCCCAAGGCTGTTATTTCGACGGTTCTGAGATTTTAAAGGGAAAGAACTTTATTAATATTAATCATATGCTGGTCATGTTACCTGACTTTTCCTGTTTCTATATTTCCTTTATTTTCATGTCGTTTTTTTAATAAAATAAAAACATCAAAAATAAATATGGTTAATTTTACCTCGGTATCCAACATCCTTCATTTTAACGGCTCTATTAGTTGCATTGTACATTCTTCCCGCAGTTGATTGACATTCGGTACCGTTGCCTAGCAACCAACATTCAAAATAATGATGACAGTGATAGCAAATGGTTTAGATTCTGACAGTGAGTCCGAGGATGTTCACTCCCCTCCGGCAAAAGTCAGATATATCAGTGATCCATCAGATAATAGGGACACTTTTGTTCAAGTTTTGCATAGCACTGCCCACACCCCAGCCGGTACACTCAGCAGCCCAAACCGGAGCCCATAGCCTACTATAATCACACAAAAGTTGGTGTGGATGTATCAGATCAGATGATTAGAACTTTTACTGTTAAAGCTCCAACGCGAAAGTTGCTTGTGGCTGTACTTTACAATGTCCTGGACATAGCAGCTATAAACTCATTGGTTTATTTCAGGAGCTGTTTGAACGTCTCATGCAGAGATTTTATCCTTGAACTGGTAAAACCGGTTGTGTGCCAACAACATGCGCTCCAGTGAGCCGCATGTTACCAGCCCCTCCGCCACCCAAGAGCCAGTTTTGACGAGGCAAAGAAAACAGTGCCCGGTGCTAAAGCACTGCTAACAAAAAAAACCTTATACAGTATGATGTTTGTCATAAATGTAAAAAGGTGGTGTGCGGGAAATGTTCGGCGGTAATCACTCAATTTCTGTGAACAAAACTATAATTTCAAACGTTGAACCTGCGTAGTAAAACAGTCTTACATATTTTACTGATTTATTTTCAATACAACTTTAGAACACAAATAATATTAGCATACAATAGAGCCTTTAAAATATATATATATATATATTAGACCTGTTTTAAGGTTTACATATCCACAATGGGTTAACATGGCACACAAGAACCATTTCAGTAGATGACATAATAACTACACATGCATTCCATTGCTGAAAAATAAATGTCGTCCGTCAAATTGATGGCCATTGTAAGTTCTAGTAGTATCAGAATTTTGGGATTCCTAGTGTTAAAAGCCTGGCCTTTGTTAATTTATTTTTATTGTAAACATGTCCAGCATCACATTGCTTATTCTTAGAATCTCAGGATAAACTGAATTGCAAACAATATTCAGGTCTGTTTCCTGTTGTTCCTTGCCTGTTGCTCCTGGATTTATGTTTCTATTGTAACAACTTCAAATAAATCTACAAGATCTACTAGCCGCCTCTGTATCTGCATTTAGGTTCACGATAAACTTCCACCTCCGTTACATTTTTAAATCATTAAATTATTAAAGAATTTCCTATCTATTATAATAAATGGCCTCTACGTATATAGAGTTTTTCCACATCAGGAGACTTGGCCAAGTCTTTCAGTCATTCACCCATCCACTCACACACTGATGTTGGTAAGATATACTGTAGCCACAGCTACCGTAGGTTTCATTGAGAGAAGTGAGCTGCTACATGTTTTAGCCAAGGACACAAAAAAATTGAAAACCATAGCAGGGGTTTAAAACCAACAACCCTTTGGTAGGAGGTCAAACTCCTGCATCTGACCCCGCTGTTGTACTAATTACTAGGAAATCCTTTTCTATCATGTCACAAATGCTTGTCATAATCCACTTTATTTATCACAGCCCAGCCTTCCGAACAAGGCAGAGAAATTTAGCTTATATAGTACCGCACATTAACTTAAATTTATTCAAGCATTTTGTACTGTATTAACCAACTGAACTGATGCATCCTTGTTGCGAATATACATATCAAATCTGGCACAATTCACGTTTAACCTCTTAGACTTAAACAAGACGTAGACAAAGTTCATTGTCATTTTGTATCCACTTTGTGTATACAAAAGGAAATTTAGTTTTCATCATCTGTGATCAAATGTAAACATTGGGAGAAACAAACATGATGCAAAAAAATGCATATATATGGTCAATCTGAGTGGTCAGAGTTTTTCAACATTCAGGTTTTTTTCAGTTTTTTGCATACCTGCTACCTAAGTCTGACCTCATGCTGGAAAGCTGCGTTGCCACTGTCCCTCACCACTGCGCGTCTGATGACGTTATCAAACTAGGTTAGTGTTGATGATGTTGACAGTGTGACAGAAATCAGGGAAGTAAATAATGAAGAGCAACATGGATAGGAGCCAGAGTGTAATCAGTATTCTTTATTATTTCACTCTTATCTGTCCAAATCCCTCTTACTAGTGCTGTGCCATGTTTATTGAATGTAAACAGAGTTGTTTTGGCTTGTTAGATGAGAAGCGACTGGCGCTGTGTGTTGACGTCCGTATGTTGTTGGTATCAGGTAATTAGCATGTCAACTCTGGTCTTGTGTTCCCACGGCATGCCGATCAGAGTCAAGGCAATTTTAAAGCATATCACTTGCCAAGTCGTTTGACCCCGGTAGACACGCATCAGTGAGCTGTTCCCACTGCCACTAAGAGCAGAATGTTCCCGGGTTTAAACTGTTTTTTGGCTGGTGTGAATGTGAAAGGGGTACTAGAAATACCATTTAAGCTTGGCTAAAGGATAAACAGCAACACCTTCTTATGGAAGGCAGAAACCCAACAACTCTAAACCAAATTTCTAGATTTGCACATTAATGAATCTCAAACAGCCTTAAAATATTTTCTGTTGTTTTTATATATTTGGATTATTTATATAATGTATACACTTCCATGGTACCCAAAATGGTATTGAGTATCTAATGTTTTCCTGTGTATTGATATCGAGTTTGACATTTTAGTATGGCGACAACCCTAAAATCTACACCCTTTTGTGTAGGTAAGGTGGTATTAGTAGTCATTTTCACTTCTTTGTCTATTTGAACTTTCTCTTTGTGTTCATTGATTTGAAATAGGTCTCTCTTTTACTCCTCTGCCTCCCATACCCATTTTTTTTAATAATACAAATTCTGCTACCATGTTTGTGTGGGAAGAGATGAAAATGATTTTGTGGAGAGGTAGAAAAATGGCCATGCAAGAGAAGGAGTAGGTGATAAAAAAAATGACAGGGGATAGAAAATCGATAGGAGATGAAATACATCAGAGCTCCTGGAGCAAGGTCAAGAGGATATGATCTTTCACAACACGCAGTTGTGCTTCACTAAGCCAGAGGGAGCAGGCCAGGTGGAGTAAGAGCAGAAAAAGAAGGGGGAGAAATATTAGAAAGAGGGAGCATCAAAGACAAACAGAAATATTGAACAAGACACAGTTCATGAATTAAATAACTAAGTATTTATCAAATCCAACAACCAACTGAGCTGACCATAACGGCTAAAGACTGTAACCACTGCTGTTACTTTTTGTTCAGTAGTTTGCTGATGCAAGCAAAATGGTGTCTGGTATAAAATGTGGACATTTATCTTCCTTCTGTCATCCTTTTTCCCACACTAACTAATTCAACAGCTAAAAGGGGCCAGATCAGCAGGCCAAATCTACACCCTGGGTTTTGGTTCCATATGCAGCCACCATTAGAGCTTTACTCTCACCTCCTACAGATAAAGGGACCAGATAACATCTGTCTGCAGCTACCTCCCAGAAAACACTCAATCAGTTAAAGGGCCATTAGCAGTTCAGGCATGGTGGGCAGCATACAGGTCAGTTTTTGTTGTTGTAGTTGTTGTTTTTTTGGATCTGCTTACTCCCTAGACTACCAGTATCTTTTTCAAATGATATTTGAAAAAACAAATCTACACATTTAAACTGTACACAGCATGAGCCTAAAATGTAGATGCACATTACCATCCCTGTAACCTTTGTTTCCCCCTTTACACACTTGCTTGGCTCCACCTTCACATGTAATATTCATCAGATGCCCCAGTCTCCATCATACAATTTTAATTCATAATATGGACAGAAGTAGGTCATCTGACAACCATGTCACATCTGCTCCAATCAAGACTGTACCCCTTTTTACCCTCTCTGCTAAAGACAAGGATCTCAATAGCAGCGGGCGCAGGAACAACACCTACTATAATCCCAACAGTTAGTATATGCTGCTCACTAATTGTTATTATTATAAACAGGGCTTTATTATTATGTTCTATACTATTCTGTTCGCAAGAACTGAAGGAGAGGAAAGATTTCACAAAAATTATTATGGAAAACTGAGCATCCCAGTTGTTTTTCTAATCAGAGAGTAAAAGATCCACAATTGACAGCAGAATAATTCAGACTACCATTGCCAACAAGGCAACATAGTGCTCTGTATCCACCAACTCGTGAGAACTCTTGAACTACTTCTTTTCTTATTTAAGTGAACCTTTCACTAGATAAAATCACAAGCTGACAACAACTGGATCGTTTTTAGTTTACATTGGGAATTAGTAACATTTTTAGGGCAATGCAAGTTTATTTGTATAGCCCAATTCAGTACAAAGAGAGACCAAAGTACTTTACATGAATGAAAATAAAACATAATAAATGAGGTAGTAAAGCAAATAAAACAGGGGGACCACAAACTTAAACTAATGATTCCACTGTCAGCTGTTTAGCAGACAGCCTAATGAACCGTATTTATTAATTTATTATGAAAACATGACAGAACAAATCAAGAGCTACTTTCTTTCTTTCTCCCAAATAAGAGCCTTTTTTCAAGGTATCAAGCATAAGATGACAACAGATCAGAGTAAGGTGCTCAGTAGAGGTCACACATTGACGGCAAATAGTTACTGATTCAAGAGAAATATTTACATTGAGAAATAACTTGCTATTTTCATATCACAAGACCCTATGCTATAAAGTCTTTTTACACCCTACACAAATCATCTACAGTCCAGTGTGTAGGCATATATTTGAAAAATGTGCAACTCTATACTGCAGCATGTGACTATTAACAATACCAAGGACTGTCACATATAAAGTCGATTAGACCTTTTCCAATCCTAAACTAAGTGATACATACAGATCCTGTACAAGCCTTAGATGCCAATATGATAAATAATGAACACTCACCACAAGCAAACAGTTTATACTGAATTGCTTTGACATTTGCAATTATTTTCTCTCCTGAACTTATTTTTCTTCTTTTTTTTCCTTGCAGTTTTTGGAAAGTGAATTGAAACAAAGAGGCCAGATGAACAGAAGACTCTCTTAGAGTGACCCAGGTGTCAACTGGCCTCCTGTTGTGCTCGCTGTGCCTCATCACTGACCCAGGGGAGGTAAAAACGTCTGTTACCCTCAGAGTGCCCTGCTTGGCCGTCTGTCTTTCCACCAACTGACAAAAGCAATTACCAAAAACAAAGATGAGTCTATATAACTGCGTGTAATCAGTTGATACCGTTTCTTATACCAGAGGAAACGCCTTTCATCGTATGCAATATATTCCTTCTAAAGGGAATCATTGTTATGTTGTATGTATTCATCTACACAAGTATCCATTTATAAAGCAGGGCCTGAAGCTGCTGAGCTTTAAACACATTCAACACTACAGACAACATGCAGGTTTTCAAATCCCCATGTTCAACAAGAGCCACTTGCTCTGCTTCCACACTGCTTCCAGCTATTAATTTGTAACCACAGCTTAACACGCTACAGTGACTTCTGCATGGATATATACTGTACACTAAATTTAAATTTGTCAAAAGGGAATATTCAATGTACGTGCATTTCCTCCCAACAAGTGCAATCTAGTATTTTTTTTAAAAGTCACCCCTTGCTGCGTATTAATATTCCAAAGTGTGGTTAGGGCAGGTGTGGGTGTTGTGTGTGGACAAGGCTCAGGGCTAATGGGCTCACAGAAACAGTAGAGTGAATAATGGCTAAATCTGCAAACAAGAGGGAATATTACAAAGCCAGGTTTGAACTAGCATAGATATTCACTTCTAGCGACAAATTACACAAAGAAAATGGGAATTTACTGTCAAATTAAACAATTGTTTACAAAAAGTAAGTTTACAACATTGCTTATATAAAAGAGAATGCAATGAATCTGGACATACAAGAGAGAAGAGGAGAGAGGAGTAGTGGAAGGGAAGGAGGTAGACGCATTCTCTTTGACAACTTCTGTCGTCTCCACTTATTGTTAGGAGAATATTTATCCATGCCTCAGTGCCCAACAAGAATACACTGGAAGTCTTTCTGTGTTCAACTTTTCCCACTCTATTTGTCTTTTTTCCTCTTTCCCACACATTTGATGTCTACAAAGCAGGAAGCGATCAATGCAATAAACTGTTAGCCGTCCAATCTAAAATGTTAATTAATTTGTATTATAGCCCCTCAATTCCCTTTCATTTGGGACATCAATTCAGGGATTTCAATTAGTTTTTTAATGCATGTTTTTACAAGGAAAATTATGATAACAATGAGAATTCAGAAATATTTTAGAGTCTTGTTTATCTTTTTACTAAGAGACTGAAATGCAAACTTAAACATCAACATTGTCCAAGATAGAATCCAGAATTTTGCTAATTTCTTTTAATGATGAAATCATAATTAAAATCTTGATCCCTTGTATCAAAGATGCAGACTTACACGGCTATACTTTTAACGGGCTCCTAAGACTTAAAAATTGTGGGGTTTTGATTTCCAACTCTTTTGGGATTAAATGCAATACATTTACTCTCAATTGCAAGACAGAGAAGATTATGTCTTTATACAGTTTTATGAATTATGTTTGTTTCAATTCTGATACTGAATTATGTATTCATTATATTATAACATATAGTTACCGCCCCCACCACAATTTGAGGCAGATAGCCACAAAACAGCAGATCCACCTGCCTTTTCCCAATTATTTGTGAATGAAACAGTAAACAATGACTAGAGGTGAATTTAATTAAATTCAAAAAGTAGGTTCTTCTTTAATAAGTTGCTGCAGATGTTTGGCTTTGGGCCATATTCAGACAGTGGGTTCTCAGTTGTTTACTGCAATCATTGTCATTTTACAGAGTGTTCATGAAAATGCCATATAGTATCCATCACAAAATGTTAGCGCCTTAACCACTACACCCCCTCAGTCTTGTCAAACACTATAGTGGACGTCAGATTCATTTCAATGAGATGTGCCTAAATTAGAAGTCATGCCCATCTGATTTAACCTACAGAAGACATGCCATAACTGACAGAGCTACTTCTAGTGCACATTAACTGGCTATTTAAATGTTGAACTACCGTGATGAGCGGTAGCTGACAGTTTCATGAGTCAGCCAACTTCATAAGGATAGCATAACAGATGTAACTGAACGACTTATTAGAAATGGAGGCTATTGACATGATTCTCACATTTATGAAAAAACTAAAAATAAAAACAATTGTGGATATTCCAAATAATCAGGATTATGATTATGATGATTATTCTACTTCTGTGTTCCTGTTTTTAGTAGCGACAAACCAATATGATAAAGGAATATGGAGAAAGATAGGCTACATGTGCTAGTTTCAAGAATATATAAAATCAGAAATAGAATCTGGTTCTGAATCATGTTAAAGAGGATGTGTGACCTGCCATCTCAAAGCTTCATCAGATTCACACTGCTACTGGAAGATAAACGAAAAAAAGATGTAGAACTCCAGAACCCTGTAATGTTGAAAATACAACCTCTGTTTGAGTACAAACATTCACGCATGAACCAAATAGTAACACCAGAGCTGTAAATGTTAATGAAACATTCAGTGTGATTACTGTCCTCCAGGCCAGCTGACAGCCTTGATTTAGATTCATTTATCTGTTGAATAAACAAACTGAATAATAAAAAAATGTAATGGCATTTGTGTTGCATAAAAAAAAATAGTTTTTAGATAACTTTTTGTTCTTCCTTTACTGAAGCATATGATGAAAGTCAGCTGGAGATCAGAGACAAACAAAAAATCATAATCTCTTCAGCACATGGTCAAATTAAAAAAATGCAATTAAAAAGGTCCAATGATTTAAATAAAAATATTTATTATTCATTTATTTAAGATATTTTGTTCCATTTATCTCAAGTCACACTGATTTTTTTTTTTTTTTATGTAGGTATATTAAAAGAGGCATATTGTTTTCACAGCACTTTTAGCTTTCCATACATAATGCTGACCATTGTTCTATTAATAGGCTTCTGCTAATGTGACAGTTTTAAATTTGTGCTGAAATTGTTAAGGTAAAAACTTTTCTTCAGAATTTCAAGTTAAACAGCAGTTGTTCCTTTTTTTAAGGAGATAGGTCACCTCCAGTTTGATCCTGCAGAAGCAGGAGGATATGCCTGATAGCAATGTCAGTCGGGAACAAGTAAGAAACAGTGTAGCCTCTACAATATAACTACTGGATCAGTTCAACAGCAGTCATCTGCCAAAGATACACTTGAAATCCCTGGAAAAACTTCTTAGTTTATAGCTCATCAGTACAGAGACAGTGAGAGAATTATGGTGAAAGCATAGCAAAGGTTTGCCGTACCTGTACCTTGAGCTGTGTTCCTCTAGTAGGAGGAACAGGGCTGTTCCTTTAACAGGTTTTGTCTTTTTCTGTCTCTTAAGCGCAGTCTTACTATTCAATATATTACTACACTTTATATCTAAGCTTATATTGTAAAATGTAGTTATTTGGTTTTGATATTTTTTAAATTTTGCTTTTCTAGAAATATATAACTATATTAAAAATTTGATTAAATGCAAGATTAGTTTGATTATAGATAAAGGACATTATGCACTCATCAATATAATCAAATATGCATTTGTCAAAGGGGAACAACTTATGCCAAGGCATATGCATTGAACTTTTTAAAATTATGCCAACTTGATTATTACGAATCCCAATTGAAATTCATGAACAGCTCGTCTCTAAGCTTTCAATGTACTCAACCTCATAAAATTGACTGCAAGCTACACATTAGTATTCTTCAAGCAAACTAGTCTATTTAGAAAAGCAAGTGAGTTGGAAACAAAAATTAATGGGTAAAAAGTGACCACATACAGACAATGAATTTCAATTACCTCCTATTGCCGTCTAAGAGGAGACATTAGCCTTAGAAACACCAGCTTGGAAAGGGAGTGATGAGTGAGTTTACACGGGTATATATATATATTAGGGGTGGGTATTGGCAAAGAAGTCACGATTCGATTCGAATCACGATTCACATGCCACGATGCGATTCTATCACGATGCATCACGATACTTGAAATATTGCGATGCATTGTGATATTTTCACTGAACACTGTAAGAAAAAGATACAGCCCTTAACAGTGGCTGACTGGCTGGGTGTGATCTGGATAGTGTCTTCAATTGATACATAACTGAAAGCAACTGAATTCATACATAGCTGTATTTATTAAAATTACTTTTGGAGGTGTTGCAATGAAAACAAATACTGGACAGAAATATTACTATTACTGGCATGGACACACCAACAAAAAGATCTTAGGATTCATCAAACTTAAAATAACAAAATGAGGATAATCAGTCCGGACATGCTTATGACACAAAGCAGCAGGCGTCAACACATCCGCAGCGACATCTGCTGGACTGGAAGTTGTATTCCACTTGGTTTGATTGATGTGCGCCAACCATTAATGTATTTTATTTGTTCATTTTTTTTTTTTTTATAATCGATTCTTGCCTTCAAGAATCGATTCAGTAGATCACAAAAATTAGAATCACGATTCATCGATTTGAGGATTATTTTGCACACCCTTAATATATATATATATATATATATATATATATATATATATATATATATATATATATATATATATATATATACATGCATACATATATACATGCATGTATACATACATACATACTGACATATATACCTACAGACATAAATATATATATAATAAGATATGTATTTTCTTTACCTTAGATTAGGTAAAATCAATCTGACTATATTAGACTGTAAAGAACAGAGAAATATTGATGTTCTGCCAAACCAACTCACTTTGTATTTGCTTTATGGTTTTGCAAAGATTTAGAGCACAATTTATCATGAAAACTGTATCAAACTTTTAATCTATTAAAACTAAAGCTATCTGGAAAGCTTTAGTATAGTTTTAGTCATTCACAATTAAATTATACATCTATTGTCATTTAATTCACTTTAATATCACTATACTGAACTACAGAAAAAACTATAAGCTCTCTTATTATATTCTCAGTCAACGTCATATATAAATCAGTGCAACTCTTACGACCATTATTAACTGTGTTAAATATTTCAACGTGACCACTTCCTTATCTATTGTACAACAGCTATAAAACACTGTTTTATATGCGGTTTAAACCCCCCAACCCCTCTGCACTCTTTTCTTCTATGATTCAGCCTGTGTATGACCAAACACAAAGACCTTTTCCTCTCCATTTAAAGCATAACCAGCGCAACACTGCTCTCCACTTCCAGCAGCAATGGGGGCTTAGTGTGTGATGATGGCTCGCAGCACTGGGAGCAGAGAAACAGTCAAACTTCTAGCTTGCAAAAAGGAAGTGCACTTCAAACCTGTTTCCATTAGTCACATAGCAACAGCGGCAATCATTATCAGTCCTTCCAAAAGCCTTTGTTAAAAAGGAATTATGTTGTGAGAAATGACAAAATCTCTCACCATTTAACTAGAATACTTTTTCTTGTCTTTTTTTTCTGTTTCACTTGACATTTCCATATCATTCGGTAACAGCCATAAAATGCCTTCGTATTTTACTGATCCAAAGGCAGCAACTTGTGCTATACACATCCAAGAGAAAGCAAATTGAAGGCAGTGCTTCCTTAATATCGCAGTGTCCTCCTTTTAACCAGGTGTGGAGGTGTACAGTGTCTACTCCGTCAATCTGTCACCCTGCCTCATGTCCTGCTGCATGTTAACATGCAAGTCCCTATCCATTGGGCATTAACATGCAGGGCCAGCAGCTAGGTGGGCCTGAGCAGGGCCCAAGGCAGGTGGCAGATAGTCAATGTGCACTGTCCTAAATCATTCATGTTGCTGGGTTGAAGGGATTGTGTGTCTGTGTGTTAAGAGCAAAAAGAAAGAACCATCTTTTATTGATGTTGCAATAAAAAAAAAACAACAATTCAGAGGGACCATAAAATAATATTCTTTTGCTTTTGAGTCGCACACTCACTTATAATTCATTACTCTGTTTGTTATTAACATACAGACTTTATACCAAGATAAAGAAATGTTGGGAACAAATAGGAAGTGATATAGTCGGATGATGAGGGAAAAGCAAGTGGGTGTTGATTGAATCAGAAAGAAGTCAGGAAAGGGGAGAAAGGTGAAACTGACATTCTTGAGATGGAGCAGGCCATGCAGGTTTTTGTTAACAAATTAGTATGCATGGCTGGTACCACACAATGACCTCGGGCAAGGAACTGACATGCCATAGACACTCGGCTGAAACTAACACTAAAACCACAAATTATTACCTTTTCATTATGGAAATTAGCCCTTCTTTCTCATTCATCCCACTCTGTCTCTGCCACGCTGTTCTCACCTGCTCTTTTTCTGCTCCTCACATCTCCCCACTTGCTCTCGTATATTGGAGGAAGAATGGTGTTGACTCTGAAAAGCAATTACCTGTCATTTACCTGTCTCTCTCTACCTCTGATAATAAATTTCAAGTGAAAGGTGAAATAATTATCTTTTCACTCACCAAATCATAGCTATGGGCAGGGTTAGACTCCAGGACAATATGTGGTATACCATATACCATGTAGTACATTGAAAAAGTATTCAGATTACATTTAGAAAATTTCACAAAAATTACAGTAGCAGCCAGTTGCCAGTTTTGTTAGCCTCGTCTCAAACTGCTTTGAGAAATAGCTTGAAAAAAAGCAAACTGGATGGAAAAAAATATTTATGTCATGATTAAGCCCTTCAAACTTGATAACATACATTTTTTTAGCATTCCATTTTCAAACCTTATTACAAAATTTGGTCATTTTCTTTATGTTCTTCATAATTTCCATATGTGGAATGACTATGAAATGATGGATCACAAAAAGATGCAAACTTTACAAGGTTTGGAGAGACTACAGCTCCTGGACCCATGGAGTGGAGCTCACCAGAGAGCATTTGGTGATCAAGCTTTTGATCCTGAGGCATGATCAAACTCCGAACCCAAGAAGCTACAGGAACAACTCTCTATGTGGGCCCCCCGCATGCAGAGAGGAACATAAAGTGTTATGCAAGTTGGGTAGTAGGCGAAGGCAAGAGCTTTGGTATTCTAATTTTTGGCAGCATAATTTGGCTTAAGGGACTAGAAATGTCAGCTTTTTGGTTGATAAAGAGCCAGACCTCCAGATATACGGTGTAAAGAGTACCCAAACTTTGACACAACGAGCTGGTGTTCAAAATTCAGTTTCCCTGTAATGATCTTCTCTTCCGGTGTCAAAGTGGCGGGTTCTAGATAATGCACAAAATTTCTCATCAAGCAGTTCATAAAAAATATAGCTCTAATCATTTATTGTCACAAGGTTGTTGTCAAGAGGTCATGAAAGAAATAATAAATTCAAGTAAAAAAGAAGGTTAAGGAAGCTGATTTGAAATTAAGAAGGTACAGTAGCAACTGTCATTTAATGTTTTTGGTAAATATCTCAAGAACAATATTTCCCGTGCTCTAACTAATGTTTCTTACCTGGTGTATTAATGTAAACTGTGTGCGGTTTATTTAAAGCCCAAAGTATAATCCCTGTCTTTATGTGGTAACAATGAACAACTACTATCTGTAAGCTAAAAGCATAACCAAAGGATTGTTATGTATGTCTATGTCTATATCTGTGTCTATGCTTAACAAGCTTTCTTGGATATGGCTGAGCAACAAGCATGTAACCGTTTTGTGTTTCTTTTGGGTAATTTATGGCAGTAAATGTCCACAATACATTCTAGGAAAATTGTAAAAAATAAATAGACTTTGCTTGGTTTTAACAAGTCAGGTAAAACCTGCATGGCCTTCATTGCAGAAAAAATTGATTTCCCATGATGACATTAGGACATATCGAAATGTCTTTGAATTTAACACACTATGCTAATTTCCTTAATAGAAAAGCAGATTTATTAGGGAAAACACTGTCATGACAAATGGAGAAATTTGTTCTGCTTTGTTGGCTTTATAAATAAATAAAACATTAGAGGCAGCTGAAAATACCAGCTTTTACCACAGAAAAAAAGTGTTTTCAAACATAATAATATATTTAATGCTTTTAACACAAAATAGCATTTTAATTGTAAAAGGCAACTTTTTTTCTTATATTTTACTTAATCTGACTTACCTAATTTTTGTGGTCCTACGTTCACATTTAATCAACATTACACTATGGCAAACTAACCCTGATATGATCACTTCCTGTACCATACGACCCAGCAAGATATCTGGATATTCAGAGGGGTATTTACTGATGTCTGTAAACATAACAGTTAGCTACACCTTTTTACTAATGACAAAGAGTAAAAAGGTCTTAATGGGACTAAAGTTTTTTTTTAAATTAAAAAAATCTGCATTTACTTATTTAAGAGAATCGTATCAATATTGGGTTAGATTTATTGTTTCTCAAATTTGGCATGCCAGCAGCCCTTTTCCGTTCTTGTTATCAGAGGAAAGACCCCTGAATTCAAATGAGCAGCAAACATCTGATTTTCATGTTAGAAAAATAAGTCTTTTTTTTTTTTAAACACCTAACTATTCTCTAACCGTGCCTTGGTTTATCAGAACTGGACACTATATCAGTGTTTTGGCTGTAATATGACAAAAGATAATCTGCATTTGATATTACCTGATCCTAACCCTAACCTTAACACACAGATCACAAAATATAAATATGTAACTGAGAACTTTTTTAACTCTTTTTTACAACACAAACCAAAAGCAACACATGGTTTAATAATAGGACCAAAGAAAATCACATTAACAGAATACAAAAAAAAAAATACTGATAAAACAAAAACAAAAAAAGCATACAACTAAGCAAAATTGCTGTAATGTTTTCTCATCTCTTATTAAAACAGGTTGCAGAAAAACTAATTTAAAGCAGATCTATGTTTTCAATACTGATATATAGCATATAATATTTATAAATTTTTACTTATAATGACAGTTAATGTGCCAGATGTTGATGAGATTTCTCTTTTATTCATACAGTGGCATAGTGACCAGGAATCAACTTCTTTGAACTGAACACAAAGGCTTGACTCACTTAACTCTATTTGTGCTGCAAGAATGTTTTCATCTGACAATTGTATTATGTTTTTTTTTTTAATAAAAAACCATCTCTACACTTTTTTTGTGTTTAAAAAAGAGAAAAAACAAGACTTCCAAACAATATTTTTCTGCCAGTTTCTCTCACTCATGGCCTACTTTTCCACAGGCAAAAGTGCAGATTATGCAAATACTCCCTAATGCCGATGATTGAAGGCACTAGTCTTATTTGCATATGGCAGCACTCTCAGCCAGTGACTGAGCGCAGCATGCTGACCCTGGTTAGGTTGCCAGGGGAACAACCCCTCACGTCCCATTAAAGGACACAATGTAAAAATAAAAAACAGAACCGGAACTGCACTTGCTGTGGCCTTGAGTTTAAAATGCCCCACTAATGCCCAATTAAGAGTTAGCAACTTCCTCTGACATGCCATGCGAAGTTTGCCTTTTGTGCTTTACATGAGTATTAGTTAGTAAACATGGCATCGGTTTTCTTCAGGAACAACTTGACAATGTTAATGTGTTGCTTTTGTGTCCATCACATCCATTCAGCTCTGCTTTTGAAATGGAAATTGTTGGATCACCAACAACAAGGGACTTAGTCATTTAAAGTTAATTTCACAACAGAATGATGGAGTATGTCAAGATGCTTTTTATTTAACAAGAACCTAAATAAAGACATTTTTCTATATGCTAAAACTCATTTTCCTCTTTTAAATCACACACACACTTTAAACGCATTAGGAACGCAGTCAAGCAGAGCAGCATGCAACAAACAATGACACATGAAAGCATGGCTTGCTGTGCACCACTGTTTAAATGTATGAGCTTTAAGCACAATGTGAAGCATGCTTTCTGTTTTCCTAGACAGAACAATAGACGACAGGGATGGATGTTTCCGAGCTGCTTAGGGAATATCTGAATGGCTCTTCTCTGCACATTGAGAACCAATGAGAAATTTTCTTAAATAGATATTTTTGGCTGTTGGATTCTAGGCAATCTTAGCAATATTAGTGAATATCTAAAAAGTAAAACTTTTGCATATTTGTTTTTAAAAAGTTGAAAAAAGGAATGATGAAACCGGATGGGGGAAATGGAGGTAGAAATCAATTGAGGGATTACCTGAGAGGATACTTTCCCTTTTCTAAATGCTCATGATCCAAAGCTGGATTACCGACAGCAGCTATATATACCACTCTGTAAACAAGAATGAGGCACTTATAATGAAACTAAACAGCACTACAAGGTTGATTGTGTTTATCATTATATCTCATAAACAATTTTAACCAAATGAGAACAAACTAAGTGACTGCTCGAGTTGTTAAAAGGTATCTTAAGTTTTGTACAGACACACAGAGAAACCAATTGGTGACCTGAATTTAATGACTTTCAGCTTACTCTCATTACATCCTACTTTCTTCAATTAAATCTGAAACCAGACTTTAACCTTTAACCCTTATCAGGACTGCACACGTTTTGCTTCTACACCCTCAATTGAACTAAACATATCCTTAGAAATTAATACGAAAATGTAAATGCACAGAAAGCTTCACAGCATTACCATCCAAGGGGGTACATCCATTAAAAATCATGCTTACACCAATGCCTGTTTGACCTCACCTGACAGTAACTAAACATCAATACTGAGCTTCATACAATTATGCATGTATATAGATTTTTTTCTATACTGCCAACATCCTTCCAAACAGGGACATGTTTAAGCCTGAGTCTAGATTAATTACATATCCCATTTTTTTTCTTCAAAATTGTTTAGCACAAACTTCCACAAAATGTTATTCCAACTTGAGTCGATAAGAAGTGGCTGACACTCTTCGGAGACGTTTACATTGTCTTGTATAGTCCTGTCAAGTGGAGCATACACTGTGCAGTTCCACTTCAACAATATCTGTCAAAGTATATAGTCTCAGTGTCAATCTCATTTTATTAAACTCATTTTATATTCAATAAAAAAAAAAAAAGGTCAGAAAATGATTGGAAACTAGGGATTTTTCTTTGGGGAATTTAAAGAACCAACTGGTAAAAATATCCAAGTTAAGTGTGCCGTTTTAGTATTCTTCTAAAATAAGAATGGATTTTAAGAAAGGAGATATTGTTCACTGTTTAATAAATCTAAATCCTTGGGATATATGCTAATCTTGGCAGACATATCTGCGGGTGTAATAAAATTGTATGCATAACTGGTTAAAATAATTAAATAAACTGAAAAAAATGATATGCTTACACTTAATCAAACTATTGCTGGAAATAAACTGAAAATAACTGTTGTTTGCATGTAATCACACTCCAAAAACTTCCCACAATCAACTTAAATCTTAACTTTGCAAACACCTTCCATAAACATTTCACACATATCTCCCCCTGGAACCAACGGATTGTTTCATCCAGAGAATAAAACTTTTGTTTTATGGTGCTAATGTTCTACTTTTTGTTAGAACTGCATTAGGTCTTTGTGAAATAGATTTAAGAATGTGTTTTAAATATTCATTGTATATCTTTAACAATATTAATAAAATATCATGCTGCCATTGAAGAACCGATAAAGACAAAACCATGATAAGAATAATGTTTCAGCAAATCCCAAAGGGGTTTGATTGGACAGGGATCAGGTGAAGCTGATTTGATATGATGCATTATTCTAAGTAAAGTAGCCACCAGAAGGTGAGCACAATTTGTCAAAAAGGGATGAGCAGTTTCAGAAGGGACAGTGTAATTAAGCTGTAATCTTAACATGATTCTCACACGGTCCTAACAGAATTCAATTGTGCAAAGAAAAAAATGTCTTACATGTTATTACACAATCTTTAGAGTGAATTTCTCATACAATGCATGATTATTGGAACCCCAAATTTAACCCCCCATCTGACTGTTGCTGCTGAAATGGAGACTGAATGGATTTTTCAATTTGTATTAAACTGCACAAAAAATAAAAAAATAAAAAATAAATGTAAATATGAGCTTTGGCACTTTTAAAGTGTTATTGTTCAATATATTATGAATTATATATTATAATATAATATAAAAAAAAATATATATATATATATATATATATATATATATATATATATATATATATATATGTTTTCTTGTTTTTTGATAATATATTGAACAATAACACTTTGACAAATTGGTCAGCAATTTGGTATTATAATAATATGCTTAAGCTTTGCAATCACAATCAAATTAATTTCACTAATTCAGTAAGCCATAAGATGAAGTTTCATCTGCTTACATATTGGTAAGGAGCAAAGCTTTCAATATTTTTTGTATATATATACAAACATATAAAGCCTATCTTTTTCAATTTAAGAAATTAAAAACAGCAGTTACTTAGATTACTAAATCCAGAGAGTGAGATGTTGACGGCAGCTTTTACTTAGTAATTTAATAAGTCTCTGTGGTATGCACCATGTTACAATTAAAGTGGGAATGACTTGAGGCGACAAGTATGATTTTGCATTGCCACACATTCACAGACTTTCTAGGCTGTAAAGAAAATCCATTTATTTGTCACATTTCTATTTCAAGACAGCAGCATATGCACTTTTTCCATTCTTTTACAGCTATTTGCCAGTTTATGAGGTTTTTTTTTCATTAGTGTGGCTTTTTAATTACTGCTCCCCCACTTTTTATAGCCTTGTTTTTTTTTGTCTCTATTTTTTTTTTTAAGTCAAAGTACTTCTTTGATAGTTGCACCACTGGCTGTGTGGAAAGCAGATTAATAGGGAAGTAATGTCATTAAAATGGTAATATGTAGACTTGGGCGAGATGCTGAAAACAATACTCTATTTGATTAATGATACTCTAAACTCACAAATACACAACTTATTTTACATATATGAAAAAGTTTTAAAACTCAGTTTTAGTTCTTTTAGCACTCCCAGTTCATCAGTGTTTGCTGAAAGTTCTCACAGATTTTTTTTCTGTTATATTGATTTGTTTTGTTTTATCTGTCCGTCAAATGTTATTAAGCCAAATGATAAAGACACTTTCCAAAAAAAAAAAAAAAAAACACAGTTAAACAAATGCATAAACAGTTTCTCAGACAAAATTCTGCACATAATCTTTTGCAAACAACAATCTTTTAAATGTGTCATCTAAAAGCAAACAGGAGGCTTTAAAAGCAAAGAAAATACTTCAACAGAACTCAGAAATTGCACAACTAGTATGCAAATATGTTTCTGTGTTTTTATCTGAGGATTTTTTGTAACAAAACCCAAAGCTGTCTCTCTGCTGTTTATTTGTAATTTTTGAGGGTGGGCGAAAGCAAAAAGGACAGAAATAGAGTATCCAATATATATTAAGAGGAGTTTTTAATAAAACGTGAAAATTCCTGACGGCTATACTCTCGGTTTATAGCTTGTCATCATTTATGCCACAATGTGACTAAATAAACCTTTAATGTTCTGCTTAACTTCATAGTAAACAATTGTGGTACATCTTTAAAGTCATACAAAATAAAACAATCTATTTATTTTCAGTAGGATTTGCAAACCTTGATGTGTCTTAAACTATGTAAAAAAAAAAAAAAACAATTCCAGTCCTCTATAATTTTCAATTATAATTTCAAGCTTTACATTCCTAACTTCATTCAATACAGTGTTTGTGTCTCACAAGATAATGAACTCTGATATTTAATTGCCAAATTATGAAATCTAGATAAACCAGTCTAAAAATTACCTCCAGCACGGGTCCTACGAAAATGGGTCAAAACTTTCATCCCCTTTATATAAAACATTCATCACCACTAGTCTAAACCTGGAGGTCTGATTTTCTGTTTTTGTTTTCTATTTTTGTCAGCCTACTTATAAAATCACAACCAAACAGTGGGTGTGCTTCCATCAGCTTTTTCTAATGCGTATTTTGTATCACATCATAAAAGCTTGATGGTAACGGCATAATGAAAAAAAAAACACCCTCAAATTCAGCCAATTTATGTGGTTTTTGGGTAAAATGTTAACTTAAACGTATAGTGCAGGATGTTCTTTTTCCGGGTGGATCATCATAATAAAAGCGGTCCTCCTAATTGTCAATCATTTTGGTGACATGTTTATATAAGGCTTTGCTATGTGCTCATCCCCATTTTACTTACCTATGGTGAGTCTGACATAGTGGAAAAAATTGCAAATCTTCTTTTCGTTTTACTCGTAAGCTTGTACGAGTAATGAAAACAGCAACTTTTAAACAGAGTGTGCACAGGGAGAAATGGGCTTGTGACCATGTTTAATAAGCATTCCCTTTCGAGAGTGGGTGCATTTTTTTTTAAGTGGAGAGGGGAGGTCTTTTCAAAAATTGGCAAAAATCCTCCATTATACCTTAAAGAGCAACTTGCCCACTAGCAAAACATTCATAAAAACTTTCCTCCATTACTGATCTGTGGTCAATACCAGATTATAGCCTCTACTTCCTGTTTATTAAAGGTATGCATAACGACGCAATCTGGACGAAGATGTATAATGAAATTACGTTCGATTACTTTTTTCACTCTTTAAAAAAAGCAACACGTGATTAATCAAATGTTATGGACAAAACAAACAGATAAAAAATCAGAGTAATTAAAAAAATCTGTATATGTTGCATGACTTTACATGATGAAATAAAAATAAAATTAAGATTGTTAATCAAGTGTTTTGTATTCATTTTAACTTACCGTATTTTCACGACTATAAGGCGCACTTAAACGTCTTTTTTTCCCTCAAAATGTGCGGTGCGCCCTATGGTGCGGTGCGCCCTATGTGTGTTGTAACTGCGACTTTTGAGACCACCTCATTGAGGAGATGATGAAAGAGTGGCTGAATGTAAGGAGACCAGGTGTTTTTTTTCCACCCCTCACCATCGCTGTTAATATGTAACCCCATGCGTGCCCATCTCACAGATGATGTGAAAAACATGGGGAAACAAATTAACCCTGTGCTCGATGTTCAACCGCTCGACATCAGTGTGAACCGGACCCAGCAGGTGCAGCAGAAGCAGCGAGTTTACATGCAAAGTCAATGGTTGACGCGGGTATAGGCACAGCAAAAGGTCCCGCAGCGCGTTTTGGTGCAGCACGTCGGGAGCGTTAAAGCGCTGCTGCAGCTCAGATGGAAAAATTTAAGTTTTGCTGCTGGACGCGCCGCATCAACCAATCAGAGAAGCTGATCTGGGAGCTGGCAGCGAGACAGACAGCGCTCTGATGATATTAACGCAAATGAAAAGGCTCGGTGGATGCGTGGCTGAGGCAGGTGTATGTGAGAAGACTAGGTGGTTTTTTCCACGCATCACCATCGCTGCGTGCCCATCTCACAGGGGGTGAGACAAAGGAGCTTCCACCGCTCGACATCGAAGCGGCCGTTCACAGTAAGGCTGCGAGCGGCGTGGGAGCGATGGATGACAGACTGAGACCACAGTTTCATGATAAATGGAAGGCAGCGCAGGGCAAGTTACGCCACCGTTTGCGGATGGATTGTAGATGGACTGTGTCTGCTGGCTCTGTTGTTCAAGCTTTCGCAAAAGCCGGCATTATTTCTGAGGAGCTGCGCTGCACGGAAAGTGACTGACAGCGCAGAAGGGGAAACTGGCATGTCGGATTTAGCGCAGCTGTTTAATTCAGAAACAGAGGATGAGGACTTTGAGGGGTTTGATTAATACTCTGTAATAAATACTTGAATAAAGCACAATCATACTCAATTTTGCTCCCGCTCTATTTTTCTACCTGAAAACTTAATTCAACACCAGCCTCTGGGCCGCAGCGCATCAGGGCTCACCTCCGCAGGTGTTTTTTCATCTAAATAATCTAAATCTTTTTAAGTGAGAAAGTCCACCTGAAAATTTAATCATTGCAGTCAGTTCATCCAGATTATTATCCTGCCTATGTTTTAAGTTAATTTATGCGTCAATAAACGAAGAAGGGGGAACTGGCATGTCGGATTTAGCGCAGCTGTTTAATTCAGAAACAGAGGATGAGGACTTTGATGGGTTTGATTAATACTCTGTAATAAATACATGAATAAAGCACAATCATACTCAGTTTTGCTCCCGCTCTATTTTTCTACCTGAAAACTTAATTCAACACCAGCCTCTGGGCCGCAGCGCATCAGGGCTCACCTCCGCAGGTGTTTTTTCATCTAAATAATCTAAATCTTTTTGAGTGAGAAAGTCCACCTGAAGATGTAATCATTGCAGACAGTTCATCCAGATTATTATCCTGCCTATGTTTTAAGTTAATTTATGCGTCAATAAACTGTATCAGAGGAGTAATCGCAGCCCTGTGTCATCAGCGATGTGTCTCTCACGGCTGGTTCCCAGGTTTGAATAATACTTTGTAATAAATACACCTTGCAGCTTTATTTGCTGTGATCAGTGGGAATAAAGTAGTTTTAATATGTTTTTAAGTGAGAAAATCCACCTGAGAGGACATGTACCTGTATATAAAAAACGCGCCCTATAGTCCGGTGCGCCTTATGTGTGTGTTAAATACAGAAATGGCACACATAACTGAGACTGCGCCTTTTAGTCCGGTGCGCCTTATGGTCGTGAAAATACGGTAGTCATTCATGTTTAAAGCAACATTAACCTCTTAGTAGGGGTTTACTTCTTTGACATTGGTTTGTGTCACCCTCACTGGCTTGACTAAAGTGCTGTGCCATTATTTTCAAAACCCTTCCTGATGTCATTAACCTGATTTACATAAATGTTCCGCTGCCTTTCAGAACAATGGAAACGGAGGCACATAAATTCCCAGGAATTCCTTTTACTGTGGTTAAACCAATCCTTAGGCATTAAATCCTGGGAATTTTACTGAAAAAGGGACTACTGTAGCTGAAAGCCATAAAAAGATAAAATGCACGACATAACCCCAATCTCTTCCCCAACATATCTTTCTCTGCGAAGGAGAGAACCAGTTAAAGCAGCCTTCATACATAGCATGAAAATTCATACTTGACTTTCCAAACATTCAAGTAATAACTGGAAGTGGTAGATTAGAATTTTTTGGGGGGGGTCTTAAGCTTATGGGTTTCAAAATAATTTAGCAGTATAATGCACTTTTGCAATAGCTCTGTAGGAATAAATCTCCTCCTAGGCCTCTACACCAGATATCAGAAAACAACCTGTAGGCAAGACGTAGACACACAGTGACATGTCTGTTTAACCCACTTTCATCCATGCATTGGTGCTGAGTAAAGACAGTGGTTTGCATAAGTAAGCCTACTGACGTCTTTTAAAAAAACCTAAGGAGATTTATGTAATACAAGCATTTACAAAGCAGATTAAAATTAGGTCAAACGTGCATATTTCATGCATCTATGCACACAAATATGCACCTTTGAGCTAGCCTTCAGAAGACAGTTAAGGCATCTCAGCCAAATTGGTGTCATGGGGAAAAGTAGTCTCAGATCATTTAATAGAGCCTGGGCAATGACAGACAGCACTCGCTTCGTCAGCCTGTCCTGAGGCCAACACTGACCTCGTGGAGCCATTTTAATTCAGGCTAACTGCATGCTAAGAATCTAAGAAGAACAATGAATCTAAAGCCTCTATCATTGTGTTTCTTTCACTATCAGTCTTTTTTTGGCCATTTAATTTTGGTTTTAAACGATTCCAACTAGAGCATACTAGAATCAGGTTCAATCAAATATTTCAGGTTTATGCTCTCTTTGCTCATATGGGCTACATATTGTTAATTTATTGTATTTTAGACATAGACCTAACTTTATTTATCCCTTGGGATTACTCCTTCAGGGACATTCTAGTTCTAGTAGCTTATATAAAGTACAAAGGGCAGAGTCAAAGCAAGATGTCATTAAAGATAAAAATGCAACAGACAATATAAAGAGTGCATATAGTACTAAAAAGCATTAAATTAAGTTATGAAGTTAGTTTCCTTTACATATAAAAAAATATCTGCATAGCAGAGAACTAAGGGAAGACTACATAGTAATTGACTTGGATTATTGCACTTGCACTGCTGAAATGTACTGACCATAAAATAATTAAAAATCAATATACATAAGCCAAAATAAGTTCTGGCTTTGGCTGTCTATTAAGTTTTAATACCTTGACAGTGGGTGGTTACTGGGCAAGAATGATTATCAACAAAAGTAAAGAAAGACAAAAGACAAGCCCTGTGTGCTGTCATTTGCTGTCTGCACTTTCCATCACACTCTGCCATAGGCCATAAATCATTTTGCATTTGAAAAAAAAAAGTCTTAAGGAAAACTTAAGGAAAGCAAAACAATCTCATTCTAGGAACCAAATCATGCCTGTAGCCAAAGAAAACAGCACTATAGAACATCATGTACACACATTTATACAAACGTGTGTTTGCAAGCCATATGCAGAGAGGATGCCAAAAGAAGGAGAATAGGGATGTTTAAAGAGCAGCATTGGCAAACAAACCTCAGCATTTCACATTAGCTATGTGTGACCTTGGAAAAAGGTCAGTGCGTGCTGGTGTTAGAGTACCACAGTAATTAAATCTGAACTGTACGTAGCCGAGACACTGAGATGGAGAAAAAAAAAGAAGAAAAAAATTAATGTCTGTGAGTGTATGTGGAAGTGGTCCTGTACCTAATGTTTCTTCTTGCGCTCACGATTAAAGAGGGGGTTATTAATATGGTCTTTTAGCATCTGAAATGGAAAAAGCTCCAGGACACGATGGTGTCTCGCCTCTTGTCTCGCCTAAAAGCTGCACTGACCAGCTAACAACCACTTTCATACATATCTTTAACAGATCTCTGGAGTACTGTGTGTTCATTTCCTGTTTTAAATGCCCGGTCATAATCCTAATCCCTAAGAAATGGTTATGCAAACTCCACAGAAGATGCTGTCAACTCTGGCATACACTTCATCCTACATCACCTCCAACCCTCGGCTCTTCTACAAAACAAGACAGGCCAAATCTTTCCTCCATTTTAGACTATATAAGTCTAGGGCCAAAAGAGAGCCACTTATATTCTTCTGACTCCACACTCCACACATCCTGGTCAGAGGCAGTTTAAACTCATACCTGTATGGGGGAGTGTTGCCCTAGGGGTTAGAGCTGTGCGCTTGTGTTCTGAGAAGGTTGCAAGTACCAGGTACAATCCCCAGGTCCTGCACTCTGGGTCCTTGAGCAATACACTTAACCCCACTCTGCTCACCGGGCCCCGCACAATGGCACCCCACTGCCCCCCAAGGGCAGGGGGGGATTTACCATTAGGCAATACTAGGCAGTTGCCTAGGGCCACAATTTCCTGGGTGCCCCATAAAACTCTGCTTACATGTATGGTCAATACAACTATTCCTTATTTGTGCACATTAATTACGTTTTTGATTAAATCAGTTTGCTAAAATGCCATCATGTATTATGAAATTTAGGCAGGATCGGGATGAGTCGGTAATAAAGATGACACACAGATACACACAGACTATTTCTGCTAGAGTAAAATGTGTCATTTTATTCAGCCAATGAATGCAGCAAAGCAAGCATCAATCAAGGCACGGTGCTGAATACAAATTATATTGACCCCCTTACCGTGACACAAAGGATCGGAGAGCCAGTCGACCCCGGCAGGGCAGCAACCCGCTCAGCTAGGTGTTCGTACGCAACCCTAGCAGACTCTGCTGGTGCCAACAAGCACGCCGTCATCTATGCCCTACTTCAAAGGAAAATCTTTTGCCCAATCAGGAAAAATGACCGCTCCCTCTAACGCCTGGAGCGCATGATTACAGAAACCAAAATATGGTACCGGCATCCCCTGAACCCACCAAGGGCTCGTGGACAGCCAAAACCAAAATCAAGTTACATCATGGTCAGAGCATGGCACTGAGAGCTCGTGAGTACAAAAACAAATTATATCATGCTCTCAAGGACACCGAAACTTAGGTGATAAGAGTGCTTCATTTGTGAAAACTTGTATACGAAACTTGTATGATTGTCAAAGAACATAAAATATAAAACCCATATATATCACATCAGAACGCTTATAACATTAAGTGTGTGAGATAAATAAAGTTTGATTATTAATTATCTTTTAAAACACACTACAAGAGGAATTTCTTTAGAGTGCCAAAAAAACAAACCAACAGTGAGACAGTTTATTTCCCAACCGTATCTTTCTATGGAATGTAGTCTATATCTAAAAACCTGGGTTGCTGGACACTCAATTAAAACAATTAAGGCTTTTGCACTATTACAACATGACATCCTCGTTTTTTTTTATGTAAAATTAAAATAAAAAAATATACTTGTTCAAACTACTATTAACCTGTTTTTTGGTTAGTTTCTATTCTGGCTTTACAGCCTTTAAACATGTTTTATATAGGTTGTTGTTTGTGCTACTGAATATGCCTTTAAAGATAAAGAAACAAAGTAAATGTTCTCCTTGCAAATCTGGTGAGTAAAACAGATTCTGATCTTGACTTGTGCATCTGATCTTGCATTTGCAGCTTTAAGATATAGCCAACTGAACATTGACATGGGTGACAAGCCATGGCAAATCCATGAACAAGTCTAGCCGGGAATGTTTTAAGTCATTAACAGATCCTGAAAGAGTGGTTGTAGACACAACATTTCAATGTTGCCCCTTTTTCAAAGAACATTAATAATAACACCAGGTTCAAAGATTCTCTAGAATCACCCTGGAAGTCAGGTTGGCTTTAACGAAGTTGTTCACTTGAGTACCTTTGATTACCTTGCTACAATACCTCCCCTAGCGGTGCTTGTCAACAGAGGCTTCATGTCAACAAACCCCTTTTTTTCTACGTAAAAGGAATTTACAGCATGGCATTACAACATTTCTTTACATCTGTGCATGCACAGACAAGCTTCTTTATGATGTGCCAAAAATTACAACAACAAATTTGATAGCAACCATTCAAACACAAGCAAGTGAAAAACTTGACACATACATACTAGTATATAACAGCTTTAAATTTAATCTCTGCATGTTTTGGTGTCTGAAAGTTGCTTCATTTGCGTCATGCATTTTGCTCAGCAATGAACATGCTGGCTAAAGTGCTAGATGTTTATCTATTGGCAATAAAACATTCAATAGGAGTGACAATATGTTCAAAGACAGCAGCTTAGAGGTTGTTGATCAATGTGTGTCTTATAGACGTATAGGGCAGTTGTGTTAACACCTTTGAATGGGTGTTAATCTAAGAGAGACTGGGGATGGGGTTACTTGATCTATTCCCATCAATTATTGTGTATGGAAGGGCTTTAATCTGCCTACTGATGGTGTTCGGAGGCCCTGGTGGTGCCTGTGTGCCAGATTGTCATGACACTAAATTTTGAAACTCAATATTGATACCTAAAAAAATATCCAATGCTGGAAATTATTTCCGATACCATAGTGATTAAATATAACAGCAAATATTGAGGCATGAGAAATTGTTTTTTTTAAATCAAAAACTCACCTCTTTAAATCGTAACATTAAACATGCTTTATCAACCAAATCCCATATGCCAAATAATCCAGTTATCTTCAATTTACAGCAAAAATATGCAAAAGATACAGTTTTAAGTATGGATACTTTTCAGATTATCAATATTTTTGACAACCCTACTGTACAGCATTGCTTCTGACAGAGAGCCCCAGGAAAGCAGTGCCTGCAATGTAGGTTGCCATAATCAGTATCTGAGTAAATAGGTGATTTAATAAATATAGTGTAAAGTTCTTTGGATTTCTCTAACTTGAAAAGGCACATTATATATAAAAAATAGATAGATACCGCCTCAATATATCAACATATAAAAATATGACAAAATTTCGGGAATTTTCGGGGTATTTCGTAGCATAACGATGACATATAGCAATATTTCATTAGTAAAAGAGATTGATATGGTGTTTTTAAATGGCAATATATCAGCATATGAAGATATTGTGATATTTTAATGTATCAATATTTTTTCCCTCGTCTTTAGAAATTTTTAAGTCTGTACAAAAAGAAGTTTTTGAGGAAGAAGAAGAAGTAGTATTTTTTTTTTTTTAGAAACTCAGAAACTGATCAAATATCGGGTTAAATATCGGTGGGGTGGCCGATGTCCGATATTCAGTTTTAAGGCCGATACCAATAGGGGGCCGATTATATTGTGCATCCCTAATTCATTATACCTTATTTATTTCCTCAATTTAATCCCTGCTAAAATCAGCTTTCTTTGTTAATTTTCCTGCATGGTAAAACTCAGCTATATAGTACGGAACTATATGCATAACTGTTGGTGCAAAATTTGTGAAATGTTTTTTAAGATTCTAATTTCTCCTCTTATTTATTGCAGATAGTTCCAAAACATTAATATTGAGGGGTAATTTTGGAAACAGTTTGCCCCCAAACAGCTAACACTGCCCCTGATTTCTTATTCTATTCCTCATTCATCTAAAACACCTTTAGCAAATTTATTTTACAGAATTTGTCAAACCAAAGGGTTTTTTTTATTATTCTTTATCAATAAAAATTGCGAGGAGGATTTGTGGGCATTGGAGTTCACCCTATGTGAATAAATGTTCCCCAGATTATTCAGTTATCTAGAAGGGCATCGGATGTAAAAACGTTAAGTCTAATGAGCAAAATGACTTCCTGTGGTTGCCCTTAAGTAGGAGAGCAGCCAAAAGGAAACACATATTTTGAAAATTTTAGCTGATGATAGCTATATTCACTGGCGCTACTAATGCATTGAAAAAAAAACACTGTACAGCTTTTGCCAAGGCAGGCTGGACGACAGCAGACATGATAAAAAACCCGAACCAATCCAAATGACAATCTGACATACGGGCTGCTCATCTCCCGCTTTGCTAGATCAACACAGATTGGACTAATGTATCACCGTAATCCTCACAACACTGAATTTCAAACTGCACCAAAGTAAATCACTTGCCGGTGTGTGAAAACTTGTCACACTTTGATTTCCACTAACACAGTTGCATTTGTCTTGGCTTGATTTGTTCACAGAGAGAGAAGCTTACGGCAACCTGTTCCCAACCTTCCACAGATGGATTATGTGTGGAAATTGCACTAGGTGGTGGGAGTGGGAGGTGGGATGAGAGGCATGGCTCTGAAGGATAGCGTGGGTGTAGTCATTACAGCAAACTGCAGAAGCAATATACTAATCAATTCTGGAAGGGGTTTTTTTTTGTTTGTTTTGTTTTGATTTTTTCTCTTCCAATGCCATATACACGAGCATGAGTTATAACTCAAGAGCAAAGGGTCACTAAAAAAAGCGCATACATTTTTTTAATGGTATAAGGAAAAAGCTTAAGCTCAACAAACACACACACAACATAATAAACACCCCTCGTTACTCATGCGTGACCAGTTCATAATACACTTGTGTGCTTTCACACACCGTTGGCAGGACAACAGAATTACTCAGAAAAGGATTTGGGGAGGGAGAATATGCCAAGACTGCAAGAACTGCCAGATACCCTCTTAAACAAAAGGATAGAAGAGCAACTCAACTTTCCTATTCTCTAATACAAACATACACAGAGAAACATTTTGACCCTTAAATTGTCTTGAAATTTTATTTTGCACAGCAATTGAATGCTAAATCACAACAAAAAAATTTTTTTTTAAATGAATCTAAATCACTGGCACAGGTGCATGCACACCCAAGTGTCCAGCCCTTGACTAAGCATCGATTGGTCTGACTCCCAGCAAAGTAGATGTGAGGAGACAGCTAATGGAAGAGCTAGCCTCAATTAGCCAACTGAGTGATGGAAAATGTGATTTAATTTAGTTGTCACTACAAAGACAGTAAACAAGTCATGTTTCCCCTCCAGGAGACAGAGTGTATTGGGAATGGAAGTGTGGGGAGACAGTTAGGAAGATCCCTGTGGCTGTATAATAGTCCCTGTAGACTTGGTATATTGAGTGTATATTACTTTTTTTGGATGCATGTTTTCACTCATTGCTCAGCACGTGACAAGGGACACTATCATTAAAAAAAATATTTAAAAACTACCTCTATTATTTGTCATATCAATTCTTTGATTCTGAGACCTTTTCACGAAAGGGAAGCCCTGTTTTCTCCAGGCAAAAACATTTTAGTGCCCCTCTGCAACCTGTTGCTGTGTACTCTTGCTAAGTTGAAAGAAAGATATTAAACTCTTCCCTTACATGCTAGAAACACAAATATGGATGGTTGGAAAGAGTTCCACTTCAAGATAGTAATGTGGAAACTAATAAAAAGCGCCACGCCTGACTTTGATTAAACTGCTTTCAAACTGCGATTAGCTTGTAAATATATTCAATACTTTTTTACAACAAATATTTGAGATAGATATTTAAATGAATATCCAATACAGTGATGAAAATCCATTTTACTTGAAGGTCATAGCAACAACTGTTTCATCAAAGTTATAGATTTTTTTTTGTTTTTTCCAAAAAATAATGTGACTGCAAAACCCCAAAACACACACACACACACACACACACACCCACACACACACCCTCCAAGCACCAGAATGTCGATTCTTGCATAATATGCCTATCAAGATCCGCACATTTGAGCATTAATTTGAACTGACTAGAGCATATAAATGCCCTGCCTAAGTTTAGCCTGCCCTTTGCAGTGCCCCAAGCAGAACTTGTGCACAGAAAATTAGAGGAGTCCTGCGGTATCTGGCTTCAGCATTTTGGCTGTTGCTCCTCTGGGAAATAGACTGTGGTGATTTTGCCACATCCTGCACATGCTTGATTGGTTTGGGGCTTAGAAAGCTCAAAGGCCAAATCAATACCTGATGATTTTTTTCCAGTGTTTCCTTGGTTGCCTCTCAAGAGATAATTGCATTTAATATCAGAGTAAAATCAACATCTGTAGTGCATTAATATCCAGACCCCAGCCTCCAAAATACAAAAGACAATGTGTTGGTTAATATATAGAAATAAAATCTAATATTTGTAAGAAACAGTATTTTCAATCAGTGCAATGCATTTCAGTTTGGATGCCTGTAATCTGTTCTTTTGTTTGTTATAGTTAAATAAACTTTATTTAATACTGAAGCACTTTTACCTAACCTCTTATATTTTTTAATACATGACATTTTTCCACACAGTAATCCAGCAGAGAGCTAATTTACTTATATGACAGAATAATATCGATCAAGCAGAGTTAGACAAGTAATTCGCCCCTGCCTGTTAAGGCAAAGAGCTCATTAACTTATTTTCAATATCACTGTTTTGATCATGAGTTTTAGCAACATCAAAATTTCCAAATGAAATTTGCCTAAGTGGCTGCCTGCAGAGCCAGTAGGTTAGCAAATAAAAGTACATTAGAAAAAAAGGATTTGTAGCCACTGCAGAGGAACGTGATAAAAATGATTTTTATACAAGCTAGAAATTCTGCTTTTTTCATCTTGTTTAATCTATTCATATTCATATCTATTCAAAATAAATAGGAGTTATATGTGTTTAAAATTTTAAATAGGTGCATGTTTATTGCAACATATTAGTTGCAGGGACATTATTTTGAATAGACATGATTCAACAAGATAAAAAAAAAACAGAACTTCTAATTTAAAGTCTCAGACTCAACTTGCGTTCAGTAAGAAGGTGAGTTTTTGTTCATCAGGAAGACTCTTATATCCAAAGCTTCCCTTTGCTATAAAAGGGTGATGGGTGTAATCCAGATGGCAACGTTTTTTTGTTTGTTTTTTTTGTATTTACAATCACAATGAAGAATAAAGGTGAGTTGATAGTAATAGTGTTATTGTGAGCTCCTCAGCTTATGCTCTTGCTCACAGAGGCCTGGTAATGGCCCTATTTTTCGATACATCTAAAAGCTGCAGGACAAGTTGGAGACTCCTGCCTTAAATAGTCAAAATTATGTAATATTTTTTGTTTGTTATAAAGCTAGTTGAATTCTTCAAAGTTTTTTTTTATGTCAAATGACATAAGAACGTATAGTTCTTGCACCTACTTGTTAAAGATGCAAAAATAAATAAAATTGTATTGTTTTAACAGTGCCTTGCTACACTGTATCAACAGCTATTAAGGAGCTAAATGCAATTTTTAATCAAGAATATAATAATTTAAATAAAGTTGCTTCTAGTTAATCTGAATATTGAATATATTTTATTAAGAAATCAAGGTTAACATCCAGAAAATGTTGAATCTAAAACTCACATCTGCTGCTTTCACCTGCTTTGGTTTCAATTCCATTCCATTTGGTTTGTAAGCTGCTACAGTATATGAAAAAATGTACAGAAGCAGACACAGAATGCTCAGCTAGGACATTATCTGTGCCCTCTGGCAGATGTTGCATATTAACTGTCATTTAGATGCACATAACCTTTATGCAGCTGAACTGCACTGATATAAAGCTGAAGTCTCACTTAATTTGGAGACACAGACAAGTGAAGGAGAGTATAAAGGACACAGGGAATGAAACAAAAAGAGCGAACCTGCAAGTGTAACAGTTTCATCACTACAGCCTGGGTGCATTCTGATGGAAATGGAGGGGCCACATGTAGCTCTCTGAAGAGAGGAAATTATATGTCATGGTCTATAAAGCAAGCCCTTCATATATTTTCAGTTTCAAAGACAGTATCCTTTTCGGCTAAGATCAATGTTCGGTGAATGTAGAACCGTTGTCATGATGGCATCACCTGCTTTAAGCCTATTTTGTAGAGGAACCAGGGACTTTGAGCTTTTTAAATTACAATGTTGTTTATGAAACAAACCAAAGACCATAAGAAAAAAAAAGCAAGATTATATTTACAACCTTAAAACATATTCATAAGGCCACTAATAGCCCCCCCCCCCTCTCTTGTATTGCCTGCACTCTCTCACCCGCATTAAAAAAACACCACCTCGCATAGTCTAAAATCCGAGATAATTTAACTAACTCGCGGGCATCCATGAACAACTATCAATATCAGGGAGACTGCCAGAACTTCCGGGAGACTTGGAATGTCTGTTACCGACCCCCAGCCCCCCTCCCCCGGCTGAGGACGGCGGCTCATGGTTCTCTCCTTAGGTCTGGTCCAGTCAGCGGCCCAGCAGTCGACACTTCATACCCCCACCTCCCTTGGGCCAGTGAACCAGTGGACTGGTCTGTATGTCAATTTCGGTGTGACAAAAGTACAGGCCAGAACCAAATAAGGCAGCATCCCCGAATTACATCAATTTGGTGTTCTGTTTGGATTTGCCAGTTTTATGGTGGAAGTTTAGAATTGTGAGATGTGCAGAGAAAGGAGGTTTCGATGGGGTTTGCACTTCCCTGTATGACCATTTCACCCACTGAAATATCGTCATTCATCTATGACAATATAAACTCAGTTTAGCATTCTATGACTCCTTTAAATAAGATATTACTATTAATGAGTTTTTTTTTGTTGTTGTTTTTAACATACATCAATGGTGTTTTCAAGATTTTAATGTCTTATAGTCAGACTGCAGTGGCATGAACCGCTGCCCACCGCTCCTCAGCCTTCAACAATACAGAAGCCTTAATGGTACAAAATAGCTTCTACAAAGTCCGCATCACCATTCTTGTAAAGTGATGATGATGTCTTTTTACATAGACAACTTTATAAATGGTATATTATTAGTCGGTGTAGGATTTAAATTTTTTGTTTGCTTAACTTGCCGCAGTCATACTCCAGAGTAATGGCGATCTCCTCAGTAATTAGTTCAGCTCTGCACTGCCGTAGCAGGGAATATCCCCTTCCATACATGCACCCACACTTATGTAATTATAAATGGCAACTTCTAAGGCAACACAAACATAAAGACTGATACTTCTACTTGTGCACTCATAAACATACAAGTCCATGTTCACAGGTGCCTACACACATCTTCATTCAAACAATTACCCTTAGCAAACACAACCACTGCAAAAATATGTATACACCCATCAACAGTGACCAACAGCATTCATGATCACGACCTTTCTTATATTTCAAATCTTTTTAAGAAAAGGGTAGCCTCATGCTTGAACACTTGGCTTTAAATTAACCCCAAGTTTTCTCCATACTTTAATTTTTGTTCAAGCACATAAGATTTTGAATTTAAGATTATTCCTGTAATTATTAACCTGAATCCACCAGATGGATTTGGTCCGCATATCCATCTGGAAACCTTCGGTTGAAGTAATTTTGCGAAGGGGTGAAAATACTGGTTAGCTGATTGGCCTATGTTGGTGATAGACGGGCCAAATAAACCAATCAGATCAACGAAGCATATGACGTACTAACAGCCAGGCTGCTCTTGCCAAAACCAGTGGGGAGAAGAGCAAAAACATCTTTTCCTCTGAGAAAAGCCTCCAGAGCAGTGTTTTGCTCTTCTTTCAGCGAAGAAATACTCTGTAATTCCAATAAAACTTGCTCGATAGCCACGCTAACGCTAGTTTCATCGGCTGAAGCCGCCATGTTATTTAGACTGAACTGTCACGCTTCTCGTTGCGTCACACCTCAACCCGCCTCAAAGCCAACGCTGATTGGACGTTCGTTTGGTGAATGGCTCCAAATTTTCTTCAACGGAGAGTCTCCAGACTGATTAGCGAGTGAAATCTTGAAAGCTCGCGAGATCAGGATGGTCTCACGAGGCTAGTAATTATACCCTCCATCTCTCTCAACAAATAGTTTTTGTATGCTCTCAGGTAGCTGTTTATTTTTAGCTTCACACATCAATTGTGAAGTCTGAAATTCTACTATCTAATTAAAGCATCAGGAATGAATGAGTAATTGATCTATGTGTTCATGAGAGTCAACCTTATGAAATATCCTGATGACTCTTTTCTGCAGTTTGTGTGGTGTCCTGTAGGTGTTACCCCAGACTTTTAAGCAATAGTTCAGGTATGGTAAAATACCAGAAACAACAGACAATGTGTAATGCCTTATAATTGTGAAAATGTTTAGCTTTGCTATCTGTTAGTAAATGATAAATTGCAATACTTTTATATAGTTTAGTCTGGACATGTTTGATGTGGGCCTTCCAGCAGATCTTGTTAGTTAATATAATTTTCCTCTTCTTTGTTCTGAAAAAATACATCCACTTATAAATATAGAAATATAAGAATTATGAATATTGTAAAAATTATATTAATGTTGGTTCTTATTTTATTTGGTTCTGCTTATTTCTGTATTTGTACTATAAGTGCCTTCTAAGCCAGTTGTCTCTGCTATATTTTATCATCGTCTCAAAACGAAAAATAATTGATTAACTGAATTTTCCCTATAGTCAGTGCATTTGGCCATTGACGTCGTGCAATGGAGGAATCGTCATAGAAAGGCCCTTGGACTGGAATCAAACTGGAAAGCTGTACTCTGCACTGAACTGGTTTATTTTTTTTTTAAGTTTGCTGTAAAATTTTCCATTATAACAGTTTTTGTTAAACAATCACCATGCCCCCACTTCAAGCAGGGGCTCTAGGCAATAGCTCATCCCTGCTCATCATGGTGTCTCTGCATATGCCTTTAGTTTCCCTTGTGGAGGATCACCAACCTTTCTACGGTTCACCCTGCTTTTAAAATGTAAAAAAAAAAAGCTCTTGCCCCTCCATGACCTCAAAATACTTTTCAGTGAAGAGAATTTAAAAGGAAATAATAAATCAACTGTTTGATTCATAAAGCTCCAAAGACATGAGGTGTATTTGGTCTTTTTTCTTTTTTTTTCCTTCTCTGAATAAAAAAAAATATATCAACAATTGAACTGCCCAGCATGGAAAGGACTGATTTAAAAGATTATATTTTAGACCTACCTTTAGGCTGTAAAACCATGTTTAAGTTTCAAATGGTCATCAACAACTTGAATGCTTGTGTAAAGTGGTCAGATTCTATTTTTCCTTTGGCATACAGGTCCACTGCACCGCAAAACTCAGTTGTGCTTGTTAAAACACTTGTCATATCTGTGCAAGTGCAATGAATAGTGTCTGACAAGGGTGCTTGTCTGCCAATTGAGGTTTTCTAACGAGGGAAGCACCCTGGCGAGATGAAAGCCCATGGTGACGCTGGAGACGGAGGTGTTGGAGGTAAGAAAGAAATGAGGCATCCAGGTAGAAGAAAGAGCAAAAATTGGGATGGAAACACAGGATATGAAGAAAGGTAGACCAATGCTACGGGAGAATAAGAGCTGAAGTGGTCATTTATTCTTCTGCATTTTCAAAAATTCTTTTTGCATACATTAAAAAATTAACAATAATACAGCAGCCATCAGAGTCAGTCTGCCTTAACTTGGTTACACAAAGAAACATTGACATCAAAAGCATATGTTATGCTTTATATTAGGTGCTAGGAAGAGACACTTCTTATTCATCCTATTTCAGCTTCCTGTTAAATCCAGAATCCATATAAATCCCCAATTAACCAAGCTTAATCTTAATCTTACATCAGAGATTCTGTTCCTGATGTGCTAAACAGAGCACCTTGTTCTCAATCTGCAGGTTTACTCCTGGTTCCTAAAATTTCAAAAAGTAGAATGTGAGGCAGATCTTTTAGTCATCAGGCTCCTCTCCTGTGGAAACAACTACATGTTTTAGTCTGTGAGGCAGTCTACTTTAAGGCTAGGCTTAAAACATTCCTTTCTGACACTTATAGCTACAGTGAGTGATATTATCCTGAGCTTTCCCTATGGTTATACTGCTATAGGCTTATACTGCTCGAGGACTTAGTGACCACTTTTTATCGTTGAGTTCTATTTAAACTAAATTCTTCAATACTGCAGTATTTGTTAGTTAACCCATAACTTCATGTACTCTCTACCTTTTCTCGTCCAAGTAGCTTCATCTGGCAGGGTGCGGATTGGCAAGAAATCAACTTTTGATCAAAACATCGGCTGGGCTGCTGCAACCAACAATTTCAATGAAAGATGATATAGGCAGGCCTGTTTTTCAGTCCTTTGTCCTATTTCTCTCCAAGACATAGCCATGTGCTCTGCTTATACAGCAACTATGTCACCTTTATCCCTTTTAAGATGAAAACTGGCCCAGAGTTAATCAGAGATAGAGCCACCTCGTAATTAGTTTTGTGCTAACTTTTCTGACATTATATTTTTATGGATTAGTGAGGCCTCAGTTGCTCTTGACAGAATGATGTTCACACCAACTCTGGTTTGCCTGTAATTTTCTTCATATTAACAAGGAGATTTTCCTCGTTGCTGAATACATGCTTAATGTGTGCGATTCCTGTAGGTTCAACCTCACAATGCAATGAAATATTTACTGTCACCACATGAACATTCAGAAGGAGTGAATAATGCACAGTGAATGACTCAATGCAATCAGCTGGGTTTCCTTTGATTTGAGAACTTTTAACCAACCTGACTGTATGACTTGATTGAATTATATCTTAAGTGCCTTAAGAAGGTGTGTTGTGAATTGGCACTATTTAGATGAACCAAACAGAAATTCAATTGACATCTTCAGCTTGACCAGCCATGAGCACTGTGCTAGTTGAATTTACAGCCCCAGGGTATGCCATCGCTTACAGGCTGCCTGTACTGAGCTTTTATATCTTGACAGAAGATGATAGCAAGCTTGTAATATGCCACAGCGAGGAGTTTATGCATGACTTGATAAATTAATATACACAATAAAGATACATCCTTCCTGAGAACATTAAGCATATTGCACCTTTTCTGCAAACCTAAATTCCAGAAGATTAATGCTTTATGTCAAGAACAATGGTAAGATTCCAACTGGCATTATTTTTAACAAAAAAAAAAAAGAAAAACCAACTATAACCTGATTTTCATCATAACCTCTATGTGTAGTCAACTGTGAAACAGATGCATTGGGACCATCTGCAAAGTGCAACGAGCAAAACAAAAACAGCAGCATCTGCTCTCTTTCGTGTGAGATAAAGTGGTATTTACAAGAATAATTTTACAGCGTGTAGCACTCTTTAACATCACCTCTCAAATTATACCTGATAAACAATTGAAAAAAAAATGCTATATCAATAATATGTAAAGGAATAAGGGCAGAACAGGGAGATTTCATTTTATCTGTTTTTATAAGTTACCAATGAAGCTAGTGACAAAATGCAGTGGGTCAGGTTATCTCCTTTGTCGCTTAATAGCCCTATTTCATATACATGCACTACCAGTTTGCCATTCCTTTCTATTTTATACTTAAAAAAAAACATTTGCTCCCATGTGTCTAAACCTTGGAATATATGTTTCATTTCAATAAAGGAAACTTTGTGTTACACTAGATATCAGTGTATGTTTTGCTTCTAGTCCTTTTTTGGGTTCAGTTTATTCCTATTAGAAATATGCCTGGTCACATCAAATGATGTATTCACCTAATACATTCCTCACAGCAGTCTATAAACAGAAAGTAAATACAGCAGATACAAAGAAAAATTACTTGACATTTTAAGCATTTAAAGTTGGCAAAAAAACATACTGCAGCCGGGAAAATTGATGAATGGTTAGCACAGAACCCTTAAACAGAACCATTTTGTTGCTAAAATAAGTTTGGAATGAAACCAGGGCTGCAAAATAATTCCATATCAACATAAATCAGGATATGATTTAAATCGATAAAGGTGATATGACTTTACAGTCTATGATTGCAGTGTTTGCAACGGAGTGGCTATGTTCACCATAGGCTGTGACAAAGGTTTGTTTCACGCTAGGAAGCATTACTCATGTTGTCAACATTCATTGTACCTAGAAAAAAAAAGTAGAACTCTTTCTTTTTACAAAAGAGTTTCATTAAGAAACAGAACATAAGTCAAGACTAGAACAGGGGAGTGCTATGGGATGAGTTAGATAAAGGGAGAGAAATGTTTATAGGATGATTTACAAAATAACAGTTGGAAAGCACTGCCTACAGTTTCAATAAGAGTTTATCAAAAGTTAGATGTTTCAGAATGGACAGAGGACGTTTTTTTTTGCTACTTTATCATAGGATGTATGAAGTGTGCTTTTCCTCTCTGCCCACTGATCCTCATATCATTGTAGGAATATGCGTTTTTTTTTTTCAAAGTGGTTCGGCAAGTGAGGTAGTGTAAAAAGTGCTTTCAGGGGTCAGTTTAACTAGAAAAGTGCTAGATAAGTTAGGCCATTTACAATTTACTTGAGTTATATGTAAACAGGTGATTTTACGATGCAATCCTCATACACTTGCAAAGAGAGATACAGCACTTACTTTCACAGGTGAATAAGGTGAGGTGACTTTATTTGAATGTATTCCTTTTAGCTTATATAACTATATGATAACAGGAATCTGATGAATTATATTTTTTGAAACTGGCTCTTCAACACACTTTGATCATGTTTGCTACAAATATAGAATCAGCAGCCAATTGAAGGTTCTTTAGGTCACCAACAGTGGTTAAGTTAAAAATGTTATAACTCATTGAAGACTTGGAGGGAGCTTAACAAATTTAAGGAGTTTGTAATATAAAATGTGCCAACAATGTATTTAGCACAAATCAGTGAACAGTCTACATAGGTTTGTGTGACTTTATAGTAAACATCCATTTACCTCCTTTATGACTATACACCCCATCTTAAATACATGGCAACTGGTAGTAACTACACAAATCCAATGCCTATCATCTAGTGTGTGAAAGCAACTCCATAATATATTTTTTTATATATTACTGATGCATTTTTTTCTCATTATTTGATTCACTCTAATCTATTTTAATCATTTCTGATACTATTTCATTCACTTATAAATTTTAGTTATTTTTCACTGTTTTCAATATCTATTAAAGGAATAGTACACCCAAAACATGATTAGCCTTCATTTTCTACTCACCCCCATGCTGAACAACACCCTGGAGTACTTTTTTGATATCTCAAATGCATCTGGAGATCTGGGAGGCTTCTTGCTGTCTGCTGACATTCAAATAATGGAGGTCTATGGTGCCCGAGGCAGAAAGGTCCATAAAAGTCCACAAAAAACGTGTCAATATTCCTCCATAGTGCTCGTCCAATGTATTCCAACTGTCCTAAGTGGGTAGCATCTGGTTTGGTCTGCCGGCTTCCGTAGCGTCGTGAACACGCAGGAGCGCGCTTTCAGGAAATCCTATACACTACTGTTTATGCTCTAAAAACATACTAAATGACTTCGTTTCGAGTAAATTCTGGATACTACCCACTCAGGACACTTGGAATACATTGGACGAGCAGTATGGAGGACTATTGACACGTTTTTTGTGGACTTTTATGGACCTTTCTGCCTCAGGCACCATAGACCTCCATTATTTGAATGTCAGCAGACAGCAAGAAGCCTCCCAGATCTCCAGATGCATTTGAGATATCAAAAAAGTACTCCAGAGTGTTGTTTAGCATGGGGGTGAGTAGAAAATGAAGGCTAATCAAGTTTTGGGTGTACTATTCCTTTAATGTTAATCATGTCTTTAGTCATTTTTTTCTACTTAATTTGTTTTTTGTTTTGTTTTAGAATCTCTTTCTTTTAAAAAAAAATAATCAAGAATACTTTAATGTAACCTTTGATAATAAACAGAGCTAAGTTGTTGAACTATGGTGTGACTTTGCTCCTCTTTCAATTTAAGCAACATTTATCTTGAACCAGGCTTTGCATAGAATAGCATAGAATAGAATAGAATAAAAAATCCCTTTATTGTCCCACAATGGGGAAATTCTGGTGTTTACAGCAGCAGAAAGATTATAGATAAAATGGTCACACAAATCTGCACCTAAGAAAAATGTATAAGAATAACATGCTAGTGAAGAGTTAAAAGTAAAAAAAAAAAAAAAATACTGTACTGTAAAGTGTTTTAACAATATACAACTGTGCACCTGGAGAATAAATAACCAATATTCAACTATGGACATTTTTACAGTAATGGATATCTCAACTGGATGCTGATTATTGGTCAATAAGAGGGGCTTTTATGGGTCAAAATATTGACCCAGTAATTCAAAAACATAGTACAGTTGTAATGTTTACTTGTATTATGGTTAAAAAATAAAAATTGTGCAAATATATGAACATTTTATTGAGATAATAAAATAATCTCTGATAAAAAATAATTCCACTTAAAGATTTATCCCCCATTTCTCCTTTTTGCCCCACCAATTTAATAAATAATGGGATAAAATGTATCATTGCACCATTTGTTACATCCTTGTTCATTTGCATGGTAAGAAAAAAAAAATAGAATAGACATTTAAAAGCACTGTCTCTTATCTCTGTGATTGCACCCACATAGCCTAAATACTTAAAATGGTTCATCACGCTTGAGGATAATTGCAATTGTTAGCGTGTGTGTGCGAGTTTGTGTTTGAGGACCAGAATGACGTTGTGTCAAAGCTCATTTCCTAGATATGTCATGCGTGACTGCTGCTCTGTTTTAGGCTAGTTTCTTTTTTTTCCACTCCTCTCACTGGGGGCCACTTCAGTTCAGTACATTTCATCGTGGTACCTCCCATATCACTCTAATTCTCTTATTTGCTTCACCTTTAACCCATTTATGACACACAGACTTACACAGTGTTTTGCTGTAACCATATTTCCTGTCTCATTTCATCACAGCTGTGACACAGCGATGGCCAGTATCACATCTTTTGGGATACCAAGCAAGCCAACATACACTTGCAACCATACACCAACACGTATATCATAAATATTCAACTATTCCTCATGCATATCTGCTGCTGTTTACCGTTTTTAGCTTCCACCCATTTTTATGTGACCCTGCTATAACATCAGACAAGGTAGCCTTGACCCTACAACAAGTAACAACTAAATATCAGAAGAAAAGCCCTTCAAAGATTATGCCACTAAGTTTTTAAAAATTGGACTACAAGGGGATAAAAAAAAACAAAAGCCATTCAAGCAGTATTTATCTCGAAAGACTGACCCGGCTTGTTTTTATGATCTAAAAACATGATATGTACGAAAAATTTCTCGAGTAGTCAAAACTCAAAAATACTGATGGTAAGCAAAGCAATTGGCAGTAACCGCCAGAGCATATAGGAACTATTTATAAACTTTGCAGTAACAATGCCTGGTTCTGTTTTGCTCATCAAATTCCAACCAAATCAGCATTAAGGCAAGTAAAAGGCATTTTAAGACACATATGATACTTCATTTAATAAGGTAAGTACAACTTTCAACTTGCATCACATTCATTGGTCCATTACTGTTTTGGGTCTAAGATAGCTTATTACATCTACATTACATTTATACCTGCCAGGCCTCAACGTATGACATATTGTGCTTATCATTGCCTATTTAGTTCACTGCAATGGATTTATACAGGTCTAATTGGCATTTTAAATGTTGCAACATTTTATAGGTTTGCCAAAACTTCACATGAATTTTGGATGGAAACAAGGTTAATGAAATGTACTTTTTCCATAGCATGCTATTCTGTGAAAAGATAAATAAACTGACGTCTGAATATGGACCTGTTCCTTATGGACTCACTGTGTGATGAGGTTAAGAACAGGGTAACAAATGCATTAGGGGAAAAAAAAAAGTATTGGGAAAAAAAACTAAGTATTGGGATCAAATTCTGAACAGTACACATACCACCCAAAAGGAACTGAGATTTATTCTGTCTATTGCTCGCCCTGGAGATTTTACTTCAGCTCATGCCTGCAGCTTTCTCTGCGTAGGTGCATTGGTGTTTACATCACTGTAAGGTGATTAGCAGGTTTTAGCATTTATTTTACTTATATCTCCATTCTTCATTTTCCCCTTCTCATCCCTTCTCTATAACAGAAAAGTAGAATGATAATGCAGCTCCAAGGGGGCTTCTCAAAGGATTAGTAAAGATTTTCATTAGCTGGTTCATTTTAACTAGACAGACATGCAGAAGCATTGTATTTGTATTGTGTTTGACTTTGTATTTTGGCAAAGTCTCTGTGGAAATGTAGGCACACAACATATTTTAAATGTGAGCTAAAACATATAATTTGAAACGTTTAGATATAAATGTACAGAGCAAGGGAGAAACCTTACATTTTGAAGCAGTTACTGATAACTAACAATCCTAGATTGAACTGAATTTATAATTTGCAAGAAACAAGTTCAAGATTTGTAACTTCTTAGATTTTTTTTCACATTTGACACCATTCTGCAAAAAGTAGCTGTCAGATGATGGATACACTGTTTATAAAATAGAGACTTGCTGACTTTGACACTCAAACCATGCTGAAATATCACTAAAGACAACAAACAGTTCAAAGGATATATGTGACGACGTACCATGAGAAAAGTGGTAAAAACCATCAAATTCTGGGAAAAGTGATTTTTGTTTTACTACAAAAAAAAAAAAAAAAAAAGTGAAAAGCAGTGATAAGTAACATTTTTACTCTGGTTGAACAATTTTGCCAAAAAACAAATTTTTTTTTTTCTTTTTCCAAGTCAACATTACTATTTTATTTTGATTTTCCCCTACAATAACCACAAGCATGAATATGTTTTAATCTAGGGATTTATTGTTTGAATGATCTGGAATTCTAATTTGTGTAAAGTCTATTGACACATTTTAAAATTTCTGTTGTGTGGAAAAGGTTTTACATCTACTTGCGTGCATAGGTCTGCTCGCTAGCTGCAACATTGTCCTCCTGTCTGTGTGGTGGCAAACCCACGTTAAGCTTATTCCTGCCACCAAATGGTGACGAAAAAAAGTTGGTCTCTTACTGGAATTCTAATTTGTGTAAAGTCTATTGACACATTTTAAAATTTCTGTTGTGTGGAAAAGGTTTTACATCTACTTGCGTGCATAGGTCTGCTCGCTAGCTGCAACATTCTCCTCCCTTCTGTGTGGTGGCAAACCCACGTTAAGCTTATTCCTGCCACCAAATGGTGACGAAAAAAAGTTGGTCTCTTACTTTTGTCAGATTTAATGTGACCAAAATGCAATTTGTAAATTGCATTTAGTTAAATTGTGATTATATTGCTAATGTAATTAATTGCATAGCCCAAATTTTGACCTTAATAAATCCTCTTATGGATCCCTGTGATTCAAATCCAGCTCTGTTTAAGAAAATTGAGACATCTCTCATCTCCCCCTACTAGCTCTTGTCAGAAAACCACACTTTCTTGCAGTACACCCAACAAACAGCTTTGTAGTAGCCCAATTACAAAATCAACTGTCTTTAGTAAACATATGTCTTGCTGCGCTACCCCTGGTGATTATATTGTAGAAAACTTTTTGAGCAAATTTTTTAGGTTTATGTCATGTTGGAGCAGGAAAAAGGGAAAGGAAAATGAAAGGAGGAAAATGGGAATCGGATCTGGACAGGACTCCTGAGGACAGGACTCCTGAAAAGGGTGAATTGGGAAAAGCATTTCGTTTTCAAACAAAAATATGGGTAAAAACTAATGCAGACCTGGCATTGTTGTTATTGCACTTATAAGAAAAACATTGCTTAAAACATCCAACTACATTTTCATATTCTTGTCGTAAATGTTGCACTTCTTCCCATTGTGGGCTTTAGCAATGTGACACAGATTCAACAAGTGCTCTTAAGAAAGGTAATGATCGTAAATGATCCTTGTACATCTGATGCAGTCCACCTCTGCATAAAAGAGTGTGCATTCCCAAGAAATGTAAATATGCATAATTACCGCCCCAATAATGCCATATAAGGCTACATGTAAGTGGAAGGGCTACGACTCACCACGCTCATCAAAAGTTGTTTATTCACAGAAATGGCATTGAAGACGAAGAAGAAAAACTCTACTGATACTGATATCGAGGTTCTGCTGATTGAGAGCTGGGCAGTAGGATTAAAGGACCAATAATTTACAGACATTAAAATAAAATTAAAATAAAAATATAAACGGAAAAAAAAATTAAATTCAAAAACAGTCAGAGAACTACTGATGCAGGCAAGAGGTGCAACTTAAGATGAAAATGCTTAATATGAGTTTGCATTCAAACAACAGGACAACATTCTGCAAAATCTCCTTTTACACTCGCACGTCTAAACGAAGATTACATATGTACATCTCCAGACCATGTCTGACATCCACTAACCATACTCTTCATCATTCTCATGCAATGCATAAACATAAACATTTTAACAGTAAAATTCAAATTTTATTGATTCAGACAGACCCATTCTAGGGCTGAATGATTTTGCCAATAGTTTCAAAATAAAACAACTGTAGTCATTTAGTGAAAAAAATAGGTTTGGATAATAGCTGACTGATTGTGCATGACTTCTATGTCAAGTCTTGAGCATCTCTCAGGTATTTGTTTGTACCTGAGAGATTAGAAATAGGAGAAAAATGGTTAATGAGATATTTTGTTCTTAATTACTCGCACAAACAATTTAAGCTGGATCACCTTATGAAAGCAATTAAAAAACACTATTCAAGATGGAGACTTATATAAAAGTAACTTTTTTCCCAGCCAAAAACTGTGACATATGCTAGTTTAAATTAGGTCATATAAAACACTACCCACCTCTTCAGACATTCTGTCAAGACCTGATTCTTCCACCTCCTTAAGAGTGAGCTAAGAGGTGCTGTGCAGCACACAGAGAGCTGTCATTTACAACAGCATAACTTTCATACAGTCCTGAAGGGGCGCATGAGTCAAAAATTCATAAAAAGTGCTGCTTTAAATGGCTGAGAATTTAAAACAGCATTTTTTTTTTTTAGGCCTGATTTTGGGAGAAATAATTTACCCTGTCACATCTGCATATTGGGAGGGGACAAACCAGATGCTGGCTAATATAGCAACTTTTTTCGGCTCAAAGCAGGCTTTTGAAATGTGTGTCAGCCAAAAAGCTCTGTGCCTTAAGGCGAGCACATGACTACTTACTTAATCACTTTGAAATTGGGCACTCAGCTTATCAGAAATTTTTCCAGAATAAAATACATACCAGGAGTTCTACCCGCATTGTTGCTCCGCCCAGGCAGACGACTTCACAGTTTACAGCTTCGAGCCTATTTGTAGATTAGTGCTGCAACTAATTATTATTCTGCGAATCGCTTAATCTGTCAATTATGTTTTCGATTAATAGTCAGATAGGTTACTTAAGGGTCCTTAAAAGAAGATGTGTTATGAAATTAAACCAGGTGAAACTAAAACATTTTCATTTGAGGAGTTCTGGATAGACTAAAAAGTTTTTTTATATCTTAAAAGCAAAATGTTTTTTTTTTTTTTTTTGGTATAATTACTGCTCTAAATTGGTTGCTATGTCACCTAAAGGTATTTCAATCTGAAAAACTCACAGAGAGAAAAGATAATTAGAAGAATTTATTGAATAAAGTATAGTCTTTGGTGCTCAGACCTCGGCAGGAACATTCATGCTGAATTATGCTTTAACATGCATGAGTAGATGAATGTGAATAGGGATGTTCCCCCCGGCCTGAAACTGGTGGTGGTTTAGTTTGAGCTGGTTAACGAGGTGATCTGCTGTGCAGAATTGTGGGACTAGAAGACTGAGGGAGCTGACGTCGGGGCTTCACTCAGACTCGGGATATAGAGGTCCTGCTCGGTGATGCAGGTACCGTGAACTGTCCATGATGAGCAAGCATGAAGCGACAGTGGAGAGGAAAAACTCCCCTTTGGGAAGAAACCTCTGGCAGAACCGGGCTCAACATGGTGGTCTTCTGCCGGACCAATGCGATGAGACGAGGGACGGTGACAACTGGGATTAATACTCTCTGATGAGGTTGAGGTGAAGTCGTGTCATGGAGGACGATTCAGCTGCGATGGCGGAGAAGGGGATGGAGGTGGGTGAATGTCGTCTGAATCAAAATCCGACATGGCGATTGCAGGATAGCGGGCTGGGATGAGGATTTTGAAAGAGTTTATAAAGTGGAAGCAGGACGCTGATTGGGCTTCGTGGTGGAGTAGTACGAAGCTGATTGGCTCGCTTCAGAGACGGATCAGCTTCTGATTGATGGAGGTAAGTCAGAGTTTCTTCAATTGAACTTCCGCTAGAGCTTCATGTTTTAGAGTCTCTGTACTCCAGCTAATGATTAATCAATTACTAAATTAGTTGACAGGTATTTAAACAATCTGTTAATCACTATAAATTGAATCAGTCCTATTGTAGATAAGCATAAGCCAGTTAAAAAACGACATTGCTTTGACACACACAAAAAAATCTGTACATACAAGAGACTGTAAGCATAAGGAAAAGTGGAGGAAATAAATCATCATATCACTGATGTATGCCTGGGTCCAAAGGACTCAAACTGGAGAATCTCTCAGGTTTCACTTGAGTTATTTTGGCTCTGCCATCTTTTAGTGAGAAGCACCAGAGTATCCATTTCTAAATACGCTTTTTTCATATAGGTTAGCAGTCGAGCTGGGTTTTACAGCATCAAGTGGGAGGCAGGGCAACACAGGAAAAAACAACAATGCACACACCCACTCATACTAAGACGGACTTAAAGACACCAATTTTGTTTTTGGACTGTAGAAGGAAGCAGAGGTAACGGTAAGAATCCTTGCATAGAAAACTCCGTAGAGATTATGCAAACAAAACATGCAACTATAAACAGACAGACAGACCCCATGACAGAATTTGAAGCCTGTATCTACTTATCGACAGGAAACAGTGCTACCAAGTGCACCATCTTGTAGCCCCAGCACAAGAGCATTGCCACAAGGTCCACCTGAACAAATGGTCAAGCTTTGTTTTACAACTTCAAAACATTTCAACTTATCAGGTGTAAGAGTCAGCTAGGGATTGTCAGTGCCATTTCTGCCAATATATGAATAGATGCAAATAACTTGGGTGTCCTGATTAAAGGCAACCTAATGTCAAGAAAAACAAACCACAGTCTTATGAAATATTGGCAAGTAGGTCACCTGAGTGGCCTGTGTTATACAATTATAAATATGTAATTATAATGTTAAATAGGGTTGACGAGATTTCTTACCCTTATATATTTAAGAATGATGAGGCTACTGTGCTCACTGGCATTGTCAATGCATGAGAAGCTGTCTTTTATCCTTCCACTTTCAAACTTTCCTGTCTTTTATACACTTGTGGTTTCGTTTTTATCCTGACATACATGATTGCCCGTTAGATCATACAGAAACTTCACCAGTTATGTCTGAAGAATTTCATTACCCTTCAGCGTACTTTAGATTTAGAATAAAGATTCTGGCATCACAAGGATGTCTGAATGGAATTACAATGCACCTCAGTTCAGCAGTGAGAGTCATGCCAAAGAGTTGGAATACCTATTGAAATCAAAGATTTGGTTTTTCTCTCCCTGGTGACTATCAAGACAATAGAAATACTTCAGTTTATGGAGAACTGAGTGTATATCTAGAAACCATGATTTAAAAAATAAATAAATAAAGAATCTCAAAGAGATTTGAAGTCTCTGGAGTATTAAAATGTGCATAACACAAAAATGTTATAAAAAATAAATTCCTGCTGCCAAAAGGCGGAACATACAGCCCAGGGTTAGTGATAAAATCTAATTTATCAAAACTAATCTAACTGAATTTACTTCTCAGGTGGACCAAAGATTAATTTTCAAAATCATAAAATACCCTTGAAGTAACACACTGAATGAAAATGTTAAAGCTATGAAAGCAGGGGAAAAAATGCAGCACCAAGCATACAAACCTGCACTCACAAGAAAGCTTTGTAAGTGTAGTTCAAGAGATTGAGAATGCCTAGTATGAGGAAAAAATGGCAGGGGTTACAGATTACAGCTATTCAGTTCAGTTTATTTATACAGGGCAAATTCAAAACACTTATCTCAAAGCACTTTATACAAAATATTCAGGTCATACAGTCAGATGGGTTAAAAGTTATGCAAAAGAGTCTTTAGTGTCCACCAATATAAATTATTGACTGTGAAGCAGACTGATAAACAGGGTGGATAAGAGCTCTGAGAAACAGGCACTAATAAGGATAATAAATCAAGAAATTGACCTAAAACTTGTTTGTAATTTTTTATGATAAGAAGAGACCAGATAAAAGTTCTGTAAAAGGCTAGCTAATTCTGGTTTAAAAAAAAAAACATAAAAACATCTGCTCTATGTCAAACTTATCAGCTAGTTGTTTTTATTTTCAAAGGACAATGCCCGCTGTACCCATGCAGAGCAAAGTGAGAGAAAAGCAAATAGCTTTAAGATAGGCACTGAAATTACCAGTAATTGGGGACCATTTAAAAGCATAATAATTTGGTTTCCACAGCAGGAGATTAGGAACTGGGGAATCTTTTTGATTAGAACTGAAGATATGTTTGCCATAAAACTACTGAGCCAAACCCTACCAAGATTCACACAGAGTGCATGTATGCGTGTGTATGCATCTACTTGTGTTACATCTCTCTGGCAGAATGTAAAAATTAATAAATCTGGATGAGGCATGATTATTAAAACCCATTGTCGATTCAGAGGGGACCAAATGAAAATCTCTTATCACACTAATTACTTCGTCAAACAGCAGGAACAAGCAAACACGCTTGTAAAATTTTAAAGCATCAACACTAAGCAACAACTTACAAAAAAATTCAAATGGAGCATGAAAATATGTATTAAAATCCAGCTGGAAACATGCCACGGCATCTGTAACAAAGATGTGCATGCAGTGGCAAATTGTCACCGTTCCACTGAGTAGCAATAGTGGAAGTAAGCTTAGGGGTCTGTTCCACTTAGGATTGGGGGAATAATGTGGTGTAGCATATAATGGATTTGCAATACGGGAAACAGAGACAGATGGTGAAGAGAGATATGTGTTTGTGAGTGCAAAGTATTTGCCACATGCACGACCCATACACACCTCTCAACACACACACAATGCTTAGTGTGTGGAAAAGAAATCCTTTAGGCGCATTATGTATACTGCCTCTCATTCACCCAAGCCAAGGGTCTCAGTTCATTTGCTTTTTAACTGTTATAAATAGTCTTACTCAAATTCATGTTCCTACCTTCTGAAACAGGCCCAAAGCAATCTCAGCACCCAGTAAGTCCAGATTCTAAACTCACAACCAATCTTAGTATGTTGTTATCATGTGAGAGCTATTTAATTCATAAAGTAAGGGGATTTTAATTGCTAAGTTTTTTCTTGTAAAATCCCACATGTATAAAGGATTATGTCCGACCCCAGTTCCCAAAGCTGAGCAACTGTACAATCTTTGGTTGTATGGGAATAATTTTTTTTTATCAAATATAGAAAGAATTAAATAGCTGTAATCAGATTCCTTATAATGTTATTCTTCTAATTTAAAACATGAGGTTTAAACTGTGTATTATATTATTATCTGGATTGAACCATGCACCATCATGCAACAAGATCAATTCTAATAGTTTTGTAGACATATCTCTATTCATTATTTGTATGTTGAGCCAAGTACACATCACATAATATATGTGAGACAAATTTAGAAGAGGACTTCCATAACACTTTAAAACAAAGCTTTGTTATAGAGGTGACGTTTTAGGCTCTGTTACCGTGTGTGTTTTGTGAGGGTAGAAACTCATAAGGACAAAAAGAGCAACCAGGCTTTGTTACATTCTGTCTTTCTTTTATCTCTTTCTCTCTCACTTTTTGCACCCTGAATGGATCACAACAGGTCTTGCCAAAAAATAAATAAATCTGTTAATTACCTTTTTAAGTTTCCAAGCATTCTCCACTATCGTTTGCAAAAATTGAAAATTTAAAACGGAGAACTTCATCTGTCAGTACCAGAATCCACAAAATAGTGTTATCACCAGTACCTGGAATCAAAAATGCATGGTGCAAAGTTTTTTTTTTTTGTTTCTTTTCTAAACAGCTGGTCAAAGGTTAGGGCCAGTCAAGCTTTGTTAGCCTGACGTAGTCCGACTCAATTCTAGTCAGAATATGAGTCTGATACTGCTCCATAGAGCTGTGATTATGGGGCGTGTTTCGAACGAACCAGGAAAAAAAATGCCTCTGCACTCAATTGGATAGATCTACAACCAATAAGAGCAACGGAGTGCGTGACGTATGTTAAGCGAGTCATAATTGTTGTCCACAAAAATCAAAGCATGCAGTTTCACGCCTAGAATAAGAAGATGAGACTTGATCGCGTTTCTCTGTTCCTCTTTTAAAATTAATTTGCTGTCGATATCTTCTAGAACAGACCTAATAGCAGAATCTACTCACCCAAACTCTCCAGCAGCAGCCATTATTGTTGTCACCCAAGCGCGCTTTGGTCACGTGGTTGATTACGTTACTCTTGATCATCTGTCCATCGTCGTATAAAGACCGCCCTGACAATTTGATTGGATCGCCTGACAGTGGGCGATAATACTCGCGCTACTATGGAGCAGAGCCAGACCGAACTTCCCCGAACTCAAACCTTGTGGGCGGGACTAAGTTCGGACTGGCACCCAGGCTAAAGCTTTGTAACACTGAAGTGTGCTATTCAGAAATCAGAACTGTGCCATATTACAATCTACGTGTATTGGTAAAAGGCTATATCCATTTACCTTTACCTAAGTTCACAAAGAAATATAAGCCTTTGTGATAAGATTCTACTCCTTTGTTTGACTGTGGTAAACACAGAAATACCACTAAGGATTAAGTAAGAAAACTGACACACCTTAAAAATTAACTAAAGTGTGTATTTACAAAAAAAGAAAAGGAGTAGTCAGTGACACATCAAAACTAAGTTAATCCTCAGGACAATCGGTTTCTACTACCTTTACAACACAAATGGTTGCATTGTGTGTGTTAATATGGACTTACAGTATTTCAGTGAGTTAAATTTCACACCAGACCTTTCCATTACATGTCTAACCATTACATTTTTATCTCTAAACTTAATTCATTTAACATCTTAATGCAAAACTGGACCTCTGACCAAAACCAAAAAATATTTCAAATATGAAAAAAAGAAATGCTCTGCTTTACCATCAAATGGCCTCCCTTTGCTAGTAAAATACAAATAAATGGTTCTCATTCACCAACAACAACAAGACATCACACATACACACACCAACACAATCACTGGCTGAGCTATTACAATCCTGAATATAACTTATTCACAATATATTGAGCATTGAACGCAGTTTTATATATGTGGTGCATCTACTGCAGTAAATAAGCCCTTTGAATCCACATTTGCATCAATGGATTGTAGTTGCATAATTTTACAGAATTAAATGCATTTAGAAATGGTGCTCATGCAAGAGAGTCTCTAATAGCTTTCAAAGACCAAATTAAGTTGTGACGAGGGGGGGGGACCCTCCAGCTGATGATTAGACAAGGGACAAGAAACTGACTTCTGGCAATAATATGAACAGAAAATGCACTAACACTTTTGTTCACACACAAATACAGCCACACACAGTCAATTAACATGAGCATGTGTCTTTGGGGAATTATATTTCAATTAGCTTTTCCTCTCCTTTGAGACCATTAAGCTAAAACATGTGAATACTTGTATATTTATGAATGCAATAAATCCCACTTTCCAATTACTGTAATGCTATAAGTAGGTTTTTGTTACTATATAAATGCAACTTAAGCAGTTAAGCACTAAATCAATAGTTGGGATGATATCAAGAGCATTTAAGATTTCAATAAAGGGTTTATTCAGCTGTAGTATATGTAGATGTATTGAAACTGGTTTCAAGACAAGGTGTAGCAGTGAAACGATAAAGAGGAATATTTCTTAGAAATATTTGCAAATATTTTCTGATGGCAATTCCACGAAATATGCCATTCAAAATGCTACAAACCAGGCATCGATCGCACATCTATGACCACCAACACCTGCTGGAGCTACGGTCACAAAATGTTTTAAATACAACCACTCGTGGCCGTTTAAAAACCTGCTGAGTGCTGCTGACGGATGTAAACAAAGCAACAGTGGGCTCACTTACCAGCATAAAGGAAAAGATGTACGAGACGGAGGAAGCGAGGCCGCAGAGGGGGGCTCCCTAATTTTTACCAACATGTGGACTTACAACTTGGGATGAAAACACTTTAGACCTGGTTTACTCTAACATCAAATATAAATTCAGATCAGCACCCCGCCCCACCTCAGGTCATCAGATCACCCCTCCATCATGATAATCCCTGCATACAAGCCCCAGCTAATCAGGGCTAAAACGACAGTTAAAGAGGTCCGAGTGTGGTCTGAGGGGGCCATGGAGAAACTCCAGGACTGTTTTGAATGCTTTGACTGGAATATCTTCAAGGCTGCAGCAACCTATGACAACATATTAAATATAGATGAGTATGCCACGACTGTTTCAGCCTACATCAACAAATGAATTGAGGATGTCAGCATCAAAAAGAACATTACCACCAGAGCAAACCAACGACCATGGAGGAATGGGGAGGTACCAAAATCACTAAAAGTAGCTTTCAAGTCTGGTGAGAAAGAGAACAACGCATACCAACTTAAACCGTGCCATGAGATCAGTGAAGCAGAACTACAGCCAGAAAATCCCAGATCTTTTCCACAACGCCAGCAACACCAGGAGGATGTGGCAAGGCATATGGGCCATCACAGACTACAACACACCCTCCTCCCCAGTAGACACAATTTCTTTCGAAGGTTTGAAGCACTAAACAACATTCCAGCAGTAGAAGCTGTTCCACACCCGGGGAGGAGGCACTCAACCTTGACACAGCTGAAGAGAGGAAAACTCTGGGGAGAGTCAACCGGAGAAAGGCACCAGGCCCCAATAACATACCTGGGCGGATGTACAAGTAGTGTGCAGATCAGCTGTCTGGTGTCACACACAGACATTTTTAAAACCTCGCTGGAGGTTTTTTCGCTCTACCTCCATCATTCCGGTCACAAAGAAACCTCAGGTCACCTCACTCAATGACTACCGGTCTGTCGCATTGACTCCCATCATGATGAAGTGCTTCGAAAGGCTGGTTAAAGAACACATAGTCTTAAGTCTCCCCCCAACATTTCACCCTTTCCAGTTCGCCTATAATGCAACTGCTCCACTGAAGATGCCATCTCCTCTGATCTTCGCCTGGCACACCTGGAGAGGGAGAAAACCCATGTGCGGATGCTGTCCCTGGAATTCAATTCAGCTTTTAACATCATCATCCTACAGCATCTGATAGGAAAACTGGAACAGCTAGGCTTCAATACACCCCTCTGCAATTGGCTGTTAGACATCCGCACAGACAGACCTCAGTCAGTCCTGGTCAGACAGAACACCTTGGATGTCATCACCCTAAGCACATACTCCTGAGCCTACTACTGTTCACCATGGTGACACACGACTGTGTCCCCAGGTTCACCACCACTGACATCATGAAGTTCGCAGATGACGCCACAGTGGTGGGCCTCATCAGAGACGACAATGATCAGCACTACAGAGAGGAGTTGGAGCAGCTGGTGGGCTGGTGCAGAGACAACAACCTGATCCTGAACGTGAAGAAGACGAAGGAGATGATCGTTCACTTCAGGAAGAATCAGCCAAACTACGCTCCACTGCTCCTTAACAGCTCAGCTGTAGAGGTGGTAACTAGCACCAAATTCCTGGGGGTGTACATCATACACAACCTCACCTGGACTGTAAACACCACCTAACTGGTCAAAACAGCACAAAATCGCATGTACTTCCTGAGGAGGATGAGGAGAGCCGGCCTGTTTTCACCCATCCTCATGAGCTTCTACAAAAGCCCAATAGAGAACATTCTGACCAGCTGTCTTACTATGTGCTGTGGAGGATACAAAGCCGCAGACTGGAAGGTGAGAAGAGCATTGAGAACTACAGAGAAGATCATCGGGGCTGCACTTCCCTCCATAAAAGACATTTCATCCTAGCGCTGCATGTCCCGAGCCCGTAACATTATAAATGACCCCTCACACCCCCACCATGGACTGTTCTCCTTGTTATCCTCTGGGAAGAAGCTTCGAAGCATTTGATGCAGGTCCAGCAGATTCCAAAACAGCTTCTTCCCCACTGCCAGTAGACTAAAGCAGTATGGAGAATAAAATGAAAGCGCTGAATGTTGGAAAACTGTAAATCATATCTCAGTCTTATTTTTACATCAGATCACCATGTTTACTTTCTATTACTGCTGCACTTTAGGAAATGGAATTGTATTGAGAATTGTACTGTACTGTACTAAATTACGTTTTGTATACACCCTGTGTGTAGATTTAAAATCTGAAAACTCATATTACATACATCTCCATGACAGAGAGATAAGATATAGATCCTAATTGTGTTTTGTCTGGTACCTTTTTCTTACAGCTAATGAAAACAGTAAATTCAGCTGTAAAGAAATTATGTCATTAAGGAGAAATGCAATTTTTAACATAGAAATGTTAAATGCACCAATGCCTCACAGTATATTCACTCAATATGCGCTCAGGCCTCCTTTTGCTTTAACTCTTGCATCAATACAGAATGGACCAACCATGATCAGCCATTGTTATGCTAAGTTGATAAGGATGCACAGGCTGTTTTAATACAGATCTCAAGCTCATCAGTATTGATTAGAATGGTGTATCTTATTTTCTCTGTCGCAATAATCCATGGATTCTGTACAGAGTTTAGGTCATCCCTTTCCCCATGCATTCTATGTGCAATACCATGGCCATTAAACCAGTTGCTGGTATATTTGACTGTAGAGGCAGGTATCAAGTTATGTTGTTAAATGAAAATAGCATAAATAAAAGCTTTCTAGCCAGGGTAAATAGTGAGGTTTCTAACATATCCATGTAGAGGGCTGCACTAACATGGTAAGCACAGCTGATCAACAAACAGCATATTGAATGACTTCTCAGCTAATAAATTATAGTTGTAATTTTATGTAGACTTCTAGCCTCTCCAGTCTTAGAGGAGGTCTTTTGACCTATGAGTACCAGCTTAGTCTTTATTTCCTTAAGCCCATGCAAGACCTTCTAATGTATTATATGGGTTAGGAGTGGTTCAACAAACGTGTGTGTGTCAGTTGCGCCTCACGTCCTTAATATGTGTCCAATATCCATTACTCTGTGGTGGCACTTGAAAATCTTACTCTAGTTAGAGTCAAGGCCCTCTAAATCCACACCAAACCACTGTTGCTTGTGCAGATTCTATTCAAAATGCTATTTCAATCTAAAATTTGATCAACATGGTTGTACAAAGCACTCTTTGAAATGCCAGCTTCTTTAATTAGAGATGCACAATCGAGTATTTACTGATACAATGCTGATACCTTGACAGAGCATATCTGATATCCAATATTGATCCTACTCATCTGTAGAATAAATGAACCAGTTATCTTGCCATGTGAGTGAAGGCTTTATTCTTAACATAAACATTGTTGAAAATAGGTAATAAATTAACACTGATATAAATGTACTTTATATTATTTATCTACAAAAAAAAAAAAAACAGCAAAAGAAAGAACTGACAGTTCCATGTAAAATGCACTGGATTGGATCTCGAATATCAATTTGCTGATATCTGATACAATTAATTAGTCAATATCGGAGTTGGTATCCAATCTAGGTATCTGATAGGTGCATCTCTATATTTTATAATGGTTTTATGACTTAAAACCTTTGCAGAGGGTGTATAAGGTTTAGTTCAGTCTTATGCAAGAGTATCAAACTCTTAACATTTCTGAGTAAAATTCGATTGGTCCAATGTGATTCTTAAATTTTCTATGAAAGTTAACTTTAAGTTTTTCATTACTATGAAATATAATGATCAGTATCAATAAGAACATATGAATAAAATTAATCACTATGAATGAAATGGATGTATAAAATGATTACAACTTTAAAAACATTAAATAACCAAACAACATTAAATATAAGGTGATATTTTAATTTTCTGAGATGCAGATGATATCTCATCTTATTTATGTGAAAATTAATAATAAAATTAAACGCAACAAATAATATGACAGAAAAAAAGATGTGCAGGTTACAACAGTGGCGGCCGGCCCATAGGGGGCGCTGGGGCACCGCCCTCCCTGATAAGAAGAGAGAAACGTAAAATATATTTTTAGAAATTAACTCATAAATGTCAGTTTTACTCTCTAGACTGTGTACCTATAAACAAAACAAATTATATAAACTACATTTTCTCTATCTACTGTCATTAATTTGTGGATTTCCACAGACAGACTCCTACCGTCTCTGTTCTGGGGGCTGTGATCAGACAGCCCCACATTTGCAGAGAATCTGTCAATCATGTACTATTGCTAGGTGAATTTAATGGCCAATCAGCGTCTCGGAACTTTATGGTATTGGGGCGCTGAAAATACTGCGCTTTAACAGGCTTCTGAACCCAAGCGCAGGTGCAGACAATTAGAGGGAAGATGGCGAATGTAACGAACGAGATGCAGCTTCCACCAAATTCGGTGAGATCCTTATTTATCTACCCGTTTGCCAGAAGAACATCCCTGTTGTAGGGTATGAACATTTCATGTCATGGTTATTGTGACTGTGACGAATCCACCTCCTCGCTTAAAACAACCTCTCTAACTTTGCGCGCCACACACACATTCCTGTTATACTGTGTTTGTGAGGACCAATACACTCGCGCTGAGACCAGTAGCTCCATGAACTTAAAACACACAAGCTGTTTCTGGTTACCTGCTGGCGTATTGAGGGTGCACACTTAATATTTCAGTGGGGTTAGCCGTGTGTGTGTGTGGGGGGGGGGGGGGGTTTGCTTGTGTACGTGTTTGTGCGACGGGGACTTGTCATCTTCAGTCTGGCTGCGTCTTTGCTGGGTTCAAACCCAGTTTGGTGTAATTTAATAAGTCAATGAAAAAAGAATTGTGTAAAAGAATTAAGTTGTAAAAATTATTTGTTTTTGTACATCAATTGTTTGTGGAGGCAATATATGGACAAAACTGATTAATGAGAAGAAATCAGAAATAAGAGAGCCTGAGGTGAGGGGCTTAAACTATTTAATGAGGGCTGTGAGAAGAAAAGCGTCAATTTTTGTTTTCTGTTTCTTTGTTACATTGCTGGTAACTGGAGGGAGGCTTAGGCCCAGATATCTTGTACATGTTTAGTTTCTTTTGCACCCTGTTTTGAGTTTTTGAGCTCAATAAATCACCAACACCGGTAACCCGACTGAGACTGGATTCTTGGAGGCCAAAGAACCCCGTCACAGTGACCCAAATCATCACTGTTACTGTTATTATATAGTAAATTAAATCATTACTGTTAAATTGTATGTATTGTCCAATTGTTTATTTGAATTCTTATTCCGGGTTAGTTGGAGACATACACTAGGCTATATCAGCCCCACCAAAAATATTTTTCACCAGCCGCCACTGGGTTACAAGCATTTTTTATCCAAATGAAAATAAAAGGAATTTTCTCAACTCATGCATAGAAATTGTGGAATTTTTAAACATAGTTTAGCAAGTAGTATTTATGCTAAATGTACATATTGGAAAATAAAAACAAAAAACATTGTGGATTAGCTGGAAGTTTTTTGTTAGTTCTAGTATTAAAGAGATTGAAGATTACATTTGAACAGATTTACCGAATGGCATAACACTATTTGTATTCACTTTGAGTGCTGGTTTATAATCTGTGTTAAAACTGATGAGATTAAAAAAATCGGGCCAGTTAGAGGAGTATCTAGAATTTAAGAGCTTTCAAATTTATTATGGTTTGTCACATTCTTGCTCTGCGCCTCTTTTATGTTTAAAGATATATTAAATACAGCAGTAAACTATTATATTGAAGGTTAAAATATGTCCGCCTGTAAGGTGTGGACAGAGAATTATATCTCTCCATCTTAGTAAAATAAATAAATAAAACAAAACAAAAGCTTTTCTTCCCCCTAACATTTTGCGCTATTGTTTATCTGTCAATGTATTTTTTTTTCTCTCTCTCTTTTAGAGTAGTTATATACAAAAACTGTTTCTGTGTACAGGATTGTCTATGTAAATAAATACAGAAACATTTTCTTTTCAATTAATTCATTTCTTTCGAGCAGAGACACAAAGTCCCCAAACAATAAGAGAGCTGGGGCTAAGGACCAGAGCAGGAAAAGTCATTTCTGCCCATATCTTTATTTCTGTTACAAAAAAAAAAAAAAAAAAGAAATGATTGAACATGTACGGCAAAGTCTCTAAAGTCCAGCCTAAGGGAGATGAATGAAAAGAAGCCTTGAGATGAAAAAGTGTAGAGTATAAAAAGAACGTTGTCTGGGCAAAAGGTTGTTAAGAAAAGGAACCTAGAAAATAAATTAGCTCCTCTTAATAGGACATCAGCCAACCTACTTTTGATAATGAAAAAAATCTAATCATATATTACAGAATTTATGTATCTGTGAAATGACATCTTTTTTTATATTTTTAGCTCAGTCTCGCATAATTCCAAAAATCTTTTTGGCAACCAATGTTAAAAGATTACATCCCTCAGTTTGCAGAGAGTTTTAATCGAAACCTTGATTGTGTTTGTGTCATTTTTAAAGAGTATTTGAGATTAGTGACACATGGCTTGTAAAAGACTGAAGTTTAAGATTAGCCCCTCTCTAATCCTTTTGGGATTCTATACTAATGTAGACATTACATATGCATGGATCTGTGCACACACTCACCCTCACCTCACACATATAGGACATAATCAAATGTTTTGGCATCCTTGTTTTACGGGTAATGTATAGGATTCTAGTCATGTAAACAGTGCTATACAAAACTATTAATCATTAAAAAAAAAAAAAAAAAAATCCCCATTGAGAGGCTGTGTTCTTCTACAGGTAAAATTAACAAAAATATGCCATGTCTAGGTGTAACCATACAATACCATAATAGATCCTCCAATTAATTTTCACCCAGGACTCTTTGTTTATTATTCAAATAACCGCTACAACCAGTTTTCCTTTTACTACACGCTACTGGAGATCAAGGCCTGCAAAGATTTACAATTGTTACAGTTTGAAATTCTGAAAACCACACTTGAAGTTCCCTGGAATGACATCACACAGAAAGTGTGAAGGTGAAGTGAATTTGCAATTTTAGAGCATATAGTAATGCATGTCCCTCCCCCACGCGTTGCTGCTTGCACCTGGTCATAGGGTGGGAAAAAGCTTCTACATTTTACTTACATGAGAGACTAATTTAGGAAGCCATGGAAACCAAGGAAAGTCATTGTGTAGAAACATAAAGGGAGCAACCCACCCACCTTGTCAAGGAAATCCTAATTCAAAACCTCAGTTGGTAATCTCCAAGTGAACTGTTTGTAAAGAAACCACCTGCATTTTATAGCTAGGTTAATTGCCTTACTAAACAGCTACTTTTTCCCTTCTTTGACTAAAGGGATAAAAGTACAAGTCTGACTGAGATTAGAATCAGTAGAATCTAAAGACATAATTTGTTGCAATTTCATAGCAATGATTCTCCAAAATTAAATTAAGACTTTCCTCTGAGATTTTATCTCAGAGGAAGTTTGAAGTAATCCACATAATAATGATATTCTATACGCGATGTGTCTCATAGCTGGTATGATTCACATGCAGCAGTGTGTCTGCTCCATTCAGATTTCAAATTAACGAATGATCAACAATTCTGGACAGTTGTGATCAGTTTCTGCATCTAATAATAAAACAAAAAAATTAATGTGGTAATCAGATTGGTTAAAATATCTTTAACAAATGCTTTAATAATAGAACTACTCTCTCTCTCCATATGCTCAGGAAGACCCTAAAAAAGGATGTCCTTTAATTAAACATGTTGCAATTATAATGTCGGGTCCTATCAATGAAATTGATTAAACTCTAAAAAATAAGAGAAAATCTAAATAAAATACTTTTGATATTCAAATACTAAGAGGTATTTAGTATTTTATCACCAGGAAGCGGCCACTTTAGATCAGAATCTCTCCATAAAGTCCTAAATGCCTCTCAGGGCTGTTATTTCGTCAGATTTCTACCCTTTTTTGTCAGCATGGCACTGGTTGCCACAATAAAAGTGCAGAGGGATGGCAGTGAATTAGCACAGAAGAAAAAAAAAAAAAATCCATGAAAAAATTTCCATAGTGTAAACACCTTATGTAGTGAGTTGGTTAGCATTAGCCACACTTCCAACCATCTAGAATTTACCATGTCTTCCATTGCCTATTAAGATGGATTTCACTAAATAACAATTCAGAAACACTAGTCTATGCTTCTGATACAGTAGTATAGCTAATATTCCATTGAATATTACTATATTAGCAGAAATTCTTGAATACTCCATTTTACAGAATTGCAAATCCCGGTTGGTAGAAAAACAATGAACTATAATAGAGTTTTAGAGTTTGACCTTACTCTTTAAAATAGTCAATATATGTGTAAGATAAATTATTAAAGCAATCATTTTAACTGTTACAATTATTAGGCTGAAAATCGAAAAATTTTTGATGCAGAATAATCTTGAGCACACCTCCTTGAGTGCTCTATATTCTATATTTGGCATTGTATAAAAAAATAGCTACATGTAAATGCGCCATTATCCATGATGTTGACTGAGCTTGCATTTTCCGTTCACCTGCTGGGAGGTCTACAATAATGATGCTGGTGCAGTGAAATCAACCAGTGGGCTTACGTTCTCATTGTTCTCGGCAGGAGGCACATTTGATCTTTGCCTGTTGCTTTGGTTTGATTTAATAAAATGCTGTGCCTTAAAAGATATAACACACAGCTTTGTGCCAGCCTAAAAAAATCTGCATTTATTGAATCCTGAGCAAAAAAAAATGTGGTTATGTGATCATAGCTAATATGATGCTTTTAGCTCCAAACACCTTTACATATTATGGAATCCCATTCTGGGTAAAATAGTTTCTCTAAATTGCTGACCAAACAAAGAATTTGAACTGTTTCTGAGTAAGTGTACCTCCAACTCAGGGAGTTGCGGTCTATTGGTTAGGTTATTGCGCTTGGAATCCAGAGGTTCAGAGTTCAAGCCCCACTCCCACAGACTGCCACTCTGGCTCCCTTAAACCCACACTGCTCCACAAAATGGCGCCACACAATGGCAGCCCAATGCTCCCCAAGGGGACGGGTTAAATGTAGAGAGCGAATTTTTTGCCCTTGTGACAGTGTAATGACAATATAAAAAAACCTGGAAAGCTAACACCTAACACTTCTTCCCACTTCCTACAATAGGTAACGAAAGAGATAGATTGCACCCTCATACATTTTTCTTATAAGCTCTTAGCTCAACTCTTTCAAGGATATCAAGATGGTCTAAAATGCATATTCAAAGGTCAATTCTTTTTAAAAAGTACCAATCCTAAGAAATTGGTGATAAAAAGATATCCACTGCCCTGTTGAATGTGGAAACTTAAGTTTGCTAATCTAACAAGTATATATATAGAGTAAAATTCTTAACTGAAAAAAACGTGGATTTGGAAGTAGTGTCTCCTGAAATGTACTAGTTAGCTCATACACAAAATAGCATCACTACAATCTTTTTTTTTCTTCCAGCAGCCATTCTGCTTTGACATGAAGAGCTTGTAAGCTTTGAATCCGACCACATTCCCCTCAAGCCTCCTCCTCCTCCTTTCTGTTTTAACTTTTTTAACACCTGGACTAACAAAAGACTTGCTTTGATCATGGGAAATCCCTTGGCAGAGCTGCAGTGAACCCACGGTGGAACTCCATATGTGTATGTATGTGTGCCTTCAAATGTCTGTGTGATGCACACCGAGCCAGCACTAAAGATGATTCCCTGCACAGCAAAGCTTTGTGGTGTGGGTATAAGGTGCAGAGCGCCTTGTATGTGCCATTCATGGAAAGAACAGACACAGATTGAGAGAGAGAGAGAGAGAAAGTGAGAGAGAAAGAGAAAATGCAAGTAAGCAGGAAAGAGGGAACATGTTGTTTCTCCTGTGTAATCAGTTGCTCTGCAAACACACACACACAAGGCCGCTTGTTATCAGTAGCTTTCCCACGCTGCTGTGCTACAAAGCTCTACACCAGGATGGGAGGATGAAGCGAGGGAGGAATGGACGGAAGTACAGAGGAATGGAGGGTCAGCCTTCAGCAGCTTAGTCTCACTGCGGGGATAAACACATCCCTCAGCGGGAGTTTGTATTTAGGCTAGCAAGATCAGAGTTCAGAACGACCGACTGCCAAGCAGGCAAAGCGACAGAAAACAGACAGAGCAGTGGTGATAAACAAGCGTCCATAAAGCAAACAAGCAGTGCATCTCTCTCCCCATCTCTATCACACTTACCCTAACACTAACCATTAGCAACATATACCTCACCCTAAACTAAACTGAATTCACATCTCGGACGTAAACCTAACCCAAAACCCAAGAAGAGAGGGGCACCAGTTGAGAGTTCCCCACAAGCACCTGCATGTCCCCACAATGTGCATATTTAACAAAAACGAGGTACCATAAGGTAACAAAAACAAGTACACATGCACATACACACACAAAAACATTCTAGTTGTAAATATTGTACATTCCACCTCCACACCACTGCCCCCACATTACGCTTCTATCAACTCTATTCTTGAACATTTTCCTACTTCTTTCTTCACGTCTTTCTGCCTCCACCTCCTCTTGCTCGCTGCTCAGCCCTGTGCTCTTACGTAAGAAGGCCATTTGCATAACAGGCTGTTTTCTCTGGCTACGGCATGGGCACAAGAGACACACTGGATAATATGTTAACAACTCGAGCTGTTGGTAAACAAAAACCTCCATCACAGCAGCTCACTTTGGCACTATATTGTGATGCAGGTCTGTTCTACGACCGAGATTTCAAGCCTTTCGATATCTCAATGCCAGCTGGCTAGAGGCCAGAAGGGCTGAAACAGCTGTCAATTACAGAGTGTGAGTTTAGGCCATGTCTTTGCCTTGATATATTTTATTCAGAAGCAGGGTGACCAACCTGCTGCTTTGAACCTCTGCAATAATAGGGCTTCCACTGGGAGATGACTGTTAAAATCATGCAGCCTCATATTATCCTCTTCACGGTAAAAACAAGAGAGGGACCTGCGTGATTGTGTGTGTTGTTATATCTTCACTATGGCCTCTTCAAACACAAGCTATACAAACAGAGTGCACATTTAAAGGAATGCACTTGCAGAAAATTATACATGCCCAAGTACTTATAACAAGTATGTAAAGAGAGAGAAAAGGCAGAAAACAAGCTGGTAAGGATCAATAAAGTCTGCTGTGGAAGCTGTCAGATACACCCTAAGATACCTCATTACATAGCAATTCATTAACTTAAGAAGGGCCTCAATCATGTCGGGTTATTAAAGAAAGGGCTGCTCTTTTGTCTCATAAGCACAAAAACATACACATATGCTTCAAAGCAGCCACAAAAAAAAATGATCAAGAGAAATAAGCAATGAGGATCACTTATCTGGAGTTTGTCTTTGCTGTTAACCAGAACAGTGGCTGAAGTCAAGATTATGCTAATTATGTCTTTCATGTAAGTAAATTTGTTTTCTACAATGCTTTAAATAAGCATCGACATGATTAAGAGGTATAGAGGAAATAACATTAGGATGGAATAACACATCATGCTTTCAAGTATCATTTGTCTCCCGCTTATCTGAGATCAAGTTGTGAGGGTAACGGTCTAATAGGAAAAACTCGGACATCCTGGTCTCCAGCCACATTCTTCAGCTCATTCAGGCGGATCACAACACATTCCAAAGCTTGATGCAGATACATACTGACATGTTGTTTTTCCAGTTGGTACTGGGTCTGCGGTGGGGACCTCTAAAAGGTGTACCTCAGGCATCCTGATCAGATGCCTAACCTTAGCCTATTTTAAATTTGCCACTTTAATTTTGTGAAAAATGTGAGTGCCCACTAATCGTAGGAGGACTGTAGTCTAAGCTTTTTCTCTTCCATAACAAACACGCCTTAGCGGAAGGGCTATAACAATCGATGAACCTCAGCCTTAACAGGGAAACTTGTAGCAACTTAATGATGTATATAATTAAAGAACCACACCCAAAGGCAAACAGAACTAGATTAGTGAGATGGGTCAGGGTCATGGACTGGTAGTGTTTTTGTGTATGTTTGTTACAATGGGGGTTCCATTTTTCCAATATACACTTTGCTGTGAGGAACAACTGCTTCTTATGGTGCATTCACACCAAAGGAAATTCTAGCTAATTTTGTATCTAATTTGTGTGTTGTTAAGATTTTCGCCCGTAACATGCGTGGCGGACTTGGATTTTACTAATCAAATTAAAGTGTTTTATTCATATAGAAAGCTGAACAATGGTGTCCACGCTGACATCCTGAGTCCACCATACCCTCCAAATACTCCTAGTGTGCCTGGCTGGATCACAGTTGCTTCCCATGGTATTTCCGTCTGACCAGGACATGAAGGTGTTATTCCACTTCAGAGGAGGATAATCCAGAATACAGAGGTAAGGGAGCTCAGATATGAGCAACAGGAGATCAGATCAAGAGACACTAGTGCCAGTGATAGGTGATGGGGGGCCTGGACCTACTCTGGAGCTCAGGGAGGACAGTGTAGAGCAAGAGGTCAGGCAGAGAGTGCACCACAGCCAGGATGAAGGGGCGGATGGCTGGGACCAGGTCTGGAGTTAAGGGAGGATAGCAGGAGATTAGAGCAAGAGGCCGGGTAGAGAGCATGCCACAGCTGGCAGCAGAGGAGGTGAGTGGTAGGTACCCGCTCTGGAGCTACACAGGGTGGACAAATGAAGAATAATCAAACAGTCCTTCTAAGGGTACTTCTAAGTTAAAACTGTGATTTTCTTTTAATACCTCCCACAGAACCTCTAAAAGGAAAGTTTGAAAGTTTTGAGACCCACAAATTGAAACAATATCACCCATTTGACTGGTTCAGGTTCAGCAAAAAAAAAAAAAAGCCAACTCCATGACCATCCTACGAAGAATACCATTAAACCAGAACAGATAGAGGATTTTGATATAAACAAAATATTAGAAATTACTATTAAAGAAAAGAAAAAACGGCAATAAAGGCTGTGGGACGGTTTATAGGTGCTGGATAAAGCACTGAGAGAGATCTGTGTAATTTGTCAATTTTTTTTTTTATTCTATTCGAGGAGACTAAGAAGCTGCACATTCCTACACTGTTCCCTCATTTTTGCAAGGCTCAGAGATTATTTTACGCTTTTATCTGTCATCTTAAACTTCTATCTTGGGTAAAGTATTCTGTTTTTAAAAATGTTTCATTGATTGTTTATGTCTGCCCCACCTGCTAAATTTGTGTTGTGCGACTCCACACAACTGCCTGCTTTACCTTAAGATTAAGATTTTGTTTTTTTATACAGCAGATGTGTTTTACTTGGCAACAGTCAGACCCATGAAACCTGTCAGAACAATGAAAATGCTGCTGAATTTGTGTGTAGCCTGACTAAAATAGACCAGGGGTCTATCTCAGTTGGAGCTTCGCAAGACCCCTTGCAGAAAATCGTATCAGGTGTGTTCCCCATTGACTCTCAATGACTGCTAAACACCACAACCTCATACGACACCATCTTCTGCCAGACTGGACGTAAAATTGGATTTGGTGTGTTCGTGGCTTTAAGGTGGAGGTCGGGGTCAGACCATGAATGTGTATGTGCTTGGTTGTGTATCTGTGTTACTCTGTGACAGACTGGCGACCTGTCAAGGGTGTGCCCTGCCTTTCATCCAAGGCTGCCAGAGATAGGCACCTGTCCCGCCTTGACTGATATGAGAAAGAAGATAGATAGATGGAAGGCTGGATAAATGGAAGTCAATGCAAAGCATCTGTAAGTGTAGAAATGCATAACTACTACTTGTTTATGTTACCTATTTAGAAAAGATTTTTGGTATATTTACTAACTTTTTGAGAACCGACAGGGTTAATGGGGACCCGAGGCTGGTCACAATGGGTTGGACCCCCATTTTAAACCTTAAAGAGTCAATAAAAAGGTATGGTGTCAATTAACTTTATATCAAGGTTAGGGTTAGATTAAGTGTCTGGGTTAGGAATAAATAGATTAACTAAAAGGAGTTATGGGGTGGGGGCGTTTTTCCTCAAATTTTGATCCAAAAAAAAAGCAAAATGATCCTTCCTTTAGTTGTGTCTACCACCTGGTGGTAACATAGAGGTCAGATGCTATGAAGCTGAGTAGTATGCAAGGCATGTTCATTTATAGTAGCAATTTTAGGATAGACTGATGAGCGAGCCCTCTCTTTGTTTCTGACAACCAGAAATAATTTATATTGGGTTAAAGTTTTGTTTTGTAAGCAGGAACAGTATAAGAACTAGGGCTGAAACGATTCATCGAGTAACTCGAGTAACTCGATTAAAAAAAATCCTCGAGGAAATTTATCTGCCTCGAAGCTTCGCTAAATTTATTGTATTGTAATAAGCAATGCTGTTAAATACGCAGCACACTGGTCTAGCCGGAGGGTTTTTGTGTTGCACAACGCTACCACTTCCGTTAGCGCCTGGAGCGCTTGTGCTAAGTTTGTAGCTATGGAGAGAACCGGAGAATGCTCAGAAGGAGAACCCCGAAAGCGACAAAAAATGTCAAAAGTTTGGGAACATTTTAGGCTAAACAGAAAGGACAACACAGCGCAATGCATCCACTGCAAAGCAGAATTGGCGTACCACAACAGCACAACATCAATGTTGCAGCATCTGAAGAGAAAACACCCGCTACATGAATCCAACTCGTACACGGTTGCCAACAGGTAACGTTTAAGTTCTCTTTGCTAACTACGTTGTGTGATAATCTGCCATGTTATAGATGTAAATTGAGGCACATTATTTTGCTAAAGTTACATCTAAACATAGCGGTTACTTAACCGGGTGTAGTGTAAATTGTATGTGAGGGTGGAACTGAGAGAAATTATGCAGGACTTAATGTAAGTTTGTTAATAAAAATACGCAGCAACAGATTACAGGCATAAGCTGAAAAGCATTTATTTATTGGTGTCTTTCCATCCTGAAAAGTTACAGTCTTTTCTTCTCGCTACTGTTATGTATGAATTAGAAATTTTTGATTAATATTTTTTGTAGTAATTCTATATTTGTTTATACCTAAGCAATCAAGAATAAATAATAGCATCGTTTTAATAAAAATAGCAACATTTTTGCATTTTATCATGACTAGTTAAGGCTGCAGAACTCTGTACAAACTCAAACCTTTACATTTTGAGTAAGTTTATTTTTTTCCTAACATATAGATTACATTCTGTTTTCCAATACATGAAAAAACATTTCACTGCATTTAGATTTTTCTGTGATGGTTAAGGGATGCTCAAAAAGGAGATATTGGACTGATCTGGACTAACTGGTGTTATTGCAGATTTGCCAATAGTTTTTTTTATCCGATTACTCGATTAATCGTAAGAATAATCGATAGATTACTCGATTACTAAAATATTCGTTTACAACAGCCCTAATAAGAACACTTCAGCAATTTATCTGGCATCTCAAGAAAGGGAATTTTAATGGTTGGTGGAGACCTCTATTGATTTTGAAACGTCTGTACTAATGTATATCCTCTATATGCACTAATACCTGCTTCCGATGTCTGCTTGGAATGCTTGATTTTAAATTGCAACTAAAAATGTGGTTTATAAAAGTAGCACTCCACTACCACTTAAAGACTTTCAGCCTGACCAGCAAAAACTCTGGTAAAAATGTAAAAAAAAAAAAAAATAAGATGGGGCAACAACTTATATTTCTGTAAATTCTAGAGCAAAAGCAGAGCTTCCTCTGATGAAAATATGCAAATTTTCATTAACAATAAGAATTTCTTCATCACAATTTATTTGTGCTAATAAAAAAATGAGTCATTTAACAAATAGCGGATAGTTAACAAGTTAATTATGTTGCTCAGAAATTCTAGTGACTTTATCCTCCTGACTTCACGACCTGCCTTCACCCCTCCTATTTACAGTTGGATCACCTGCTACTCTAAATGCCAGGAGCTGTTTAAAGGAAGATTTATCTAAACAAGGATGTGGGAGTGCAGAGTGTAACACAATATGGGCAAATCCTTATTAAACCCCTTCGATCTTTCAGTCTTAGATTCTTTCTAACAGTAAACAGTGTCGCAGCATGTTTAATGGGAGCTAAATGACGCTCAGTCTGAGAGGAAGGCATTTATATTATCAGTTAAATGGATTAAAAGCAAAGCCTCTATCGTGTAACTTGTCTTTTTTTTTGTGAGTGTGCGTTATAGTTTGCATTTAGGCGTGCAGTCTTCCTCAAAAGAAAATAAAAGGTGCCACACGTGCAAAAGAAAATAATTCAAAAGGAGTCCTCCGTTTAGATACAGAAACCCCAAGAATATAAGAGCGCGTAAAAACGCTTCCAGTGACTCATCCAAGAGCAGTAAGTCAAAAGCAGCCGTAGGGTTTGAGATTTCATTGCGAGGTGTGTCTGTTTTTATTAACAGCTCGCACACAGGACAGAAATGGATGCCGTAGGCGCACGAGACGCTCTGCCCTGCACGTCAGTTTCATTCAGTTAAGCCTGTATTATCATAAACATCCCAAACGCGGTGGGACTTCAACGTTTAAGACAGGGGCTGTCCTCTGACTGTGCTGCACCACGGGCGTCTACAGCAACAATATCCATAGACGCATGTTTTCAATGAAAGAGCAATAAGAGCGCGTTAATGTGCGCGCGCGCGTGCATGCGCGTAGAAGAGAAAAAAAAAAGACGCTCATCACCCATCTGGCAGGACCCACTTGTGACCGCGCTATTTGTCCCCTCTTCATCCGATCAAACAGTTGACTTGGAACCATATATGTGCGCACAAGAACAAAACATGATGCGCTCATTCACTCCACGCACACACCACGCGTCCCATACTCACCTTTCAGCACAATCCCATAAATAGTGTAGAGAGTGAAAATCAAATGACTCTTGAGGTTCATCCTGCCTGCTTCTTTGTTGCTCCTGTCTTCCACTCGAGTTTTTTCCACTCCCGTCTCCTTCCTGGACCTCTAACCGGGACAGGACGACTTCCTCAGCTTATCCAGGTGGACCTGCTGGAGCGTGTTTTTTTTTTTTTTTTCTTCCACCGGGAAAAGGGGTTAATGCAGCCCAGTCAACAATCCCTAGACTGTTTTGTTTGTGCAATAAATGTTCGCTCCTCTTAAAGAAAAGAAAAAGGAGCAATGTAGATTTTTCTCTTGGATGCACTGCTGATGAGTGCGCTCAGTTAGAGAAACTCTGGGAAATAAAAGAAAGCAATGTTAGATGGTCAGCGCTGATAAGAATGCTCCACCGGTAGCAGGATAAACGCTGCCGTTCCTGTACATCTGTCTGCACTGCTCTTGGTCTGCCGTGGCGCACGGTCCACAGCATTTGGAGCACGAGTGGATTGTTTGAGTCCCGCCCAGAGTCTTTTGACTGACGTAAAAAAAGGACCAATTGTGATGGGGATTAGGCAGGGGCTGGTGGAAGATGGGTAGAAAACTCAGACACTGTAAAAAATGTCAGTTTTGCACACATAAAAAAAAAAACCTTTACATGTTTGGGTTGAAAATTGAAATAAATTAGAGATTTGCACATTTTTGGAGTACAAAACAATGTGACAAGTTTACATCTATTTTTAATAACATTCCTTCAGCGTGGATGCGGATAATAGGAAGAGATTCTTATGGGGCCAAAATTGTTGCTTTATTACACGGAAACGTGTGTGGAGAGTTGTGTATCTGTAAAACAATCTGCAAATGTGTAAAACTACTGTGTGTGTAATATGGTTTGCAAATGTGTAAAAAAAATCCACAAACCTGTATTCAGATTTACAAATCTGTAGTAAGATTTGGAAATTTGTAGATCAATCTGAGAAATACAGACAAATCATTAGTTACAAGTCACACAGTAGTTTTACACATTTGCAGATTGTTTTACAGACACACAAATCTCCGCACACATTTAAAGTTTCATTTACACATTTTCAAATCTCACTGCACACACACAAATCAAGATACAGATACACAATTCTCCACACACATTTGCAAATAATAAAGCAACAATTTTGGCCCCATAGATTCTCACTTTGAGAGGAGTGAACCTACAGGGTAAAAAAAAAGATAAATTGATTATCCAAATGGACATTAAACTGTCCGTATGGCAATTACTTTAAATAACTACCCAGCCACAGAGGAGGGTGAGTCATCTTTTACAGTGCACTCCCCCTTTACTGTAGGATCCCATTTCAAAACAGAAAGAGCATGCAAACATGGGCAGGTGTGGCCTTTACATGATGCATATACTGAACCATATCATATCAGTTTTCTCGTTGCATATTATTGATTGAGCGATTGCGATACTATATTATACTAAATAAAAAATGTCATTTGGGCGTACCGATATTAGACATTATATTTTTACAGATTTTTCTAAAGGGGGAGTCCTTTTTGGGCTAGTTGATATGTATATTACGACTGCTAATAAAATCAGATACACCTTAGAATGATTTTAAAACAGCAAAAAGTCCACAAAAAATGTCAGAACTAGCACATGGTGGGTTTGCCTTGTCAAAAGAAAAAAATAAGTAAAATGAAATAAAAAAATCTAAATGACCAAAACATTACATAGAGAGGTTTAGTAAACATTTCACTAAGTTCCAACAATTGGCATAATTGTTGACTGTGATTTAATTTAATCCAGGAATTAATACAGCTACATCCAGTAAATGTAATGTTTATATAGTGCAGTTTTCAGGTTGTCAGACTCTAAAGCAGGGTTCTCAAACTCAAGTCCTGATATTTAGATATCTCTAGCTTTTAGATATCTCAGTGGTCCAACAAACCTCAATCAAATGGCTTAATTACCCCCTCAGCTGAAGTCAAGCTCTCCATAGTCTTGCAAAGGACCTAATTGCTTGCTTCAAATGTGTTAAAAGACAGAAGCATCTAATAGGAAACTGGTAGTCCAGAACTGGTTTCTGACATCCCTACTCTACGATGTCCTAATTCTTAAAAAGAAAGTGTTATACATGCTTTTATTGTGTATATTAATTAATATGATACGGCAACCATAACTCTTAAAATCTGTTTAACTGTAAATCAAAGCAGTTCATCTCAGGAAAGTCAGTCTTTGCTAATCTGTAATGTAATGTTGTCTAATTTGCAGGAAAAACAGTAAAATGTCCCTTCTAACAGATATTTATTGATAGTGATTTAGAGTAATTGTATCTTTTTTGTTAGTAAGTAAAAAAGTAATGCTTAAAATGCAAGCATGACTTAACCCTAAGTCATAGTCAGACATGTAAGTATAGATTAAATCTGAGGTCATATGCTAGTCAGGACACAAAACTATGGGCAGGCAAGATAATATAATCCATAAATAAACATGAAACATGAACAAATGTTGAAAGTTTGCAGAAGTTTTGAACAAAGTAAGATTGTCCAAAAAAAACAAAAAAAAACAAGAGAAAAACTATAGAACTTATACAAAGTATCAGTGAAATTGGAAGTTGAATAAAACTGAGTATTCATGTTGAAATGCTGGTGAGAAAAGATATACAAGCAGGAAGCATATCAGACTAAAATGTATGAAAGTCTAAGGCTACAAAAAAAGGGATGAGATTAATGTTGTTTGTCTCTCCCACAGCACTTTTCCTTCACCTTGATGGAAAACATTATGACACTAAGAAAAGGTGTGAAGGAGAATTATGAAGATGGAACACACAATGACGGCGCTGCACACGGCTTCTAATGGTACATAGCAACACAGCACAGTGATAGGTTCTGCCAGTGAGGCTCTGTTGTGATGAAGCTCTTATATTTTGAGTAGGAGTTGCTCACAAAGCACCTAGATGCTTTGCCCTGTGCTTTACTAACAGATTATTCTATACAGGCTACATAAAAACAAAAACGTCCTTGTGAAACCATGAAAAACAAAAAGCAGAGGAAAGCCATTGTGGTTGACATATTAAATAGACATCAGTATAAAATAAATAGAACAAAAGTCATGCATAATATTAGGGGAAATACTTAACTTCAAACCATCTGCTTTTGTGTTTTATATATTATATTACTCATAGTTTGTTGTTTGTTTTTTGCACAACAAACTCTTTGCAAAATAAAACATATAAAATAAAAAAATATATATATTCTTGGCTAAAATATGTTTAAAAGTTGCACTCTAAAAGGGCAAATGAAGATCTGTGTCACTCTTCCAGCCTGAGTCTCAGAGGCAGAGCTCCAAATTTAGCCTACCTGTCCAGAACAACATTGTTCAGAACTGTGCAGGTCAAAATGACACATTTTACTGGGCATGTACAATGGGGGTATCTTGGATCCAATGCAGTCATATCTCCGCTTCAGTTCCACTGCAGTAGAACACCACAATGGATGGAAAATGTCCTGCTGTGCAAAATGCCAGTTGAGAGAGAAGGGTTATGACTTTGGAATTTCAGACTTTCCAGTCTTATTCAGTGCTCATGATTTTGGGATAGCTGCATTGTGACAAACTGTGGAAAGTGCAATCAACTTATTGTTACTGAGTATATTTTATGCTCACAATACACTGATAGTAAAAAATATGACAATACACTTACATTTATATAACCTCAATGAATGGGTGTTAAAAAGAAGTGTTAGATTATTTTATCTAAATGCTGTTTAAACTGGAATGCTGCTGTCATTGTAAATTGTTGAACATCATTTAACTACTCTACCTCTACTAATCATAATCCTGTTTGCATTTGGTAAAACTGAAATGGAGCATACAGGGATTATGTCTTAGCATTTCAAACATTAGAACAATTTTGATTTCTTCTATTTAATTTTAGGATCATCCTCAAGATAAACTGGGTTCACCCTATTCAAATCTATGAATTTCCTTCAATTTACAGACTGTAAATGTGCTTAAGACATTTAGGTGACTGGCACTACTTATAGCAGAGGTTGGCTCTTTAATGCCCCACTTGTGGCTCTCTGTAGCTTTTTCAAAAATGTATGAAGATCATTTTTTGTTTGTTTGTTTTAATATGGTGTGCAGGAGTTCAAACAAACATTCATTGGGTTTTCCAATGCTGTAAAAATGTGTATAATAAATACATTTAAACTATAAATGCAAACATTTCTGGCAAGGAGGATTTGTGTCATAACCTGAAACACACGTCTCAGCATGGCACGGTGCCAGGCAGGTGGCTGTTGGAAACAAAGCGTCGGGTGTGTCTCAGGCCATGAATCCCAAAGGGAAAAAAAAGAAAGATAGCTGATGAGAACAGAGGATTCAAAGAAGAATGGACTGAATCATTTGCTTTCATTACCAATGTGGAAGGATTGCCTGCATGTTTGCTTTGTAAAAATAAGCTGTCCAATAATAAAAAGAGTAATTTGGAAAGGCATTTCCAGGGAAGGGATGTTAAACATGCAGCCAGCAACCAAGTTAGGAGTGAGAGAAAAAGTACGACTGCATTACTTCATAAATTAGAGGAGAGCAACGATAGATTTAAGAAGTGGTTTGCTTCTCCAAACTCCTCTACTCCTTCTAGTTTTGTTGCAAGCATGGAAAACCGTTCGAACAAAAAAAAAACACCAAAAATATATTTTCTTTATTGGTTTTCTATAATTTCATCAATGCAACAAAACTTAATACATTAATATTTTGATGAAATTTAATATTAAAGCACCAAATATCTTCACATGATCTGATATTTGCTCCAGGATAAACATTTAATCATGAATACTTATTATATATTTAAGCCCACGTAGTCCTTTTTTATAGTGGGCTAATTCACTCAGAGCCAATGTTACCATACGAGGCTTATACAAGACTTTTACATTTTTGTGGCTCGAGGCAGATTTTTCACTCCAATATCACTCTGAATAGTTTGGATTGCCGACCTCTGACCTATAGTGTCCACCTGATGTTTATTTGTTTTTTTAAGTCGCGTAGCCTATCAGACAGAAAAGAGAATAATCAGTTTGTTGTACTTTGGTTGCAATCATAGGCAGAAACATCAAAGATTGGCTCTATAAACAGAAAAGCAAGTTCTGATTTGAAAGATTTTTTTTTAAAGTGTTTAGTGTAGTAAAGCTTTAGCCATAGAGACTCTTGCTTACAGGGCCTTTGTACATTTTCTAGGGTATGTTTAGAGGATAAAGAGCTTACAAAACTACAACAGAGAGCTTTGTAATGTACATATAAATGAATGTCATAATACTCTAACAGGAAATATCAGAGGCTGGGTAATCAGTGGCTTTATACAACAGTAAGGATTAATAAAGTGTTTTTTTTTTTAAATCATCATCTGCTGTGACTGAAAAACAATCTCTGTTATGGATTGCATTTTTTATGGAGTATTTTGACACTTATATACCGTATTACAGTATGTTTGTTCACTCAATATACATTATGTGATGGAAGCTCAAGGTTTCCTATTCAGATTACATCCTGAGCTTGATTATGAACCTGCTTACAAATTCAGCCCATGCATTATTTATAAAATTAGTTTTTTATGTTTGAAGTTGCCTACCTGAGTTAATAACTTCTAGAAACTGGTTCAAACATACACTATTCTTCACAGTGGTGCCATTAAATTTGAAGGAAAGACAAAATCATCCACAGTATTCAGCATAGACACAGGGGAGATTGTTACAGATAGCACAAATATATATATAAACAAAAAAAGGAGGATCTGTATCTCTGATACAATTTTCTGTATCAAGATGTCTGATGTATTTCCAGGGATCTGCTCTAACCTCTCCTCAAGTTAGTGCCAGAGGTTACTGCCCTGAGTGTCCCAGTGACCATGGGCACCACTGATACCTTAACCATCCAGGTTTCTCTAGTTCTTCTCTGAGCCCTTGGTATTTCTCTAGTTCCTCATGTTCCTTTTTTCTTGATGTTGCAGTCACTTGTATTGCTATGTCAACCACAACAACTTTCCTCTGCTTTATGTCCACCAGCACAATGCCCAGTTGGTTTGCTATTACTATTCGGTCCATCTGTATCTGGAAGTCCAACAGAATTTTGGCTCGGTCATTCTCTACCACCTTTGGAGGCGTTTCCCACTTTGACTTTTGGGGTACCCAGCCCATACTCTGCACAGATGTTCCTGTACTCTATTCCAGCCACTTGGTTATGGTGCTCCATGTAAGCATTCCTTGCCAGCATCTTACACCCTGCAGTTATGTGCTGGATTGCCTCAGGGGCCTTTGCATAGTCTACACCGGGAATCTTGTCTTGTGTGGTAGATCTGGGCCTCTATTGCTCTGGTGCTCAGGACCTGCTCCTGTGCAGCCATGATTAGTGTCTCTGTGCTGTCCTTCAGTCCGGCTTTGTCTAGCCATTGGTAGCATTTCCTGATATCCACCACTTTGGTTATGTATTGGTGGTACATCCCAAGTAGGGGCTTATCCTACCATAAAGGAACCTCAAGCACCTCGTCTTCTGTTCCCCATCGTCTGAGACATTATCTGAGCACGTCGTCTGTTGGAGCATTGCCTTGATGGCACTTGATGGCACTTGGATGTTTTATCCTGGATAGAGGCTCTCATGTTCACTAGTCCTTGGCCGCCTTCCTTACAGCTAGCGTACAGTCAGATTTGTTGTGGCACCCTTCGTGGTTAGGAGCTTTCGTGTCTTAACATCTGTGTCCTGTATCTCATCCTTTGTCGAGCTTATTATCCCAGCAAGGTATCGGATTACTGGTAGAGTGTAGCTATTTATTGTCCGAGACTTATTCTTGCAATTGAGCAAACTTCTTAGGACTTGCCTTACTTATTAGAGGTATTAGAGGTATTTGGCAGTAGTCGCTTTTGCTGTCATCTCTTCGAGGTTGCCATTTGTTTGTGGAATTCTGAACTACTCATAACTGTCCTCAATGTCCTCAATATATGTTTATATATATAAAGAGAGAGAGATAGAGGGACAAAGAGACAGAGAGAGAGAGAGAAAGAGAGAAAGATGTATATGTGTGTGTGTACTGTAGGATACGGGATGTATATATTTATCTATACTGTATATCCTTATGTTTACAAACTATCATCTATTGTCCCTATAATTGGTTATATGATAAGATAAAGTTTATTTATGCCTTCTCTGAGCTTGACCACAGGAAATGCAACATAGATTAACAAAATCCAGCACAAAACAGAAAATGAGTATGCAAATATTTGATATGTTTTTTGGTTTGTATGTCAGTAAAATATTTGAAGGAATGGACTGCTTATTGTCTGCCTCTGACAGACTTAGGACATCCTATTTTACCCAGCTGCTCAGTGCAATATTGTGCCAAACTTCAAATACAAAAAAATATGTTAACTTTCTCTGGACATGTAGATCAGAGGTTGATCTAAAACAGAGCCATTTTTACTGAATGAGTGCACAACTGTGGCCCGTTTTCAAATGCAAGCACGCCAGTTCTTACTCTGTAAGGTACCAATGTCCTTGTAAAACAGCATTAAAGGGTTTTCTAGTTATTCTCTTTTAGGGCATTAGATTATTCTTTCTTCAAAAAAGGTTCTAAATTGTGTCATAAATTCATATTAAAATGTCAATGAAGACAAAATCAAGCTGAAAATACCCATGGATCAGCCTACATGAAACAATAAATGTTGAATCGCTCGAAGCCTTGCTGTGTGTTTTGAAATTGCAAATGACAAAATAGCACCTGCAGTTTCTTAAACCTCCCCTTACATACTGGTCCTCATTTTGTGATACTTTAAGGACCTTTATCACATAAAATAAATTGTTTGGAGCTCTTATCTGTTAAAATATAATTTCTAACTTAAAATCATGCACAAGGGGTGTGCCTTGGTGGTTAGCGTGACACGACCCATGTATATAGGCTTTATCCTCGACGCAGGCGACCCGGTCTCAAATCCGGCCTGTGGTCCTTTCCCGCATGCCTCTAGCGCCCTCTCATACCCCCTTTCCTGTCAGCCTACTGTCCATAAAAACGAGCCACTAGTGCCGTAAAAAAGTCAACAACAAAAAAAATCATGCACAAGTGGCATTTCTTTGGATTCACGGATGTCGGAGTAATCCTCATGAAATCTACTTTTGAAACAGCAGCTCCGTCCTGTCCAGAAAAATTAGGGAACATCATTGTTTTGCATAGGACAGGGATAACCAGCCCCCTAAAGGATGCATCAACTTTGTTTGTACCTTGCCAGTAAACAGAACGGCCACATTTTCCAAGCAATAAGAACTGATGTAAGCAATCTTATGCTTTCTTAAATGGGAGCTAATTGGCATTAGATACTAGCCTGATAAACCAGAGACATGAAATGTGAAATTTAGTCTGGCCCCGATGAATGAGACATCGGAAGATTGTTGATGAGAACAACCCGTTCTCTTTAGATCCTTTTGCCTATAGACTATTAGAGGTAGGAACTAGCCTGATGGATAAGCAGAAGATGGATGGATGGATGGATGGATGGATGGATGGATGGATGGATGGATGGATGGATGGATGGATGGATGGATGGATGGATGGACATGGGCATAATTTAAAAAAAGATTATAGCATAATTAATAGCTCAATGACAAAACTTGATGATTGTAGTAGATCACCTCAATAACCATTGTTGCATTGTAATAAAACAGGATATGCTTGCAAGCCAGAAGGCACCACCCTAGCTGTGGAAGCAGAGATGTGGCAACATCCTGTTATGTTGGTGTTTGGCTGGAAATTAAAATAATGTACCTCACAAAATCAATATCAGCAGGAGGAAAGAGCAATATGTGGAAATCTTGAGGTAACATCTGAAGAGATCATCCAGGAAGTTAGAACTTGGGCATAAATGGGTCTTCCAAATGGACAATTATCCTCAGCATACTGCCAAAGTAGTTAGAAAGGGGCGTAAGAAGAACAGTGGCCATCGCAAAGCTCTTATCCCAGCCACAAAGAAAATCTGTAGCCCAACTAAAAAGGTGTTTTTGAATATTTTATTGTTCAAACATGACTGAGCTAAAACATTTCTGTCAGAAAGAATTGAGCCAAAATTCCAACACACTATTTTAAGAACATTTCGGAGACATAAATAAAAAGTTTAAAAGAGTTTAAACTGCAGCCTTTTAAAACTTCAAATTCCTACTTTTGAAGATGTTAATACATTATCTTGTAAAGAAAATGTGTGTGTATAATGTGTTATAATTTTTTACATTCATATAAGGTAAATTTCTCTGGTAAACTAAATTTAAAAAAAAAGTCTAATTTAGTCTCTAACAATTCGAGAAAATATAATGTGCCTGTTTATGCACAGTATATAATATATCTGGTTTCTAATTTACACAAATAACTTTCTCCTATGTTGTATCGCTGAAGGTAAATATTTTGCGTTTTTAATCAACCAACATTTTTCTTTTGCACAACCTGTAGGTGTTTATTACTCCATTGTTTCCATGACCATGAAAGTTTGTTTTTCCAAAGTCGTTATTACAAGACTTTACTGTTGTGTGAATGCAAGTAAATGCTTACATTTCCTTGCATGCTTGGTTCTGCAGGCCAGCTGCAAGTCTCTCTTTTCTTCTATAAGTGACACAAACCCACTTTAAGTGTATAATGGCCATCTACAATAAAGGGCTAGAGTGAAAAAGTCAGTGCCTCACTATTGTACCAATTCAATGTTTATATATATTTATATGTTGAAGAAGATTTTAGATCTGGTATCAATGAAAATGAGCCCAATCTATACAGTTTCTATACTACATTTAAATCAGGTCATAAATCTTGTGAAAGGCAGAAAAGTATACCCCTTTATGGGCAGTCGCCTTTGATTAAATAAATACATTTTTTTGATCCCTTGTCATTGAATTCTTGTTTTTAAGATGGATTTTTTTTCCTGCTAACTAAAGCTAGCGTTTTTTTGACATACTTTTCTGATTTTTACAAAAAATCCTCTCTAAATGCCTTTAGAATCAGATTCAGAAATACTTTAATACTTATATAGATGTGTATAATCATACACATTGTACATGCTAATGCTTTACAAATTACCAGTAAAGGTAATTGTATTAAAGTAAATAGAGCTCTTTTATCAGAATGGTATTGAGATCTGCAAATATCCAAATGTTAGTATCTGAATCAGTTAAAAACTGTGCATTCGTTTATTTCATTTTTTATTTATTTGTTTTACTTTGTCAGGGATAGTATACTTTAATTAATATTTCTGTAAATGTGTCAGTATTAGCTACGTATGAAGCTAGTTTTCAACTGTTGTCCCTGGGCAATGTGTATAATGCCAACAACAAATATAAAAAAAATTATAAAAACAAACAGAACACTTCAAAAAAATGAGGCCACATACTTACAAGGTCAGGTCATACAGTTCAAACAGAAACATTAGCATAAATGTGTACAGATCTTTACAAAGTAACACTCAATCCTGTCATGCACCAGGAGATCGTTAAGACCTAATGAGCACATTGTTGATTTGATTTTAATCAGTTTTTTTTAACTGAGTCCTGAAGTGGAGGATTCTGTGAAAGTGAGAGGGATGCTATTCCAGATTTTACGGCCCCTGACTGAAAGAACAATCTGCCCAAAGGTGATCCATCTAAAGGACACTTCCCAATCTCCTCTAACCGTAGACCAAGTGGCTTTGCGTGAAGAGGATTTCAGTTTTATGATTTCCCTTAATGGCGGTGGTGCAAGTCCATTGAGTACTTTATAAAACATACAAGCAAATTTAAGCTATTTAAAATTCTCAAAGTTGAGGAGATTGTAAGTCTTAAGAATGTGACAGTGGTGGTACGAAACAGGTATTTTAGCAAAAATCTTTAAAGCTTTTTTATATAATTATTCTTTTTGTTTAAATGTGGTTTCATTTCTAAGAGACCAGGTTATAAAGCAAGATTCGATGTGCGAGAACACCATGGCATGCAGAAACATCTGAGATGCCTGAAATGTAAATAATGAACGAATATATCTGAATTTCATTGTTTTAGAGAGTTTGTTGACGTGGCCTTTAAACGTGAGTACCTCCTTAAATGTAATGTGACAAAAACTGAGTGGGTTTGAAATTTGAAAATGACTTTTTCTTATTTTTACACTTTTATTGATACTTCAAATGTTACTTCCTTTCTTCTCTATTTTAAAATAGATTGACAGTGGTCCATGCTTTTACTCCCTTGTATATGCCACTGTTGCAGAAGTGTGCAAGATGTGTCAAAGTTAGTTTTTATATGATATTTTATGAATATGTTGTAATTCTCTAATATCTACTGAGTTACATTTTTATAACTGACCTGTGTGACTTCAGTAACAGAGGGTTTATGGGTAGAATTGAAGGGATTTTGCATCTCTCTGCTCTTCCCTCTGGCCTTCAATTTTTCATTATCACAATGCTTTTATCATTAATTTCAAGGGAAGAGCATAAGCAACCAGTGGAATGTAAGTGTAAATTTATTTAAAGTTCTTCATTTAATCAAGAGCAGGAAAATATAATTTTAAAATAAAAGCACTGCTTGAGCTAAGTTCCTTATGTATTAGATATTCAGCCCAGAATCGCTGTTAACACAAAAGTCTGACCATTGAGTTGCAAAACTTGCGCAGTATTTCTATCTCTACTTATAGTATAGAAGGAATATACAGTCAGGGATTGAACACACTGAAATGCTCTGCTCCAGCGAAGGCTGCAAACTAAGAAGAGGGAATTGTGCAGACAATACATAGTTCCAGCAACTGAAGTATGAGGTTGGCTTCCCTTGCAGACACCTGAGTGTTTTTCTCCCACTGTGTCAGCGGTATAAATGACCTTTCCTCTAGATTTTGGCAACCATGAAGTACTACAAAGACCAGAGCTATTGCAGGCTGCCACACCACAAGGGGAATCTGTCTGCCAAATACAACCAGATCCAAAGCTCAGCAGCAGTGTCGAGATTAGAGTGGCACACCGATTGTTTCAGTACCACTCACTCGGAAAGTGTTCCTAGACCTAACTCTGCATACTAAGACGGTAGGGACTGCGCTTTTGTTAATGAGAGTGGCACCATTCCACTTCAATTCAAAAGTGTAAAAAACTGCTGATGCATTGTCTGAATGCTATTCATTCTCACAGTTGGAGTCTTTAGAAAAGAGCATTCATAGATATCTGCTTGTGCACTCTACACATTGCTGTGTATATCTTTTTTTGATTTCCTGTGGAAGTAAGATTATATAAAAGGCAGACAATAAAAAACATGTCAGGTATGTTGCTTGGTTACTAAAAAAAATTCAAAGCTGAGTAAATTTAGGAATATTATTAATTGTTCCTCAAAAATGTTATCCTTTTTTACTCCGTAACATTAAATTGAGTCTTTCCCATTGTCACATGCTTGTCAGGAGGTCAAGCAGTCTTAGAGGTGGGACCCAAAGAGTTTTCAGCTAACAAGTCTTTATTTTTTTCTGGTGCAGGACATCAGCCAGACCACACCAACAACAAGAATAATGGCAGACATGTTTCTCATATAGAGGTGGAACTAAATTGAGAGAAACCATTTTTTTAAAATGATGTACAGCTGCACAATAACAAGAAATTTTAAAATTTTAAATTACTTTTAAATGAACAGCTAATTTAGAAATACTTTTAGCAATGAATAAAAAAAAAAATAAATTCAACCCAAACAAATATTCAAACTTAATATAGAAAACACTATAATTGAGATCAAACCCCTCTTCTCTAATGGTATAGTCCTGAGTTTGGATGCTTTAACTTTTTAATTCATGCATTTTCCTTTTAGGAAGAGTTAAACAAAAACAGAATATTGTAAAGTGAAATCAATTTACCTGCTTACAAAAATGAAAACAAGGCAAAACAAATCAACTTCACCCAAAACAACAAAAATAAACCAATCTGCAAAACCAGATGCTGTGTTTAACTGTTGCTTTTGCCAATATACAGGTAACAATGGCTTATTGTTAGAACCAGTTTTCTTGATGTTCAGAAAATATTTAATAGTTCTTCATGTTAAGTTGATTTTTAATCTCTATGATCTTCAATAGATATTTTTTTAACAACAGAAAAAAAATGAATGGTCTAAAGCCTACAGTTTATTTATTTTTTTAAAATCAGTATGCGTTCAGCCTTAAGGTCATTCAGTACGATATATCTTGAGCTTAGATATGCTCAACATACTGAATATTTTGAACGCTGTTATCAGACATCAATGTGCTCTCACCAATATTAAGATCTTATAAATGCAATTCTTTTTAAAGAAGTCTGTGTAATACTGAAAATGTGAATATGGGTAAGGTCCTGGATGTATGGGATCTATTGTGAGATGAATATGAAAGGAAATGTATATGAAATTTGAGAAGCCTCTCACTATAAATGTTTAAATATAAAGTGGATTTTGTTTAACGGATTTTTAAAAAGACCTGACCTCTTCACGTAGAGATAAAATGCACATGCACAACCCTGTCCCTGCTCCTTGAAGGGAAGGCCTAATAAACGTGTACGAGAGCATTCAATAGCCCATTTCTCCTTGTGCACGCTCTGTTTAAAAGTTGCTGTTTGCATCGTTCATAAAAGCTTACTTTCTAAAAGAAGATTTGCAATTTTTCCATTGTCAGATTCACTGGTCTGTTCACTTTTAATATTATGATTTTTAATATTTCCTAATAGACTGCATTAAAACTTTCAGTCACATTCACTTTATGGAATGAAGTAATTCATCTGCCAATAAGAGGCCAGTGGCACCCACCACTATGCTGTCACCAAGGTGACAGGCTCTGCTGGCACCTGCCACTAGCATGGCAGTCCGCTGTCCTGTTGACACCGTTTGGGGGGCTTCAGAAGCCGCCGGAAGTGTCACAACGCTGCCAAAACGACCCGCCGGAAGTTCCAGAACGAGCCACCAGATGTGTCACACCGCTGCAACTGCCACGAATTGAGCTTGCCGTCTCTCTCCACTGATGTGAAAAAAGCTCAACAAATAGGCTGAATGTTTAGTGCTTCATTAGTGCAGGTTTTTGCATTTAAAATGGTCATTTGAAAAAATAAATTAAATTTTTTCTTTTCAAAGATCTTGTGTGCTACCGTTGTCTCAGATGTATTAAAGATTTTATTTTAGGTCCCCCAAAGGTCAACTACAGAGGTCAGCTACCGAATTGAATCAAAATGATCTAACTTACCGTTTCATCGCTATTTCATTTGTGCAGATAAAATTTTCATCTGAGCCGATTCATTTTTAATTACGACTAATGACATCACCATCCTGGCAGACGTTAGTTTTGGCACTATTTCCTGATATAAAGTTATTGAATATCATCACATGTCATTCCTGTGCCTCCAGTATATATATATTTGGCATATTTACCTTATTTAGTGTTTTTTTTTAATATTTAGAAAATCACCAGCTTTCAAGAGCCTTTGGTGTGGACCTTCCGTTACTCCCAGCAGCCCCATAGCATTTGCTGTCAAGGAATTTCTGAATTCTGAAGGAATTTCTGAGACTGCTGCTGAATTGTTTTCTATGGACAACTTTTGAATCTCTTAGTGGAGGCCATCAATTTTTGGTAAAGCCCCGGAAGCACTGAGAAAGAGTCCAAAGCTTTGTCTGGATAGCGTTCCTTATATATCTACCCCCCTGAAAGCATAGATGCTGGGCAGTGACAGAGTGGGGTCTGTGCTGGATGTAACAGAGGGTGATGAACAGTCCACCCAGGACTAAACCAGTGGTTCCCAAAGATTTTCTTCTGGGCCCCCCTTTGGATTACAATAAAATTTCCGCGCCCCCCCATCCCCACCCCCCCCGACCCCCCCCAAAAAAAAAAAAAAAAAAAAAAAAGAATAAACTGGGCACACATGTCGTTCAACCAGATATAATAAATCTATACACATATTTTGTTTTCAAACTCCACTGAAGTTTATTTCACACTTCAGGTTGCAACAAAACAAACTACACCATCTTTACAGTGGAACACTTTTGTGTAACTGTATTTTTTTCATAGTTCTATACTGTAGATTAGAAGAGGATTCTTTGTTGTCTGTGTTATTTTAAACATATTTCTTTTTTTTTTATTTGTAACAATATTTAACTTTGCTATAATCTATACATTAAAAAAGCCTCTGTGCAAAATGGAGTGAAAACATTGAACAGCTCCCTGAGAGTTTTTTCTTTGTACTTTAATCCTCCCATCTTTTCAGTGGCTGTAGTGAGCCTGCTTTTTGCTGTAGATCTTCTCAAATCTGGGTTGCAGTGTCACAACTGTCCATTATGCTCAGTCAGGGGCGTTGCTAGGCACAAAGCTTTACTGGGGCACTGGCCCCCTAGTGCATATGCCCCTCCTTCCATACATAAATACAGACAAGCACACTGCCCAACCCTGATACATTCCTACCAAAATTACCAGTTGAGATATTAATGAGTATAAGAGCATATTTGTTTTAACAAACATGAACATTTTCAACATTGCAGCTATAAAAAATAAGACATCACCAACTTTGACAAATAAAAAGTTTCCTTATACACATTCTGAAGTAATCATCAATTCCTAGGTTACAGAGTTTTAGTTCAGGGGAAAGTTTAACTCATCCTGAACTAAGTTTTTATTTTATTTATTGAGCATTAAAGTGTACCTCCTATTTATCATTTTTGCAAAGTGGTCAATCACTTGTGACTCAGCTTAGAAAGTTCTTCCTTTTCAACTGATAAAATAGCAAGATGATGGAGCCTGTCTTGTCCCATTGTGCACCTCAGCCAAGTGTGGATCCTTCTCAACACACTGAATGACCTTTCACAACTACAGCTGTAGACTGGGATGGTGAGGGAGATCTGGATGACCTGCGTTAGTGTTGGGAATATGATGTTATCAAGCAAGTTGAAAACACACTGCATATCCTTGATAACAAGGCTTTCTTTTTTAACCAGGAAAAGCTCAAACCATTTTGAATTAAATGAAAGTTTTTTTACTCCAAATTTGTGCTGGGGATAGTGGGACAACTTCACTTGTTTAGGACCATCATGCTTTCCCCCTAAGTCACTAATGTCCCCTTCTTGTTTGTGGAAGCTGGTTGTTGTTCCCTCATCACCTTCATGGTCCTGTCTCTCCTGTCCTTCACCTGTCTCTCCTGTCTCTTGCCTGTCAGTCTCGCCTCCTCCTCCCTTTCCTACTCCAGCACCTTCATTCTCATTCTCTACAGCAAACATAAAAAAACGCAAATTTATAATTATGTAAATATCTATCATATTACTTATAACGTTCCTAATGTAACTGGTTACATTAAATCACTAATTCATTACGGGACCTTACCTCCCTCTCTCTAATCTTGTTTTACTGCTTCCCTGTCTCTGCTTCGTGTGAGGAATTTCCTGATATCCATCTACAAACCAATGCAGTAATTTTCAGTTAGTAGCTTATAAATCATGTGGTTTCACTGGGAAAATAATAAAATTGACAGGTAAGAAACATTACCAGAACTAAAAATGTGTCGCGGCCGCACAGTGTCCCATCCAACTCCGTTGAGAGCAGCGTGTTAATTTACCTGCAGTTCATGCAGTGACATGCGCTGACGTGGGGGCGCTAATACATCCTCAATTTGGAGTTACCAACACACTTGCTGCGCATTTGAGTAGAAATATACGTCTCCTCCCGTTGGAATTATCTAAATTGATGCATTAAAAAAATGTAATACTGTTGCAAATATTCATGAGATTTATACTGGGGCACAGCTCATTTATACTGGAGCACGTGCCCCAGTAAATGGGGTCTGGCGACGCCGATGTGCTCAGTCAAGCAAGCGCAGTTTTTTTTTTTTTTTTTTTTCTTCATTCATCCATACCGCTTCCCGCGCCCCCCCTGCAATGGCATTGCGCCCCCCCTAGGGGGCGCGCCCCACACTTTGGGAACCACTGGACTAAACTAACATGGCTTTTTTAAGAGCTTTTGGGAGCAGTCCTTATTTTTACCTTGTTTACAGTTTTCTCTGTGTTCATTTCAACTTCAGTGATCACCCTCTCTCTCTCTTTAGCGATCCCTCTCTCCATGTGGTGCTGCTGTTTGACAACACTTTGGCTCTATCTAGTAGTACGAGGTGAACGGAGCAGTGAACACTCTCACGGCGTAGGATTCACCGCTGGCCGCTTCCCTACTTCCCCACAGGGTTTAGATAGGAATTCTATGTGAATCCACCGTACTGGCTGCAGAGTCTCTGATTTCATGGTTAACAAGGTTCACCATGGTTAACCACATTTCGCTGCTCTGTACTTCTGACAGTGTAATGACAATAAAGTTGAATTCTATTCTATTCTAATGAAAAACAAAATTTAAAGTTGTCAAACCTGGTTCATAAAGTGGAACTCATTTCTTTAACATAAGAAGCCCAAGACCGAGGACAAATTATTTTTAAATTTCACTGTTTTCATTATCGAAATTGTCACCAATAGAGCCCTTTTTTTGTCAGTGTGGTAAATCCGTACCAGCTCTCCTCCTCTGCTGCATGACAGACAGCCTAACTCTGTCTTCCACTGGATGTACCGTTTGGGTCTATCTGTGACAGTTGATCTGTTTCTAAAAACCAGATGACACAGACTTAAAAAAAAAAAGGGTGCACATAAATTCTACACATTACAAGCATGGACTGCTGCAGATTTTAAGAGGAATGATGTACCAAACATGGAATGTAATGTGTGTGAAGCTGGCCTTGATACAGGTTGACTACTTTAATTGAGCATGGCACAGGTGCATACCATAGACAACATGATCAGGTGAATGAAATATACTAATTATCTAATGGCTAAGGATGAGGGAAAAATGATGAAACGGGAAAACTGAGAAACACAAGAAGGAAACTAACAGAGCCTATCCAATAATACAGAAAGAATAACTGAAAAAGCAATGGCATGACTAACAACACTACAAAATGCACAAGAAAATGGACAAAAAAAGAGAAAAAGATATGCAAGATATTAAACATGATGCACACTAAGGAAGAATCGGAAAGACATAAACAAATTCAAAATCATTATCTACCGCCTACAAATTGCTATATTTTCTTGACAGCAATAATTTGTTTTAATATGACCCATTATTTAGTAATACTAGAAAATAATTATAATGCTGTGTTGTGTTTTTCTTTGTATTACATGTAAGGTAGTTTTGGTGATTTGTATATTTAACAATAGATGAAGTAAACAATAAATGAAAAATGTGACATTTGAATTTTCCAAGTGCTGTTCTGCACGGCCTGTGAGATCAGAATAATAACTATCCTGCTCGAAGAGCATGCTGAATTTCTAAGCAAAAGGGGAGAGATGGAGAGACTGTGTTTGTTTGTCCTAGCACGTAACTCTTTGATTCATAAATTCAAACTTAAAAAGGTCAGAAGCCTATTCCTGTACAGTATGTTTTGTTGAGCATGAAATGTCACATCTTGTCTCTCAGGTAGTTCTGAGCAGTTTTTTTGTATTCATTACTAGTGCATTTTTGCATAAGCAACCTGATAACAAAGATTTAATCCAAATTTTCCTTTATAGATGGGATTGTTTTTAATCTGTCACAGGGCTTTGTAGAAGTATAAAATTAACCATTTCATATTTGATAACAATAGAACCAGGAGACTAAACAATGATAAAAAATAAATAAATAAATAAATAAATAAATGGTTTAGGTCAAAGTAGATTCATAGAACGAACAAAATCTAATTGAGAATTAGAATCAACATAAGAGTGACCTTCATCTTGCTACTAGAATTAGTGCTACATTTCAAAGGCAGGAGTAAAAAATAGTTTCCTCTCCTTTTCTGGGTCTTTTTCTGTAGTTCTCTTCCCCCCTCTATCCCATCTGTGTGTATGTATTTCTATGTACTTGTGCGCAATATATAATCTGATTCAGTCAGATCTAGCACAATTTGAGCAGGAGGTAGCCAGAGCTGAATAAACCAACTGTTTCCTGGCAGTCAGGAACAAATTATTAGCCAGTCCAATAAAGTTACATTTCCGTGTTTGATTGCCATATTCAGCTACACAGTGCCAGTAAAGATGACTCAGTGGGAGGAAAGCAAAGATCAACTGCTAAAAAAAGTTTCATTATAATTCTTTTACTTGAAAAATGTGTGGGTATTCACACATAAGCTATCATGGTGAAATTCTCCATCATATGTCATTTATCGGTAATGTGAGTGTGACTGTCCACAGCTGAGGTTTCCGCCTGGGCCAGAGACCTCTCATTCTGCCTCTACCACACAAATGTGCACACACATTGAGCAAAACTCTGGACCAAATCCTAACAGAGCAGAACCAAATTTTTGAATGATTTATCAGAAATATAGCCTTCACTCACACAAAGGTTCAAAGCATACACATTCTCTCATGCAGTTGCTGTACCCTCTAGGTAAGGGAAGGCTCAAGAAACTAAGTTCACAGTGGTCGCTTTGCAATGTTGAGCAGTGGGTGTGCTATCAAGCCAAATTGTTCTGGTTCCTCTTGGCTCCCCCTCAATTCCGTTTGGGTTTTGGAGGCTGAAAGAACAGCAAGGTAATCTGGCGGCTCTGAGATGTAGAAAATAGGAAGGAGAAAAAAGACGGAAAGATAGTTTTTTGAATCTCATAAATAAATGTATTTAGAAATGTGGGTAGTTTTAAATATATTGTATTTTCTATTTAATTGCTTGGATGAATAGTTTTTTTTTTAACCTTTCTGTCATATCCACTGCGCCACTATGTCTAATTAATTGTAATTCTAAGAATTCAGTGTTCCTGGTAAGATTTCATCGGTCTGCTTTTACTGCTCTCAAATGAAGGCAAAAAAAAATCTAAATGCCATAGTTATTTCCATTTTACACTTTTTAGCTGTGAACAATGTTTCAGAAGTAATAGCTGCCTTAAAAATACAAATAGGCACTGAAAGTGTATTCCCAAATGCATTGTCAGTTTTTCCGGTACTGTGTAAGCATGCATAACTGTAGGCATAGCTGATCCTGGCATCACGTGACCCTCAGATGATTGTTCTATACTTCCCTGATTTGCTTGAAACTGCTTTGAATAATACCAAGCATCCTCTGAAAAGAACCAGGTGTTCCTCTGCTGTCACCTCAGAGCCTGGATTCTACATCAGTGGAAGGTGCTCCAAACCATTCCATTGCCAATACTGGTTCATTTGTCCTCCCTGCAGCAGATGTGTCATGTTTCACTGTTATCAAATCAAATTATTATAGAAACAGCATGAACCTCATTGGCCTGCCAGAGACTGCATCCCGCAGAGCTTTTTTTGCTTTGCTGAGTGACTGAAAAGCACTGCAAGAATCAACAGACCCATGTAAGCTTGAAGGTCGACCAGATCCAATTCTCTCCAGGTGTCCCCCAAAAAATGCTCCTCTCATTATTTGTGATCTCCAGTATAATTCCTTTAATGACTCCAAGTCATTCACCTGAGATGTTTCAGAGCATAATTCTGGCATCTTTTTATTATCCACTATTTATTTACTTCCTCTGTCCTTGGAGGACAAAGACCGGATTAAGACTCTTCTATTGCGCTGAAATTCCCCTTTAAGGTGTGTCTTCTTCAGGGTTTCCTCCCTCCCATCTGTTGATTGGTCTCTTCAAAGTCTGGAAGAAGGTTTATGTTGCCTTCCACTTCAGAGACATCCTCCTATATTTCTGTTTTAACTTCAGTGACCTCTTCATCCTGTAATCTAGTGCAGAGCTTGTGTCAAACTGTGTAGACAGTCACCTACTCATTGTAGTCAGGGTAAGAAGAGTGACAAGCTGACAACTAGCTAAAGTATGTGTTTCGGGTCTCTGTGATGATATGATACAATACTCTGAAGGGTGCAGGTCACGTGCAGATGTCAGCACAAAAGCACAGGAAACAGATTGAAAGGTTTATAGAGAAACCTTTCTAGTTGCTGTATAAACTGGAAATATTTCTCTATAAACCAATTTGTTGATTTCTCATCTAATGAATGAATGTAATCTGATATAATCTTTATTCAAATGTTGACTGATAGGAGTATCTTAAAACTCTGCGGCAATCTAATATAAGACAATGGTCTTGTAAGTGATTAATGAGAAATCAGTTAGATTTAATATGACAGGAACTTTAAGAGAAACATCTGAAAAACAGCTTATATGCAGAACAGTTCTTCACAATGTTTCTAAAGGTATAGAAACTCATCGTTGAAGATGTGTGAAACCACATCCGCATACAAATGGTACACTTCCCAATCCCAAGCACATAAATGTCTAATTAACTAACATCATTTACAAAATTCCTCTCTCAGCACTTTTACTTATTTTCAGTCATTTCATCTTGCAGCGACAACAGTAACTAAATGGGCAGTTTGGCAATCTATCTGTTCCTCCTTCCTTTGGAAAAAATAACAGATTTATTTTTCAGGCAATGGGGAAGAGCCGTGCATACAAACTATCTCATCTAAACAGATTTCCCCTTAAGGTTATTACCTTCATGTACTCTGCTAAGAGGCAGTTCTTTGAAAATAGAAATTTTGTGGCTTATAGACTAATGTATCTCGGTATTATTAAAACACAATGTGAAGAAAATACTAATGTTTTAGATGTACTACTGTACTCTATAACCCCTAGAGGTACAGGGGGTGTAGGGGCGATTTCATTGACACAGCGTCCAGTTAGTGCAAATCCATCAGAGGATCCCCACAGAGATGGAATTTAAGTCTATTTGAAGAGAGTGTACTCTGTTGTGGATCTTTCCCTTTTAATGGGCTTATCACAGGAATTGATCATTTTTATAGCTATTTAATCTTATTTAGAAGTGAGTCTGCAGGTACCTTAGAAAATGGACATTTATAAACAGGTTATATTTCTGTGTTTGCTGTGCCTTGTGCACAGCTTGTAACAACCTTAGTTTTTTTTTTCCAACAGTTGGCTTGCTTCTTGTGTAGGTTTATATGTAATAGCTTTCTGGAATATCGATTCTCCCACCTGAGCTGTGGATCTCCACAACTCTTACAGACTTACCAGTTCCTTTGACTCCATCTCTGAGCAATGCCTTTCTTAAACGGTCTATCTGTTGGACTGTTTAAGCCGTGTATTGTACATCTGTAGATGAATTAACAACAGTCTGTGAGATGTTTAAAGCTTTGGTAATGTTTTATAATCAAACCAATAATATCACTTTCTTCAACTTTATAGTCACATGTCAACTTTGTTCTACATATGTCTAACCTGTTCCTTGTTTTTCTTATTGTTGTTTATTCAAAAATATTTTTTGAAAAAATCTTAGATGCCTTAAAAAAGATGTCTGTATTTATGGTAAGATAAAAATCTCAACAGCTAGGCCAATACTTTGAAAACTCACCATGTTTTTTTTGTATTGCATTATATTATAAATTAGACATTTCAGAGTGGATCATTATACTTTTCAATTTATTTTATTTTTATAGTCTTTTCTTCATACAACTTTAAAAAATTGTTTTAAGTTAACTGCTAACCTATTTGCTTCCATTTATGATTTGCTTTGCCACTGGTACATCTGATGTCCCATGTTTTGGACCAATTCTATTCTATTCTATTGTAATCAGGACTGTGTGACTCTGGGAAGAACTGACATGATAAGCCCCAGTTTCTATGCCTTGACCCTCAATAAGAATAGAAAGTTAATAATTAATAACAGTGGTGAACCATCCTTGCAAAAAAACAAAAAAAATAAAAAAACTTTAGTAATTTAGAAACAGCACCCTGTTTTTAATGTTAAAGTTCTTATAAGCTTTGATCTGTGATAAGATAACTATATGACATGGATATCAAGCTCTTCTAATTTCCCCTTGCATGTTATTTACTGCTTTTTTTTTCCAGAAGATTATACTTTCTATATCCAAATTGGTGATGCCTTATAAGATGCTTATATTTAACGCAATATATTTAAAAAAAATAAAATAAAATAAAATGCATTTCTCATTGGTCCTTTAGGCCCTTGACCACTACTAACTACTAGTGGAAATTACACTCAATATTTGCTGTTGGAAAAAATTCTGATTTATTTTGAGTTCTAATGAGAAAAGAAAAGTGATAACATTTTTTAACATAAAAAAAATGTTTAAAAACAGAATCAGATTCCAATTTTTTTTATTTTTTTTAGTTTAGCTTTATTGCGGCACTATGGGCTTGTGTTTCTTCGACAGTAGGCTGACAGGAAAGGGGGTATGATAGAGGGGGAGAGACATGCGGAAAGGACCACAGGCTGGGTTCTCCCCCGGTCGCCCGTGTCGAGGACTAAGGCCTCTGTACATGGGTTGTACGACTAACCACTGCGCCAACTGCATGCCCAAAGAATCAGTTTCCAATTGGCATCCTGAACATATTAATTGTGTGGTAATTATATATGATCTGACAGCTAATTCAGAGAAATAGTCCACTGCAGAGAAAATACCCCAAAAATGTTGCAATTATACTTCAGCATCAGTGCCCACTCAAGGTAAAGCTAACGTTTGGCCTTTAAAAAAAAGAAAGTCTGATGATTATATTTTTTATTCATTGATCAATCAGCATACCTACAGTATAATCTCAAAATAATAAGGAGGCAAAATACAATCTGAAGAATCACAGACTGGGTCTATTTTTCATAGGTAATACAAAGGCTAATGTGGTGTCTTTATGAGACAAAAGTAGGTACAGTTGTGCTTGAAAGTTTACATATCCTGCGATTAAATAAATGATAAATTCCAACTAGTAATTCAAACAACACAAAACTGAAAAAAGTAATAAATAAAAAATGACTAAATGATAATTTCGTAAAATAGAATATTGTAATAATAACAAATAATTGTTAAACACAAACTGTCCTAGATAAATATACATACCTTGCCATGGAACAGTAAACCAACATACCTGTCAAGAGGTGCAGAAATCTTAATGAACATTTCCTGAACATTACAGAAAACTCCTGAGTTCAGTGATTGCCTCAAAGTGGTGCTCAACAATATTTCAGGAGCTCCAGCAGGCTTGTTCACCTATTATTTTTTTATTTATTACTACGGTAATAATTTATTATTTATTACTACCACTGGGAACACCAGAGGCATGTCTGGATAATTAGGTAACAAAATTCCAATACTACATCACTACATCTCACAGAATCTTAATTTCAAATACCAGCTACACATCCTGCAATGACATGTAGAACTGACTTAACTGCTTCAAACTAAACAAACAGACTGACAATAAGTGTAGTAGAACCACAAAGCCCCACCTTGAGTGCAAGTGAAACCTGATCTAAGGTGCATCATTATTTACAGCATAAAGACTGTGTTGCAGTGAAGAGAAAACAAGGAAACTCAGTTCATTAGAAACAAATAAAATATTTTCCCCTGTGTATAGACTATGCTTGATGAATACAAGAGCTGTACAGTGTACATCAAATATGAACATACATTGTGTAAAAAAGTTTACTAACTTTTTTTTTCTCATAGTCAACCCATGCATCCATCAATTTTCTAGCACGCTTATCCCGAGTGGGGTCGCAATGGGTGCTGGTGCCTATCTCCAGCAGTCAATGGGCGAGAGGCGGGGTACACCCTGGACAGGTCGCCAGCCCATCGCAGGGACTCATAGTCAACATTAAAATCAAATTAAACCTTTCCTTTCATGTTTCAATTTAATTTGAATTACCTATTTATTAAATGTTAATTTGGTAGTTTTTTTTTTTTTTATATTTATGGTTTTCAGTCATCTTTAGGTGTTTCCCATTGCATTCTACTTAAGTTATCTCCAGTCCCCTATCCTCTAGTTTTTCCCTTGGTCATTCTTTAGTTTATTTTCCCTCTAACTTCATTTAAGTTATTTTCTAAGTTATTTTAGATTCCCTGGTTTCTCATTGTTGCCTCTTATCTTTTTGTAAAAACATTTATCTTACTCCACTGTACAGGACAAAATATCTGATTATTTAAAATAAACTTGTAATTAGATTCCAAAATAACTTGCCCTAAACATTTTGGGTATAGAAATGCATTGCCAAGAATAATACTATATCTTCAACTTTGACAGACATCTTTTCCTCTATAAACAGCAATTTGCTGCAATTGGCAGCATGATCTGCTATTTGAATACCTTAGTGTTTTCTGTGTGTGTGTGTTGCCAACCCATTAAAGGCAAAAACACTGCAATTGATGGCCTACAATTTTTAAAACTTTATTTATGAATATTGTTTAATTCAAGGGAAGAGGTTGAATTTTGGAGATCCAGTAATATTTCCAAAATAACACTACTTTTGTACAAGATGTGAATGGCAGATGTTCTTTTTGCCATTGCAATCATTTAGAAACAAACCTTTCATCTGTGGATGCTTAGGAGCAAAAACTGTTAAATACTGATGCAGTCATGTAATAATACATGACTATTGCAGGCATTCAATTGTATAATTAACTGTATCCATGACATAATCCTGTATAATTATAGCCTGTTTGTCAGCATCTTGGCAATTATATTTTTTGACTTTTTGTTTTAATTTCTACAAAAACAAAACAAAAAAATAAAAACTATGGATGTTTGCTAAAGAATTAACAGATCAAAGGTAATCAATATCAATACCTTAACATTAACATTAAGTGGCATGACAGTACTTTTTATCCAAACAACTAAGACCAGAATGTTACATGATGTGATGTGTTTGTGTAAATGGATGTGCTTCGCAGACATTCGAGGCACTTTTAGCTGTTCAACAAAATATTTTCAAACTCTAATCTCACTATGGCCAGCTACACCAGGGACAGACTGATGAAAGGCTAATGGCTGTCCATGCTGAGTCAGTAGGTTTTTTTCGGCCATGACTGTTGATACCATAAATTCTGGGCTGAGCAAGCTGAAGTCAGCCATCTAGTGTAATTTCAGTACTTAAGGTGACCACAAGTCAATTCTGCAATCAATCAAATTCAACATGTTGAGCCCATACCAAAGACATGTAAAATGTACTGCAAATGCGTTTTTAAAGATATTGTCTTCAGTTCAAAGATATTAGACATTTTAACCTTATTGCAGGCCCTCTCACATGATAACATAAAAAATCAGTAATGATTTAAGGGCTTGGGATGAAAAAATGGCCTCTCAATATGTATAGCAACATATCTATCTGTTCCCACTGTTATAGAAAACAAGTGAATTAAATACATAGTTTAGGTTCATGTTGATCTTGATATTTTTAAGCTTTTAAAGATTAAAACTTATTAGTTGTTAAATTTTCTCTTTTTGTTTGTTACGTTTCACTGTAGGCTAAAAGTTCTTTAAGGAGTGATAGAAATATCAGGATTTACAATTGGATATATATATTTTTTTATATTTTAAAGATCTGTTGGACATGTTAGCTGCAAGTAAAAACAACATAGAATAAAGGAAAATTAATAGCACTAACTTATGTGTGCAGGTTTGTCTGTAGATCCCCAACACATTGTTGCCACCTTTTCTAGTCACTTTACATTTAATTTGTTGTCCATCTGTGGTATAGCAGGGTAAGTGTAAATTAATGATGGGGGGGACCAGGTTTGAATCTGAGTTACTTTAAGGAAATCTAGCATAAAAAACTGAGCAAAGTCTGTGTGCAATGTCTTGACTTCCTGTGTTGACCCCTGAATAAGGGCCGTGGGAGCAACCGAAAGGACTCACTCACTCACACCCTCAGCTCACTGATATTAAACTGGGACTTTGAGCCACAGCATTTGGGAAAAGATAGACAAACACCAACGCAGTTGAAGAAAACAGCCAGACAGTTAGGGAGTCAGGACAGCTGCACTCACAGCTCTAACCTTCACACCGTTCGGTCTCACTAGAGACTCATATTTAGACTTAGAGAGGACTTAAAGGACTCCCTTAACTGCCCCATAATCAGCTCGCAAAATGTAAATTCTCAGAGGGGAATATTGTGTCACAAAGATTTCATATAGATCTTCTGAGAACAGGCAGTTTGATCTCTTGTTGAGTCTTTGTCACAAAAGATTAAAACCACTGTGGTTCATGGAATAGTCAGTGCATTTGTCTTTATCTGTAAAACAGTTTTTTTTTTGTTTTTTTTTTGCAAATGCTAGATTATATGATGTCCAGACCCTGTAAGATTTTGTCTTTCCAGAATGCCACCACATCAGTAGCAGTCTGTGATAGCTCCAGTCAGTACTTGTTTGGATTCTTCACACTTCACAAATATATCTAGTTTGTCTGCCACTATTTAACATCTGTAAGGATCTGTAATCAAAGCAATAGGAAAGCTGTTTACATGTGAGAGCAGCTGACTAAAACATCAAAAGCTTGTTTGGCAACAAAGCGTTATCTTTCATGAAGATGGGTGTCCAGAATAGAGATTTAATTGCTAAGATGCCTTTTTGATGAATTCATGAGTTCTAAACAGAAAATATCTACTGTAGTTTTGGATATGAGAATGTTAAAGCTCAATACACACAATTCTTTCAAACTGAATAGTATATAAGACTCAGAGGGCCGGATCTATCAAAGGTTTGCGTGTATAAAAACGTGAGCTATTTCACTGCGCACGCTAAAAAATGTACAAACTGATCTATCAACAGCGTGCTAAAAGGATTTGGTCTTTAAAACGTGCTAAATAGCGCCTCTTATCCATTTAGTACTTTTTCTGCAATGAATATGCAATATGGGGCGTTTACACGGAAAAGTGCGTCTTGTGGGAGGAGAACATGTAAATATATTAATTTAGCACTCGCAAAGTGATTTATCAAACCTGAAAGAAATTTTGCAAACGGTATCTGACTCTATATTTAACACGTTTCAAAAGAAGGTGCAAATGGTCTGTATGCGTAATTGCGCACACATGGCAGCGGTTATTGACGCAAGAAGGAGACATTGAAATGAAGCAAGGAGACACAGAGAACGCATTTTTTCACTCCGTGTGAATATTTTTGGAATGAACGAGGAAACGATCATCAAAACGTATCGTTTATCCAGCATTGCCATTTTGGAGCTGTTGGAGGAACTCCGAATGGATTTGGAGCCAGCCACAAGGAGGACCCACGCAATACCAGATATCACAAAACTCCTTGCAACATTGCACTTTTTTGCATCTGGGTCATTCCAGCGTACGGTTGCAGCGAGAGCTGGGCTCTCCCAATCTCGTTTTTCAGAAGTGCTGTCCGACGTTTTAAATGCCATGTCGCCCTGACACCCTAATGGAGAACCCCGACCTCCCTCCTGCACCTGTGGAGCAACATGCCAATGCTGCGGGGATGCGTACGCGCAGTAATCTCATCCACAGTCACCTCTTGTGAGTCATTTGGTATGTGCATTTTTCTACAGGCCAATACAAAACACCTATTTTTTTTTTTTTTTTTTTTTTTTTTTTTTTTTTTTTTTACTGCATTGAAGTAGAAATTCAGCCACATACCACCTTAGGGAATAAAGGTTGCCAAAGTTTTGTTTATATATATATATATATATATATATTAGTGCTGTCAAAATTATCGCGTTATTATCGCGTTAACGCGAGGCCATTTTAACGGCGATAATTTTTTTAACGTGAGATTAACGCTATGTGGTTTTATGGTACAATTTTCCAAGTACATCCTGCTGCAGCCTGCGAGAAGGCGGGGCTATTTTCCCCCAGTGTATGCATTTCTCATAGGCTTCGAGAGCGGACCTCCTCAAGGGAAAAAGACGCTCATACACTGGGTGACGCTAGTGCCTTTTCTTTAAGCCCCACAACCAACAAACAAGTTGAGTGTCTGGTAACTAGTAGCAACCTGAAATACGCTGAGAAAACTGATTACTGAGGTGAAATGGAATCTGCTACGGCACTCTTGCTGTCTGTACGCCATAGGTCGGTATCGTGTGTGTGTGTGTGTGTGTGTGTGTGTGGGTGTGTGTGTGTGGGTGTGTGTGTGTTCTCATTTTTGTTAACAGGCTGAAAAGTAACTTTCTAGAGAGCATAGACTACCTTCATCTAGTGATGTCGGTCTATTGATTTTGATGTATTGATTGAAAATTGTTCATTATTATCTTGGTTAATTAACATCTAATGTTAACTCTACTAAATTTTATAGCAGTAGGGTAAAATGCTTGTCTTTGTTCAAAAGACTGTATTAACTGTAAAGACTGTCTTTTACATCAGCCTGTTTTCAGGGCCTTTTTTTTGGCTACATATTTGTTATTTTTTGCTACATGCCTCCCCATCTTCTTGCCATATGTTTCTATGGCATAAATCAGTGTCTGTGACCTGTTTTCATTTTAAAAAAGGACATTGGCACAAACCTAGCCTGTATGTATTTTTTGTATGTCATCGTGAGTATTTAAATGATTTTCAATCATAAAAAAAATTTGCGATTAAAATGCGATTAATCGCGAGTTAACTCAGGCATTGATGCGATTAATCGCGATTAAAAAAATTTAATCGATTGACAGCACTAATATATATATATATTTATTTTTGGAGGGGGTGGGGGTGTCACTGTAAGATTAAAATTTCTTAATGCACTAGTTTGTACAAACTACAAACTACTTTGCCGCAAACCACAAAATGCACAAAACCATCATTTAAATAGGGCGTCTCCAACAGTTTTGCACCTGCCACCAGTTACGCAATCACTCTTGTTAAATCACCCGCAAACCATGGTTCAGCCCCTCGCGCAAAATTCCAGTTTGCGAGCGCAAATTACTGCACGCAAAATTGGATCTTGATAAATCCGGCCCACAGAGTATTAACTGGTATTCATAGAAAAAATGTTAGATTTAGGAATGAAATACCAGTATCACCAATCAATTTCTAATCTAGCAATTTAATCTTGAAACTCAATAGTTTCAGTTTTCTTTAGAGACTTTTTCCAAGTACAATGTTATTTGTGGAGCAAAAAGAATATACATTGAAAGGTAAATTCACTTATATATTAAATGTCAGCTAATTTGACTACATTCTAAATTCTTCTAGATAAACATAGGTTCTCAAACATAAAATCCATGCCAAGCTACGATATCATTGAATTTGTTCATTATGGTTTTCAAACACTAGATTTTCTTCCCCTTTGTGTAAATAGTAGCTTAGGTTAGTGAAGAGTTTTTCACTGAAATATGTTTTACTCAGAGGAATGATTCTTGTTAATAAACTCTTATCTTATTAATGGAAGTTGTGGTGAATTTATTCCATATACTATAAAGAAAATAAGTTTTTGAACACCCTGCTATTTTGCAAGTTCTCCCTCACAAATCATGGAGGGGTCTGAAACTGTCAAGGTAGCTGCATGTCCACTGAGAGAGTCTATAAAATCTATAAAAAAAAATCCAGTAAACACAATGTATGATTTTTATTATTTATTTGTATGATACAGCTGCAAATAAATATTTGAACACCTGTCTATCAGCTAGAATTCTGAGCCTCAAAGACCTGTTGGTTGGCCTTCAACATATTCAGCTCCACTCCATTTATTATCCTAAATTATATGCACCTGTTTGAGGTCGTTAGCTACATAAAGACACCTGTCCACCCCACATATTCAAAGACACTACAGACAAAATTGTACACCTCCACAAGGCTGGAAAATTGCCAATCACCTTGGAGAAAAAAGGTCCATTATTGGAGCAATCATTAAAAAATGTAAAAAGCTAAACATGACTGCCAATCTCCCTCGGGCTGGTGCTCCATGCAAGATTTTACCTCATGGGGTTTCATCGATCCTAAGACCGGTCTGCCGGCTTCCGTAGCGTCGTGAACGCGCATGTGCGCACTTTCAGGAAATCCTATACACTACTGTTTATGCTCTAAAAACATTCTAAATGACTTCGTTTCGAGTAAATTCTGGATGCTACCCACTCAGGACACTTGGAATACATTGGACGAGCAGTATGGAGGAATATTGACACGTTTTTTGTGGACTTTTATGGACCTTTCTGTCTCGGGCACCATAGACCTCCATTATTTGAATGTCAGCAGACAGCAAGAAGCCTCCCAGATCTCCAGATGCATTTGAGATATCAAAAAAGTACTCCAGAGTGTTGTTCAGCATGGGGGTGAGTAGAAAATGAAGGCTAATCATGTTTTGGGTGTACTATTCCTTTAAGCTGGAGGAGAGCTCCACTCTGAGCCGGATTGTTGAACTGAACTGACCTTGGTCGGGGTAAGCAAGCCTGAACCTGAACCTGTAAACCTGCAAACCTGTAAACCTGAACCTAACCTGCTTTGTCCTCTCTGCCTCCCAGGTAGAACCCAGCCTGTATCCAATAAACTATTGGACTTTTATCCTGCCTCTGTGTCTGTGAGTTCTGCATTTGGGCTAGTAAAACCTACCTGATCATGACAGTAATGTGGTCAGATAAGACCAACATAGAACTTTGTGGTCTTAATTCCACTAACCGTGTTTGGAGGAAGAGGAATGATGAGTACCATCCCAAGAATAGCATCCCTACTTTAAAGCATGGGGCTGGTAGCATCATGCTTTGGGGATGCTTTTTCTGCACATGGGACAGGGCGAGTTCACTGTATTAAGGAGGGGCTGCCCGGGGCCATGTATTGCCTTAGTTAGGACTTTGAAGATAGGTCAAGGCTTTGTGGAGGAGTTGGACAAAATTCCCCCTGCAGTGTTTGGAAACCTGGTGAGAAACTACAGGAAACATTTGACCTCTGTTATTGCAAACAAAATCTACTGTATTAAATATTAACATTGATTTTCTCAGGTGTTCAAATGCTTATTTACTGTTGTACCATACAAATAAATAGTTAAAAAAATCATACATTGTAATTTCTGGATTTTTTTTTATATAGATTATGTCTCTCTCAGTGGACATGAAGCTATCTTAACAGTTTTAGATCCCTCTGTGATTTCTAAGTGGGAGAACTTGGAAAATGGCAGGGTGTTCAAATTTCCCTCACTGTATGTGCAGAATGATCTTTTTGACCATGATTTGAGCTTGATCTAACACTTTCATTTATTTTTCTAACACAGAGGCAATTGGGTGTGTTTTCACAGAGTAATACAAGACTGTCTGAATATTGTTTGATTAAATAAAATGTTTTTACCCCTACTGAGGTGAGCATTTAAATATATCATAATTACACACCTCCTTTAGCATGTTATTAACAAAAGAAAAAAAAAAATCAAAAGCTCACCATTTCTTAATGTCTCTATGAGTGAATAGAAAATTCATCACCCACAATTGTTGATCAAATAAAATTTCCTTGAAATGAAACATTTCTTTTAGAAGACTGCCTTTGATGAACACTTGAGTGGAGGAATAAACATTGAAAGTAAATGCAATGATGTTATTCTGTCTTGTTGCGTTGTGAGCAAATAGATTTCTTGTAATTTATTTCAAATTATGTCAATTTACTACTCCTCCAAATCAGTGATTTTAATATTCACTGATTTTTCCTTATTTTACTCTGGCATAAAATACAGTACTTTCAAATAAATCATAGTTACTTAAAAAATGAAACTAAGAAGGAAGGTTGTGATTTGAATTTAAATGGAATACAAGAACACTACAGATGCTAAATGTCTGTGACAAAAAAAACATATCTTTTAATAATAATACAAGACATGCAAGCAATAAATGGACATTCAAGCTGTTCTATACTTATTTGGTATGAGAGACTGTTTTCTCATGCTTGACTGTGTCTAGTTTGAAAAAGGTGGGCTACATGTACACTTTATTGTCAAAAATATTTCTTCACTATTGGAATCGGGGGAAGAAAATTAGGCCCCAATCCATGCAGACTGTTTTTCCAAACATTTGTGAAAGAATGGGTTTCTATAAGAAGAATCCACCTTGGAACAGTGATAGAATGTCACCTGTGCAACAAAAGCAGTTTCCTTGTTCTTAAGTATTCCACAGTCAGCTGTATCATTGGAAAATGCATATTTAAATGGAAGTGAAGTGTTTGAGACAGCAACTGAGATACAAAGTGGTAGGTCACAGAAACTGACAGAACAGGCTCAGCAGATGCTTAAGAACATAACGGTCACTAACTTTCTGCAACATGAATCACTACACACCTCCAAATTTAATGTGACCTTCAGATTAGCCAAAGAGCAGTGAAAATAGAGCTTCATAGCGTGGGTTTCCATGGTCACTTGGTGATGGTTGATTTAAGTCAACCATCACCAAGTGCAATGCAAAACATTACATGCAGTGCTGCAAAGCATTCTGCCACTGAAACCCAGAGTGGAGAATCACGCTTCTCAGGAAATTTGATGGACAAGTATGGGTTTAGCATTTTGCAATACAACATTACTTGTCTGAGTCTATTGTGTCAAGTGTAAAGTTTGATGGAGGAGGGGATTACGGTGTGGGGTTGCTTTTCAGGATCTGGGCCTGAACCCTTAGCTCAAGTGAAAGGCACTCTTAATGCTTTAGCATACCAATACATTTTGGACAGTTCCATGCTCCAAACTCGCACAAAGTAAAGTCAGTAAAGAATGGATGGCAGAGTCTGCTGTGGATGAACTTGTATGGTCTGCACATAGTCCTGACCTCACACCGACATAACTACTTTGCAATGATTTAGAGAGAAGACTGTAAGCCTCTTGTCCAACATACCAACCTTACAAATGTACCTCTGGGAGAATGGTCAGAAATTCCCATAAATACACTTAAATAATGTGGATAGAATTCCTGGAAGAGTTGGAGCTGTTCTAGCTGCAAACAGTAAAATGATGTTATTTTGAACCACTATGGGTAGTAATGGAATGTCATGTAAGGTAATGTAGTAAGGCTAGGCAGATGAGCAAATAGTTTTGGCAATATAGTGTAAATCTAACCTAGAGAATACTCACACACCCTCCTCACTGTGAGCAAACTCCTTCTGCAAAACCGAGATATGTTAATTTATCAACTTTATCTTGAATCAAACTCTCTCCAACTGTCTTCTGGTAATCATATATCATAACCTTATAATGACAAAAAAAACGAAACAAAAAAAACGCTGGTTTAGTGCTATAAAAAAGGCCATAAGGACAGTAAATTGGGGAGCACAGATCAGAGAGTTTCATATATTCTGCCACCCTTTGTTGGGGTTGCAGGATCAGAGCAAATAACTTAAAGAGGCTCGACAAGCTGATAGAGAAAGCCAGATATATTCCTTTAGAACCTCTGGTTATCGTATCATAAGAATAATTCTTTATAAAATTAAGAATATTATGGAATATTAGGGTTGTTTTCTGACGAGCATCCTCATCAGACAATAACAGACATTAACATCTACAACAACTGGGTGAAAAAAAAATTATTATTCAATTTCCCTATAAGATAACAAAAGAATTTTAAATTAAATTGAATGTTTATTGTCACTATTACAATGGGTTGAACAAGATTTTTAAAAGTTTCATAAATACACCTCGGAGCCACATCTTGATTCACCAAGTCTCCATAACAGGCATTGAATGCTGTTAAAATGACAAACAGATGTTTGGGACTAAGTGCAGAAAAAGACCTCTCTAACAACCACACATGAAAATATGAAATAATAAATATGTTTTAACTATTACTTTACTTTTTTTTTTTTTTTTAAGTAGGATAATGATCCATACTATTCAACCGAATTGTGTGGAAATGATACATCAGACCCAAAATCCTTCTCCTCAAATGGCCATCACATTCAGAAGACCAAAAGCATATAGTGAAGTTATAAGCTGAAAAAGGAAAAGAATCCTCTCTCTGGATCGTTTAATCTTATTTAATGTTAGGCTTTTCCTTCTCTTAGCAATACAAATTGATTTGTAAATTTTACAAGCAATGGTGCAAAATCTTAGTGTTACAAATATCTAAAAGTTGAGTTTATTTTCAGATTTTGTACACTTTTTTCCCCCAGAAGTGTCCACATTTATTTTTTAATTTTTTTTGCAGATTTTGTTCAACACATTTTCTTTGGCATCATAACCATCAGCTATTCTTTAAAGCCTTTAAAGCCTCAAAACATCTGACAAATATTGGTAGTTGGAAAATGCCCCTGTTATCAAGGGAGCCAGGCTGGCAGGAGTTATAAATTCAGCTTGAATTAATAAAGTACAAGTCAGTTGATGCCGTCTGCCAAAACTTAAACACAATGGAAAGAAGTTAAAGCTGGCAGGGTTGTTTGTGAAACCCAAAGGTTCTCAAACTTTTCAGACTATGCCACCTTTGTAGAGGAAGAACAGTTTATAAAAAGGGAGTATGAAAGAAATATCTAATAAATAGTAACTGCACTTTGGAAGAACTTTAAGAAGAAAGGAGCTCATTCCTTCTTTATTTATAAAAGCAGACATGATCAAACTAATATAAACTTTAGAAATCCATAAACATTAATTTACATGCACTATTAGTTGTAACTATGAGTGTTTGTATCATATTTTACCTTTAGAAAAGATCAGTAACCTGGGCAAAAACATCCCAGAGATGCCTTTGGAAAGACTTGGTGAGGTCTTCGTGTTAGTTTATGATATTTCTATATTGCAATTCCCAAAGCAAGTTAGCATGAATCATTATTTTTATGATATTGCCTAGAATCTTACAGATTAATCACTATTATATAACTCAGCAGTTTTCCTGAATAGTTATCTGTGAGTGCAGGCTACTCACAAGAGTGCCTCTGTTCGTGGTAACCATAACCTGTTGGGATCCTCAGGCTTGCCCACCAGAGGGCGCCGAGGATCCTCTTCTGCTCTCTTTGTCTTTTGTTAGGTTCTGGAGATTACCCTCTGCCTCCAGCAGAGTGCGCCGTGGGTCCTCCTGAGCTGAGCCTCCCACACACCTGTGGCTGATCTACTCATCAGGAGGACCACAGTATTTAAGCTGCCTTCAGACCTTGATTCCACGCCGCAGTGTTGATCTTAGTTGGTTAGCTTCCTGAGCCTTCAGTTTCAGATTGAGTCTTGGTTGTCTCTAGGTTGAGATCACATTCTAATCTCTCCTTTATCTGTGCCTCACAGGATTCCTGTCCCTTCGTGAATCTCTGGATGAGCTTAACCACCTGTCTCTTCGTGAAAGCTCTGGATGAGCTTAACCTCCTGTCTCCTCGTGAAGCTCTGGATGAGCTTAACCTCCTGTCTCCTCGTGAAGCTCTGGATGAGCTTAACCTCCTGTCTCCTCGTGAAGCTCTGGATGAGCTTAACCTCCTGTCTCCTCGTGAAGCCCTGGAAGAGCAACCTCACTGGAACCCTGTCTCAGGTCTGCAGCTCAGGGAGAGCAGCATCCCAGGAATCCAGTCTCAAGCCTGAAGCTCTTGGAAGGTCTAACCGGCTAATCTGCCCTGGTGAGCCAACCCGAAGATTTCTACGTGGATGAAACCTGACGACTTGTCTGAGGAGTTTCCCTAGAGGTTCCCATGTGGATTTCCCCTGTTGTTCCCTAAGCTGAGCTGGAAGCTCAGCCTGAAAGACCCTCCGTGTTTTCCCAGTTGTTCTCTGCAGTGAGCTGGAAGCTCCAACCCAGGACTGCCAGACTAACCCTAAGCTAGATGCTTAGCCACACCTGAACTCAGCTACCAGCCTTCTTCCCTTCCTTGCACAGTCCCCAGTGAACCAGCCCCCTGCCAGAACTGTTCCGGTTTCATACTCATGTGTTTTGTGCTACAATAAACTCTTTTGGACTTTTTACCCTGTGTCTCCGTGTGTGTTCTGCATATTGGGGTTACTCTCTTAGAAACCCATCATGACATAACCTGGATGATTGTCAATTCACACAGGTACAATGCTATTATATCTTCCTCTATTCTGCTCCTTCTGACACTGCTAACACGGAAGTTTGTCATTATTATTGTGAGGATTTTTCCAGATTCTAAATACTTGCCTTTTGGTTCATCCATGTATTCTGTCTTACCTGAATAGATACCAAATGTATCAGTAAAAGCAAAGGTTACATCATGATAAAGCTCACCTTTTTGTCTCAGGAAGAAAGAAGCAAATTAGTTCTTATAATAACCCAACTGTGACTCAGCTTTCTTTTTTTTTTTTTTTTTGCTTTTTGTCTAGTTTTTCTTTAGCTCAACTTTAGCTGTCATTTTTCACTGTTCTGGCTGTTGCAGGACTTTGCATTGTCAACCTAAGGGATCATGTTTAACTCCTTTTTTGTCCTACTAACATTCTCCCCAACACTCAACCTTTCATGTTTTCTCCCCTCATGTTTTGTGCTGTTGATATGCTACAGAGATGCCATTAATTCCCAACACAGTGTGAGTAAGAGCGCACACCACAAGACAGCAGGACTGAAGGTTCACAGCTTTGAATCGCTCAGATCCTTCAGCCAAAACAAAAAAATATCCCCATGGACTCCGGCCCTTGCACATTTGAGTGTAAAAAACACACAGAGCAAAATACAGTGGAGAAAAAAATGAGTGATAGCAAACGGAAATCATAGGCACTGTTTCAGATCTTTCACCTTTGGAAAAACTGACAGCCTGCTCATCACACTTAATGAAAGTGATACCAAGGATTTTTGGATCTCTATGGGTGCCATAGAATGTTACATTTTCAGAAAAACACACTAAAGGTGAATAAATTTAGTCTTTTACTTCCACAATTGCACAGGTGAATCCATGCTGTTGCACATCCACTACACAAAAAAGTGCCCAAAAAATTTCAAAGGACACAGTGGAAAGAATGATGGGAGATTTTGTAAAAATCAAACAAAAGAGAGAGGAACAATCAAAGTTATCCCAACATATAAACAAGTAGTAGTAAAAATGATCATACTATCAAGTCACACAAGTTTTAAAGAATGTAATCCAACACCCAATATTGATAAATGTGTATGCAATTGTGTATTTAGGTAACTTCAATTGCCCTCCAAGAAAACACATTTTATTCAAAGGTTTTACATCTTATTTTTGCAGATTGATGTGAAAAAATGTCTTCAACTCTGGCAATTATGCACTACAATTTGATGAGGAGAAGACTCTTGCAATACTTAAATTATTAAGAAACCACTTTAAGGGTGACAGTGGTGTCGGGTGCAGGAGTTTGCCCTGCAATCGGAAGGTTGTCCGTTCAAGCCCCGGCTCCTGCTTTCAGTGTCGTTGTGTCGTTAGGCAAGACACTTCACCTGCATTGCCTACTGATGGTGTACAGCAACCTCACTTCTGTCAGTGAGCCCCAAGGCAGCTGTGGCTACAATGTAGCTTGCCACCATCAGGGTGTAGGTGTGAATGGATGAATGACTGAATCTAGTGTAGTATCCTGACGTGAAAAAGCAGTATATACAGTACAGTACAGTAAGTTGCCAGCTGGCTGGCTGCTACATATGAATCCATCTTACCTCATCAGATGTTACATGATATTTTGCAACACAAGAAGAAAAAGAGATAAATTTAAATATCTTTTTTGTTTTGTTTACATAGACAGCAATGCTTTCACAGAACAATTAAAGAATATGCAATCAGTTAACAATGATTTAGTGGAGGTCATATAATTTCAATAAAATATTGCTCAATCTTATACTGTGGTTTTGTCTTGTAATATGATTCCCTTTAGGTTTTATCACCAAAGTATTTTGTGTTTAACAGTCCACTGATGCATACGCTCTAAAGCATTTAACAAATTGCTAAATCTTTTGGCATGAAACATTACCAGTAACTGGTAAAGAAGCTGATGTTTTTTCATGCTATTGGATTGAAGCATATAATCGTCTGGTGCTTGGTCTGTGAGAAAATTAAACACATACACAAAACAACTTTGAAAATAACTTTAGATGCAGTAAGAGCCTAGGCTTTAAGGTGTTCACCAGTGTGCACCGTTCAGATATTCCAAGTCAGCTAACAGCTGGCGTGTTTAGAGTGAAACAAAACTGTTCAGCAGCAAATAAAACATCCTGCTGACATGAACCTACCTTCCTCCATTACAGAAACGAACAGTCTGGTCAGTCATTTCATGTATTAAATTATGACAAAACAGATACAAAAAAAATACAGAAACACACCACAAGCACACCTCAACAATATATCTAACATTTATAAAAAAAAACTTGTTTGTGAAGAGAAACAAAAAATATATATAAAACTCTAAAACGGACCAAGAAAGTTAAAATAACAGCATACCAGCAAAGAGTGAAACAATACTGTTCAGCAGCAAATAAAACATCCAGCCAACATCAATCAACCTGCCCATGACAAAGGAAGCACATAAAAAAAAAACAGTAGGATTGCGCGGGAAAAACAGTCGGCTTGTTTACAGAAATGCTGTGACAGTTAAAACTCTTTTGCTCGATAACAATCATTCCATGCCCAGCTAAACAACTCACAAACATGTTAACTTAAACACTGCTAAACATTTTTCCCTTTACACCAACTAAAAAACAAACTAACAAGAGCTCCATGAAAACTCACCTTCCTCCATTACAGCAACAAACAGTCTGGTGAAGAAGGAAGTGATGTCACCAATTATACCAGCAAGCGTAAGTACTATTATACACATTATTGTTCTTTAAAATAATAATTCCAACACAAAAATTAAATACAATACATTAATAAAAATATATATAATATCATTATTTTCTTCCATGTTACATACACATCATAGAGATGTCTAGCCATTAGAAGGCCTTATGAAGAAACTGTTTGAAGATAGGAAGACAATTATTATTCACAGTAAGGAGAGAGCCATAAATGACAATGGTACTCAGCACTCACAGAGGAGGAAAACATTTTAAAGAAAGGAGTGGTGCTTTTAGCAAAAAAAAAGAGCCGCTATTAAAGATAAACGTTTGGCAGAAAAATTAGAGACACAATCAGAATAAAAAATCTGATCAGTCAAATTAGGTTGCAACAGTGGCGTAGGATGCAAAGGTTCATCCTGCAACTGAAAGTCAACCCTAGTTCTGTCCATCTCAGACGTGTCCTTCAGCAAAACACATTAGTGTCTGTGAATGATTGAATATAGTGTTAAACAGTTTGAAGTCTTGACTTGTCCTGACTTGAAAAGGTGCTGTATAGGTATGGGCAATTTACAAATTTAATAGCTAAGTTTTTGAGCTAAAACATGGCATCTGGTTTTGTTTTTCTATTCCTTATATCAAATGAACTGAACAAACAAGAACTAAAATGTGCAAAATGAACACATAAAATGTATGAAAAAGACAAGATAAAAAAATATAGTTTATACAAGTATCCCAAGATTTGTTTAGATAAACAAATAAAGTGGGACGGTAGACTGAAATAGTGCAAAAGGCCTTCATTATTCTAGAAGTGTCTGACTAAGCTTCCTATGAATGGATCAATGTTCACCACAGAGACAGTAGGGGAAAGAAACGGTCTCTGTGGCTTATATTGTTGCCATCAGCGCCCTGTAGCCTGTACAAGTTTAAGCAATATTTGAAAAAGGTAGGTGGGTTTGGCAGAAATGTTATTTGCTCATTCTTGACCCTAGACTTGTACAGGTATGTGGCTGGAGGGAAAATTAGCCATGATGATCCATGCTTTCTGGGTTGCCCACGTGTTGTGCAATTATGATACATTCAATGTCCACCCCATTAGGGATAGCAAACATGTTATTTCATCAATTAATATTTAGACTGCCATATGTTGTTCTGTAAACAAAAAACCAAATGGTTGAGTGTTAGAAAAACAAATGAAAGTGTGAATTGAGCTTAGATCATGGCCAAACAGATACCACTGCACATATATGGAATACAATACTTACCACAAAGAAAAGCATCTGCAAAAACTTTGATCCCGAGTGTCCAAATTGAATATGGTTCATGGCCCAACAGTAGAAGCCTTTTTTCTTTGTATATGGAGAGCCTAGAAAAGAATGATTCTCACCACAGCAAGACACACCTTAGAGCTCAAGCTGTACCTAGAAGGACACAGCTTGGGAACAAATAGGCCTTGCTAAGTGGTTAATGAGATGTTTTGTCATCACAAAATTCTGGTCTTTGTCACACAGAAAAATTATGGACAACCCTACAAAGGTGAGTAAAAGCAAGGCAACCTACTCACATTGTTCAGTTTCAGTTGCTCTTTCAGGGGAAATTGGCCATAATAGTAGGAAGCTTGTGGAAAAACATTATTTTTGACAGATAAAATTTAAAGGGCTATTCTATCAAATACTGTACTGAGGACATGGTTTAATCTTCTAAAGTTGACTAAAGAATAAAATGACACTCTGATATTTAGAAAATCGACAGTTGAGGTAACTGTGATTTAACAAATTAACATTGACATTAACATTTTCAACACTTCCAAATTTTAACACAAGCAGAAGTATAACATAAAAAGACTATTTGCCTAAAAATTATCAATGATTTGTTGTCATTTAACCATCAAGACACACTACTTTATCTTAGACTAGCACATCCACAATTATTTTTTCTTGCAAGATTCAACATAATGTCACAGGGAGTTTTTTCTTGTAGTCATTGTCACAAAGTTAATTTACCCTTTGCACAGAATGCCATGTTTTAAATAAAGTACTGTCCTTGAATTCTTTAACTTTACTTTTTAATCAAATAGATTATAAAATTATTTCAAGTAAACATTGTGAGAGATAATAATTAGCCCCATATATACTATAAACTGTGGGTATATGAGACAAGACTAAGTAATTATAGGTTTTAAGGGTTCCTAGGTGTAGACAACCTTTTCGGTCATCAGGATCACTGAGTTTATAAGCAGCCCTTGTACTATAAACTGACAGACACATTTACACAATTGTGCTTAGAGGTATGGAGGAGAAAACCACAAAAATCTACAAGGAATTGATGTTGACAGAAACCGAATGACCTTTGCTGCAGAACTAAATGCCCTCTAAAGGAAATTAATGGGAGCCCATTAAAAAAGAAATCTCTCTCTCTCCCTTTCTTTCCCTCTCTCTACATATATATACAGTATATATATATATATATATATATATATATATATATATATATATATATATATATATATATATATATATATATATATATATATATATACACATACATACAGTATATATATCGTCTATTTAATTTCATTGTTTTTAGTAGTGTATATTTGGCATTTAAAGGATAATATTCATAAAATCTTCATAACACTCTTAGGGCCACATCAAACAATAATTACATCAAGGAGGGATTCTGCAATATTGTATCTAACATGAATGCTCTGCTGGAGCATATCTCCCTCTTACCTTTACACTGTGCAGCACGGCAGCAAATCCTAAGAACTGTCATGTGGAACTTTTGTGCCTTGGGAATAACATACATTTTTCACCTCGCAATGGTACAGGCATCAATACACTAAATACACGTGACATTCAAAACAAGCAGTTGATAGAGTATGATAAGCTATCAAGGCTTACTGCAGGAAAAGAAACACTGCAGATGAAGCGATGCACAATTGCCTACACTCTGCGCCATGAGCATTATGGTAAAAAAAAAAATAATAACCTGCAAAATGATTTAATTAATCGTGCAAAGGACCCGCAGTGAAAGACTTTGGGTTCCACTGACTGCTGCTCTCACTATTTGATCGTTATAGAGGCGTAAATACTTCAGGGATGCATGTTTTGCTTTAGTAATTTATGATTGTTTATTTGAATGCAACCTGCATTTGACATTGGATGTTTATTCTTACTTGACACTATTTGATATCAGCAGTTTTAGAGATGCCAATAACGATTTATTTTCTTAAGACTGATCTTACAACAAATTTTTTCATTAGTCGACTAATCTTAACCACTATTTTAAAAAAAACACTGCTTGGGGTTGGCAGAGTAGCTGCAGGATGGTGACACCAGGGTAATGTTTTGGTAAACTACGTTAACCTACAACTACAATTCTTGTACCTAAATAAAAAAAATTCTCCATGTGATTTGCAGTGATCGGTGTCAGCTGTTATTGGCTCACAGCGTGATCGGTAATGGGATATGCAGCAAAAGTTCTGATCAGAGCATCTTTAACCTGAATCAGATGTAAATTGCATAATGTAATATAAATTCATGCACAAAATGACAAATTCTGTTTTGCTATTAACAACCGTGGCTCTGCGATCTTTCAGGAGGAGTGAATGCTACTTGTTAAGACTTTGCTGGGTTCCTTTGAGAGGAAACTTTTTGACTATTTTGTCCGGATGATACAATTACATTGACTTTGTAAAGTGCCCTGAGATGACATGAGGTGAGTTGGTGCTATATAAAAGCGAATCGAAGTTTGGATATATCCACCATGACTGATTTTACTCCAAAGACTTACGGCAGAAAACCATCAGAAGTAATGCAAAACAGCTAGTCATCACTTTAATCTTTGTTTAGAAGTATAAATAATTTTAAACATACCATTCTAATAAAATGAAACTATAAAATAAAATAATTCTTATACATGTATTTATTTTTAAATGATAGCAATTTCCTTAATGTACTTCTTGAATTGAAATCTCATTGAATCTGACAGATCAGAATAATTTTATACGGAACCTTATTCAATGTTAATTTGATTACACTTTAAATCTGTTTTAAATGATCCATAACCTGACTCCGCCTTCTGTTGAAGTAATTTTGGGAGAGGGCGAAAATACTGGTTAGCTGATTGGACTACCAGTATGTTGGTGAAAGACGGGCCAAATAAACCAATCAGATCAACAAAGCATATGACGTAACAGAGCGACGACAAAGAGCAGCCAATTGATAGATCAAACTCTTGCCGAAACCAGTCGGGAGAAGAGCAAATACATCATTTCCTCTGAGAAAAGCCTCCAGAGCAGTGTTTTGCTCTTCTTTCAGTGAAGAAATACTCTGTAATTCCAATAAAACTAGCTCGATAGCCACGCTAACTCTAGTTTCATCGGCTGAAGCCGCCATGTTCTTTAGACTGAACTGTCGCGCTTCTCGTTGTGTCACACCTCAACCCGCCTCAAAGCCAACGCTGATTGGATGTTCGTTTGGTGAACGGCTCCAGATTTTCTTTAACGGAGAGTCTCCAGACTGATCTGCGAGTGAAACCTTGAAAGCTTGCTAGATCAGGATGGTCTCACGAGGCTACATGATCCATTCAGCAACAAAGAAATAGATGAAAAAGCAAAAAAGCTGTGAAGGCGAGGCATGTTTTTGGGTTCAGCAGATGCAGACGCAACAATCATAGAACACAAAGCACTTGTTATTTTTGTTAGGCATCTGGAAAGGAGAACAGAGCTATTTACTTTCTGAGAAACCAAAAAAGGTTTTTATCAAGTTTAAGGAGATGTGTGATGTTTTCAAACAATACTTCATGATACCATGGGGTGAATTTTCAGTTTTGAGGCAAACTTTTACTGGATTCTCCGTCTCTGCAGGCCCCGGATGTGGTGATACAGATTCTGGCCGGAATAACTAATTTGGCATTACAGTACATCAGAATCACATATTTATAGCAGTCATTCTATATCACGTATGCCTAGCATGTAGCTAGCAGTTTAATAAAAAGATAATGTTTAGGGCTAATGTGGTAGCCAATGCCTTGTGTGATTTACCATTCATATGACTGGAATGCATCCCATTGCGAAAAGACAAGTCTCTTTTCTTAATACTCTTTTCTTTATACAAAATGTTTGTGTTTGCCCCATTTTCAAGCCACGGTCAATATTTTATATTTTCCAGTCACAGTTTATTAAAATGATGTCATGATGATTTTCCGTCCACTTGGGAGCTATGTTGTCATGACAACACACTACCATGACACTAATGCAAAGCCTGCATGAGGCGCACTGGACAATGTAGTTAATTTTTATTTTTTTTTCACTATTATATTTCTGCTTCTTTAATAGGCGGTATATCAAGTAAGATTTCTATGTGAAATATTTATTACAATATCAAGCTTTTACAAGCACCAAACTCAAAATTCAAGCATTTTTCAAACCTTAAACACGTAACAGGCACCCATACAAACCCTATGAACAGCAGTTTGACTGCACTGTTGTGGGTCTGACAGGAACAGAGACATGATGACAAAGTAAAACACATTTGCTCTGAGGAAGATACAAAGTAGAATCTGTTGACATTAAGGTAAACCAGCAAGGTTTGCAATGTTTGGAAACACAGTGCATTCACAGCAACCTGGGACACATTATATACATGATCGTTAAAACATTTCAATAAAAATTGTACTTTACCTCTGAGAAGAGCTTAGGACAGATGAGATATATTACTGATCCCCTTTTTGTTGGGATCTGGAGGTCTGTCCACCTTTCTCCACCAGAGGGCATTCTAGGTCTCCTGGAGCTGGAGCTGATTTCACCACCTGCGGCTCGTTTGCTCATCAGGAGACCAGTACATATGGAGGCGGAGAGCTACACTCCGACGCCAGAGTGTTTTCCCAGTTATAGTTAGCAAGCCTGAGCCAACCTGCCTGTCTGAATCTCTGACTTTCAGAAAACCTGACCCTGAACCTAATCTGTTTTTGTCCTCTCTGCTTCCCAGGTTTTACCTGCCTGAAACCTGAAAATCTGGAAGAGTTTCTCTGTTGGAAATCTGTCAGTCTGATCTCTGAAGAACTCTGGAGAATCAAACCTGCCAAAGACCTGCCTGCCCGCTCTCAGAAGAATCTGTAAGAGAAACTCAATCTGTCCCTGTAAACTCTCTAGCCAAGCTCTGCCTCCGCCAGGCCCTCTGCCTGCAAACAGCCTCTGGACCCTCCTGGTTCCCCCTCTCTGCTGCTCTGCTCAAACTTAAGATCAGGTACAAACCTGCACTCACTCATCTTGCAAATTACCTGGACTTCAGCTAACCACTCTCTCAAACCTCTCTGCAGTAAACCCAGTCGTGACCAATCCTGGATCTGATAACCCCCTGGATCTGTACATTTATTATTGTGCCTTGTTCAATAAACTGTTGAACTTTTTCCCTGAGTCCATGTGTTCTGCATGTGGGTTAGATACCTTAAACCTATCATGACACTTTTTAGCTCTAAACAACAGAGATATAGCTTAGACTATCTAAGGGACACCGTGCCACTCGCTTCTGATCTAACAATCTGAAACACGGTTTACATTCGATAAACATGGTGCAGTACTGGAAGAGGGATTTCAACAGATTAAAGAGCAAGATAATAAAGAATACTGATTATGTTCTGGCTCCCGTTCATGTTGCTGTCAATTATTTACTTGCCTTATCTCGTCGCACTGTTGACATTATTAACGCTCACCCAGAGTGATGCCATCGTGGGGGACAGTGGCCACGCAGCTTGCCAGCAGGGGGCCAGACTTTTCTGTTAAATTGGAAAAGAGCCAAAAGCTGATCACTAGCGGGAAACCCAGTTTGAAAAACCCAGGTTTTCACTGGGAAAGAGTTTATATTTTGTATATATCAACATTAGTTAACTGTTCTGAGAAAATAAATATTATAAAATAAGGATCTACGTGATTAGATAATATTTAAATATATAGTGATAACAACATTGTCAATAAATTTATCTAAAATCCTTTTGGTTTATTATTATAATGGTATTTTTCTCCATTGAAAGAGAAATTACTCTTCAGGTATTTTTACTTACGGTAATTTCACTAATTGTATAAAAAAAAATATTTTCACAACATCAGCTTTTACTTCACAAATATGTTTTCGTAGCTTTGACAAAAATAAATTGATAGGCAGTTGTTTTAGTCCAAGACTTAAAATTGACTGTAAATGTCCCATTTCTCATACCACAAGTAATGGTACCAAAACTACTTGCATCTTGAAATTTTTATTCTAGAAATATGCCTTCCCTATTTTACGTGAACTTAAAGTAAGCCGATCAGGAGAGCATGTTACTTGCTATAATGTCTGCTTCAGCACTTACTGGCACTCTGAACTAAGATGTAATTGATTACTGTTATCAGTGGACAGGTAGTTACTGTAACACAGATAATGGTAGCAATAATACACTGCCCTGCAAGACGCTGTTGCTGATGGAAATGGGCAGATAGGGAGAGAAATGAAAAGACAGGGAGAGATGGTGGATAATAGTCTAACAGTTATTGGAGGATAAAAGACAGAGAAAGATATTAGAAATGAAGAGCTTTTATTCATAAAATTCATGGGTAACAATCACTTTCAATAGAGATTTGGTCTTTTCTCACATGGTTTAAGTCAATTCTAAAGTCAATATTTTCATCTTTTGCACCATGGACCTTAAAATTGTGACTGACCCATCTTACTCATTTTAGACTCATTTATCTTTTACTTGTGGCAAGCAAAATTAGTCAGCTCCAATTAGAAAATTTTAATTAAGCTTAGCCCGTAAACCTCCCCACCCCAACCCTCAAAAAAGTGCAACGAAAATAAATCACACTAAATAGAAATCAAACTTCAAATTTAATGATCTTTTTTTTATAAGTGAATGTGAAGGAATTAATATGTGCGATAACTCTATAAGGATTTCTAATTATCTACAGTTCCAAAGAAATGTAAATAAAACTAATCTTCTTTTCACGTCAAACTAAGTGCTGTATTCAACAGGGAAAGAAAGATGTAAACTTGTATTTAGAGATAAAACATTTATGGATAGTGTTCTTCAAAGCTTTTGCCTTTTTTAGGGAAGCCGGTGGTGTCATGATCTTATCACTAACGACTGGATTATTGGTCTATTCCTTCCACCTGCCTACTTGTGCCAAGTTTTCATTTTCACTCATCACATCCACCTGTTCCATTTCCTATTTAAACTGCTTGTTTCCAGCCACCAATGCCAGATTATTTGAGGCGTAGTTGAGAGTGTGTTTCTGATTACAGTACCTGGTCCTGACTAGTTTCTGCTCCCGGACTCCTGATTTTGTCTGCCCCTGTTCTGAACTGTTTTGCCTGACCTGTCTTTGGACTGCTATTTGGATTCTGCCTGATAATGACCTTGGATCAGTCTCCCGACGCCAGCTTGGATTTTCTCTTCGGTACCTCTATGGATCTCTGATCCTCTGGTCTGGACATCTGCTTCCACATCATCACCGACTTTGGATTTTCCATCTGGATACTTCTGCTCCTCCTCGTCTGCTGGCTTCTGGTGATCAGACTGCTCTGCCTCAACTCGTGGAACTATCTGGGGGGCTACCGCTGCATGCTGTGGAGAAAAATTGTCTGGCTGAATTCCACTGTTTCCTCTGGGCTCAGACTGAAATTTAAAACCAGGTTAATGAGTCACATGTTTGCTATCGTTTCCTGTCCGAGTTTCATGATCAGTAACCTGAGTTTCTACCTCTACAGAGATTTCAGTAATTCGCTCCCAGCTGACGAGCCACAGATCACTAAGCAGTTAATAAAACGCTTTTTTAAAAATCATTTCTGTTCTGTCTGCCTGAATTCGGAATCATGACAGGTGAGGGGTAGGGGATAAAAAGTTGTCATGCTGAAAGAATTAATATGCCAAAAAAAAAGTTAAATATAAAAGTAAATACAGTGTAAGTAAAACAGTTTGAAACTCTCAGCTGTCCAAATCGCGTTCTGATAGAGATTGTCCAACTGCCTGACAAGAAAAGTCTGAATTTGCTTCTTATGATCCAGCGTATTTCTACAATAGTAACAAAATATGAAAGACACCCCCCCCCCCCAAAAAAACCCTGATTTTAGCCACTTCCATATATGCTCCTGCTACTCGTCCACACAGACTTGTCTGCAGCGCTCACTGACAGCTTTTTCAAAGGCTCTTGTTAATAGTTGTGCTCTATTTTCCTTCCTACTTTGCCCTTTAAGCATGAGTCTTCCTGTTTTGTTTTTTTTCAACAGAGCTTTATTGAAGATCTCTAGAAATCTACAAAAATAAAAAAAATAAAAAGGATGAGCCGGACAGGGAGCCAGTAACAGTGCAGTAGATTTGGTCAATTTTAAATTAGGAGGAGAGGCTGTTTGGATGTCTTAACGAATCTTACATTCAGTAGGAAATACTGCATGATACATTTAGCAAAAGATGATGAAGCAGACACAGAACATAGTAATGTTAAAGCCAGCCTGGACCATAGCCACACCGTCATCAAGCTCATTCAGTCCTCCTGCACCATCTTATTGTACTCATGCTTCTCATCTGTTCTCCCTCTTATTCATGTACAGTTTCTCACTTTTTGTCCCAAGATTATTCTGTTGCTTTTTATGCATTGCCTGCTCATATTTGCTATGACTTAATACCTAGTTTGCACCATGTCTTCTCTGTATGTGTTTTTTTTTCCTGATTCTTTATTCATTTTCTTTTCTCACCATTCTGCTTCTGTCTTCCTTTGAGTCCAACTCACAAACCACTACCCAACAATGCCAGAGACTGGTGCCGTTTCAAAGAAAATTCTGATGATTAGGAGTTAGAGATGATTTCCATATACTGAAATATGAATCACTGATACAATATTTATTTAAGTTGTTTAGTTTTTGTGGTGGTGTGAAACAAGGATTAAGTAATGTAGGGAATTTAATGGATGGTAATCATACAACAAAGCAATTTGGCAGCATACATCTGTAGAAAGGTAATACATAACAGTATTATATTCAATGCTAGCACAGTAACATTGGTGTATGAAATTACACAGAAAAAAATGAAAACAAAGCTGTGAACAGACTCTCATTTACATGTCTTTTTAAAAATATGACTCTACCACAGTATGTCATAGGCCAGACAGTTTAGGGGATGATAACATATGTAGTAGTACAAGACTACTCTATTCATCAAGTATTGACTTTCAGCTTGTCACCTGCTACAAAGCTCAGCTTCTTAACCATAACTTTATGCTATCATTATGGAGCTTGGCCAAAATGACTGAAATTGATGGGGCATCGAATTAATAAATAAGGGCTGTAAACTTTCATTGAACCCATTATTATTGAGAGAAGAAAAATTTAATATTTGCTTTGTGATGCATGCAAATTATCTGTGCACAGAAATTTACACTGTCACCAATTTGAAATCCTTTTGGTATTCACTGAGGGAAACAAGAAGATATCCATATGTCCACAAGCTACAGAGTCAAACAAAGCCAGACAGAAGCTTATGCATTAAAGATAAAGCTAAATATAACTGTGCAGTCTGTGTCACTTGTCCTACAAAGCTCTCTTCGCTGAAATATAGATTTGTATTTCCAGTACTAAATAATATAAGGAAAAAGCCAATAATTCAAAGACTCAGACAGCACAATCTTTTAAAAAAAGGTTATGGGGGTATAACTTAGTTGTGACTTAAAGTTAGAGATATGTGGTCTCAGACAAACTGATTATATAAGCAAAGACTGTTAGAAATACATAAACAAAGGATCTTGACATGCATGCCAACATATGCTTAGCTCCCTTATTGTCAACCATGAAATAACTACATGGCCCAATGTCTTTTTGTTGTATTTGGTGCTTAAATATGTTATACTGGGATGCTTTTAAGGCCAACCAGTCCTTGAATAACCAGATCAGGAGGTCTGTTCTTATTAACAGTAAAAAAAGACAGGCTTATTTCCATTGCATTTTGGAAGCAAGCTCCAAGGATGCCCCTTATTAATGATCCTGTTTTTGGTGTTCATTGGCAGGGCCTCAAGGCAAATTTTTTAGAACCTCATTTCAATTTTTTCACATTGAGAACATAGTTAATGCACAGATAATATAGCCCTGTTGGCGTATTTAAAGCTACAGTGTGTAATTTTCAGCGACATCTAACATCCAGACTGCAGACTGCAGCAACATGAACATCTCCCCCCCACCGCTTCTCCCCCCAACAGTACGGCGAGCGTTACGGGACAAAATGTCTTCCACGACATCCGCATCACCTACCTTCTCAAGTGATGAGGTTTGTTTACATAGATAATTTTACAGATAGTATTTCATTAGTCTGTGTAGGGTATAGATTTCATGTAGACTTAAGATAATAAATATACCCGTTATTTTTTCTACATCGTTGTGACGTTTTGGTGAGCTGCTTTGCATGGTGATATAAACAGACTAAGTAATTGTAGTCATTAGTTTAATAGCGAGATTGTGTTCGCTGGAAGAATATATATTCTCCGTTTACAGAGTCCAAATCTTGTTTGTGGCACGGGGGTTACAAGGCGAGGAAGAGGGAGAGGAAGAGGGCAGAGAGGCCGGGGTGGGCGTGCAGCCAGGGCCAGCCGAGGGAGAGGTTTCAGCGGGCTGACTAGAGCAGAGGAGGAAAGGCTTGAAGATCTCCAAAGGAGCCAGAGAGAAGTAACCGAGGTATATATCCAGAAAATTACTTATTTTTATATTACATATTATATTTATTATATATATATTATACATATATTATACTTATATTTACAGAAAATTACTGAATCATCATGTGTTTTCACACAGCTAAATGTGAAGTAGCAGATATGGGAGTAAGTTTCCCAAAGTCTGAAACCATGATTCCCTAATAGGCTTAATGCTTCACAGAGCAAGCATTTGCCTCACACTGATAAGTTCAGGTGTCTGGTTCATTGGTAAATGTGGGATGTAGCCTGAGTTAAACAGATGAAAGACATTCATCTGTAGTGTTAAAGGTGTTGCTCCAGTTTTTTGGTGGTAAAGGTGCGGAGCAGAATGAATGAGATTAACTTCCTTAATTGGATGGCAAAAAAAATCCCCTGAGATGGGGTAACAAGTTACAACATCTAGGAGACCTTGAAGTAAAGCTGCTGTTCCTCCGTACCATAAAGAGTCAGCATTTGATCGTGAAGCCTTGTGAACAGCTTCCTTTAGATATTTTTTGGACACCCAACCATAAGGGATCAACAACAAAACAATATTCTATTTTGGTTGAGTTATATTGTACTTCCTTTTATTGGATGAAAGAGACTTTGATGTCTGGTATTCACTACGTTTCTGCTATAGCTGAATTGAAAAACATGCTGATCTCACTCCAGGGCAAGCTGAAGGTGGGGTTTCCGAGAGTAGCCATGAAGTAAATAGCTACTCTTCGAAAGCCTCCTGCTGTTAAAGGTGAGCACAGATTTTTCGAAAGCAGCTCATAGTTTTTTGACAGGCTATTGCCTATCAGAAAACTATGAGCTGCTTTCGAAGAGTTGCTACAGTAATGTCAAAGATCAGATAGTTCAAGATGTTTATGTGCTCAAAACGAAAGTTATCTTGTCTGTAATTATTCATGTATTAGGTTAGCTGTTTGTTCTTTTCCTGCAGTGTGTAGAAAATTCTTCTCTAATTTATGGCGCCACTGGGACCTCGACCACAGTTAGTACAGTAGACAATGCGGTTGAAGTGTCTTGCCCAAGGACACAATGACACTGAAAGTCAGAGCCGGGGCTTGAACCATCAACCCTTCAGTTTCAGAGAAAACTCCTACATCCTATGCCACTGATTTCTGTGCACTGCAACACTGACAAAAGTAAAACAAATTGTATCATGTTGCTTCACATGTCTGCATTTGCATTTGCAAATTTTCAAATGCATGAATAGGTTGCAGTGTGGTAATTGATTGCTGCTTCTTTGCTTAATTTTCATGCTAAGCTTTTATCGCCAGTCAATGTGCACCATTCACAGTTGAAAAATCATGGTTTCAGAAGTCATCTGTGTTGCTAATAAGTACTTTGTACATTTTGCAATTATTTTTTTATGGAAAAAAAATCTAAAAAAAATACAATGTATCAAGTCTCCTGTTGATGCATCTTTTCGTGCCATTGAACAGGATGCCCTTTCCCAGGTTGCTTACAATATATGTATTGCTAACTAAATATATGCAAGTTAGAAAGCGCTAAAGTGTAAATATCTGTAACTATAATACTACAAATACTTGTTTAACTAGTTGTTGACTCCCTCGTCAGAGTGGAGTCAGTCACATGCCTTTATTAAAGTCAGGTGAAGGCAGGTGAGAAGTGAATCTTCTAGGTATTTTTTTGCTATAAGTGGTTTGTAAGTAGGTATACGGTTATGTCTAAGACCCTGGTCTTTTGAGAAATGGTTTTTCCAGGTTAATAAAGGTGGCTTCCTTAACTCCTCGCTCAAACCATCTTTCTTCCTTGGTCAGGATATGGACGTTGTTGTCCTCAAACAAATGTCCTTTAGCCTTCAGGTGTTGTTAACAGCTGAGTCCTGTCCTGAGGAGTTGGCCCACCATAAGCCTGTACAGCGTTTACTTCGTCTCTCCAATTTACAGGTCTCTGCATTCTTCAGTGCACTGATTGGTATAAAATACGTCATTGGTCTTGTTTCTGGGGGTCTTATCTTTGGGGTGAACCAGTTTTTGTCTCAGGGTGTTCCCGGCTTTGAATTGCACAGGTATCTAGTGCTGGTTGAGTTTTTCAGAGACGTCAGCAATGTGTTAAGCACAACTGTGCCTCTTCCGTTGTCCACCGGCAGTTTGGTGATAAGCTTGTCCCTCTTGAGGGCTGTCAGTGTTTTTCTTTCCATAATGGTCTGGTTTGAAGGGGGAGCATTTGCACTGGAGTGGGCTGCAGTGACCTTCAGCCTAAGTTGTTGATGCCTCTGTGGAGGTTAGTTTGTTGTTTCTGATATCTTTCTCAGGTGTTGATTAGGTCCACTGCGGGAATCTGTGCAGGGGAAACAGTGAAGTTAAGGCCATTGGCTAAGACCTCCTTTTCCGGTTGGGTGAGGGTCCTGTTGGAAAAAAATTTCACCCACCCATCTACGAAGTCTTGCTGAGTAGGGTTGGGGTTCCTGTCAGTGGATGTCAGTTCCTCTGGTTCGTCAGGACTGGAGGGTATTGGCTTGTTTTATGATTCCTCATTTGGTTTTAGAGTTTTTGGAAGAGCAGTCCCTTGTTTTACTTTTACTTTGAGACTGATTCTGCTGTGCTTTTTATGTCCTCAATCTTTGTTACACCAATTGCTTGATGAGAGAGAATAATGTCATTATAATTTTTTTTTGGAAGAAAACATTGCAATCATTTACATATAAATACTTCAAATCACGATAAGGTGAAAGTGCTGAGGATTATTAGGAAATGTTCAGCTGTTGCTTTGACAGGAGATTGAGAAAAACTAGCAGTGCAGTGACAGTTAACAAAAACAATCCATTTTAAGATTAAATATTTCTCCTTAATATGCTGATTGACAGTCTGTTCACATTGACAAATATTTTAATATTGAGAAAATGAGCAGCCATGCCATTAAAACTGACAATTGGTTTCTGACAAAAACATTGTTAATCTACGATTATTTTCTACTCCTGTGATTTACCAATTTCACTTAACATGGGAACAAGTAACTACTTCGAGTAGTCAGGTAAAATATCCTATCCTTTCTCATAAATCATTTGTTAGTGTCTATCTATTTATGTATATATTAGCTTTTTCACAAATGCAAATATCATATTTTTTATTTATTTCTTCGTAAGAAAAAATATCAGACTCCTTCTCCATTGATCCAGATGCTAAATTTCTGTGTAATTCCATCAACTGTTACACACATCCTATACAATCTCTTACATTTTCTAAACTAAATGTAATCGATATGAGGGAGGTGACTAAAATAGCTAAAAAAAAAACAAGTTAAAAGCTTTGTTAGCTAGGAAGCATGTTATCTTAAAAGAAAATCCACAGTATGTTGGTCCTTTTAATATTTTGTATGCTCTCTAGTTACACTAAAAATTATTATTCTTAGAAGATTTTTTATTTTTCTTTTGTAGTTATGCACAATATTACAGAGTTGCATATTTACTGCTGCTTTTTGATAAGAGGGGAACTATTTAAATAAATGAAAAAAGAATAAATTATCTCTGCACAGTTAAGACTTCATATGGGTGCAGATTCAGATTATCATCTGCCTCTGGCTTGGTTCTTATACATACTTCCCAGTGCCGTCTACAGTTCCAGCGACTCTAAAGCTCTTATGATATAAATTTGATCATCTGTTTCAGCCCACTGGAGTTCACTAAGACTCCCGCCGCTATCCACATCTAGCTAAGATTTTTGCAGAGCACTGACAATAGGAAGCTGCTGTTCTACTATCCCAAATTAAGTGTGAAGCCCAAATTGCTCACATAGGCTACATGAACATGGAGAGTTATATAAAAATCCTGAGACTTTAGGGCAGTGGAGGGAATCGCTAACTGGTATAGTTGTCACTGGACCCCAGCACCCTCTTCAGTGTTATGTTAATCTGCAGGAAGCTTGTCTTGTTACGTTTGAGGCTGGACATCATTACATCAATCAAGTCAAAAAAAAAAAAAAGGTTTTAGGTATTATACACAGGACTCACCTGGACTTCACTTTCCTCACTAACTATTTATTGCTAACTATTTACGCTCCTCCATCTAAGAAGTATGTATTTCAATAAAGAAATAAAATAAACAAACAGGGCATATGTGTTATGCTAGATTGACCACCCGTTATTATTCTTGAATTATACCAATATAGTAGTAATAGCATACTTAGTATTCTTAGCACATTTGTGATATTTGGGAGTTGTTCAGTATTTTCTGTTTTATTATTCCTAAATGTATTGTTTATTCTGCCTTTTTATTTAGTGAGAGCCATCAGTCATATTAACACACTCTGTTTTAGAAGTCTCCGGAATGTAATTACAATGCATGTCATGTATTCTCTAAATTACTCTTTAATGTACTGTTTTTCAGCACACTTGTCTAAAAGAATATAGACATTTCTTCCTTCGTGAATCTCTGTGTAGGGCTGATAGTCATATAATCTGCAATACCTTGTGTATTATAAGAACGGTTAGCTTATTTTTTAAATGAGTGCAAGCTTAAATTCTTGATTATAATTTTCATTTTCACCACCTTAGCATATCTGAGAACTCATTGTCATTATCAAAGATGGAAATGTTCTCTTTAGACAGTATACTTAGTTTGACACAATCTGAATTAGCATTGTGCCCATTTTCCCTATTCAGTGTGAAGGGACTGTAAAGATCCCAACACAGAGGTTATTGTATTAAAATTAAATGTTTTGTTAGTTTTTTCTTACTCTAATACATTTTCCTTGAAGATAAAAAATCCTGAATACATATGTTTGTAATTAAGTGGGTTTATTCGGGTTTTGATTTTAGGTTTCACACGTGTTTCTTCATTATCATTCAAATATCTTTACTGTACAGCAGAAGTTATTGCCAACATTGAAAGTTTAAGGGATTTGTAAAGTAACACTAAATAGGAACAACATAAAATAAAACTTGTAACTGGTTTAAAAATCCCCTAAAATTGCTGCTTTGTCTTGATTGTCTATTTTTTTTCATTGTATACATTTTCATATTATGTTCCTTAGGTCTTCATAAGTTAATTTTCCAGTGTCCAAGTTTTCCATAATATGTTTATTTTTTATCTTCCTTCTTTAATCCTATCTTATGTGTGCTTATATTTTTTTATCATGAACTGTTATTTCTTTGGGATTTTTTTGCATCTAACTTTCTGTTAAGCTTCCTTAGTTCAGGGATTGGTCAGTTTTACCCACCAGAGATATATACACATAAAGAGGAGCGGTCTGACATGTCTGATAAGAGCCCTTCCGACCAACATGTTACATCAATACATCCTTGACGGAGAGCGATACAGTGTGCTGGAACCTTTTACATCTGTTCACAGGTTTTTGGGCCAAGTTCTCGTCCTAGCCACCTGGGCCTTCAGATGTGTTGACATTTTGCATTCAGGTTTCTGAATTGTAAAATCACCGTTCAGAAGCAGCAAATAAAAAAAAACAACACTGAAATCCAGCAACCTGCCAATTTATACGTGCATGGCTAAAAAGATTACATTGGGTTTGGCCATTTTTTCTGCTTTGATTCAGTTTTTACAAGTAATAAGTAGACCAAATTCTACTATAAAATAACATCTCCGATAGAGCCTCCTCATAAGAAAGATAGTTTGTCTGTTAAATGTCTGTTTTAAAGAGCATATTGATAGATGATTACTGTATGAGTCTATTCAGGAAAGTTTGAATTTGGCATTTCTTTTGTTCTGTTGTACCTACTAATGCTGAGGTTCAAACTTACCAAATACATTATTTTCCATTAGCTGAAATTCATTACTAGATTTAAGCATTGTAATATTATCAACATTAAATTGTTTGTTGTGCTAACACACTTCATGTAAATGCATGCATTTTAATCAAATATTAGATTAATGATCCTAAATGCAGGACAAGCTCTCTTTTCTCTTGAGTTCAGATGGGAATGTACAGAAGCCTAGAATACACACATTTCTTTCTTGTATAAAAGCACATTTCTAGTTTGGTGGATTGTTTTTTCTCTACTTTGTTTTTTGGCTGAACATCCTCCCTTTTTTCTTTGTGGATACAACTGGGAACTCTCTATTTCCCATAAGGAAAAAGATGTAACATAAATAGTAAGTGCTATACAAGTTGAAAGGAAAATTGTTTGTTTTATACAGTTTAAAGTATCAGTTCCCTAAATTCCCAAAAGATTGAATAAAAATAAATACAGGCATGACCCAGACTGTTTTTTTTCCCTAATTTGCAAAAACATTGCAAATAAAGCAAATAAATTGCAATATAAATACAACATACATAATTCAAACACAGAGACTTGTTCATTGACACGCACTTACTGGCCGCTTCATTGGTGACATTCAAGTAGAATTTTCAGAAATAATCCTTGATTGTATATGAATGGTGGTGACCAATTAGCTATTTCTCTTGTCAAAGAGACCTCTTTGTGATTTTTTGACCTTCCTCCCAGAAGTAGCCATCAGACAACTGGTATACTGTGGTAATAAAAGAATGGACATGATCAGCAATATTACTTTTGTTTGCTCTGGGGGTTAAATTATGTTATTTTGATTCCAAAGGGACTAAAATAATGCACACAACATGCTTTAATGTACTTCACATGTCATTTTCTTGGCACTGATTGTTGGATTTTTTTATTTGCTCCTGCTCACCTGTCTAAATAGCTCTGCTGCTCATTAACGCTGATCATTTACACCTGGTCCCCTCACCTATTTATGTTGTTTGCCTGCATACCATTAACGTCAGACTGTTCGAGCTGTTGTGAGAGTAACTCTAGCATTCAATTGTGTCTTGTCTGTTATTCTGATTCTGATCCGTGGTCCTCTGTTGTTGGAGCCCATTTGGTTCATGTTTTGATATGCTGTTTGTGTTTTTATATGCCATTTGTCTTATAGTGCATTTTGACCAGAGGCGGTGGTACTGTAGCTGCGACTGTGGTGGATTCTCATAGAATTCCTATACCCCATAACCACTCGGGGATGGACGGTGAAGCAGCCAGCAGTGAACAGTCCGTGATATTAAGTTTCTCCTGTGCTTTTATTCTGAAATGCCGACAGTGAAACCTTGAAAGGAAATGCCATAGGTTTGGAAGGGGTAACGGCATGTCTAAAGCAAAGGGTCTGGGAGGCTGGTGATTTATTAAACATTAAAAGATCATTCCAGCCAATAAATAAGATAAACATGCCCAGTGATATATTTAATACCAGCACAGGTTGTCAAGAAATAGGACCCAGTATTCAAAGCGAGACAGATAGTAAGATAATTCAAAACATTTATTTAAAACAGAGCGTGCTTTGGATCCACGGTATCAGCGGCTTAAGCGTCTATCACTGGAGACTGTTGGAGAAAAAAACGCAAGTGACCATGATAATCTGACGGAGGATGATTATCCATTTGAGTCAATAACCTGGTTTAACAGTTCAGTCCATCGCCAGAGAACGAGGTAGGATCCAGCTGGTGGGCAGCGGCGGTCATCTCCCAGAGTGTCAGAACAGATCAGAACAGGAACAGACTGATTTAGGGTTCCAGGAGTCCACAGACAGTTCAGGCAGACCCTTTAGAGGGGAACAGGCAGGCTAAGTGGTTGAGAGGCAGAAAAGGTCAGGATCCGGAAATCAAAACCACTATGGTACGCTAAATCCCCCTTTCACCACTGGCTCCCAAGAAGGAGATAATCTGGCCCTGATAGCTGGATGCAAGTACATTAAATAGAGGCAGAAGCAGGTGGATCAGATGAGCGGTAATGAGCGGTCAGAGTTAGATCATGACATGTGATGTTATGCCATAACTTTATATCAGGAAGCACCACTAACATCTGCTGGGATGGCAACATCATCTGCTTAAGTTAAAAATGAATATATCTAGATGAAAGTTTCAACACTGAAAAAATAGGCTAGATAATGTTGATTCAATTCATAGCTTAATGAAGGGATAAACCTTTGGGTATCCTAAATAATTATCTTTAATAACTCTGAAATAATAGCAGCACATATGAACTTTTTTAAATATTTTTATTTATATTTATTGTCCTATGATGGGGAAATTCTGGTGTTTACAGCAGCAAAAAAAATTATAGAAAAAATTGTCACACAAATTTGGTCATTACAAAAATATATAAGAATACCAATGGCAATACGGTGACAGGATGGTTGAAAATTGACAGCATCTGTCAAATACTTTCTAAATCCCAAATAAATCTTACTAGCCAGATACAACACAAACCCTCATGAGTTACCTATAATGCACTTGTTAAACAAACACTTAAGGCAGAATCATAATCAGTTCCCATACCTTTTTGAACGAATAAAAGAAGTAGGTCAAGGGCAACTCACTTAATATTGGTTTTGCTTGATTTTACTAAGCTCAACATTACAACACCCTGGGCAGAATTAAAGTTATTATAATTTTACTAGTAAGTAATCTTTTTGATGGGAATGACAGGAATCCTGAAAAGAATAGGCGTACAGGTGGTGATTTTGCACAGTAGGAATAATAGTTATCTAGCAGTCTGACCCCAGATTCCACATCCTCCGCTTATATCCTTGTATGGCAGTGCCTTGGGTGGAGCCAAGCGGACAGGAGACAAACAGAATATTTAAGTTACTCCATATTCTGATGGTGAAGGATGGAGAGCATATCTGTGGAAAGTGTGTGTTTTGAGGAGTTATGAAGGTGGGATGGTTTTCATTAATTAATATACATGAGCTTACATAAGTGAACGTAAGCAAAGCGTAGGAAAATCTGAGGAAATTGAATTTTGCAGTAATAGTTTTAGATTTAATTTCAGCTGTCTTCTTTTACATGTTTTGTGAACCTCAGTATGTTTCTGCATACAATTCTATAAGAAACATGCTGTAACTGAACATGCCACCCAACACAATATTGATACTCACTTGTTCTAAACACAGCCAGCAAGGAAACACTAAGCACTTTCTGAATGATAAGTAACCTATTCCTACAGTACTACCATAGAGGAAGTTCTAGAATGACAGTAAAAGCAATCTCCTTACTCTTTTTAAATGCCATGTGACATCCTAAAATGCTTTAAATTGGTAAATTTTATGTATTCATAAGGTGTTTTTTTGTGTAACATAATCCAGGGATGCACTATGTTTGTTTTGGGGCTGAAGATTATGGAGAATAATAGCACTGGTTGTCAGGTTGTGTGTAGGTTTTGAGGAGCCAATGCAGAGAGGAGTTGGCACAGATGAGTTTGGATGATTTAATAAAAGTCTGAGGGGAACAGAGGCAAAAATCCAAAATACAAAAAAACTGAAAACCAAACAAAAACCAATAACGTTGGGGAAAATACTTGAGAGAAGCTAGAAACTAGAAGGCAACAAAACAAACTTCTACAACACACAAGAAACCAGAACTGAATGAAGGCTCTGGTGCTCTTTTAAGCCCAGCACTGATTGTAAAGATTATTTTCACCTGTGTAGGCTAACCAGGTTCTCTACAAAGATCCTCTATAGTAAAGATGCATAACTCGCACTAACCCACACACAAGAACCCTGACACTAGCATCCCTATGGTATTTTAATACAAATTAGCATAATGCTAACTGTTAGCTATCTCTGTCTTTTCAGTTGTACTGTAGTTTGATGTTAAATATATGCACAAATGTTGGTATGTTTAATCCTTATGTTAAGTCGTGTATGTTATTAACTTAATATCATATTAAATATTATAGTATTATAACTTTATCATAACAAAAGTAATAAATCAATTTGTTTCTGTATCTTTTACTTTTACATTGCCTAAAGCACTAGGTGAAGGTCTTGGCATGGCTGGAGGGCCTAGGTGTAGTGCTTGGCAGGGGTTGATAGATGAGAAGCAGGGTCCACCGACTGTGATGTAATACTAGTAAGGGTTTTGTTTAACAGACAGTACCAAAATATTTCTTAGAAAAAAATGCCTGAATGATTATCTTTTTAGCACTTTGATTGTAAGCAGTAGGGATGCAGAAAGAGCTACAAAAACAAACAAAAAGGGAATTTGCATAACAGGTCCTCTAAAATCACCTGAAGGGGCACAAGAGGTGCTAAACTGAAAATCTTTATAAAGGCTGGGTATATTTTCACATACAGCTCAAGAGTTTTGACAAAAAATACAGTTAATTTAATTACACCTCTTGTTATTTTCTTACTATGTTTTCATATCAAGAACTGGAACTTAACTTAGAGCATCAGCTTTTATTTCCAGTAGCTCCAGTAACCTGGAAAAAGCTCCAAGAAGACTATAAAAATGTAAAACCTTAAATTTATTAAAATCCAGATTACAAACTTATTTGTTTAGGGTGGTTTCTTTAATTATAATTAATCATTTCAGCTAATATGATCCATCATTATTTCATTATTTTGCAAGGTTTTTTGCCTGTTTGTTTTTCCATTATTTAAAGCACATGGAATTGCCTTTATACAGAAATGTGCAATATCAATAAATGGCCCTTGCCTATTAGACTTTTCTGATTCAAGAATGAATTCAGGTTTAGTTTAAAAATATTACTCATTAGAAAGATCAAAGCAGCCAAATATAAACTCTAAATTGTTTGTCAGTAGTAATGTGCATGTTTATCAATCTAGACATGCAGATGCAAATAGATTTACACTAACAAAAGTTTAATCAAACTTCTTTAGCATATTTGCTTTATAGGCAAGGCAAAGCATATTTATTTGTATAGCACAATTCAGTACAAAGACAATGCAAAGTGCTTTACATTAAATAAATTATAGGAAAATAAAACAGAATCAAAGCAAGTAGGAAAAAAAATAAAATAAAAAATGAAGAAACAAAAAAGAACATTAAAAAGAGTTGGACTAAAGAAAATAAAGTTTAATAAATGATGTTTCAGTTGAGCTGTTTAACTAGAACAGTGGAAGGCAATCCTAAACAAATGTGTTTTCAGTCTTGATTTACATGATCGAGCGATAGCTACCCTTGTTTGAAATCTTATTTCATTGGCTACAAAGCCAAACAGCCCATGTGGTCTTAACCAATAACAGCAGGACTCTATGAGGCGTAATATCACTCTACTCAGTGCATCATTGGCCTACAGGCAAGGAGTTCTTGTGAGACTTCATCGGCTGTCCCTGACTCAAATCAAGTCATACAAAGATGTGTATATTTTTGTCTTGTAGGTAAGAAGACAATGTAAAAAAAATATACCAAACATCGCGGGCAAACAACTGAGGAAATAAGTATTATGAAGTAGATATTAGCAAGAAGCTAAGCATTAGCTATGACCAGCTAACCTTTCTGATGTCAAAAAAATTTGTTAATTTTCACATCACGGAATATTTGTATAATATGTGTTATGTGTATTATATGTATGAATATTATGGATTGCTATTAATCTATGGACCCTTATGGATGAATAGAGTATAAACAATTAAAGGCTGGATTAATAAAACGGCTTCTGGACCCCTTCGAAGGTATGTTGTGTCTGCTTTGCAATGTTTGCATTTTGACATGCTGCTATTTCTGTGGTAATTGTGCTTTGGTGCTCGCTATGTCCATAAAATGAACTTGGTGGTTGAACTGTGGAGAATCTAAGCTTTCCGACGAGGTCTTACATGTCTATATTGGTAAAACTTTACTGTAGTAATTTTCATGCAATCTTAGTTATTAGTTGTAAATGCTGTAAAAAGGATCTTCTGTGATCGGGTGGATTTTGAGAGTTAAAGAATATGTATTTTTTTTAAAGGAACTTTTTATATTTCTACTTTAATTCTGATAAATCTATTGTGTTTTGTTTGTTTTTTATATTTAAGCTGTTATTTTTTTTAAATCTTTCTTGGGATATGATTTGTCTCTGTTGTACATTTATTTTGCTTATGTTAACAATATTGCCTAACTTAAGCATAAGGAGAAAATGAGCAATATCCTAGAAACCTAGATCTTTGTTCCTTCAGTGTAAGGTTGTTCGGTGAATTTCAAACAGATACTTATCTGATTGGAATTTAATGCACAGCAAAAGAAGTAGGATTATAAGGAATAAGGCAAGAGTACCAGTTTTTAATACATTCTTTAACTATTGCATGAGGGAGACTTTGAAAACACCGGATGCAGTGTATATGAAGAATAAATTGTTTCTGTGATTTATCACATATGGGAGTATAATATTGTACCTTTTAAAGAAAGCAATGGGATTAATAAATAATATTGGTTTGCACAGCTTGTGTTGAAACATATTGAAGTATCAGGTATTTTTTGACCCTTTTGTACAGCACATCTATCACTACCTTGTAATGACTACATGAAGTAGGGTAGCACAAAAAAATTAATCAGTGCAGAATATAGATTGCTTTATTTTTATCTCAGTCATTTGTCGTCATGAATTGGAGAAATTTTTTTTTTTTTCCTGTTTCTCTAAATGATGGAATGAATTGCCCTATTTAAAATGTAGGTTATGGCCAATGCTCTGATTAAGATATTCAGAAATGAAACAAAAAAATGCATTAAACATGTATTAAACAAAACCCACAAGGTACTATAAAGGCAGACCTTTATCTTTTTAAATAAAAACAAAAGCAAACAAAAAACAGACTGGAAACTCAGTAGACACATGCTTTAGAATGATGTGGACTTGCAAATGGTATTGCTGCAAAGACTCTAAGACTCAGAAGACAGCATCATTGGCTTACTTTCATTTACAAGGCCATCCTGGGTAAACTCCCTCCATACCTGTGTCATCTCATGTCTGTAGCTAACAGTGATTATAACTCACGCTCTTCAAGTTGTGTTCTTTACACAATTCCCAGGATCAACACAGATCTTGGCAAAACATAATTTTCCTATGCAGCACCATGGTCATGGCACAATATTTAAAACTCCCTGCAATTACGAAATCTTATTCCGCTACAGCATTTGAAATCACTATTGAAAACCGCTTGCACAACGAATTGTACTGTAATTGCTATTCTAGAGTCTAGTTTATTATGTTGTCCTGTGTTTTTATATGTCTTACTGTACTGCTGCCTCTTGGCCAGGTCTCCCTAGAAAAAGAGATTTCATCTCAAGGGACTTCCTGGTAAAATAAAGGTAAAATAAAATAAAAAATAAAAATATTAAAGGGAAAATCAAAACATAGCAAAATATTGAGATAACAAACAGGGCCTTTCAAGTATAAAACAAAATTAGTGTAATGAACTGTTAATTTAAAACAAACGGATAAGAGGGTAACCAGAACATTCTTCTTACATCATTCTTTTATTTTGGTTCGAATACTGCAAAATATCTTCACATTTGTTTTCACATTCCAGCATGGAATGTAGTATATTCTTAATATGTCTAAATGGTATGATGTTTTGCCCTATTGAGATCTGATGTGTTTTCAAAGTGTTCCTTTAATTTTTTTGAGCAGTGTATTTCCCCCCTCAAGCTTAACAGCTCATCTTTTAGAAAGTACCACTGTCTTTAAACTATATATTATACTGTAGCAGGTCTCAATACTGTGTTGTATAATTTCCCGTTTCATTTTAGTGCATTCTGTCTGTCACACAACACTTGTGACACTCGTCAACACCCATCTCACCCTTTCTGCTCTCTCTGTTTTGATTAGAAATTATGAGCGGTTGATTATGGCAAACAAGGTATTTGAACTCTCTTTTGTCAGCTCCTTCAAGCAGCACCTCTGGATCTCATTCTTAGTTACCTTTTCTCTTTTTGTTTTTATGCAAACCCCCAGTCTCTCTTAGGCTACGTTGACACTACAGGCCTTGATGCTCAATTCCGATTTTTTTTGTTAAATGTAATTTTTTTTGCGCTCCCGTTCATATTTCCAAATATATGCGACTTCTATGTGATCTCCTGTGTGAACTGCAGTCATACAACGCAAGTGTCCCGCATGCGCAGTAGAGGACGCAATGACGTCACAGGTCAGCGTGTTCCATGTTTACGGAAGTAAACATGGATGGTAGTACCGACGCTTTGATTTCAGAGATAATGGTCATGTCAAGGTTTTTTCAGAATTACTATCAGACTTGAAAGAATTGGGGGACAATGAGATTGCTGGACCAGATGAAACAAAAGTAAAAGAAACATTGTTTTGCATTGCTGGAGATAATGTGGGTTCTCACTATATTGGTGGCTTCTATGAAAACTTCAGTTCCTCAAAGTACTTCTGCAGGTATTGCCTGATAACCAAATCTGAATTTCAGGGTACTGATCCAAATGTGTGTGGACTACGGCTTACCAGAGAAAACTACAACTCTGCTGTCAACCGTCTTCTAATCGACAATACAACCAGCGTTGAAGGAGTAACTTTTGGGTTTGTTTGGTCTTGGTCATGATATCTTTGAGGGAGTTTTGACTTATGATGTGGCACTTTATCTTAAGTATTTCATTAGGAAAAAGGAATGATTAACTTTTTCCTCTCTGAATCGATGCATCAAACAGTTAACATACCATGACTCTGATTCTTCTACAAATTGAGGCAAACACTCAAGTGGCTAAACTCTCACGACAGGCTGTACAGAACTGGAACTTTTTCTGATTACTATCTTTCATAGTTGGACACTCTTAAAGACCCAACAGATGATGTTTGGGAGTTGACTCTGCAGCTAAATGATATTGTGGACATTGTATGTGCCTAGAAAATCTCTGCGCCACGGATAGCATACCTGGATGTTCTTATTCAAGAATTTGTCGTCTAGAAAAACGTTTCCTGAAAGCAACCTGAGACCAAAGCACAATTTTCTACGCCATTATCCGGCACAGATCTAAAAATCTGGCCCTCTTATAACACTGGGGACCATGCTCTTTGAAAGTAAGTATAGTTATTTCAAAAGATGTGAAAGAGATCTTAAGAACTTTAAAAATCCCTGCAAATCTCTCTCTGAAAGCTTACATTGTTTTAAGGATATCTGACGGCATGGTCATTAGATCAGTCTATTTTAAAAGTCAGAGATGCCTCTCCGTTTTACTGAGTGCTGTACAGTAAAGCCATTCAAGATGCAATCCAAAGTTTTGACTTCACTGAAACCAATGCAAAATTTTTTGTTAAAACTTTATGTTAACTGACATTTTTTCACATTCTTTCGTTAGACATCTTGAAAATGGGTGCCATAATAAGAAGTTCCATCACAAAGGTACTACCAGACCTGGCTGCCTCAGTTCTTGAAAGCGTATTAGAAGCATTTCAATCCTTAGGGGTGGAGACAATCTAGAACTTGCAATTCATACATAAGATAGATCTGGACTGTGTGCTCAGACCTGTTCAGGCAAGAAAACTGTTGCCTGCATGAAAGCAAACCAGTGAGTCTAAGAATTTTAACGTACAATAGCCATGGAGGAATTTCAGGTGTTTTTTCCAGTATATTAATACAATGAAAAAAGGGAGGGGCAGCAATACCCAAACAGTACTCCACATTTTCTGCCTCCCCCTAACCCACTCATCCAATGAAAGACTGTGCACAGGATGTCAAGGATATGCTTTTGCTTCTTCTGTCTTATTTTGACAAGAAAGAGGAGATCCTCTTACACGACGTTGAAGAAACATGTCTGGCTAAAGAAGTCCAAACAGAAACCCTGCCTGTTGCACCATGCATTATTGTTTGTGGAAAGTTGAAGATTTTTTTTCACAGTGAAGTACTGTATATAAGCAAATTTATTGATGCCTGACATTAAATTCAGGCACATTTTAGAACACAATCTGATGTTAAAAGGCAGGGTTGCTTATATATACTCTAAACAAGTATTTTTTCCCAGGCTCTTTTTGCTATGCATAGAAATTTTTCATGCTGAGTGTTGACCGCAAAGTTTTAAATGACCAAATAACCCACTTTATCTCGGCTGTCTGTTTGATGCTCGGAAGCTACTACTGCCTCAACATCCACTATACCAGGGGTACCCAACCAGTCGATCTCGATCTACCAGTCGATCGCGAGAAGTTTTACAATGTAGACCTATTTATGGCTATGACAAAAAAAAAATCGTTTTAAAAAACACTAATCAAATCATTGATCACAAGAGGCCAACGTCTATTTTCATAATAATAAAATAAAAAAATAAAAAGTATGCAGGGAACCTTTTTTTATGCATGCTGATTGCTGGGCATGGTTTGCCACAGTTGCTAGGTTGTTACCAGGGACTCTAAAGCACGAAGAGGAATCTGCAGAGATAATGAGATAATGACATCTATCACAACTGATGGGCTCCATCTACGGTTGGGCGCACTGCTGGATTCGTTGCTCTGTTCAAGCTGTCTGAAACTTTCCCGGATTTTTTGGATCAACCACTGCACGATTCAGCAACAGCTGTGCGGCAATATTTTAAATATGAAGAATGTCATGGATGTTGCGATGAAGATTGCTTGCTCTGTTCGGGCAAGGAGTTTACAGAGGCGTTTATTCCGTTCCCAGCTGCTGCTGCACCCCGACGTCAGGTAGCTGAGCCGTGGCAGATTCTTCGAAAGATTTTTGGAATTGTGTTGTTCTTCGATTCTATATAGAACAGACGAGGCGTGTAAACTTGTTCTGTATATGTATTTCCAAACTTCCACAGAACCTTTCTGTAGCAAGCTACATTCAGAACTGCCCTCTTGCTCTAGCCTCCAACCCGTGACGCCACGCGCCCCATTGCATGCTGGGTATTGGAGTTCAAGAGCTTTCCGGCTCATAACATCAAGGGAACTTTTGCCCGAAATTAAAGAAACAGTCAACAACCCATTCTGCTATATGTTACATCTTCACATCCACATAGTTTGTACATAGTATTTTCCTATTTTTATCTGTTTTCATGTTGAATTTTAATCCATCTGCCAGTTTCTCTGACAATGCCAATGCCCAGTGAAGTTTATCATTCTGAAATAGTGGACTTTCCTTCTTCTTTCTGCTTTGAAGTCATCTTAGACTTTGACAGATTTTATTTGTCATTTTGTTTACACAAGTGTAAAACAAAAAGAAATTTAGTTTGGAACAGCTCTCTGGACAATTTCATCTTTTTTTTAAAGTGCAGCCTTGAAACGTAGTAAAAAAAAAAAGTGTTGATCCCTGGTGCAAGTCCATTTCTATCTTGAACCCAGTAACTGCACACAGTATCCATCTTAATACATGTTATTTACCCCCGGCTCACACCGACTCCGGTCTTACCGTTGCGGTGCGGTGCCGCAGTGATTCCAAGTCATTAAAAAGATGTAAACCTCTCTCACCGGCTGCTGAACTGTCCGGCTGTGGTTACCGAGACACTCCGGCGCTGCAGAAAATTCAGCAAGAAAGCTATCCTTGCGGCGTCCCGGAGCCCTCCGCAACAAGCTCTCGCAAATATCCTTATTTGGGCTGTGTTATCGCGTGAAGTTACGTGAACTCAAGTGAACTTCTGTTTAAATCTCCGGACCTGTTGCCGGAGCCGCAGAGCCGCACCGCACCGTAGTCAAAAGGGCGGTGTGAGAGGGGGTGTGCGGGAGTTGCGGTCTCCGTCGACTCGGTAACCGCACCGGAGCCAGTGTGAGCAAGGGGTTACTCACCTTGCATTAATTTCAACAATACCTAACTTTTTTATGGAGTATTCCAGTTCCACTATTAGCGTTGGCATGCTGTCCTATGCTGTTGATGTAGGTCCAAAAAGACACAACTCTAAAAAAAGGTTAAAAATAAACCTGGACATCAGTTTTTTTGTTGCAAATATTTTGTCTCGATTTCAAATCTAGTGAATTTTATTTTTTTTTACCAGCTTTAAAGGTATTAGGGATGTGCAATTTTGCAAATCTAAATAGGCAAACTTCACTGCTATTGCTATTTTCTTACAAAAGCATGGTTACATGACAGAAATGTGACACCTGTTCTCACTGAGGCAGCTCCCCCTAATTAAATGATTTAAATAAAAGTAGAGAGAATAAAAGTGGTGGAGGGTTGCTGCAAATTTTCAGGATTGAATGAACTGTCATAAAGTTTCACTGGGCAACTTTGAGTTTTGAATATTTGGGAATTGAGGTAAAGGGCCACAAACAAATACTGACATTAAACCTATACAAAATGTCAGATAGTTTTTAATTTTTTTTCAATTAATTTATTACACTATGTCTACGATATGCAATTATTATGATTATTCAAAACCATGGGAGACTTAAACATCCATGTTGCCAACATTGACAGAGAGGCAAAAAAGCTGAATGAGGTATTTCAAAACTTTGGTTTAATTCATCATCTTAAACAGTCTGTACATTAAGAAAAACTCTACTAAAACTCTAATCAACTAGATTTGATTATAAGCAAAGGTGTATATACCTATAAGGTCTCTGTAATTAATATTACTCCATTAGATAATCTTCCCTTTGCTTTTTAAGGTGGAATATATGTTGACTCACTTAGAAAAACAGATTAAATCAAAAAGGCTTGCCTAACGAAATGAAGCTTTTAGTCATGTATGTTAAATTAACTATTATTCAATTAAATTATATGCTTTCTACCACTACTGAACTGAGCATTAAATATGTTGTAATGGCATAAAAACATACCTTATTGCCCCTGTTAAATTGAAAATTTTGTCTGGTAGAAATAAATCACCTTGGATAAACTCACCAGTTGTAAGAAAAGAAAAAAAAAACCTTGTTGGAAGGCTGAAGTTAAAAAGTGTTCTTACGTCTACTATGAAATCTGCAAAGAATGGCTGCAAAGGGATTCCTTTTCACTAAAACAAGAAAGGGAACCTTTTTATGTGGAAATCATAAACAAAAACATTAGGACATATTTGCCCTGTTTGCTTAAGTTGACAAGTTAACAAACAACATCAGATTTTACCATCTAAACTCCACTCTATCAGGGCCTGAAATAATTTTGCCAACTTTTTAAAAAAGAAATTACAAAAATTAGAGGGTTAATCGCCTCATCCTCACCAAACCGATTAACAATGCCATGCCCAAACATAACAAAAAAAAAAAAAAATAGTTGTATTTCATAAGCTCAGCTGTAAAAACAGACGGAATTTTAAAAGAACTAAGCCCATCCTTATAATGTCTTGATATTGTCCTGACAAACTTCCTTAAGCTTTTGATCTGATTCACATAGTATTCTCATCTCTCTCATCACATGCTTCTCCCCAGGCTCTAAAAACTGCAGTTATCCACCCATTGTTAAATGAGTAATAATCTGGATAAATCACTATAGCAAAATGTTGATGGAGACAACTAGGTTTTAACGCAACCTGTCCCTCTGACATGACATACCAGCACAAATACCAGGCAGATATGCTAAATATAGCGAAAATGTAAGCGTTGTAGTTCAGTAAATTGCAATAATTTGCATATTTGTATGCATATTTGTATTTGAATAATAGAAATAAAGGTGTTTTTTTTTAAAGGAGGAGGGGGGTGTGTGCTATGTCTAAGCATGTGTACGTCCTTTTAGACAAGTATAAATGTGCTGTAAAACCTTGAGCCAGGAGAGCTCATAGCTCTTAGTGCCCGACCCCTCCAATTACAGCATGTTAAAGGCTGAATTCTCTTTACTTCTCTCAGTGGGGAACCAACAGGGAAGGGATGTCTAGTTTTTCACTCTACCCAGTGTAATAATTACTTGAGATAATTACTTTCCTCTCTGAGGCAATTAATGCCAATTCCAGGGGCGATGATTTGGGACTAAGGCATGAACTGGGCCTTTACCCAAGCTTCAGAGTTAACAGCAGGAAGTTTTCATTTTTGTATTGTCTTCATTAAACACTCTCTGGTATGAAACCATGAGACATGTAAGCCATGTTATATGCTAATGAACTGCAAATTTAAAAAGAAACATACAGTAGAAGAGTGAGGGAAACATGAGCAGAATTCTTTATTTAGGATTTAAGTGTGGCACTTTGAGTTTAAGGTTCCCTGTTTGCCCTCTTATCTAATTTACTCCATTAAACATGCTTCTGCAAATACTTCTGCTAACACACACAGCTTCTGCAAACTTCTGCAAACACACACAGCTTGTCTTGTTAAATGATAACAGTCATGCACCTTTTTGATTGACAAAAAAAAAAAAAATCATCTTGGCAGTGTCACTTTGAACTGTATTCAAATGAGTGGGATTAGGATCAGAACAGAACACGTCTGGATCTGATCCTGCTGTGTGTAAGCGTGTTTGCTTTTGCATATGTGTACATGTGAGAATAAGCAAAGCTGATAGCTATCGCATGCAGCTGCCACCCTGGGCTTAGTACCCATACATCGGTGCCAGTCTCTCATCATGGGGTATGCAAAATATTCTCAGAGCAAAGAATATCCTTACAGAAAGACCGCTCTCAAAATGCTTGAACAACTTGTTGTCTTCCCAACAGTCAAATGCTTTAAATCTTCTACTTCATCTTAACTGAGGGCTTCACCAAAAATATCTCAATAGTTACTAAATTTAGAGGAGGGATGATTAGTCTATATCAATGTTTGACAAAAAAAAAGATGTGGTATTTAAGAGAGTATCAAACAGGGGGAGGTGGCATTTAGAATGTACATCACACTCTGTTTTGTTCTATGGGGAGCATTGTATTGTTTCATCAATGGTGAGTAAATGACAGTGAGGGATACTTTTACCATAAGAGTGAACATGAAACAATACCTGTAATGGCTCATTATGCCCATAATAAACACAGCGCGCTATCTTCCTTTAGTGTTTTAGGCTGTTAGCAATAGATAATGTGCTTGTTAAATATTCATCTAATGCTATAAATGAAGAGCCTTTCATGTGGTTGCAAAATGACATTTCAAATGACATTCAATAAATCGTTAGGTCTGCTGCTCCTTAGTTCAGGTTCAGATAGATTCGATGTAAGTTTTAATGATTTCCCAAGACAGTAGTGTTTCTGCTTCAAATAACTGACAAAAAACCGGATAGAATGTAAAAATCAAACTCTCATGGTGTAGGTCCTGATTTGATCACCATACAATATTAAATAAATATTTCATATGCAGGGTTCTCAAATTATTACACAAGCATTGTAACTGTTTTAATTTATTTCCAATTTTGCACATTAACTCTAGGCTTCCAAAAGCAAATATTATGTTGTAAAACAGAAGGCTAGAGTTGCACAAAATTTTCCTATTCTTTTCATAAATTGATCTTACTTTTTCTCCTACCAGTGCACCACTTCAGATTTCACAAATATTCCTAATTTCAGATAACATTGTAAATGATCCTCATAAATGTATTACCTCTCATTTGTGCTGGAGTTCATGAGATTTGCAAATCTGCATAATTAATGGCCCAATAATTCCACATAAGGCTAAGACTTCCAGTGTCTGTAGTGTAGTGTTTATTCACAAAATAGGCAATGAAGAGAGATTTACAAGTTTGGAGATTGAAGGTTTGTTGACTGAAAGCCAAGCAGCAAAATTAATGGACCAGTAAAAACACAAGAATAAATCATTAGAGCTGGAAATGGTGTGTCACCTGTTGGTTGCACTATATAAATAAAAATAAAATGCATTTGATCCAAAAACTGTGTGAAAACCATGTCTAACAATAGTAGTGTTGCCAATTTAGCACTTTTGTTGCTAGATTTTGCGATTTTTCTGTGTTACTGGAGACTTTGATGACACCACTCGTGGTGTTTTCGATTTCTGAGGCTGCATCCTCCAAGGACCCGGTCTACCTGGACTGGGTCCTTCAAGGTCTGTGAAAATAAAGAGGCCGAACGAGTTTTGGCTATGGATTCAAATAGGCCTTGACGCCATGCTATACAGTAATCAGCCATCAAATCTGGCCGTCAGAGGACGCAGCCGCTGAATTCCAACTCAACATCTCTGTCCTGAGAGAGGAGCGAATGGTTACATACACCAGCCTCTCTCTTACTGTTGACTCTGGTCATGCATGCTGCAGCAGAGACAGAGAACCTTTTCACTTCAAATTCAGATTGCAAATGAAATGAGCATGTGCAAACCTGCTGCTAATTGTGCCCCAGATTGCAAAGTGGGATAGTACAAATATTTTTTAAACTGATAAATTTGTTTTACATAAAATTACTCACAGCAAAAATGATCTAGAACAAAAGTATAAACTTCTTAAATGAAGTGAATTCAGTCTTAATTTGAGCAGGTAAATAATTGTATTTGCCAATGAAAAAAGTTTTTTTAATTTTAGAACATGATAATTAGATAATGTGCACTTAAAATAAGACCATGCAATTGTTTTTTCTTATTTTAAATGTAAATTGTCTGGTTGCATTGATCTTGGAGGTGATGACTGGATTGATTGTTCATTCTATTCACCTGTTTAGCTCCGCCAGATTTTTTCCAAACCAGTGGTGACTGTTTCAGCATTTCCTGAGTGTTTCTGATTGCCTGATCCCGATCTGTTCTGCCTCTTAACCTCTGGATTCTACCTGTTTACTGAACTTGAAGCTACTTCCTGTCACAGACCTGGATTTCCCTCTGAAACCGCTATGGATTTCTGATCTCCTGGCTCTGAAACCTGGTCATGTCCTCAACACCGGCTTTGGCTTGCCCTCTGGATTATCCTGTCTTGGATCTAATCACCTGTCAGTTGTGCTGTCTTCAAGACTTCAGTGTCTGGAACCCTCTTGGCAACATTCGTCACAATGCGTTGGCAGCCGTTCAGCTGGAATCCACCTCTCCCTTGGGGCACGGACTGAACTCCAAGACCAGGTTAGTGACTCAGACGTTCGCAATCATCCTCCGTTAGATTAACGTGGTCACTAACCTATGTTTCCCTCCTGCAGAGGTTCCTGCCTTAAATGCCATAGCTGCCATTGACATTCCATCATTTTTAAATAAATGTTTTTTGAGTAATCTCACCGTCTGTCTTGCCTTGAATACTGAGCCCTCTGTTCTAAGCCTTGACAGAATAATCTGGCCAAACATGGACCCATCGGCAGACAGACAGTGGCGTTCTGAGGTCGAACATTGCATTTCTCGGCTTAAGTCAAGCATACAATAGATTTTAGATTACCTGTGTAGTTAGGCTACTTCGACATCTGCATCACCTGCGGTCAGAAGCCATGTATGTCTCACCCTGAAATGTTGTGGGATGCTTTTAATCAGTGTTGTTTTTGAAAGATAAGATGAAATAAGATGGACTTTACTGATCTCATAGTGGAGAAATTCACTTGTCACATCAGCTCAATATTCAATAGAAGATTATTGGACAGGGTATTAAATAATGATTGCACGTTAGTTTTTGCACATGTTATTGCAGTTATAGTGCTGCATTGTAAAGTGTAATGGCAGGAGGGATGAATGCCCTGCGGTAGCGCTCCTTTTACAAACTAGTGGTATAAGTCTTTGACTAAAGGATCTGTTGAACCATTAAGTTAACTGGTATGTGTCTTATCGTTTGAAGAGTTTCAAGCAGCAACACAATGATTATTCTTTCTGAACTTTCTATCCACTTGCTGTTCAAGATGTTATTTCAATACTGGCAATACAACCAATTTCAGTAAAGTAGGAAATGGAACACTTAATGGGAGGAGAAGTTCTGCCTTTAGATCAGTGGGTGGCTTGTCAAGTTCCTCATATTACTCATCGTGATAAGTTAAAGGCAGGACCTGAGGAAGGGGTTGAATAACAAAAACCTCAGCTAATGAGCGTAGTAATCAGAGATCCACAAATCTGTAAAAGGAAACAATGTGTATGTGTGTGTGTTTATGTGTTTGGGGGGTAGAGTTAACTACATGATAGGTAGTAGTACTACTTCACAATTTGAGTTATATGATGTTGTTTCACACCTGGAAGAAGGTAGAGGGACATGAATGTGTACATGTGCAGCCCCCATATGGAATACCTCCAAATAGGGTTGGTCATCTTCCTGGTCACATGTTTGCTGGCACACTGATACTTGGGCACCAAATCTTCCACCTATGACTTACACAGTTAAATTCTACGGTGTGATTTCGTTAAATGCCACTTAAGTTTGGTATCTCATTCTGGGGGTTGATGTGTTAGGATAGGACCCTATAGGTATGATACAAGCAAAGGTTATTTTCCCCACAGAGAAATTTAACATGCTACGTAGGACACCTAGTGAACAACAACCAGTATCTCTGACTGGTTCAGAGAAATTCCCGGTTGGAAGAAACTTTTGATGCAGAAAAAATGTTCACATGGGTGATTGTATAGTTTGTGCCCTGACCAGACCAACTCTCCATCTGGTGGAAACAGCTTTGAAATATGAAGTTAATGCCACTAAAGCCAATCACAGTGACATGGCCTGCCTAGTAATGTCCCTAGATAATTTAGATAATGCATCCTCAACCTGGGACACAATTTATCGTGTAGCTTATCAAAATACAATACCTCCCCCTTTTCATCCTTCTGTGACCTCCAATGTTACATGTTTTATTAATCAAAATACCGCTACAAAATAATTCAAGTGGAACAATTGAAGCAAAGCTATTGTAAGACTTCTATTGACTTTAATGGGAATTGAATTGTTACTCAATTAACAGTAAATAGAGCTGATGTGTGGTGGTATTATGGAGAATGTAGATTGTTCAGATAGGCTTTGGTTTCTCGCATCTCTGCAATACAGGTGTACCTGTATCTGTACTCTGTATCTTTCTTGGTTGTTCTGTCAATTGTACACCCAAGTCTGAACCTCAGGTCTGCCTCCTGCCTCTGTCTGTCTGGAAACCTCTGCCTGGTTAATGTGTCTCATATTACATTTTATCTCGCCTGGATATTGGATTCGCCTTTTGTCCAGTGCTTCTGGACTGCTTTTCAGGACTGCTTTTTGCTAACCTTAGACCTTTGTAGCACCATCAAGATTTGGATCAGTCAATCAGACGTCCACATAATACAAACTGAGCCATCGGGATAAATAGAGCCAACTCAAGTTTAGGGGCTTTTATTTAGTGTACCTACAACCCCAATGAGTTGTTCTCAACTATTTCTAACTAATTATTTTATCTTCCCCACAATGGTTCTAGTAAATCCCATTCCTGCAATACAACTTCACTTATAAAAACATTCTCTGAATGCTTACTATTTGTGTTGGCTGAATTATGAGGTCTCAATATTCTGTCCTGGCATTACAATCTGTGATTGGAGATAAAAAATCATTACCTCCAGCCCACGTACTGTACATACTTTTACACTGTTTAGAAAAATTATTGATTCAGAATATTTGATTTACCACAAAAAGGGAGCCAATTCCAATGTTTTTGAAGACTTGTCCTTGCGGTTTTCTGTACGTTTTCAAGCCAGACTTACTGGCGTTCTGCACTCTTCTCCAACGGCACTCTTCTCCAAGGTCTTCATATTGCCTCACTTTTAGGATTTAGTGGAAGCTGCCTTTGGATGAAAATGTGTAAGGTTGGAACATCCTTTAACCGGGTTGTGGGGGAGGGTCGCCATTTGAGCATTTGAGCAACTTTACTTGCACATGTGCACTCTCACAAACAACTACAGGTGCTTAGAAGATTTACTTCAATACAGAAAGCCCAATTCTTTAGCTACCACAGTCAGATTAAATAATACTACTTATACTTTAGCAATAGTATCAAGTTGCCACTTTATTGTTTCTCTTATACTACATCCGTTGGTTGTGCTGTTCTTTTTACATCTTTGCAGGTGTTGAAGCATACGGAGACATTTTATCATTGTCTGCCTTTTATCTCCTCTTTCTTTCATCTTTTCTCCTTTTTCCTGTTTTACCTTTCCTGTTCTACTTATATCGCAGTGTCCATATAAAATAAAAAAATAAGAAAAATAAAAAAAGCTATTACTAAAATTAAAATGAAAGTTTAATACTGCATATTACTTCTGGACCTTAGTTCCAAAAAAAATGTAATGAAAAAACATTTTCAAAATGTAGGAACACAAAATTAAGTAATTTCTCTGCAAATAATTCTTCACATATCAAAGTAAAATTGGGTAGGGAAAAACAGGTGCAGGAGGGACAGGTTAAAAAGAAACACAATTTGTTCAAGATGTATTTAACTTGAGAATTTGAAAAAAATATACTGTTTTACCTGCAATACAACAGGTCATTATTTTCTACATAATTTTATTATACAAAACTGAACATACAGAACTTCCTTTTTAACTTTTCTAGCAGTACTCCTTTATTGTCTAGAGTCATGAAAATATAAATAATTTATAATGTAGATAGATACATTAATCATTTGCTTCCAGTAAAGTAGGTTTTGTCTCCTTTTTTATGACTTCAAACAAGATGAAAGAGGACTGAGAGTGACCACTAATGTTCCTGCAAATGTGTACAAATGATGTTTTATTATTTCTAAGACTCATCTGTTGGATCATTTCTGTGTCGGGTCATTCATTCCGCAACTAATGAGTTGTTATCACAGAGCTATACCATCCAATGGTTTAGAGAGGCCTTGGGCTTGTGGCGTCAAGCAGTTTTGTCACCATTTTCACTGTGTGATCACTGTGGTTTCTCTCTACGGCACATTCAAACTCAACGGGAAAAAAAATAAAAGCCTATTTAAGAAACTGTGAACAATGAAGCAAATTAAATGTGTCTCATTAATATTCTACTCAGTCTATGGAAAACTTTTTTTAATCTTCTATCATGACATTTGCCTGAATCAATCCCAATTTCAAATGCTATTTTATCTTCCAAAATGCTACATTAAGTTATGTTTTTTTTTTGTAAGTAGAAAGATTCTTAAAAATTATAACATTTAGAAATTAATCATTGAAAAACTTACTTCATAGTTTTATAATGTAAACCGAGTTTTATAATGTTATTCTGTTGATTGGAATGCATTATAAGTTTGGATATAAACACTAACATAATAAAATACTGACACAGGAAGCATCATGATCAAACATGATCTTTATTTCCAATGCCTCAATGGCTTTGTATTGCAGTTTTTTGTCCATTCCTCTTCCTTTGTCCTCATTCTTTACACCAGTGAAATGTTTTTTTTAACACATAGCTGGCAGTTTAAGTGCAAATCCTATCTAGACAGGAGCTCTTTGCTCAATTATGTTGGAAATAAAAACACAATCAAAGCAGGATTAACAACAATGTACAAGGAGAGTAGTAAGATGACTAGGATGATGTTATTCCTCTTGGGGTGGATCTCGGGTGGTCTTTGGAGCTAGTCCTAGGCTACACTGCTGCTCTGCTCCCTTTGGTGGCAGCTGTTCCCAACCCTCTTTTTGTTGCCTGCCCCTTCCCCACACTGGGGGTCTGGGGATCTCCTCCTGGGTCTGTGGGCCTGTTCCCCCTAGGGAGATTGGACCCCAAACCTGAGAGGATAGTATATGTATGAGGAGTTTAAGAATATGTTTAATGTCCACCTTGGGTGTAACCATTTTGGATCCCATGGGCTCTCTGCCACAACTCATGGGACATTGACACTATGCCCTCTGGGGTTGAGCTCCTCAGGGACTGGGCCCCTTTGGGGTTTGGCTCCTTTGGGTTCAGCCTCCAGGTGCTCTTATCTGTCCTTCGCTGGTGGGTGTGGCCATCGTTTTGTCTGCCCACCTTGTCTCCCATTGATTTCGGGTACCACTGAATATATTGGGCCCATGTTGATTCTTTATTGATCCTGAGGCCTTGTAGGGCAAGTCTTGGGCGACCCACAACTGCAAGTGGATTTGCTTCTTGATAGCCTCTAGTTTTGTCTGATCTATAGTTGGCATGACCTGAATGACTAAGAATTTGCAAATGGAAGAGGTGCAGGCTGTAAAAACTCTTCAACTAACTAAAAGGTAAATGTAAAATTTTAGTGGTTCAAAATAATTACGCTCTTTCCTTATAAATATGCATTGTTTTTTTTATACATCACTGAAATGCACCATTCAATATAATCTTTACATCCCTTGTCTGTGTGAGGAGGTGGTCATGTTTTTGTTCTATTATTTTGTTTTTTTTTCTTTACATTCTGTGTCTTCCAGCCATGGCATAAAGCATCAAAAACATCACCTTAAGTGTATACTTGTTCTGTAATTTTCTAATGCTTTTACTTAAACTATAAAGAAGTAGTTAAAGTATCAAATGTATTCTATCAAAATTTAAATCTATTGAAAGTGTATATGCAAGTGAATTTTACAGTGTTGTTAAGATGACTGAGTGCAGAACCAAAGGCAAACCAATTAAAGGCATCTGGTATCCGGGGACTGGAACACACTCCTCTAACCTTTTATTATATCGCTTCTGTCAAAGTACATACATTAACATGAATGCTTCTGATGTAATTAACTTTTCTATTAGCACACTGGCCTCAGAGGCAGCTGCTGCAACATTTTAAAACAGAGTTGTTCATTCAAGATGTGTGAGTCCCAATGACTCCATGGTGATCCAGCCTTAATTAAAATGCAGAGGGAGTTTACTGGTATGCTAAATGTATCCAAACTTTTAATCCTGCACCTTTGCAAAGCATTTTTTAAATGCATCTATTCCAAGATAATGACAAGAATGTTTAATCAGAAGAAGGTAATTATATCCTTAATCTTTTCCTTCAGTCATTTTCAATCCTTACATTTCCCTAAAATTTTGTTCTGATCATCTGACGTTATTTAAAAAGTGAACACGCCCTTCTATTTCTTAATTGACATCATATCAATAAAAATTACAATACACACCTTACTTCTTAAACAGGAGTTGTTTGAAAGTGTATTCTCCCTAATTTTATAGATGAATTTGAATGTATTCAGAGGTAAAATTTGATTCATCAATAACATGCCATTTATAAGGCTACACAGTAAATTTAGCATTTTTAAAATAACACTTTAAGAGTTACATTTAACACAAATCCAAATGGATTTGGTACCACTCTGAATTAGTGTTAATAAACTCTCTACAAAGTGTATGTCTTACTTCAATTGCTGTTGTAATAACTCTCAAAGAGTCAATGTACTTTGACACTGCATATTCAACACTGTGGAATTTACTGTGTACTCTATTACTAAGCTGCATATGTTTACAATTTGTATGGACCTACATGTATAGTGAAGTTTTCGTTAGGTTCTCCAGCTCCTGCCTGTCATGATCTTGGAGCTGATGACTGGTCTGGTTACTCATTTCATTCACCTGCCTATGTCCGCCCAGTTTCTCATTACTGTTCAGCTGATCCACCTGCTTCAGACTATTTAACCAGCCTTCAACCAGTCATAAATGCCAAATTATTGGGGCTTTTGGTGAGAGTTCTTAAACAATTCTGTGCTTCTGATTGCCTGATCCCCACCCGTTCTGCCTCTGGATTTCTGTGCCTGCCTGTCCTGTTCTGATCAGTTTGCCTGACCTGTCTTTGGACTCCTGTTGGATTTCTGCCTTACTGTAAACTGAAGCTCTGACTACTCGGCTCTGACTACTTCGACACCAGCTCTGGCTTCCCCCTCTGGATTATCCTACCTTCCTTCATCTGCTTGGTTCTGCTGTCCTAGCCACCCCACAGTCTGAGTCTGGGACACTCTCGTGACAATCAATATGTCTCGTTTGCAGCAGCCTACCAACCGGAACCAACGTCACCCTCACTTCACTTAAATCTCTCTCTCTCTCTCTCTCTATATATATATATATGGGAAACATTAGTTTTGACACATAACAAGCATGTATGATTAGGGGTTAACAGACTCACAGATCAACAATAAAAATTAAAAGTCTTCAGAAAACTGTTAATTTTCCATGGTTTCCACATCCACATCTACAACCACTTGTTCAAGAAAGGACATTGAGTTACTTCAAGATTTCATTTTCATTTGGGATTAACAATATTTTTTAAATAAATTAAAGTCAAAGGACAGACTGAGCAGATACCAGTCCGGACCAATAAATGCTTTGAATCTAAAGGGACAGGAAGTGGTTCTAAAGTAAACATGCAACCTTGAGTTGGATCAAAAGAAAGTATTTAATTGCTTAAGTGTCTGGAAACAAGGATAAAGTCAGGTTAATAGTTAAGTGTGGTTAATTAAGTATAGTTATAGTTTAGTTGTACGCTTAAGAAATACCTTGGAAGATGAGCGCCCTTTAAAACAACAAAGCCAAAAAAGTTTTAAGTTATGCTATATAATATTTTGCAGTTAGACAATTATATAACAATCAAATATGTTTACTCTGTGCAAGATATCAGTTGGCAACCTGATTAATATTTATAGGAATTTAAATTTAAGTTTGGAGCGTAATTTTAACAACGAAGTGTAAGTTTGATTTGACTTGATCAAATATTGGCTATATTTTCTTTAGAAGTTTGTATTTTGTTATGATTATTTTAGATTAAATCACTACAGGCTAGTAAACAAATATAGGTTAAATGAAGTGGTGTGCTAGAAGGCTTCTACTCTTTGTTGTTGCCATATGTTTGGATTTGTCAGTCTGGCGAAATGTAACCTGGCAAAAATGTTTCTGCATCTTGGAGTGGGACACAGAACAGACTGGGTTCGCATGAGTTGGCAACGTAGTGTGTGACAAGCAGGAAAAAAAAATTATACTACAAATGCTTATACTGCTAAGTAGACACAGTCGGGTGTAATCCCTGTTAGTTAAATGATTGACATATTTTAATGTGGTGAAAAGGGACAGTAGACAGTGGGAGCAAAACTACACACCATCCAATTTTTGTGTAAAACGCCTGCAATTTATGACTGTCTGATAAGTGTAACAGTAAAAAAAAGCGTGCAACTATTGTCATATAAAACTGCCTTGAATTTCAAATTTTTGCTGCTCTTATTTATTAAAAAAACTCCTTTTTTCCTAAAAAGCAAATCTACAGAAAATAAAATATGTGTTTAGTTGCCTGACATATGTATTTAATATTCCAGTTACCTGAATGTTTACAGTTGTTTCAAATAGAAAATTTAAGAAAAATTTGTTCTAGAGACCCTGACTCTTTCGGCACAGTAGTGATAAAGAAATAAAGAAACAACACTGTTTTTTTGTCCCTATTTGCAAGTTGCACACTATTAGCTTTTTATGTAAAAGAGATTGAACCACAAGTGCCTGTAAACATGCATTCTAGAATAAATTAGTTGCATCTGATTCAGGTTGTTAGCTGCAAAAAGACACATGTCTACCCCATACAATCAGTAAGAATCCAACTATTAACATGGCCAAGACCGAAGAGCTGTCCACAGAAACTAGAGACAAAATTGAACACCTCCACTAGGGCTATGGCGAAATTGCCTAGCAGCTTGGGGAAAAAAGGTTGAAAATGGAAAAAACTAAACATTACTGTCAATCTCCCTCGAACTAGGGCTCTTGGTGTGGTCTTGGTGATCCTAAGAAAGGTGAGAAATTACCCCAGAAATGGGGTTTCAGGAGCAATGACCTGAAACACAATTTCCACTGTTTGTTTTGGCAATACACTAAGTCATGATTTGAAATCATGCATGAGTCGGAAGTTTCCCCTTTTTAATCCAACCTGTACATCACCAAGTATAAAGCAAAGATTTGGATGCAATGGTGGGGAAGCTCGCCGTTCTGCACTCCAGAGCAGGAGAGGGTTTACCAGATGCCAGGAGAACAGTAATTGTCTACTGCATTTTTCCAAGTATAAAGTTTAATGGAAGGTGGATTATGGTGTGGGTTGTTTTTCAGGAGCTGGGCTTGACCTCTCAGTTAAAGAGAAAGAAACTCTGAGTAATTCAGTATACCGAGATATTTTGGGCAAGCTTTGTGGCACGCACGTGCACAAGGTAAGGTCAATAAAGACATTAATGTTAGAGTCTGCCATGGAATAACTTGATTGGACTGCAAAGACTCCTTACCTCAACTTTACTGAAGTAGGGTGGAGACTGAGTGCCAATCCTTCTCATGCATGAGTTTGTGATGTCACAAATGTGCTTTTGGAAGAAGGGATTTTTTTTTTTTCTTCCCAGGGTTATTCTCAATATTTCCACATTATTGGTCTTCATTTTCTTATAGCAGAAACCATGCATGAAAGAAGTGTACCCACATTTTTAGAGTGTATTGTAAGAACATAGATGAGTTTCTTTAATATAAAGAAACCGATTATACTTCAGAAGTATGAGGAATACTGCTGCACTCTCTTTGACCTTTCGTGTTTGTGTATACAGTCAGGGATGTTTGACTATGTATCCTGAAGGAATAATTCACTGATGAGCGGGAAGATGGAGAGGTGGACAGATGGATGGGCACTGTGGACGTATAGTGGGACATAAATCAGATTAATCATCTCATCATGTGTGAATAATTTGGAACTGTGAAGCTTCAGCAGGGTAGCGCAAGAAACAAATACCCCACTGACAGGTCAATATGCTTGCGCTGATGGATTTCCTCTAGTACTTCGGCTCATATAAACACCACACACAGATGTAAACATAATTGTATACGTAAATACAAAAAAACATATATTTAATGGTCTGCCTCTTTCATTTATAATGATGTATTGCAGTATTGCCAACCTTTGAAAAATGGGGAAAAAAATAAAGACAAACATGTATTTTAGACCTTTCTAAAGAAGGGGTTTGGTGAAGGGTATCACTTCCAAGGAATCATATTACATCATTACAATCAATATATATTATATGAACCATATTAAATGGTTTCAAGAGGATATTTATACAGAAAAAAAGGTTTTACGATTAATGCTTATTTGTCATTAAAACAAAACCTAAAATGCCTCAAATCACAGCAGTATGCACTTTATTTCTTTAGAAAATAAGGAAACAATAATCAAGTCAATGTTTTCTACTAATCAAGGACAAGTATCCTGTTTTGGAAGCAGAATTCTTTAAAAAAAAAAAATTGATAAAGAAAATGAATATTAGCGTTGATGATTTTAATTTATAGCTAAAAATCTAAGATAGTGAGTTATGTTTTATGGTCATATCCTTTGTTTAAATTCAGTTGTGAGGTAAATGTAGAAATGCACATGGTTTTAATTTTTTTTTTTTTCAAATAAATATTTGAAAACGCTGGCACATATTTATCCTCAGTACCACAGAGTATCACCATTCACTGCAATTCTTCTACTACTCAGGTGTACGTACATCTCTACAAGCTACTAGCCTAGAAATGAATCCATTGTAAGAACTACGAGCTTGTTTTGGTCAACAACTGTATTTGTAAAGATTTTCATAATCTCCAACCTAATATAATTAAACTAATTTGGAAACCAAATGCAATTGTACCTCACTCCAGTTTTCAGGGCTTACTCTCCTCCATCTACTGGATGTGTCCCAACCCTAATATAAATCATGGTTGGGGGCCACTAAAAATAACTCACAGAGAAATCCTTTGTTATCCCTTAACCTCTAAATGATGCCAAAAAAATGCATTTTGGTTAGGAAACAGCATCTTCTCTGTATTTCTGTTATCATCTTATTCGCTTGTAGCTAATGACAAAAAAAAATCACACTGACTTTTTTTCCTGCTAAATTGTGTGTTTCTAAATTTTGTCCTGACAGAATCTCCCACCTCAGCTTTGTTTCTCCGAAACTAATTTCTTAGCTCCTCTAAAAATTGCTCTCATGCCACCCCTCTCAGTTCAAGTGGGTGGTTTCATTGTGCCATATCCAATTTTAATAACAAATTAATTTAAATATTTAAAGACTGGAATGTAATATTTTTTATAATATATCTGCACTTCAAACCTTTCTTTAAATCAATTAGGTTCTTTCACATACACTCCTGATAAAATACAATGAAGTTTGTGATTGTAACATGACAAAAAATAAGTTAGAAGGATTTAAACTTTTTTTATTTTTGTTAAATTATTGAGGGATTTTTGTAGGTCAAAATTTAAGTCATCTATCATCCTGCTTAATTATCTGTAATCTCAAAAGCTGTATATTGGTTATTTATTCTCCAGGTGCACAGTTTTATATTGTTAACACACTTTACAGTACAGTATTTTATTATTTATCTTTTACCTCTTCAATATTATTCTTATAATTTTTTCTAAGGTCCATATTTGTGTGACCATTTTCCCCCCTATCCTATTCTATTCTGATATTGAAATGCATATTTTTGTGCAGATTAATATTTACTATTTCTGTCCTAAAACTCTGATCCAATGAGGACTGCATACTCATAATGGATTTTAACCCCCAAATAGCTCAGCAACAAAGTATATCTGGATTAGAGTTGACCAGCTCAGTATCTAATGACCTCTCAAAGTACTTCAATAGGCTTATCTTTCCTCTGGCACAAATCAAAATGCACAAGGGAACAGAAGGGGAAAAACAATGATGTGTCACCTCATGGCTGCAGAATAAAATGAGAAATGCTTGATGCTTCCCTTTTCAAACATGCAGGTGTGCTGGCAAGCAACTCAAAGTCTGGGTATGTGTGTGTGACTGCATGTGTGTGGTTATCCGCTCACCTTTACTGTCCTCTTCTGAGCTGCCCTTGATCACTGAAATGTACCGCGTCATCAGAAAAAAACAGACACATCAAAACATAGAGTGTTTGCAAAGTTGTGAGAAATGCTCACCGGGGATTTGGTGACTTTTGTGATGTTCAGGTCCCCCTTTAGAAGAAAGGGAGAGAGATGGCAGAAGCGCCCTACTGTCAGCCTGTAGGAGATAAAGAGGAGACGTTATCACAGGAATCCATTTTTCCATGGCTGTCCATATGGCATAACAGTCTGCACTTGAGCAATCTTCAGTGGACGCAGGAAACAGTATATGTTTATGTAACCTTTGATTGTCCACTGTCAGAACTAACTGTGGACAGATCTGCTGAGGTGACAATTTACTGAGAATATTATATTGCTCCAGTAAACTGTTTATAAGGTTTAACATGTTAACATAATTTGCAACGCTTGTGCTGCATGTTTTTTTTTTTCATCTACATCAAACCTTGTTTTCAATACGGATTTTGTGCCTGTGACTATTAAATGTAAAATGTGTCAGCTTGCTTTTCCAAAGGCTGCATGTCTTTAAATCAGCACTGAAATGCAAGGCCCATACACAATAGTGCAAGGTTATAACAGTAAAATTTAGAGTAATTCTGGCTTTGTTTTAGTAAAAGCCAATCTTAAATTTATAAATGTATAAATGTACTACTTGTCCAGAACATCAGGTGTGCTCTGCACAGTATTAAATATTTATTTTCTTGATAAAAAATAAATAAACAGAAATCTACTTCTGTGAATGTTTCTTTATGTTATCTCAATTAGTAGCTTTGGTTACTTTTAATTTGAATAGAAATAATATTTCTGGTCAACAATTTAAGACTTAGAATCAGTGGAGTCCCATTGAAAAACCTGGATGCGATACTTGATTATGGACCCTGATAATGAGTGTGGCTGACTCTTGGTCCATAAAATCGTCTGTAGCATGGACATTATTTTCCCTATTATTAAGGCTAAGTGGGTAATAATTATGGCCTCTTTAGAGATGACAGAGAAGATTAACAAAGAAGGAATGTATCTAGACTGCTATCATTTAGGATTACTAAATGTGAGGAAATGATTGGCTTTTATCGAGCAGAAAAGGCAAATTAGTTTATCTACCAGCAGGAAACCTAATAGTGTGATCTGCATATCTGTATCATTTAGTGCTTGCCTGCTAATGTGTTCAGGTAGACAACAGCATGAGGAAAGGTTTTATTTGTAAACTAATTTAATAATTAAATTTATTTAAATGAATTAATTACATTTATTTAAAACAGCTGTGATTTCATTTGATTAAGGTTAATACTATCCTTTTGTTTAAAGGTGACGTTAGCTTCAACCAGTGACATACACAGAGGGGGGGGGGGGGGGGGGGGGGGGAAGGGGGGTGTTGCGACTTACAACAATGGTTGTAAGCTAGAGTCCTCTCACCAGAAAACATTGTAAAGTGACTTCTCACATGCCAAAAAGTGTGCCAAAGTGTCCTTTCAGGAGTAAAAACGCACACTAACGTGTCCCCTTTACACATGCTGAAGGTTCTCTTTATTGGTGATGATGCGCTATATGTGCCCTTTTTTTCTTCCACCACTGCCAGCCAAAAACTTGTTTTGTTTTAGGTTGCTTTCAGAGAAACTGCCAAGAGAAAATGCAAAAAATTGACAGTGCAACAAATGCGTTTGCTATAGTAAATTTCTTTATAGTGGGGGTATCAAGAGTTTGAGATTACATTAATTTTCCTGTAAATATGTCTGAATTGGCTACTGAAAAACAATTCTATCTTAATGTTGTAAAAACTGATTCGGTCAATACATTGTGAAAAAAGGTTAAAATAATATTAGTTGGGCAATTGGCATGTCAATATTCTATGAGTTCATTTAGGATGGGATCTGATCATAGAAATGTGGCACAACATGTCACGGAGTGATGAGCACAGTTCTACAACCCTGAACAAGGGTTAAGACATAAGGAGAGGCTTCCTGACCTATGAAGGGGATTCTGGATGGATGGAGGAACTGAATAGATCCAAGAAAGAGGCTGACATCAGCAGCCAGTAGCAATGCAGGATATGCAGAGTGCATCAGGGGCTTTGCAGCTTAAACAGACCTTAAAAATTGATTTATTCTGTGGAGTGTGTAGAGGTTCACTTCTGAAACAGCAGCAGAGCTCAGGATGACTACCAGAGCGAGTTTGCAGGTGTCGCCTCATTTAGGTGTAATTATATGTAATGACACTGAGAATAAGGACTGAACACCTTTACATGACTTTATTAAATACTTGAGACCTTCAAGACATCTTCTGCAAGGAGAAAATATGGGCACACTCTATTGGAAAGGGTATTTCTGTCCCATTAATTCAAACAATGTTTTAAAATCTTGAAAGTTCTTTTTTTAGACTTTTATCATAAGATCTCTCCACATTCTTTTTAGGTGGCTAGATCCTACTCCATTGTTGTTTGAATTCTATGAAGTCTGCCATTACCATATGATGAAATATGATGTTTTGCTGAGCAAAGAATAAGTTTTGACACATGAGTAAGTAATTTAATCAATGATATATTAGAAATTTAAAAGAGAAGCAAATTTAAAAAAATAAAGTGTGGACAAATATGTAAAATGCTTATTAGGGACAATGCGGAACAGACAACGTCGTGATCTTCTCTGATAGCTGGCCTTAATTGCTCATTTCACTACCTGCCTAGTTCTGCCCAGTTCCTAATCATCTCTGATCTCATCCACCTGTAGGTTCTGCTTTATCTTCGGTCCAGCCCAGCTATCAAGGCCAGATCATTGTATGATTTCTGTTTGTGTCTGGTCTGTTGGTTTTTTTTATTATTTCAGTTATTTCCAGATTCATGTCCCTGTTTCATTCGGAGATTACTCTCAAGCCCTGTCTTCAGGCAAGTTATATCCCTAATCATTGATGAGAGCGTTTCAGCGTTTCCCTAGTAATTCTGTTTTCCTGATTCCGTTCCCTCTCACCCACTGGCCCTGTTTGATCTGCTCGCCTGAACCTCTGTTGGACTCTTGCTGGATTCTGTTTGTCTTTGGGTTTCTGTCTTAACTGGATGCTCAGCGCATGGGATTCTGAACCTGCCTTCACCCTCTGATGGATTCCTGGAACCTGGATCTATCCGTTCCAGTATGGATCAGCACCCCCTGACCGGACTGCTTACTCCTGGATTCCAGAACTACTAAAGTCTGATCTTAATCCCTGTCCTGGATCAGAATCCTGCCTGCTCACTGGCGTTGCTGCATCGGGGACGCTCTCAATGGCTCAGAGCCGCCTCTCGTTGGCAGTGCATTGGCTTATCCTGCCTATGAATGAGAGGATGGACTGAACTCTTTAACCAGGTAAGTGACTCACTCTGATAATCATCTTCTGTTCAGATGATTGTGGTCACGTACCTGTCTTTCTCCCTAAACCAGAGTATCAGTAATTGGGTGGTGTCCCGCCTTCCTCCTGCAGTCGCATCCGCAAATCATCAGCAGCCCGCTTCAGTTCTGTTCTGTCTGTTTTTTTTTAAATAAAAGTTTTGAAATATAGCTGTGCATTTACTCTGTGAGTACATTCAACCAAGAGTGGCTGGACTGTATTCTCTACCTTCTCAAGAGTCTTTGCTTCTGTCTGTACCTAGTGTCCGCACTGAAGCTGTAGAGACTCTGCCCCCACAGCATGGAACGATCTTCAGAAAGACTGGAAGTTGAAGGATTTGATTCCAATCGGACATTTTAAACGATTGCTCAAAGGTTTGGAAATGAGATCTATGGTTTGTAACTGTTTTATGAATTTCTAATTATAGATAGATGTAATTGTAAACTGTAATGTAATTTGTAATGTAATTTTTTGCCGCTGTCTTGGCCAGGACTCCCTTGAAAAAGAGATTGTTAATCTCAATGGGACTTTTCCTGGTTAAATAAAGGAATAAATAAATAAAATTTCTTTCGTGACTCACTTTGACAGTGGTGATTTACAATGCGTACGATCATATAAAATTCACAAGTAACTTGGGCAAACTTCACAAAAACGATCTCTAAGAATCACTTTGGTTTGTGGGAATGCGCAAAAGAAGTGAAAGGTGGGTGCCTTCAAATTTTTGGGCAGCATCTTCCAAGGACGTGGTCTACCTGGACTGGGTCCTTCGAGTTCCATGGAAATAAGGAGACCAGAAGAGTTCTGGCTGTGAATTGAAACAGGTCTAGCCTTCAGTGGCTTTTACCGCCATACATTCTGTCGCTTAGCTACCATGACAATTGGCACACAAAGCAGGAAAAGAATGATTATCGAACTTTTCAAAACTGTTTTTTTTTCTTTATTGTAAAGTGAATACTGGGAATACAGAGCGGAATAAAGGTGACAACCCCCGGGAGCATGAACAAATAAAAGCAATGTAATGATATAAACCTTAATCAGTTGAATAACATGCAGCTGTCATTTTGCACATCTCTGATGTTGCTGTTATTTTCAAATATCCATTAATGTAAAAATTTCAATTTATTTATTTTCTTATTATAGTTATTTTCTTATTTATTCTCTAAGTGCACAGTTTTTATACTGTTAAAACACTTTACAGTATTTTATTGCTTATCTTTTAACTCTTCACTATTATGCTTTCTAAGTTCCACATTTTTTCTATCATCTTTTTGCTGCTGTAAACACCAGAATTTTCCCATTGTGGGATAATTAAGGGATTCTGTATTCTATTTTATTCTATTCTATAAAAGGGGTAGAAAGATATATGTAAATCTAAACAATGTATTTTTAAAACATACATCTGCAAAATCGCTCATAATTAAAAAACAAAAAATAGTAAGCAAATTGTGCAAAATAGTAATTAAAAAATAAAAATCATAAACTCAGATAAACCTTTAGATAAATCAAACATTACCCACCTCATATCTGACTCAATAACAATTAAAACAACTATTTTCATTAATTTCAGATGGAACTATTCACATATTTATTAAATTAAACCGAAGTTCCAATATTTACCACTGAATCCTGGGATAACCAAGGATAGATAGGATACATAAGACCATCCTATAAATCAGGCAAAAGGAAGGACGCGTTTGTAGGCTGCATAACAAGGAGTCTTGGAATCTGACCAGACCTCCGCGCCGCGCTATGACGTAATCAGCCTTTGAATCTGGCCTTCGGAGAACGCATTCCATAAATTTCGAACGCAGCCAGTGACTATATCCTGCACAAATAAGGACATCTGGCTCCCCTAGTAAGTTCTGATATTGCCAGTGATATATTGCACGTTTTGAACACTTAAAAGTTTGTATTTTGGCCATCTGATTAAAAACCTCATATTTCAGCATGTCACAAGTATAATGAACTACTTATTGATATTACAGAATTGACTTTAGGTCAATTCTGGCGACTTTAGGTTTTCTATTGCAATTTGAAGTAAAGTAAGACCACCACTCACATTGAGCCTTGTCCTGCTGGATGTTACTTCCTGTTAAAAGAGAATTTATGCTTTAGTGTCACTGCATGCATGTTCGGTATGAGGGATTGCTGAAGAATCAACAACAAAATGCAACTGGATATTGTTACTAGAAAACATAAAACTTTAAGAAGTCCTGTACAATTTATTGGAGTCTAGAAGATGTAACTTCTAAAATGTACATGAAACATTAGTTTAAAACATTAGTAAAGCTGGACTAATACCTGTTTTACTTTCAAACAAATATCCATGTGGGACAGCTTCTTTAGTAGTGAAGCTTCAAACAGACCATGAGAAACTTTTAGCTGGTGAAAGTTAAGGGCTGTGATACTCCATTAAAATAAATCACCCTAAAGTCTATTTAGGCAGCTTGTATCAAACATGTCATGCATTTGACATACATTGACGGAGATAAGCCAAGTAACCACAAACTGCCTGAGGCAACTACACCCCTTAAGCACAATTTAACCTGAAACACAACAGTTGTAGCCCCTCTGGCAGAAACACAAACTCAACAATGAGAATGCATGCATTACTTAATACCCCATCATTGGCAAAAGTATATAGCCATTTAAACCTCAGTATAATTAATAATATAAAGTTTTATAGTTTTAGCTTTTAACTTAATTTAGTTTAAGCAATAGAAAATAAATATTTTTATATTTAGCTAAGGGTTTTTAAACAGCACTGAGCTGCGCCCGAGCTCTCTTATACCTGTGCCTTACCGTTTTGGTGTGGTGGACAGGTGTCTTTATGCAGCTAAAGATGCTAAGCAGGTTCATCTAATTTAGAATATTAAGTGGAGTGGACTTTTTAGAGGTGGACTGACAGGTCTTTGAGGGACAGATTTTATGGTGATTTGCAGGTGTTAAAAATCCCATATTGTTATTTCCAGATTGTTTTTGGCATTATGTCTTTCACAGTTGACAACACCTAAAATAAAAATGTCAGAACCCCATGATTTGTAAGTTGGAATACCTGCAAGACTTCAAATACTTATTTTCCTCAATGTATATCCATGCTACTTTATTTATATAACAGTTAATGTATAAACAATGTACATTAGATTTCTATAGCGTTATAAGACCAGCTCTTTTTTGAGGAGTTGTTCAAATTGACGGCATTTAGCTTAGATGAATCTGAGTTTAGGGGTAAACTAGTGGGAGAAGTGAGTTTTTGAATGGAGCCAGAGAGTTCAGAATACCATTCAAACTGTTGTTATATAGAGACCCAATTGGATCCCGAGTGAATGATGGATCTATAATCAGAGCTTACTTTAAGCTATTTTTATTATTACATTCTAAAGATGTATTGTTGTCTTGCTTTAAATATGATCAAAGCTGTTTGTAAATTGACAGTCTGTAAACTGAAGCAATTGTCACTGAAATGCTATGAGAGGGTGTGGTTCTTATATCTACTGTAAAAATCAACTAATTATTTCTTTTTACATTTACAAGTACTTAGAAGTGTTCAATTTAGCATTTTGACTGCTCACAATATCCAGATTTTCCTACCAAAGAAACAAAAGCTTTTGTTAATGTTTTTGTTTATTTGTTTGATCAAAACAAATATGTGAGCATCTCATATGACAACCTTTTAAAAGTGACTTACCCCCCCATGTTCGATTGGTGCTCTAAAACACAGATTAAAATTTTAAAGCCAGAAGACACAGCTGAAAGAGTTTTATTGAAAAGGGAATTATTAGGCACCGATGTAATTTCCCCATCAATGTGTAGGATACTCAAAGCATAATTGAATATCTCCAGAACAACTATAGATATAAATCTATAACTTTACCCATTGTGAGGTTGGATTAAGTTAACGCCTTATAGGTCAAATAGAAAGGAGTGCATCTAGAGCAGTTTTATCGTGTGTGATGGTAAATTATCCTTTCCTTTCTCTATGTGGCTGTAGTTAAAATCGAGAGAATTTTACAGTATGCTGGGCGCCTCTTTCGATCCTCCAAGCATCAGTTGGATTCAGTTGGACTCAACCTGTCAATCACCTGCAAATCGTCTGTGATGTGGTGGTGAGCATATACACTTCCAATCAGCTCAAGGCCCACCAGAGCTGCGCCCGAGCTCTCCTATAACTTTATATGACAGAGGAGCTACTGCGCATGTACAACTTTTAAGTAAAAGGGGAAAGATTTTTGCGCCCTAGGGCGGAAATATGTCACCAATCCGACGAAAAATAAAATGACGCTTTACTTTTCATTAAAGATAAAATAATTATCTTGCAAATCTAAAAAATAAATATCAATATATTTTGAAATATTTTAAATTATAATTTAAAATCAAATAATATATATATATATTTTTTTTATGTTTCAGGGTTGGTCCTAGCAAACTCTATTGACCAGCTGCCACTGGTTGTCTGCTATCTTAGTAAATTATTATATGCTATAAACAACAAAATGCTGGACATTTTTTCACTTGTGATGTATTTAATTTTGTACATACTATCAAATTGGAAACTATAGATATGTGTTTGTCAGAGTCTATGTCTGTTTGTTCCTGTTTTTCTTGGTTTTCCATTTGTTGTCCTCTGCTGCCCTCTTGTGTCCTCTCTTGCTCTGTTTTTCTGTTCTGCCTTCACCTGTTTTCAATTCCCTCGTTAGCTCTCTCTTTGTCTCTGTCCCCTTTAAAAGCCCTCCCTCTTCAGTTCCTGTTTGCTGGATCCTCGTCTAACTTCTGTCTGTGTACCTCGTCTCTCCCTGGCTCCTAGTTTTGGTTTACCCCTGATGTCTCCTTGGTTCAGGTGCGTTTGTTGTTTTCTGTTGGACTTTGATTCCTGCCCCTGGACCTGTGAACTTAAATAAATCGACTTTAAGGCCCCGTCCACATGAAGTCAAACCCTGGCCTAAACGCACAAATTTTTCACCAAACCAGCCTCTCATCCATACGAAGCCGGCGTTTTGTGGGTCTGTAAACAGTCTTTTTTTTATTAAGCCTTCAGAGTGGGAAGATTTTGAAACGCCGTTTTCGCAGTTCCATCTTTAAGCTCTAACCGCATTCTTTTTCTTACACGCATGCGTCAGAGCGTCGCCTCTAAACACGCATGCGCGACACAGTATCACAACAACAATGGCACCGTACTGTGTTGAATGATTGCTGTTCATGCTACTCACCCTGCTGTCGGGCTTACTACAGAATCTTCTTCTTCTGGAATATCTCCAGGAAGAACAGAGCAATATCGACGACATAGTTCAGCACCTCAATTTGACTGAACCACGAAAATGGACCCGCAGGGGTTTTCCGGTTTGGTTGTTGTATAAATATTACTGCGCATGCCCAACATTTCGTTGCCTGTTTTAGCCTATTTTTGCTTTGGCACCACAGCGCCACTTACAGGCCTGGCATACATTTTGCAGCGTTTTCATGCATTCGTGTGGTCGATCACATTTATTTTACGTCGCCGTCTTTTACAACAAACGTTCTGGAAAATATTTGTGTGGACGGGGCCTAATTCACCTCTGCCAACTGGTCTCTGCATTTGGGTCCTCCAAACAAACACCGTCTCATGACAGTGTTTTCTGTTTGAACTTTAAGCTATAGTTATTGATATAGGGAAGATGTATGTTGTCGGAAAATTTTGATTTGTCTTCTATTATATATTAATTTATCCTATTTACTCACTATAAAATATGTACAACAAAATCGTATTGTGAACTCAGCTAACTAATAATAAGTGACATCATTTTGTCCTTTAAATTGCCCAATGGATGAGAGTTCAGAAACCTATTTAAGTGCTTGTAAAGAAAAGAATCAAATCTGCCAAAAAAAAAAATAAATAAATAAAATAAAACTTAAATTCAAAATAACCACTGGAGTTGGGAAGAAGAGAGTGTCGAGGAATTTTTAAAAGGCATGGTTGGTGGTGACAGACAGGCTTGGCACTGTATTTCAATGTCAGAACTGCTGATGTATTGAGATTTCCATGCACAACCATCTCTTGGGTTTTAGTTGACAGTGGTCTGAAAAAGTGACCATATTCAGAGAGTGAAGGTTGTCGGGACAAAAATGCTTTCTTGATGTCAGTGGTCAAAGGAGAATGGGTAGCTGGTTAAGATGACTAGCAACTGAAACTCAAATAACATATGTTATGAGAAAATAAAGACTAAGTGCAACTGTTGCCTGACAACAGGCAACTGAATCTACAATTAGTAAGGACTTAAAAAAATGTACAATACCAGCATTTAAAAGTGCTGATTCTAATAAGCTTTAATTTTGGCTGAAATACATAGTACGATCAGAACTGGAAATAAGCAAAATAGAAGCGTACAGAGACGTGGCATTAATTCAGTAGCACCACAGAGGTTATCCCCTTCCCTTTGTGCTCACATTGTGGCCCTTAGACAACCAATACCTTCCCCCTGTCCTTTCATGTATATATCAGACACTGATGGAAAACTTTATATTTCTCAAGTTGGTCAGCAAGCTGAGTAAAGAGACTCGGTGGTGAACTTCAGTGCACTCCAGTAATGATTTAAGATCTTTAGAAAGAATAAAGATTAGCACAACGCAATCATCACTAATAACCTTGCCTTACTTTTATCAGTTTGCTGTAGAAAATATTTTTTTTTTCTTCTTGGCAGCCATCTGTTGAGGCAGCAGCTTCATAGCCATCTACTGAACAAACTGATAAAGAGGGCTGGCTGTGTGTTTTTGGGAAAACTTTGCAGCCCCTAGAGCTGATAGTGGAATGGCAAATGCTGTGGAAGCTGCTATGCATAATGAAAAACAGTGCATGTTTTGTACACAATATACTGGTTAAACAACTAGATTTCAATTGCAGGCTTCTTCCACGTCTGTGCAGCAAGGGCAATGTTGGAGCTCTTCTGATAGATAGATTTACTTAATATGTACTACTTTGTCATCACATGATGATGGTCTCCCTCTAAGCAGCCTCTGTACATGAAAAAAATATCCAATCATGCTTAAAAAAGATTATTATATAGAAAAATAGGACATACGTTAAATAATTAACATAGAGAAGCTCTGCTCAATTAAAGGAGGCAGCGACAGTGTTCTCAGTTATTACTTTTCAAATGTATATTATCAGAAAAAGCATACAATAAAGTAACTGTGTTTACTATAAAATTGTTTGTTTGTTTGTGATTATCTTTTCTTTTTGAGAATGTATGGACTTTCAGTCGTCAGCATTATGGGTAACAGTATATTATTTTGAGTTGGTCATTATTTGGAAAAGATAGAAATTCCATTTGTGGTATATTATAATATATAAAGTATAACTCACATAGCACGGGAAAAAATATTTCCCAAATACTGTCCTACCTATAACATCTGAAAAGGCACTTTCATTTGTAGTTAGTATCAACCTACTGTTGAAACAATAACTAAAAATAAGATTTTAGTCTCTGTTTAGAGTTTCCATTGATTATTTTGTATTATATGGGTTCAAAAAGAGCCTCACTGACATTACTAGAACAATAACCTGATTTGAATAACTGATACACCCAGAAAATATGGCTAAACTTTAATGCTGCGTTTTGATGTGCTCTAAGCATGGGTATGCTATGAATATCTAAGCCAGTGTGCAGTTTTTATTAATTCATCACCAGCTGCGACACCCAGCTGATAACAAATCTTTCTACCGCATTTGGAGAGACCACAGATAGAGCACACATACAGAGTTTGCAAAACACTGTAAATTGCTATAAAAGCCTAGATGGAGCATGACAACATTTGAAACATTATTTTTGGCTGGATGTGGATTTATTTTTTGAATTTTTTAATACATGGGGAAAGAGGTGAGCAAATAAAATGATCACATTTGCGTCAAGTGTTTTAAGATTAGCAGCCAGCCCAACCCAAACCTTTCCCTTCCTAGTTTAACTTTCATAAATCCTTTTTGTGCTTTCTTCATAATTTAATTAAGTCACATGCATGTTGAACCTGTATGTGAATGTAGCTCCAAGCTAGCAATCCTCACCTTAAAGGATGCTAAACTGGAGATATGTGCTTGTATGGTCTACATATGAGCATATCTATAAGTCTTAAGTGTATCTGTGGATTTGTGTGATTGACCTAATTATGTGGATGAAAAAAACAAGCAAATATGGAGGGCATTTGTTGCATGAGAAGGGGATGCACAGCTCCCATCATCTCACACATACAAACAGCAGAGTATAGCATGCACATAAACATTATGCAAACTACTTTGCCTGTGGCGCCTCAGATCCCCCCAGGGCTTTTCCTGTCCATCTGTGGTGACAGAATGACCACTCTGCCCCCTACAACTTGAGCAGGGCCACACAATGTCACACATGCAAGACCGCCGCACCAGAAACTTGACACAGACCCACCAATTCCCCGCAGTTAAACAGCATGAATCTTGCTTGTCTAATTGACAGTATTCCAACTAGCCAAACAAACACATCTTGCTGTGGGCTCAGGCACCCACTTATCTCAAGATGCTGGTGCCTTTGTAAATTGCTGATGTGGAAACATTCACTACAACCTTATTCAAGGGAAGCGCTAACAACTTGTCTAGATTTGAAAAAAAACAACAGTTTTTTCTCCAACTGACCTATCTGAAATAAATTTAGTTTAAACATAACAGCCTAACTAAAAAAAAAAATGCAGCAACAATTTATGCTACAATAGGCTAGGGCAGGTGTGACAGAAAGAGGAGATGTGTTAAGACCAAATTAGTCCGTTGGAAAAGAGTATGAAGACCACAGCTAGAGGGCACAAAGGCATGAGCAATCTGGGATTCACATGGAAAATAATATAATATACTGAACTTTTTGTTAATGTGCTTAGTTGATCTTAAATAAACACATTCTCAGAAAATAAATAGTTTTTATATATTAAGAAAATTTAAAGATAACAAATAGCTTCTCCATTATTAAACTGGTACATTGCTTTTTTAGGTTTGCGAAACAATATTGGACCATGCAAAACACAGTTTACCTGAACAAACCATCAGCATGATAACTTAAAATACATTTGAATGGTTTTTGGTATACGTCTATTTTGAGTTTATAGTCCCCCCAGAGAAAACTCCACCAGCCGCCACTGGGTTCAAGAACTCATAAATATTACTTAAGCCCAATAAAAATACATAAAAAATGCTAAATATATAACTGTTCATTCTTTTCATTAAAACAATGCACTTTTTTTTTTAGCATTTTTCACTGTTGCATCACTACAGTATTATCATGTTTACTCTAAAGATGGGGAGCAGGCAGTCACTGCCCCAGTAGCTCTGAGTTCAACCCCTAAAATATAGACATAGATGTTGAATTGATACCTCCTCAGGGAACATCAGAGCAAATAGTAAATTAAACAAATTGTTTGCAAAGCATATATTTCATAAACTTGTGTTTCACCATCTAGCATATTGCATCTACAGTTCACCAAAGCTGTTTTATGTCAACTGCTCTGTATTTAAATTATTCATTTATTTGGATATCTTACTTAAATGGAGCTTTTTCACCTTTGTAAAAAAAAAAAGCTAAATTAATGCAGGTATTGTTAGAGGCACATAGCTATTCTATAGCTTCTTTTGAAAATCACTTTTATGAAAATGAACAACTCCAACTGCAGCAGTGCTCAGTGCCATTTACTCTAAAACTCAGCATATTTAAACTCTGTAACTGCAGTTTACCTGCCTTTTATCTAGCAGCACCTGTACTCTCCTCCTCTATTCTCATCCTCAATTCTTCATATTCTGTGTTGTGGTTTAACCTGCAGTGTTTGATGAGGTTTTCGCGTTGCAACAACTTTTCATTGTTTTTGTTCAAACATCACAGGTCTTGTCTTGGCTTTTTGCCTGGGTCATGTCTGAGTCAAGGGTATTTGCAGAAAGGAAATGTGGTGTCCACAGACAGCAGACACACCTAAATCCTATAAACACCAGTAGAAACCTTTGGGGAAACCTGTACCATCTCTCACAGACACCTGTAGCTCCTGAGCTGCAGGTCTTTGTTCCACAGCAAAACAGTACTGCAGAGTTTCCACTGCAGCTAATGTATATGTATGTTTTTCCTAAGTTAGATACTATTCTCTGTGTTTTACAAACAATCTTTTATAAACAGTATATTGCTGTAATTCTGATGGTGAGTTTGCGGTAAATAACTTTTTTTGAGTAGCATTCCAGTTAGTTCATCACAGAAAACAGATGCTATATCAGCTCAGGCTAATTGTAAGGTGCTGCTGTACATGTTGATGCTTATTGAAATGTTATTTGCAGTCATGTAAAAGTGCATTGTTCTGTATTTAGAAGGACTATTATGTGCTCTGTATTGAGATCATTAGAGTGAGACTTGTTCTTATCGCTATTAAATTCAAAAATGCATATTATTGTTGTTAATAACTGTATTTTTTCCCAATATAACACGCTGTTATTGGTTAATTGCTTTACTGCAAGTGTGACTGAAATAAATATTGAATGTAACCTTGTGTAATCTTGCAGCCTGTGATACGAAGTTAGTGCATAGCCAAAGGCAAATAGGTTTACGTTGACAGGATTTAAAAGATGCAGTAGGAGATCTTTACTGACACATTTTTTACCATGTGGCTTAAAGATCTCCCCACATCAACTTAGCAAGCAGTGACATTTATTTTTATTTTAGTTTCATATTCAGAAGGTCTGAAAGTGAAACTAAAATAAATGGTCCCAGCTACAGTGAGAAATGAATGAATAACCCCAACCAATCACAAAAGACGGTCCGTTGTACACGATTGGTTCCAGACACGTCAGTCATGTTCGTCTGCCTGTCCCTCCCCCCTATGCGCGTACGTTGACAGATGAATAAATGGAGCCCCCACTGCTCGTGTGGGACGTCATGGCTGGAAGCCAGCCACTGTTTTGCTACATTCACACCTAAATCAGCAAGAGCAGGAAAAACATGCATGCTGCTTAATTTGATGCTTGTACAAGTTTAATTCTGATGCGTGGCTGAAGCATCTTTGCTAGGGTGACCAGATTTAGGTTTCTGAACATTAGGATACTTCTGTCCTTTGGGGGTGGGGGTTGGGTAGTGTCGACTGCTGGACCGCTGACTGGACCGGACCTCAGCAGAGAGTCAAGAGCCGCCCGTCCTAAGCCGGAGGAGGGGGGCTGGGGACCAGTAATGCAGGCGGGGGGAAGCACGGGGACGCAGGTGTCCAGGCTACCATCACCGGGTCAGGTTTGGTTGCTCCGTCCCCTGCTGGCTCCCTGTTTCGACTAAATGCTGCACTGTAGTCGACCAAAATCCAGGTTGCTGCTCTGGCTGCGTGGTGGAAAAAGTGGTCTGATGTTCGTTGTGGCGGAGATACCCTATCCTTTCTTTGCCTATAACAAAGGCAGCTATATGTGCTGTGATCTATGGGTAAAAAGTAGTTTGAATATATTTTGAAGTGAGAAAGTCCATCTGAAAACATCCTCAGTGCAGTCAGTTCATCCAGATTACCATCCAGCCTTCAAATATTATTTCTGTCAGAGTCGCTCAGCCCCTTGTACACCGGCGGTGCGCTTTCACTTGGAATCCCATTAAAAAGATGCCTCTGGCCCGGTCGCCTCCTCATGGTTTGCTGCGGCGGAGGTGACTGGAAGGCGTTTTTCATGTACGTAATCCAGACTGCAGGCACCAGGATAATAAAAGTGAACATGTTTTGCTGGTAGATTGCAGCATTTTAAGTTAATTTAGCTGTTAATAAACTGTTTCAGAGGAGTGTTAATAGCGCTGCTCCTGCTGCTCTAGACGTGCTGCAGAAAGTATGCGCGTTTATGTGTTTTGAAGGCGTGGTTTCAAGGGGTGGTCTAAAGGGAGAGGCATGGTTGTGTATGTTCAAAGATATAGCTTGCTGGAACAGTTTTTCCAAGATCTCCTACAGCACCTTTAACTGAGGAACACAGTTCTAATGATCAATTCACAAACTATCACATAAGAGGGCATCATATTTATCTAAACACCATTAGTAAGACCTGTTGTACTCCAATTAAATATGTATAAAGAATTTTTTTTTCTTTAAGAACCACAACATAAGCCTGAATTAATATTACACAACCAACTTTTAAAAATCTGTTTCAGTTGACTAGGCAGTAATTTCACCAAGCATTTAATTGTTTAATTTTTTTAATGTAGACATTTAGCTGTCTTACACAGAGATCAATCTAAGATAGAATTACATTTAGGACAGACAGGTTGATAAAGGTCTACATGTGTTTGCAATTGACTGATCAAACTGAATAAAAAAAAAAAAACATGATTTCAAACACTGCAATATACATGAGAATGAATTATTTATGCTGCTGTACAGCTTCAATCAGGGAAATGAAATGAGCTAAGCCCCGATCATTACAGGGATAGCTTACATCAAAGCTTCATAATGTGTGCGAATATGAATGTGTGTCTTTGCAAATGCATGCTCAGACCTTGTACATGATTGACCTGGAAGTTACTGCAAAGAAAATTATATGTTGGAAGTGTATAAAGTTTATGATGACTGAGTGAAAAAGGGTTTCATTTAAGTCTCTTAAACTTTACTTGTTTTATAAAATTAAACTTGTGTTCCTGTTTGTATGCCCATTGTTTCTCTGTTGTTGATGAGACTAACCCCCGGCTCACACAGACTCCGGTCTTACTGTTGCGGTGCGGTGGGTGCGGCGCCGCAGTGATTCCAAGTCATTAAAAAGACGTAAACCTCTCTCACCGGCTGCTGAGCTGTCCGGCTGCGGTTACCGAGACACTCCGGCGCTGCAGAAAATTCCGCAAGAAAGCTATCCTTGCGGCGTGCCGGAGCCCTCCGCAACAAGCTCTCGCAAATATCCTTATTTGGGCCGTGTTATCGCGTGAAGTTACGTGAACTCAAGTGAACTTCTATTAAATCTCCGGACCTGTTACCGGAGCCGCAGAGCCGCACCGCACCGTATACAAAAGGGCGGTGTGAGAGGGGGTGTGCGGGAGTTGCGGTCTCCGTCGGCTCGGTAACCGCACCGGAGCCAGTGTGAGCAAGGGGTAAAGGCTAAACCGTGAGAAATTTGGAACTGTAGATGTTCATCTAAAACTTTGCGAGTATATTATATACTCTTCTAACCTTTGCACACTGTTGATGTCAAAGCCCACTCTTCTTTAGTAAGGGTACTATATTTTGAATTTTCAGCGGTTACAAAGGTTACAAGTTTAGTTTTTCTTTTCCCTCATTTTATTCAAGTGAAACCATTATTTTGTTGACTTGTTCAAACAAGTCAACAAAATAATGGAGAGTGGAAAACGATGGATCACTGTTATAACACAGTACCTACAGTAACACCCCATTGCCAATGCTGCTTTGGATCTTTCTGATCAGATAATGAATCATATTATTTAGGGTAACCAACCAGAAGTACAAATACTTCGTTACTGTAACTAAGTACACTTTTTAGGAATCTATACTTTACTCCATTAATAACTTTTCTTCCTACTTCTGATTTCTACTCATTACATTTTCACAGAAGTATCTGTACTTTCTATTCCTTACATTTTCAAAACAAACGTTACTTGTTACTCTTGGCTTCGGTTTAATGTTTATAAATATTTATTTAGTGTCATTTGCAACATCCAATGCAGATCATTGGCGCATCCACATCTAGTGAAAACTAGAGTAATTCGATTTGTCATATAACACAAACAATCAATGGTTAGCAAAAGGAACTCATCAGAAGCAAACTGCAAACATGAATCGTCTATGCCATGCTATAGTTTCGGATTCAGAAAAAGTTGTTGAAATGTCTGAAAGGTTGGACACAGTCGAGAGCGTATCGGGAGATGGAGATGGAGACCAACAAGACCTCCCTCATCCTTAGCCCTATCTCACAGAATTTTTCAAAATAGTTGGAAAAATTGAGCTTTAAATTCATATAGTGGCATCTGGCTGTTTTTTTTTATGTTACTTTATACTTTTACACTTTAAGTAGTTTTTGGAGCACATAATTTTTCACTTTACTTGAGTAAAGAGGTCAAGTTGATACTAGTGGCCCATCCCAACTTCAAGAAAGGAGGTACAAAGGTTTTTGGGGTTTGCAAATTTCCATAGGAAGTTCATAAGTGGTTTTAGCCCCATCGCAGCACCCCTTCATGCCTTGACCTCTCCCACCTCTCAGTTTCAGTGGTCCTCTCAGGTGGATAATGCCGTCCAGAATCTAAAGAACAGGTTCACCTCTGCTCCGGTTCTCACCATACCAGATACTCAACTTCAATTTTTGGTTGAGGTGGATGCCTCAATCTCTTGAGTGGGGGCAGTTTTCTCTCAGCGCTCAGTATAGGATAACCTGATTCACCCATGTGCCTTCCTCTCTCGCAAACTCTCCCAGTGAGAGAAACTATGATATTGGGGATGGGGAATTGTTGGCCATTAAGGTGGCACTAGAGGAGTGGCGTCACTGGCTTGAGGGGGCTGACCTGCCATTCATCATTTGGACAGATCACAAGAACCTGTAATACCTTCGAAGGGCCAAGAGACTCCCCCGTCAAGCCAGGTGGGCCTTGTTTTTTAATCGCTTTACCTTCACTATGTCCTATCGACCAAGTTCCAAGAATGCCAAACCAGATGCTCTGTCTCGCCTGCATGGCCTCACCTCCTCCTCTCCTGAGGCCCCTTCTCACATCATTCCATCTTCATGTGTTGTGGGAGCACTGACTTTCCTGTCACCCAGATGAAGAGAGAGATGTTGCTGAGTATGTGGTGGCCTGTCATGTCTGCACCCAGAACAAGCCTTCCAACCCTGCTCTTCTGGTCTATGGGAGCCGGTACCAATCCCCACTCGACCTTGGTCTCACATCTCTCCGGATTTCGTTACTAGACTACCCGATTCAGAAGATAATACCACCATTCTCACTGTGGTCGACAAGTTTTCTAAGATGGCTCACTTCATCCCTCTTGCTAAGTTGTCTACAGCAAAGGAGACTGCTGAGGTTTTGATGTCTCATGTGTTCAGGATTCATGGTTTCCCAGCTGAAATAGTGTCTGAAAGAGGTCCACAGTTTATTTCCCAATTTTGGAAGGTGTTTTGTTCCCTGTTAGGGGCTTCTGCCAGTCTCTCTTCCGGTTACCATCCTCAAACCAACGGCCAATGAGAATGGAACTCAAGGTTTCCTTCATCCTGGAGTAAGCAGCTAACGTGGTTAGAGTTTGCCCACAACACCCTATCCTGTTCCTCCACTGGTCTGTCTCCATTTCACTGCATCCATGGGTATCAACCTCCTCCGTTTCCAACCCTAGAGAAAAAGGTCAGTCACTCTTATCAGTTGCTGTCGTAGGACCTGGGCCTTGGCGTGTCGTATTCTCCTGAAACAGACCAGCTCCAGCACCTGTCTACAGGGTGGGCCAAAGAGTCTGGTTGTCCACTCGAAATCTAGCCCTTCGTACAGACGTAAGCTTTCTCCAAGATTTTTCTGACCTTTTCCTGTCTCTAAGATTATTAACCCTGTGGCTGTAAGACTTAAACTCCCGAGAACCATGAGATGTCATCCCACGTTTAATGTCAGCCACATCAAACTAGCCAGAGAAGGCAACTTGGTACCTGTCACCAAAGCTCCCCCTGCTCCCCGGATTATTGATGGTGAACCAGTCTACATGGTTAAGAAGCTGCTGGCTGTGAGGCATCGGGGTCATAGACATCAGTTCTGGGTTGATTGGGAGGGATTTATTCCTGAGGAGAGATCATGGGAGCGAGCCAATGACATTCTGGAACCATTCCTCATCAAGACTTATGATCAGCACCCAGACAGTCCTGGTCCATCTGGAGCCGGACTTTGTGGGAGGGGTAATGTCAGGGGCAGTCCTGATTATATAAATGTTACTTGTATTACCTTTTCTTTTCACTTCCTTTTTTATTTTGTAGTAATTTCTTCTTCTTAATACAAAATCATGCCAATAGATAACATATGTAAGGCACTTTTATGCAATTTTAAGCTATTTTCAATTTTTAAGATATTTTTAAAGACAAAAGTTGAGACTTTTCTTCATTGGCTTCCAGGTCATGTGATCCACCAACTCAGATTCTTTGTGAAATTGTTTTACTACATTAGCCTGATGAGGCACACACATTTTTATTCCATTTTAAGCCTTTGTATATTTTTAAACATTTCTAATTACAAAAATAATTGATATTTCTTCAATAAACCTGGACGTAGCTGAAGTGAGGAAAACTCTGAGGAGAGTAAACCCAAGGAAGGCACCAGGGCCTGATAACATACCTTGGCGAGTGTACAAGGAGTGTGCAGATTAGCTGGCTGGTGTCCACACAGACATTTTTAACACCTCGCTGGACCAACATGTTTCAAGTATTCCACCATTATTCCGGTCCCAAAGAAGCCTCAGGTCACCTCACTAAATGATTACCGGCCTGTCGCACTGACTCCAATCATGATGAAGTGCTTCGAAAGGCTGGTTAAAGAACACATCGTCTACGGCCAACATTTGACCCGTTCCAGTTCACCTACCAACAAAACTGCTCCACTGAGGACGCCATGCTGCTCTCCACCTGAGCCTGGCACACCTGGAGGAGAAGAACACCGACGTAAGGATGCTGTTCCTGGACTTCAGTTCAGCTTTCAACACCATCATCCCACAGCATCCAATGGGCAAACTGGAACAGCTGGGCTTCAATACACCCCTCTGCAATTGGCTGCTAGACTTCCTCACCAACAGACCTCAATCAGTCCGAGTCGGACAAAACACCTCTGATGTCATCATCCTAAGCACAGGCTCCCCTCAGGCTTCTCCAGGTTCACCACCAATCTCAATGTGAAGTTGACGACACAACGGTGGTGGGCCTCATCAGTGATGACAACAACCAGCACTACAGAGAGGAGGTGGAGCAGCTGGTGAACTGGTCCAAAGATAACAGCCTGATTCTTAACGTAGAGAAGACGAAGGAGATCATCTTGGACATCAGGAAGAACCAGCCTAACTACGCTCCACTAGTCATCAACAGCTCAGCTGTAGAGGTGGTCAACAGCAGCAAATTCCTGGCGGTGCACATCATAGAAACCCTCAACTGGAATGTAAACAACACCTCACTGATAAAAAGGGCACAAAAGTGCATGTACTTTGTGCAGAGGATTAGGAGAGCCCACCTGCCCCCACCCATCCTCACCACCTTCTACAGAAGCACCATAGAGAGCGTTTTGACCTGCTGTCTCACTGTGTGGTGTGGAGGCTGCAGCGTCTCAGACTAGATGAAGGTAAGAAGAGTGTAAACAACAGCAGAGAAGATCATCAGGGCTCATCTTCCCTTCATTAAAGACATTTCATCCCAGTGCTACGTGTACCGAGCCCGTAATATCATAAATGACCCCCAGCATTGGATTGTTCTCCCTCCTGCTCTCTGGTAAGAGACTTCGAAGTATCCAATGCAAGTCCAGCAAATTCCAGAATTTGCTGGACTTGCTGAATTTGCTGAATGTTATGTAAAATGGGTTAAAAAAACTGAATGTTTTATCACTGCTGCTTACCGTACCAAGGCTGCACTTTAAAAAATGAAATTTTCTAGAGAGCTGTTCTTAACAAAATTTATTTTTGTTTACACTTGTGTATGCAAAATCACAAAATAAATCATTCAAAGCTCTAAGTCTAAGTCTATATCTGATCACTTAGCAGTCCACCTCATTTCTGCATACGGGCCAAAATTATACTCCATAAAGCTGTCAAGAAGGCATAAAAAAGTGTACCAGGGAACCTGTAGATTAAATTCTTATTTGGACTAGGCTACCTCGGATGTTTTTCAGGACTGCCACCAACCACTTGGATGAGTTTACAGATCCTGCACCACTTTCTATAAAAACCTTTGTATATCAAATACTCACAAAGGTGAGGTATATCAATGATAAAAGCTGGTTTAAAGGCAACATCAGACAGCAGAGTTGGAACAAAGGCAAGCTACAGTGTATCATTTGCACTGCTGATTGGCAGAAATTCTCTTTCTCTTAAGGATCTGTACATCTCCATGTGAGCAGGAAAAATTGCAAATTATTCATCCCACCATGAACGTAAACAGTTTCAAACTTTACCCTCTTGCAGGGGACTGTGCTTTATCAGGAAAACCTTTGGTCCTAAAACAGTTTATTCCTGTGTGAAACCTTCCCCTTGGAAAAAAGAAAAAAAAAAGACTATACATGTAAATGCTAATTAATTTCAATTAATAGTATTTACATGTATGTTATTTGTTATGTTTATCCTTTTCGCTCCAAAAAAGTTTTACTATTTTCACTATTCTTTAAACATTTACATAAAACTTGCACTTGCTTATTTCAAAATGTATAATTTTTAAATGTATTTGTGTAGACTAGACTATACTATATGTTCTATCAAAGCAAATTCCTTCGCTATAAAGTTTTTTCTGATTTCAGTGCTGACATTCTAATCAAGTATGATTTCTTTCTATGGAAAGAAATTATTCTTCCATAGAAGGACCTACCGGTACTCCTTAATCTTGATGTGTGGAGCCTACACAAGGTTTTCTGCACAAATGGAACACCATCATTGCAGGTCAGAAAATCCTGGAGCTCCTTTAGTGTTATTGACTGCTCCTTAGCTCACTGCGTGGCCAGATAATATCTTCCTTTTTTATTGATTTTGAATGTCATGTAAAACCGTTTCGTTTTTATGTTACTTTTGTGCAATTATTTCATCAATAACAATATATTTTCACTCTACTGAGGTAAATAAATTTCCATTTCCCTGCAATATTTTTGCATATGTTTGGGTTTTGTAAAATGATGCCAAGGCAGAAAGAAAAGGCTTTATCTTCCATGTCTTACAGTTGGGATGCGTTGATAGTTACATGTCAAATGTTTTGAAAAAAATTTTTTTGGTCAAAACATACTAGAAACCATGGAGACATCAGGGGAATCACCTTCATAAGGAGGAAGGCTCAGAGAGAAGGAGTTGGAGCATGTTTGACGAGGACCCAGCAAAGAGGAACTGAAGAGAGAGGGCTTTTAAATGAGACTGAGACAAAGAGAGGGTTAATGAGGAAACTGGGAGCAGGTGTGCACAGAACAAGAGAGGGAAAGAGCTAGGGAAGGAGAACATAAGAGGGCAGCAGAGGGCAACAAATAGAAACCTGGAAGACTGGAAATAACAACAAAATAATAATTAAACTACTAGGACTATAAAACATAGAGAAAAGATAACTAAACACTCAAAAGAAAACATAACAGAACCCTTGACTAGGACAGTAACTGGTAAAAACCAAAGAACACAGCAAAATAAAAAAAATAAAACCACTAAAACAAGTAGTAAAGCAAGACTGAACACTAAAAAGAAAATATAACAGAACCAAGACTAAGACAGTAACTGAGAAAAAAACCAAAGAACTCAATAAACTAAGAATTAACCCAATAGAAAACAAGTAGCAAAGCAAAACTGGATACTCAAAAGAAAAACATAACAGAAACTTGACACCCCTAGATTCATTTACAGGGATATTTGGGAAACACTGTAAAAATATACAACCTAGATTCTTTCTTCTTTTCTAAAGTAAATATTAATACTGGCCCAAAATAAGCTTTGTATTTTGACTTTCTACTTTGAAACTCTTTCTTAACCCCCAAAAACAAAACATATATTTTATTACAATGTAACTAACTTTACACTGGCAGTTAAATCAAACTTAGAATACAAATATAGGAGATCAATAGTGAAGTAATCTTACTTCATTCAACAATAATTCAACAACTCCAAATGCATTTGCTTTAAAAGTTGAGCCCACACAAGTGTCCCAAATTTTTCTTTTAACCTAAACAAGTGCAGTTTTCTAAGTCCTTTACCACTCTAGCATATAGGACTATATATTGTGATTCTATTTCCTATAATACATGTTACAATTAACTGTTGTAAAATATATATATATTTTTAGCTCCATTATAACTTTTTATTTATTAAAACATTCTCAAACATTTTTCTTTCTTGGCAGTAATCAAACTGTTAATTTTTTTTTTGCTTTAGCTCTCTAACTACTGAGCTGTCCTAACTGCACAAATGAGATGGCAGCAGTACGTGAAATGCCATACAGCATCACTCGGGAGCTGTCCCTGCTCCACTGGTGCACACACTGATACAAATTCTCTGTAAGGGAAAAGACTAAGAGTAACCCACTGTAAGTGACAGCCAGGGGCTCCACTCCTTATGGGTATCAGCAGCATTTAGGAGCCGTCAGCAAACGAGCAGAATAGACCCGTCATTTAGACAAGCAGTCGAAGTCAGCTGTTTCCAGCTGGGAGCTGCTAAATCCATTCTTTCTGGCTCCTGCAAGCTCTTTCACTAGAAATAAGGTCAGGTTACTTTGAATATCTCACACAGTCTGTGCTCACTGTTTACATGATACCTGATCTAATTTGAGTCCTGTGAACGCTTTAAAAATGTTTCACCCCTTTGTAATCATAGCTCGCATAAAGGCAGGATGATAAACAGCAGTGCGGAGGTTGGATCTTTAGCATCTGTTTGGACTAATTTAAAATATGCATTGCTGATAAATAGTAGAAAAAGAAAAGAATGAGGACTAATCAAACCGTAGCTGTTTTCAGCACTTAGCTATTAATGTAGTGCTGGCTTGAGCCAAAACAATATAAAATGTATGTAGGCAAACCAGATAAGCATTTCTCTTTTAACCTTTTCTTCAACCTTTTTTCCCCAGTTTCATTCCCCTCCTATTATCTGCATGTTTTTTACTTCCACTATGTGTGGACTCACATTAAATAATGGAGAGAAATGACAGGCATCAAACTCACATTGTTTTGACACCATACCGAATTTTATAGTTCTCTATTGAATTAATCAAGCGTGCTTTTGCTTTGGAACTGAGACACACTGGCAGGATGAAATACAGTCACCATAAAGATGAAGAAATTCTGACCTTTTTAATTCCTGACAAAGTACCTTCTGTGGATGATGAGAATATAAAGCTGCTAAAAGTATTACAGGAAGAGTTACACAAATTCAGCAATATGAAAACAGAAGTTTATAAAACAGTGTGGCCAAGTGATTGTGTATGCACAAAAATTCTCATTGAACATGTTTAACATTTCGGTTGTAGAACAGGAGTAACACACCGACTTACTTAGATGTAATGGAGACTTGTACTCTTTCTTCTGCCCCTTCAGGAAAGGATTGCAGGCAGCAGTTCCTATTTATCAGACTGCCAGCCATCTGAAATCAAATTTCCCCTGAAGACACCGTGAAATTACAGATATTTTCTCTCCCAGTCCACCCTCCTGCCAAAGCCCAGAGGATAAATATCACAAGTCTAAGCCTTTCAAGTTACTATAAGTTGGCACACTGATGACATTTTGACCAGTCCTGTGTTTTACCCCCTAAAGCCCCACTTCAGTCAAACCTGCGCTCTGTTACTCTGACACACACACATCAACACACATGCGTTTGCGCGTTTGCTCTGTCCAGAGTTTCTCACTTTTTTGTCTCCCTGTAGCCCCGCTCCAAGTGACAGGCTAGCAGTGCAGTGATCCATGGTACTACCCGCCTGTTTATCCGGGCTAAGTGCTCTTTGCTGTGCCACTTCGCTTTTCTCTGTTGTCTCAGGCCTATTTGATTGATAAATATTGCAGCCAGCAGGCAGAGCCAGCCTCTGACCTTAAGATAATGGAAACAGTTTTCGAAGAATACGACAAAAGACCAAGGACTAAACCCCTACCAGCATTCAGGATCTTTAAAAAAAAATATGTGGCAGATAAGATAGATTAAATTGAGGCAAGTCATATCTTATGTCTACAGCCTAAATGTTTTCAGTTGCCACAGGGTGGCCCCTATATAGCACACAGTGCATTGCAAAAGAATCAATAACTCTTCAACTTCTTATATTTTTATTTTATTTTAATCATACATCTTTTTCAAAACATTTTACCAAACAAACTATACAGTCTGAGTCATAACTTTGCAGTATCACCTTTAACTTGTATTACAGCTCAATGAGTTTTAAGCCCTTTCTCTGTCAACTGAAGAAAAGGGGTTAGCATGGTATGGCATCTCTTAAGATAAGTGCAGCTTAGGGTTACCCTTACATGCAGAATATTACATGCAGGTCTAAAAGTAAGATTTTACTTTCATTATGTATCCAATTTTCCCTTCATGGCCTCTGTAAAACTAAATGCTGGTTATCATCTTCTTTCAACATTGGCTTTCTTATTTCCGGTCTTTTTCAAAGACCAGGCTTTTCATTGACAAAACATTGCAAAGGATCTGTACTAAAAGAGAACATACTTCAAATAGTTTGAAAAATGGGAAATGTGCCCCAAAAATTCAGATCTAAAAAAACCATGCTTATTCACAAAACCAAGTAATTTTCCATTATAGATCACACTTGAATTTCAGAGTCCAAGTCATCATTTCAGAAAATGCAGTTCTTATGTACAAAAAAACACCAAACCATTGATTTGAAATCTTTTCAAAGCAGGGACCTGAGGGCTTTTTGTAACAAAACATCCAAGTCTAAATAAACCAAGAATTGATTTCAGTAACAAAGCAGAAATACATAAGTTGGTGATTAATGGGGATTTTTCTTTCCATGCAGCTAGTTTATTTTATACCAGACTAAGGTAATCCTAGTACTTTATTTGTTCAATCAGCATCAAGCCATTCAGAAATCAAACAAATAATGCGTTAATGAGTTGATATGGAGCAGTTTTGGATAGAAATAACTAGAAGGGAGTTAGGGGAAAGGAGACTGACACTAGCGGGTAACAGAGAGTAACTCAAAAGATGCAACACAGCTTAAATATACACAAAATTGAAAAGAAACCAATGCCCAACAAAACAAAATGTCAATAATAACTGAAAACTGAAAAAGAAACTCAAAAAGAAGTCCAAAAGGGGAGAACCATAACACAAATATTTTCTATGTAAATATTGTGCTGTTTGTGTTTTTGAAAGCTCCTCTTTTTCTAAGATGGACAAAAAGCAAAACAAAGAAGAATGTCTTTGACTTTTAGGCTGTCACACTGGTGACAACATTACCCAAGACAAACCTGCAAAACTTCTAAAGGATTACAGTCCCTCTGCCCATCCATCCATCGATCATCCTTCCATCTTCTCCTGCTTAGTCCTTGTCTAGGTCACGGTGGGGCCGGTGGCTATCTCCAGCAGATTATGGGTGGGAGGTGGGTTAAACTATGGACAGGTCGTCAGTCTGTCACAGGATTACAGTATATTCACAAGTTAAAAATTGCAATTTAATGAGCTAATATTTCTCTCTTATTAGATATGCATGCAAGTGGATTGTATTGTTAAATGTAAGATCAAGTTAAATGTAAGCCCTTCTAGCTATGTTGGAGAACGAATCCGAACTAGACAAAGTAAACCCGAGAACAGAAAGCTCATAGTGACACAGCTAGAACCTGCTGATATATCATAGGCATGACAAGACTTTAAATGCTTTCCAACTGTCTCTGTTTACAGATAGCCATCAAAGGAAATGAGACTTTAGAAGCCCACAGCAAGTAACATTTAATGAGATGACACCATGCATTAAAGTGGACAGCGGATTGGTAAAAAAAAGAGTAGTTCTTAATGCGCTGATCTAAAAATCAGAAAAAGAAGGTTTCTTCCTGTTAAAACGAAGTTTTTCTTCTCTACTGTCATTGCATGCATGTTCGGTGTGAGGGATTGCTGTATAATCAACAACGCAATGCAAACATAATGCCACATACTCATGCCAGAGGAGTGTATCCTAAAAAGTTGAAGACTCAATGCAATTGCAATGCACTGGGTTTCCTTTTATAAAAAACGTTTAACCAATCTCACTGTATGATCTGATGAAATCATCTCTGTAAAGTGTCTTGAGATGACGTGTTGAGAATTGTTGCTATATAAATGAGCTTAATCCATTTGAACAGAGCATTGATACCAAGTAAGTGCTGTATGCTTAAATATGGCAGAAAATAAGTAATTTTTATATATTAAGAAAAATATAAAGCTGACTTATAGGTTCTTCGTTATTAAATTGGTACATTATTTTTTTTAAATTTATGACACCATATTGGACCATGCAAAAGAAAGATTTGCCTTCACAAAGCCTCAAAAGGGCCCAATTTATATACAAAAGGTAAATCTGTACATTAAATAATGTTTTAATGATGCATTCATATAAATATACTGGTGTGATAACTTAGTATACTATTGTTTATTTTTTGGTATACGTCTATTTTAAATTTATAACCCCCGCCGGAGAAAACTCCAGCAGCCGCCACTGCTGCAGGCTCATATTGTACAGATGTGTTATTGTTGTTTACCTCTTGGGTGTGAATTACAGCTCAGTACACCCTACTTCACCTCATGGTTTGGATCACACCTCCAATTTCATTATTGAGCACTTTTTTGTTCAGGACATTTTAACTGTCTTTAAATTGTTTTAAATTTAAATATTTAAAATTCAATATAGTTGATCTAAATTTGCTATGCTTAATAACATTTTTATTCAAATAGAACCTAAGAGAGAATAGAAAGCTATTTTTAGTGTTTATTTTAGTCACTGGTGATCTTGTTACAGTGTCATCAGTTAACAGAGGGGAGCTGGAAAGGTGAACCAGTTGTATCACATTTCTCCACAGGATAGATGGATCTGACTTCCAGTTATACAGGAGTCATTTGATCTGCAATCTCATCCAATATTCGGTTATATAACCTCTCTGAGGCACACGTGAGATTTCAGCTCAGTAACTGGTTCCCTTAGAATCTAGTCTCTTGTCCATTTATTTCGCTGTCTCTGCTTTTCCAGCTGAGCCCATAGGGGCAGTGACCTCATCTAAACCCAAACTCTGTGACCACTATGTTTCCTGTGTGTCTGAGAGATGAGAGTGCCAGACACTTCTCTTATTAAACCTGTGTTTGGCCATCAAGCTGAGAGGAGTATCATTGGAAAAGTGGGTGGGCTGGACCAAGTGGCATCTCTTTTGTCAACTCCAGCATTACTCTCTAATTGGTTCCCATAGGCTTTGGTTCTGCTGCAAAAAGGTTGCACTAACATATAAATAAAACAAGCTCAAGTTCACTTCTTTTATAGCTTATAAAGAGATAGAACTAACCACAAAACGTAAAATTATGTTTTGTGGCTAGAAAATCAAATGACATCAAGTTGCACCAAGCAGCACACGTGTATTTGACCTAAAATGTTACAGGTAGATCCTTTCATTAGGTGGTGAGCTTCTACTGCAAAAAAATTATATATTTTTTGCAGATAAAGCAGCTAGAGGGGACAAACCTGGGAACAAACCTGGTGGTCATGTTAATCCAGAGCAATTACCAAACAGCAAAGCCATTACTAATTTCCAGCCTCCAAACATTACTAATTGAATGCGTCCCAGTTATAACTTCATCTAGCAAAGATATACAGCAGGTCAGAAACTACTGAGTTTGTCAGTGTCCTCAGAGAAGTAGCCACAGAGATGAAAGAGGTTCCTTTTGTTGGTGAAAGCGACACAAATGTAGGCAGGACCTTTTAACCAGCTTGAGGTATTGTCCTCAGGTGACACTGGGGGTACATTTTCTATATCAAAGTGATGGAGCAGCTGCTATACCCAGACCTGATTTTTGGCTTTTATTTTACGAGAGGTCTGTGAGGAATATATTATGTGTTTTTGGTATTATAACAACTTCAAATGTATTATTATAAGATATTTTGTTTTGGGGCTGCTCAGTGCTACAGTGGTTAGTGTTGGGATCTGGAGGTCTTGTCCACTTTCTCCACCAGGGGGCGCACGAGATCTCCTGGGGGCATGAGCTGACTGCAACACCTGTGTTCAATCTGCTCATCAGGAGGCTCCTACTTAAGGAGGCGGAGACTGACACTCCAGTGCCAGAGTGTTTGCCAGTAATGGTTAGCAGAACCTGAGCCAGCCAACCTGATCTAGCCTGTTTTCTCCAGTGTTGGGAAAGTTCTCTTTCTACGTGAACTAGTTCAAAGTTCAGTTCACACATTTTAAAATGAACTAGTTCAGTTCATAGTCCACAATTCCAAAAAACGAACTAGTTCATAGTTGTTTTTTTTTTTTTTTCATATATTGCTAAATTACACCATAGCCTACTGTAGAACCACAGACGGCAATTATTTTATCAGTTGTAACACTGAAACTGTGCGTCAGATTTCATCTTCATATCCAGTTTTGAATCCTTATCCAACCAGGGTTTCCATTAGCATTGAGGGGACAGCATTTCCCCATTGTTGCTTTAATGCTTTGTTGCTGTCCATTCACTTCACACTAGTAGCAGCTGCAGCTTTCACCCCTACAGTATATTCTCAAAAACATCAGGAAAAATGTGCTGCTTGAATGGTCTTTTTTATGAGTAATTATTAAAAGAAAAATAGGAAAGTAGTCTTTAAGGTGCAAATGTTTTTTTTTATTTTAATAATTTTTTCCATTTGAAATTCCATTTCAATACATACTAAAAAGGAATCCTGGAAAATTATACCAGGCAGGTTTAACAAACAAGTTACATGGATAGTAAAACCCTCAAGAACAGGGGTCTTCTATGTTTTCCAGACCAAGGACCCCCAAACTGATGGCGAGATGGAGCGGGGACCCCCTAACTATATATATTGTATGAAATTGTGTCCTATAGTCACTCTATTACAGATGGAGTAATGTAAAGAAATTAATTTCTCCCTGGGATTATTAAAGTTTTTCTGATTCTGATTCCTGGTCGATGGGACAGGTGTTGTGAAGGAAACGGTGCCCAGCTTGAAAGAGCTCCTGTGTGTCGCTGAATGTGAGCATTGATGACTGAAAGACATCTTCTGCCTCCATTTATCTGTTTACTACAGTGTGTTGATTTCATGTTAATGAGTATTTAAAGACATTTCAATTAGTGGGGGGGGGGGAAAATGCAGGGGGGGAATGTAAAAATATCAACTAACCATGCAGACCCTCATGCAGTACCTCCGTAGACCCTCTAGGGGTCGCGGATCCCCTGTTGAAGACCTCCGCTCAAGAAGATTTTACTAACACAAACTGAGGGACCAGGCTGAGGTAGGAATTTAAGGTTACTGAAGTGCGGATTTTTTTACTGAAAGCCGGCGGGCAAACTTGTTGCCATCATCCTCACCGACCACCTGGTCATAAACCTGTTTTAAGTCGCCTCCATGCTGCTGTTGCTTCCACGCTGCATTTTGTTTTGATGACGCACGCGGCTGTAGGCTACGACGCTGGTAGCTGCTGTTGCCAGATTGGGTGTTTTTCCAGCTACATATTAAGGCCTGTTTACGGTGTGATTTAGCCGGGGTTTCGCCTGGAGGGCTTTATAGAAATCTGGCAACCTATTGAACGGAGTTGAACTGAGAGAGCGTGCCGTTCACAGACACCAGAATGAACGAGTTCACAATAACGTTCATCAGGCAATAATGCAGTACGTTCAGTTCACGTTCGCCCAAAATATGAACGAGTTCATGAACTTTCGTTCAATGAACGCGTTCAGGCACAACACTGGTTTTCTCCCTGTCTCTCAGAACCTGTCTTGCCTGGAAACCTGAAAATCTGAAGAGAGAAATCTCACCCTGGAAACCTGCCTGCCTGCATGCAGTCTTAGTCTCTGCCTCAGCCCTCAGCCTCTGCCTGCCGGCAAGCCTCTGGACTCACAAGGTTCCCCCCCTCCTGCAGATCAGATTCCCTTTGAGCAGGTATTTATCTCCGTCTTCATCAGACTGCATATTTCCTGGATCAAGACTAATTCTCCATCCTCCTCAGTGGTGATTCCTCCAGTGACCAGATTGCAGAACCTGAACCCGTGCATTATTCAACTTGTATATTTGTAAATAAATCTTTGAAACTTTTCCCTGTCTCAAGTGAGTGTTTCTGCATGTGGGTTAGGAACCTTAAACCCATCATGACTGTTAGCACTGCTGCCTTGCAGCAAGAAGGTTCCAGGAGTGATTCTCAGGCCGGGGTCTTTCTGCATGGAGTTTGCGTGTTTTCCCTGAGCATACGTGGGTTATCCGGCTTCCTCCCACAGTCCAAAAACATGACTGTTAGGTTGATTGGCTTCTCCAAATTCTCCTTGGGTGTGTGTGTGTGTGAACGGTTGTTTTTTCTGTTTGTCTCTGTGTTGCCCTGCGATGGACTGGCAACCTGTCCAGGGCGTACCCCGCCTCTTGACTGTAGACAGCTGGAGATAGCCACCAGCACCCCTAGTGACTCCACTTGGGATAAGAGTGATGCACTGCAAAAAATATAAATCTCAATAAGTTATTTTTTCTTAAAATAAGTGTGTTTTTCCTTGATTTGAGGAGATAAGTAAGACACTTTGCCAATGGAACAAGACAATTTCCTTTTAAAATAAGAAAAAAATATTTTATCGTCTTATTTCAAGTAAATATTATCTAACTATCTTATTTTAAGAGTGAAAATACTCATTCCATTGGCAAATCATCTTATTTACCTGCTCAAATTAAGGCTAAATATACTTAATTTAAGCCATTTTTTACTTATTTCTGGATTGTTTTTGCAGTGTGGAAAATGAATGGATGGATGGATATTATGTTTTTGAACTCTTGGAAAGAAATATCTTTAGAAATTGTCATTGGAATTTAGTTGAATCTGAAAGAGATCTACTATAAGGGAAACATATTTGATTGGTTAAATCATGTCGATCAAGAGATGCAAAATATAAATAAATGTATGAAATGTAAATACATGTATGTCATTAGGAAATAAAATGTCTTTGGGAAAACTGTAAAATATGAAGAATCCAGAGTGTTGATCTAGCTTACTGCTAAGCAATACAATAAATGCAGTATTAGTATTCCAGCTGTTCCAGGGCAGCTGAATTTGTACTAGATTTTTATTTATTTTTTTTGTAGGGTGGAAGCCAAATGCAAAGACTAGATTTTACTGTATAAAACATTATATAAATCATAGATTTTTTTCATACATTTGTTTGGTATATAACTAATTTAACTGTTTTGATTGCTTTAAGCAGTGTTGGGAAAGTTCTCTTTCTACGTGAACTAGTTCAAAGTTCAGTTCACACATTTTAAAATGAACTAGTTCAGTTCATAGTTCATAATTCAAAATTTTGAACTAAGTTCACAGTTCCAAAAAATGAACTAGTTCATAGTTCTTTTTTTTTTTTCATATATTGCTCAATTACACCATAGCCTACTGTAGAACCACAGACAGCAATTATTTTATCAGTTGTAACTCTGAAACTGTGCGCCAGATTTCATCTTCATATCCAGTTTTGAATCCTTATCCAACCAGGGTTTACATTATTATTGAGGGGACAGCATTTCCCCATTGTTGCTTTAACGCTTTGTTGCTGTCCGTTCACTTCACAGTAGTAGCAGCTGCAGCTTTCACCCCTACAGTATATTCTCAAAAACATCAGGGTAAATGTACTGCTTGAATGGTCTTTTTTTAGGAGGAATTATTGAGGAATTGTTAAAAGAGAAACAGGAAAGTAGTCTTTAAGGTGCAAATGTTTTTTTTTTATTATTTTAATTATTTTTTCCATTTGAAATTTCATTTCAGTACATGCTAAAAAGGAATACTGGAATCCTCGAAAATTATATCAGGCAGGTTTAAGTGCGGATTTTTTTACTGAAAGCCGGCGGGCAAAGTTTGCAGAGAAATGTAAGATTGTTGCCATCATCCTCACCGACCCCCTGGTCATAAAACTGTTTTAAGTGATCATACTGCTGCTTTGTCGCATCCACGGTCGCCTCCATGCTGCTGTGGCTTCCACGCTGCATTTTGTTTTGATGACGCACGCGGCTGTAGGCTACGACACTGGTAGCTGGTGTTGCCAGATTGGGTGTTTTTCCCGCTACATATTAAGGCCTGTTTACGGTGTGATGGAGCCGGGGTTTCGCCTGGAGGGCTCTATAGAAATCTGGCAACCTATTGAACGGAGTTGAACTGAGAGAGCGTGCCGTTCACAGACACCAGAATGAACGAGTTCACAATAACGTTCATCAGGCAGTAATGCAGTACGTTCAGTTCAGGTTTGCCCAAAATATGAACGAGTTCATGAACTTTCGTTCAATGAACGCGTTCAGGCACAACACTGGCTTTAAGTGCCATTTAAAAGAAATGTTGAGCATAAATTGATATGCATATCAGTGACATATAGAGCTTAGGTGAAAATTCAGACTGAAGGTGTGGCTAAACATCATCTGGGCATCTGCTTTAAAAGAAGGACTGTGTGGACAGCTTCAGCTCCATCAAGCTGCAACCCTCCTTTAAAGCCATCTGCACCATCATAGTTTTCCTCTGGCTCCCAGAATCCTTCAGCCTCCATTCCACCACCAGTGTCAGGATCCTGGTGAGAAGATGTACCTATCCTAATTAATTTGCTCAATCGTAACATCATTATTCTCCATGCTTAAATCTTCAACTGGGGCCTGAGCGCCAAAGGTTATATTTCTAACTTCAATAAAACCCTCTAATTGTTGCTTGCCTATTATGTGAGTCTTTCCAGATTGAATCAAGAATAAATCAAGTAATAGAACAAGGGAGGTCTTCAAGCTTTTTGTCTTTTGGAATTGTTTAATGGCTTTCAGATGTGTTGGAAAATTAGAATATCATCCATCCATCCACCTTCTTCCACTTCATCCGTCAGGGTGGCGCCTATCTCCAGCAGTCTATGGTGAAATAAGGAAAGATACATCCTTGTAGACTGGTAGATTGGACTTCCAGTCACCAACAGCTCCACATTGATCCAAAGCTGGGCAAAGGGATTAATTTCAGAATATGACACTACTATTTACTTAACCCAAGGCTATACAGTTTATCAAAACAATGAGTCATGGAATAAAAATTCCCTTACCACAAAGCCTTGTATTTAATTGATCCCATGGACTCAAATATCAAAACATAAAGCAAAGAACTCTGCAGCACAACAGCTATTAAAGTTTTGTGGTTTTAGCTTTATTTTGACTATTTTAGTTTATTTCCTGTAGTTGGTAATTTCCTGGCTCCATCAGAAATGACAGTGCAACTTAAAAAAAATGGAAAGAGCTGTCATTTAGGAACATGATGAATTATTTTTGCTCACCATTGACTCACTTCCTCCAGGTTTTTATATGACCAACACTCGCAGCTAAATCATCTGCTTTCTAACATGACCTGTCATCAACCGTATCCTGATGGCACATTCACAGACTATAGATTAATTTATTCTCTCATATAACAATGTTTAATTACACAGCCTTCAGAGCAGCACCATCACTGGCAAAGATTTATCCGTGTTTGTCTGCAGATATAAAGTCTATATAACTGTAAACTGTCATATTCATCATCCCAATAGATGGGATACTTCCTTCCTCTGTTGGGATGTAATTACAGAAGTTTAGTAAATTGGTGAAGAATTCATACTGACACACACAGATTCACACATACACTCATCACTCTCTCTTGCAGTTGAGAATTTAGACATTTTAGCTTCTGTGTTAATGCCATTTCCTGCTCAATATGCTCTCACAGATTAGTTTCCACCTTTCCTACATGCTTCCAATAGACTAGATTTGGTCATTTTGAACCAGAAAAAAGACCTTTCTAATCTAGTTTACCACACCAGTGTTTTTATTTATTTATTTTTTTTTCATCATGTCACATTAGAGCAAATAAACAGATATTATGGCAATCATTTTCAAACTCCTCCCACAAGCGCTCTTGGAAGAAATGATTACCAAAATAATTAATTCTGTAAAGATCTCAATTGGCTTTTGAGAAAATTTTCTTTCAGTAGTTTTTTTCAGAGTTGGCTAATTAGTGTAGGTTATTCCACCTTTCCCTGACTTAATCAAAGAAAACAGTGTGAACAACTTAAATGAAGACTTTTTGCACAGTTTGTCACTCATTTTGCAAGTTCTCCTACTTATAAAAATGAAAAAGGTCTGTAATTTTTCTCATAGGTACACTTAAACTATACTAACTAAAAAATCCAGGAAATTCTATTGTAGGATTTTCAAATAATTAACTATCAAATTATGGTGGAAAAAAAGTATTTGGACATCCACAAATAAGAAAGGCATACAAGACATACTACAGGAACTGGCTTTAAAGACTAATGCCACTCCCACCTCTTAGCTTCAGCTAGACCTCTAGAGGTCATATAGCATACTTTTTCAAGACTAGCCGAGTATATGTATACATACATATGTCTATAGCCATATGTATGTAGAAATATTGTTTTTGGCATAGCAGAATATTCATTTGTTCTTAAAATGTTTCTTTCAAACTAGAAGAAAGACACTCTCATTCAATTCTGCTCCCTCTTTTCCCTTGAGACAAATTCCCATATCATTATCTCACTCTGAAGACACTCCAGCATAAAGCTTTGTTTCTGACAACCTGAAATGCAAACATAAAGCAACATTTTCAAAGTTCAAAAAAAGGAAGGACACAAACTAAGACACTTTGGTGTCAATGCTCAAGACACCCGTGTAACTTATTTAGCGTTCACACCAAATGTGCTGTGGGCTTCAAAAATGCTTAAGAGTCGAAACTTGGATGCTGGTTCAAGATGCTTTGAAGCTTCAACGGTCTTAAAGCTCAAGGATCTAATCGTTTCTTTGCTCTTTTCTGTTGTTACTGTACAAGCTCGAGAGCAGCTTTGCTTTTTTTACTTTGATGAGTTGGGAAAAAAGGGCTAGTTTTATCCTATTTGTAAGTGAAAAAATCCACCTCAAAACCTCATCTGTGCAGTTATTTCATCAGTCTTATGATCCTACTGAAATATTCAGTTCTTGTTCAGACCTGCCGATCACCCGCATACCTGCAGGCGACAGTACTGGGACTCACATGTGAAAGCTTTCTGAAGCTACCAGGCGGTCTGGGATTTCCTATGTGTCTTTTGTAGCGCCTAAAACTGAATAAGAAGATTTTTTTTAATTTGTGGTAAAAGTACCAGATATAAAATATAATATATAATATAAATATATTATTTTTTGCGGGCAGATTTTAATATTTTTAGTTAATTTTGGTATTTATAAAATAATTTGTCACAGTTTTTTACAAAAAAAAGACGTTTTAATGGAGTAAGAATGATCAGAGCTTGCTCTCTTCTCCTTGTACATAACTATCCATTCTTCCTGCATTTTTTTTTGTAAACCTGAGTTTAACCCTTTCATATTTATCTATTTTTCAAGTGCAGACAGTTCTACAGAGACGATCATGGCTTGCATTTTAGTGTATGTCTACCAAAAAACTCCTGGGATAACTTTTTGATTGGTTGACACTGCGTAAAGCTGCAAAAGTTCTGATTTCTGAACTCCAGCGTTGAACACTTAAACTCTGGAGGCCAATCCCAGGATGCTATGAAGCTCAGATACACTGCTTCCAATGCTCAGACATGGTGCAGGATATCTAGACTTTGCATGTAAATCAGATACTTTGATGCCCAGAATATGTTGGTGGTGAATGCATCTTACTGCGCAAGTTTTTGCCCTTTTCAGGACGATTCTCTAATCGTGCGAGAATTTTTTGGATCGGGCCGAATTTCAGCCTCATCGTGCGTCCTGTGTTGTGTAATATACAGGGTGTATTGAGGGGCGATGAGCCTCTCATAACCACCACTTCATAGATCGGAAAAAAATCAAGCATGTTCGTAATTCAGTCAGTCATAGTTAGGTGTACGTGAGCGAATCCTACTGTTGAAACAGAGCTAAGAGTGTCTACGAGCCGATTTACCAGAACCTCGCACACTGCATATGTGAAAACAAGGGAGTCCTTCTTCTTCTAGATTGACGAGTCCGCCTAGCTTTATCTTTCAGTGCTGAGTCTGACGTGTGGTTTTTGGACGTACAATGTAAGCAGTTAGATCGCATCAGAGCATCGGGCCGTACAGTGTAAGAACATGCATCGTGAGCTATTAACCTTTAAACCCTGCAGTTTTGTTGTACAGTTTGAGCTGTAGCTGAGTGCAATGAATAAAAATATCAGTGTAAGCCCAGCTTTAGGCAGTGACATTAGGTCATCATAGCTTACAGGGCAAAGTCCTTTGGCTTGTGATACACATATACATATTCAAACAGTATATGCATGTTTTAACAAGAAACTATTAAATTCAGAATTAAAATTATATAGAAACCTAAAATAGACACTACAATATATTTCACTAGTATTGCATTTTTTGCAGTGGTAGTGCAATTACAACCTTACCTCAACTTACTTAACAGCCAGGGTTCCTTTTTACAGAATCTAACAGTTTGTCCCGATGCAGTTTCCACATAAGGTTTATTGAGTTTCAGAAAGAAGTAATTATGTATAAAAGATACAAAAAGTCTGTAATTGTGCATCCTACTCTGTGGATCTCTGCACAGAGAGTAATTGCAGTGATGGCACTTTAAATCTAACTTGCTTTCTCTATGTTTTGAAATGGCTCATTTATAATCTCATAAGTTTTCTTTGGTCGAGTTATTTAAGTGTAGTCAAAACAGCAAGAGGGGGTGTCCTGTTGGATAAAATCCATGTTACAGTCTCTAAAAAACAGCTCTCTGAATATGATGTCAACTGAGTCATGATTTACTTGCAGTTCTTCCTGTATTGGAGTTTAGAGTTAAGGCAGGTTTATACTCAGAAAACGTCTGCGTGTGTGTCGCAGTGACCGCAAATATGCCCTCTCCCCTTCCGCAGACACTTTGGTGCACCTCTCCAAAATTGTAGGTGACCACAGACAGTGACGCAGACAGGAGGCCTCTGATTGGTCTAATCTACATCTGCTCTATACTAGGCAAATTTCCTGTTTGGTACCTTACCAGCTTGTTTTATTTGTATTACCACCATTGTGGAAAACGACTTGTAAAAATGGACCGGCTAGAAGAGCGAGGTGTGCGAAAACGCTGGGACTTTTTTCCATCTGGATCCCCGCTCTGTTTTGCCCTCATGTCCCTCCATTGTCGCACAAACCTGCCCCTTGCGTTTTTCCACATCCCCACCGCCTCGGCTGTATCTAGACCCAAAGCTAGTTTAGGATTGTCCCTCTTGCGTTTTGGCGTGAAGTAAAATAGTGCACACCATGCTTAAATATTGGGCATAAATCAAAAATTTCTGCGTAAAGCTCACTGCGACACACTGCTGCGGGGGTGTAACCAGCCCTTTAAGGAACCACTGCAGTAGAGGGCTGATGCAGAAAAAGATGCTGTTAGCTGTTTGTTTGTGTGAGCAGAAATTCTCTTTGTGCAGGTGGATGTGAGAAGGAAATTTGTTGTGTGAATGGATCAGCAGGGAAATTAGTGAATAGAAAGTCATGCTGAAATTCTGACGTAGAGTCAGGTGACCATCAGATACACACCCATTCAGACAGAGAGAGAGAGACACACAGAGAGAGATTATTCTCTATCACCACCAAACTGTCAGAGGTATAAATAACATGTCCTTATGCCAATCACTGGCTGTGCACATGCCAATCAGTCTACTCCTATCTCTAGATATCTGTCATTCTGTCAGAGTCCCATTGCAACCTTTATGTTCTTTTATGCTCCCATGTTAATTTTATATAGTCAGACCACTGTCAGTCTCCGTACTGTTCCAATTTCATTCTACGTGTAGAAACAGTTATCAGTTTGTAGTAACGTAAAATATTGGTTACTTGTTTATCATATTATTGTCAAAATCTATACTAGAAGAACATTTTTACACTGTAAACTATATCAGAATATTTTCATAAAATGTTTCTCAGAGAGGTAAAGATGAGCAACAGTAATTCCTTAAAATGTGTTGCCTTTAGTTTGCTTCCAACTCCCCGCTGAACTTTAAAAAAGAAGATAAATCCCTGTCATCAAAGTTAATTTCGAAATGTTGTCCAACTTTAAAAAGAGTCAGACATTGGGGGCTAGAGGGCAATCCTCAGCAGAACTATAACCTTCGTAGGAGATCTTGAAGTTCCATATTAGTGGTGTGAAATTGCTTTAAACACTGTTAATGCAAGTGAGTTGCAGTAGTCCTCTGAGCTTTTTCTTTTGCATATTCAGCAGCAACCACACTGTGTGGGAGAAGTTTGCCTAAGTTTTATGAAAAACAGCATACACTGTGAAGGAAGTAAAAAAAAAAAGTACATGAAGAATAGGTTGATCACTGAGCTATAATCGGGTTATGTCCCATAGGGCTGAACAAGGGCTCATTAATATGCAAATCAGCTATGCTTCCAGAGCAATGTCAGAGGCAGAAGATGCTGTATAGAACTCTTTATCTGCTAATTGTTTGTAATTGCTGCCAAAAATGATTGATTTATATGGATATGCCATTGTGTGCAAGTAAGCATAGGGAGACAGATTAAGATACTGTTCAATAATGTAACTATTGGCATCCAGCGGTGGTGCATGAAATATTAAGGTGAGATACTGCTTTTAATTGTTTTAATACTGTGTTTCAATAAAAAATATGTGGTCTGTTTTATTCTTAAATCTTTATGCATACAGTCATATTATATGGAAACAGGGATTGGGACTTAAATTAATGGATCAATGATTGTTTTTTTTTTAGCTGTATCTTATGTCCTTTTTAATATTACCCAAAAAGGATATTCTTTAGTACACTTACTAGCTCCAAGAGTGTCATATTCCACTCCTAATGAGTCAGGTTGTCTTCAATGAATTGCTGGTTAAAAGGTCTAATCCAAGGCATAAACACACGATAAATTGATAATGAATTATGTCAATAAAATATTATTGTAAAATACTTTATCTGCTTTAAAAACTCATAGAGATGCAGACCGGAATTTATTTTATGTTACATACAAACAGAGTTATGTATAACTATGTAATGCGAATTTTAAATTTATGTAGGAATGTAATGACAGAAAAAAGGACTTTTTTCCCTCCAAAAGACCTTTGTACTTCATGTTTCTCTTACTTGATCAAAAGCAATACTGATATCTGTTTAAACTAAAATTCTGCCAGGGCTATTTTGTGAAAGGAATAAAATTTGTAAAATACTAGTCATTAAGAATCTGATGCATGCAAGGTTGGTCTATATATAATATATAATTTCTACATAAGTATGAGTGGCTCTTGAGGTGTGAGCAATCAAAACAGGCTGAACATCCCATCATGTTATGGCTACGTAGCCGATCGACATAGCCTATGCCTCTAATTCCGTTGTATTTCATTGTGTTGTGATAATGCACATGTGAGACTTCAAATAATATTTCAGGTTTAATGATATTGGAAAAGTCAACTAAAAGATACTAAAAGATAACAGTTGTTAAAACACAAAACAAAACCAGGCAAACAACCGGCTTTAAATCTTTGACGTTTTTATACAATAATTCTTAGCTTCCAAGACCCACGAAGAGATCAATAGATGGCTCAGTGCAGTGTCGGTATTGATGTGATCGCTGTATCGGACTGTTGTGGTGAAGAGGGAGCTGAGTCTGAGTGCGATTTACCGATTGATCTAAGTTCCCACCCTCACCTATGGTCATGAGATCTGGGTAACGACCGAAAGGCCAATATCGCGAATTCAAGCGGCTGAAATTAGTTTCCTTCGCAGTGTGGCTGGGGCACCCTTTGAGATTGGTTAAGGAGCTCAGTTACCCAGGAGAAGTTCAGAGTACAGCCATTGCTCCTCCATGTCAAAAAGAGCCGGCTGAGATGGCTCGGGCATCTGCATTGGTTGCCTCCCTAGAGACATGTTCCAGGCATGTACGGGAGGAAGCCTCGTGGAAGGTCCACGACACACTGGAGAGACTATGTCTCTGAGCTGGCCTGGTTTAGGTTCAGAGCAGCTGAAGGAGATATGTGTGTATCGGGAAGTCCGTGCCTCTCTGCTTAGACTGCTGCCTCCGCGACCCGGCCCCGGATAAAGCGGAAGCAAAAAAAACAATGGAACTTCATAGCTTAAACCGGGTTGAAGTCACATAAGATGACAGGTATCTTTGAGGAGGAAGATGACTTGTAAAGGTTTCAGTCACCCCCTTCCCATAGATACAATACTTATAAATTTCACAGAATAATAAAGAGACCAGTCACTGGACAAGGTCAGTACAATTAATGGCTTTCCTCTCTCAAGGAAAGATATCGCTCTGCAAAGATACAAAAAAACCTCCTACTTTCTTTCAAGGATGTTACTACTAGCATCTGAGAACTGGCAAAGAAGAAAAAAGAAATACAAGACAGTGGAGAGAGGTAAATTTGGTTCAGTATCAGGGAATTTAATTTTAAAATGCAAAAGAAAGGATCAAACAGCCTAAAAAGAGCTGTACACTCATCATTTCTAGTTATTTTTACTAGTCTCTCGGGCAGTAAGGGGTTAGCAAGTGAGTAAATAATATGCGGCCATTGACAGGGAGACTATCGATAACATTTGAGGTGAGAAACAACAGAGGGTGGACATACAGTATTTGAGTTTTAAAAACAAATTAAGGTTCTAACCCCAAAATAGTTGTAAATTGTAATCTTATGGTCATAACCTAATGAGGGTTTGTATCCAGTAAATAGCCAATTATTGCACTGAAGGAAGCTATGTTTCTGTTGGTAGAGATTTTTAATCACCTTCAATTAGTTTCTGTTTGGGTGCAAACATCAATCAATCAATCAACTTTAATGTCAACTACAATTTACATTGCAATCGTGATTTCAATTTCAATACAAACATGCTGCCTTTAAATTCCTTCTTACAACTGTGTATTTCATGTACTGTTTGCTTACTGGCATTGCTTTCCTACAGTTATCATGACATTAAGGGGCTTAAGCATATAATTTGTTAATCTACATTTTATCAATAAACCTGCAATTTAGCTCTGGGCAAAAATGACTGGCTACAAGACACTGTAGCTGCCTCGAAAACATTGGCAAATTTAAATTTAAAGTCAACTTTTGGAGTACAAAATGTGTTTACCAACTAGGGACATTAACATCTATCAAGAAATAAAAAGAAGCTAAAAAAAATAATTCTAAATGCTCTTAAGAATCTTGTTCTCAAAAGTCTTAACTTTAGTTGGTTGTATTCAGCAGTATGGTTACTGAGTGTCTGCCCCAGGCAGTGGAGCTCGCATAGCTTTCTTTGAGCTCTGGGGGAAAAGACCTCCTGAGCATTAAGCTGCAGTTAGCCAAGGGCTAAGTACTAGCAGCCAAGAGGCCATGGGGCCGGTCACCCAACAGCCAGCCGAGTTAGTGCTGCCTCTAACAAGCACATGAAAAGCGGAAAATGCAAACTCATAAACTCTATGTCAATGACTAATACTAGTATTAATTTCTGACAGCTAAAGATTTATGTTATGATGTTATAACAAAGTATTTATATGTTTATTTGATATTATCCAAAAGTGAGACTGTTATATTTTCTTGACTGGGAAAAGGAAAAAGACAAAAAAAAAAGAGTAGATCTTGATGACCTTTTAAAGTTGCCTTGATGTATTTCACCATAACCCTAACAACATAACAGGAGGAAGCACCTCAGTGGGTTAGATGTTGGCTATGTCTGTTTTATGGAATTATTATTATTCTGCTGATATGATCCGAAAGTTTGTTGATAACGGTCAATCAAAGACCATCAAACAGTCTTGTTATTATTTATTACGTTTTATTACCTGTTTAACAGATCTATATAATACATTTTTGTCAAGGCTCAGAACAGAGGACCCAGAATTCAGACAGATCAACAGCGAGGTATTTCAAAGGGCGTTTATTTAAAAATGACAGATCTGCAGTTAGCAGCTAAGGCATCTACAGCAGGAATGTCTGCAGGAGGGAAACACAGGTTAGTGACCGCGTTAATCTGGCGAAGGATGATTAGGAACATATGAGTCAGGTTAAATAGAGACTGGAGCAGGTGAGAGAGATGAGCGGTAATGGGAAACTGGGCGGACCAAGGCAGGTGAATGGAATGAACAATCAAGCACCAAGAACTTTTCTATTTTTAGATTTTTCTATATTTTACATCTGGACTTCCTCTCCCAGGGTTCTGTTTAGTGAATTTCAGGCAATCAGGTGTTGTTGAAAGTTGTCCAGATTAAACTGAGATTAGGCAGATACACATAATTGTAATGAGCATGATAGCCATGGAAACCGTGTTTTTAAACACATTTACCTCTGCCCTCCCCTTGCCTTCAGACTATCATAGACTCAAACTCCTTCTGAGTGCCCTTGCAGGCAGTTGAACACATGTACTTCTGCCCAGTCAACAGGGAGAAAAGGTGAGGTGGAGTGTCAATGTTCAGAAGGATTCCCAGATGGCTGGTCTGTCCAGTCAAAAGAGCCAATTGTTGGAGCTCATAACCCTCTGATGGTTGGAGTTTTGTCTTTTAGGTAAATGTTGGCATTTTAACCAGAACTAAATATAAAGTAGATTAAAAAATGTATTAATATATTATATTTGTTAGTAAAATGTATACCTTTGTTCTGCACTAATCTAGACATTATATATTGTTGGGAGCTGGACAAGTTCCACCTTTCTCCAGCAGAGTCCGCCGTGGATCCTCTGAGGGAGCCTCCTGCACAGCTGCAGCTCGTCTAGATCATCAGAGGATCCACTACTTAAGCTGTCTTCAGACCTTGCCTCAACGCCGCAGTGTTGTTCCAGTTGGTCAGCGCTTAAGCCTAGATCCTCAGAGTAAATCTATGACTTTGGAATCCAGCTTGGATTCTAACCCCTGTGTCTGTTTTCCAGGAAACCTGTGCCTCCTCTGTGAAAGCTCTGGAAGAGCTAACCTGCCGAGCCGACCCTCTGAGCCAAACCTGAAGATTCACAGAGAACCTCCAAGCAGCTCAGGACTTGAGCTGGGTAACCCAAAGCCAAGGTCTGTTCTAAGTAGACGTGAGCTGCTGAAGCAGCTACGGACTCTGCTGATGAACTCTTCTCCAGAACCAACAGTGACTCTCCCAAAGCTAACCTCCAGAACCCTCAAGGTACAATCAGTAGACTTCTGGAAATCAAACCTCTGTTGGCAACGCTAACTGAACTGTCTCTCACGCAGACTCCGGTGAACCAGAATCCAGGCCCCGAACCTGAACCAGAATATTCTGTGTGTTTGTGCAAAATAAAACTGTTAAACTTTCATCCTTGTGTCCGTCAGTGGTGTTCTGCATTCTTGGGTCGCTTTCAGTGAACCCATCATGACATATATATTCTATTAGAATATACATTTCATTAAAAACACACAGACACATACATTTCGTTAAAAACTCACGGACATATAGCTCTGGAAATAGATGTCAGAGAGCTAGACGATAGCGCAAAAGCTTTGCTTTTATAAGCAGACCATCATGACTGTTTCCATAAGGTTCCGCTTGATACTTGTTTATGAAACTTTACTGAAAATTATTTAAACAAAGAGTGGTGAGAAAGACAGAAAGAAAGAGGTGATAAGAACGAAGGGGATAGAGAAAGAGACTTGAAACATCATTATAGAGAAAATTAAACAAAGCAGAAAAATAGACTGAAGATATACAGTAAATCCTAGAAGTCTGCTTTCACCCCCGTACGAGACAAGAAGTAAAAAACAAAACAAAAGAAAGTAACAGCAAAATTAAGAGAACATACATACAATATAAACATAAAAAAAAAGCTTCCATAGTAGCTGGTATCTCTTAGATATCCATCTGTGTGGAAGGCAAAATATTATGCAGGGTGGTATATCTCTGTAGCTGCACCTTAGTATTTAGAATGTGAATGAGTGTATCTGTGTACACTGTAACCAAAATCTCATGGAATGTATGTATGCGCATGCTCAAGTAAAAAAGGTTTTACAAAGCTTCTTCCAAAAAAACAAAAAACACTGCTCTTACCACTAGGCCAATACTCCCCCGAACCTGTGCTTTACAAAAAAGAAATAAGCAGTATCTAAAACCCCCGGCTTCAAATACAAAGTAGTACAACAGGCTGCAACACTAAATGTGAGCAGGAGTCGGGTTGGCATGGGGTCATTCACAACTTTGTTCCCTCCCCTCCACCAGGGGATCACGCTTGGTCTTTAAGGTTGGTCATGGTTTGGCTGGGGTTTCAGACTCTCCTTGGGCTCTCCGGGCTTTGGATCCCATTCTATGCTACTGTGTCTGGGTACTTGCAACCTTCCTAGAGCAAAGGTGCCCTGCTCTGACCAGTAGGCCAACACTCCCCTTTTCAGAAGGAAAATAAGCTTAAAAAAAGCTTTGTGTGTCCCCAGACGCTCCCTACAGGGCCCAGGGTCAATAAAGAGGAGCCAGATGTCCAAAGGCACCCTTGATCATTGTGAAACAAGGAGGGCAGACATAGGAAGGGCCACACCGACCAGACAAGGGCAGACAAGAGCACCCGGAGGACAACCCTCGAGGGGACAAACTCCAAAGGGGCCCAGTCCCTGAGGAGGATGACTCTCGAAGCCATAGGACAGAGGTCCTTAGGGGCCACAGAAGCCAATGGGCTCTGCCAACCACAGGTCATGGCCAAGGTCCCGCAAATTGAGACCGTGTCACGCATAATCAATGCAAGAAATATGAAAAAGCTTATGGTCGTCAAGTTGTGCTTACTCTCATATGACAGCAGATGGCAGTGAAAGCCCAAATTAATGAGATTAAATGTTTGAAGTCAATTTTTAAACGTCTTTCTACCACTTTTTTGTGATTTGAATCATCAGTGGCCGGTCTAAACATTTTCCAAGAATGCAGCCAGAACGCGCGTTGACGTAAAAAAAGCGCGCTCGCGTAAAATACCAGTTGGAACTCCGCATTATTGTACTTTTACACTTATGTAGTGAAAGAGAAGGTTCTCCTCAATGCTGCACGCTCCAACAAGAAATACAACTTCAAGACCTAGATATGTAAGACCCCATTTGTCTAAGATGAAGTTTGATTGATTTTGAACATTGGTGGGCTGTCTACAGGGGTGCAAATGTGTCACTTTTAGGAAACAGTAGCCTTTTAGATCAAAATATGTCATTGTTTTGCATAGGATTGTATTTTGGCACCTTTTTGTATTGTTTTGTAGTGTGATGGTGATGGATTTGCACTCCTCTGTCTATACTGGAAAACCATTTGGAAGCTTATCATAAATTAATTCTATCTTTCTTTCTTATTTTATTCAGATGCTGGTGAAAAGGATTGAGTCCTAAAGGTGACCCCAAAGTCCTAAAGGTGTCCCCAGAACACTGAACAGTTTTTTTTTTTTTTTTCCTGTTCCTGCTTTTACCGACACCCAAGTTCACCATCCTTCCTCCCCCTTCTCGTTCTGTGAACCTCTGGAGTCGTGAGTTAAGCCTTTTTTTTTTTTTTACAGTTCCTGTGGTGTAGACCAACTACAATTCCTGTTAATCCTTTAATTTCAAATTATAATTTATTTAAAGTGAATAAATTGTAATAAAAAATAAATAAAATTGAATAGCTAAAGTAAATCGGAATTGGAAGAGCATCTGTTCATTGAATGATCAAAGTATTAGGAATCTTTATTCAGAAAGAAATACACATTGGTTGGCCTATTCATGAGCATACATCATCAATTACACATGTTTATGGGAATAGGGCATTATTAATATACCATGTAAGGTGGTATGTGCTAGAAATGTGTAAACCCCTATCAGTGAGTCTGCCCGTGAGGTGGGGGCACCGCTGCACCAAGCAGTGTCCCACTTTGTCCCTCAGAAACATACCCCTGGTCCCCCCTTGGGCTTATTAGCAGGTGGTCACCCTACCAGAGGCCCGGGGGCGCACCACCTCCTAGTTGGGACCCCACAGGGCCAGGAGGCCGAGGCCCTGCCCAGCAGCCACCGGGAATGAGACAGTGCCTAGAGAACCCTCAGCATGCCAGCCGACCCAGGCACCTGTTGGTGGGGAGCATAAGAAGGGGGAGTAGAGCAGCTCTGCCCATACTTGCCGCCTAGGATGTTCAGTAGGTGGGGGGGAGGCAAACACTCAACTTTACAAGTAGAGAAAGAAAATTCACATTCATCCAGTTACATTTCACACCCATACAGAAGCACACATGGGGCAGAAACTAATCATACACTTTCACTCCTCATACATAAATACTCCTCTTACAGTAGGTCTGGGGGCGAGTCCCCCTATGGGGAACAGGCCCACAAACCCAGGCAGAGATCCCTAAAACCCCCATTATGAGAAGGGCTGGAACCAGGCACCACCAAAAACCAGCAGGGCATCAGCGTAGACCAGGTCTAGCCCCAAACACCACCCCAGACATATCCTCAGGAGATACAACCCCGACCAACTGTGCAGGACACAACCCCTCCATGCCATTTGTCATAAACCGCATCCCCATCCCCAAAGATGCCAGAGCAGGAAGCCAAACCGCCGAAGCACCCACCCAGCCCCCCGGCCAGTGACAGCCGCTTCAGACCCCCACATCCATATGGTCGTTTCTTACCCATGGCTGCCAGGTAAATGCAAACCAGGCAGTTCACCCAGGCCTGAGCCCAGGCACCAGACAGCCCCCATCGTCCCACCACCAGACAGCAGGTACAGGTCATGTACAGTGTCAGGTCAGGCAGGAAGACAGACCAACACCACAAGCTGGGATGCATCAAGGCATGGTGGTTGTCTCCCACCCACTGTACAGCCATACCAGCCAGCTGGCTCACCTACAAGGAAGAGGTCAAACCCTTCACAAACCCTTCAACATCCCAGATCTCCACCCACTGCCAGGAACCAGCCTTCCCACCCCAACAGATGGATAAGTTATCTTTCTTAAAACCAAAGTATTACCAGACAATGGAAAAAAAAGATTCTCTTCGGCTCAACTGGTTTTGTAATCTGGTTTTGGTTTTATGGCATTAAATGCTCTCTTCTCCAATCTCCATTGTTGCTGGACTTAAATGTTGCATGAAAAAGTGCCTACTTCTTGCTTTCATGAATGGATCTGTACACCATTTGTGCACTGTCTTTATCCTTTTGTATAGCGGTAGAACAACTTTAAGTGTTATACCACCATCTACAGGGGTGGAGTGAGAAATTATGTGTGTAAGTGTTGGTATTTTTGGAAAATTGTGATTTGTATTATTGTGACTTCACTGCAAATGCAATTAATCGCCCAGAAACATATGACATGTACAATTTACACATGATGAGAATAATATTAGGAACACTTGGTTTTAATATATATATATATATATATATATATATATATATATATATATATATATATATATATATATATATATATATATATATATATATATATATACAGTGTTGTGCCTGAACGCGTTCATTGAACGAAAGTTCATGAACTCGTTCATATTTTGGGCGAACGTGAACTGAACGTACTGCATTATTGCCTGATGAACGTTATTGTGAACTCGTTCATCCTGGTGTCTGTGAACGGCACGCTCTCTCAGTTCAGCTCCGTTCAATAGGTTGCCAGATTTCTATAGAGTCCTCCAGGCGAAACCCCAGCTAAATCAAACCATAAATAGGCCTTAATATGTAGCGGGAAAAACACCCAATCTGGCAACACCAGCTACCAGCGTCGTAGCCTACAGCCGCGTGCGTCATCAAAACAAAATGCAGCGTGGAAGCTACAGCAGCATGTAGGCTACCGTGGAGGCGACAAAGCAGCAGTATGATCACTTAAAACAGTTTTATGACCAGGTGGTCGGTGAGGATGATAGCAACAAGTTTGCCCGCCAGCTTTCAGTAAAAAAATCCGCACTTCAGTAACCTTAAATTCCTACCTCAGCCTGGTCCTTCAGTTTGTGTTAGTAAAATCTTCTTGAGCGGAGGTCTTCAACAGGGGATCCGCGACCCCTAGGGGGTCTACGGAGGTACTGCATGAGGGTCTGCATGGTTAGTTGATATTTTTATATTCCCTGCCTGCAATTTTTTCCCCCACTAATTGAAATGTCTTTAAATACTCATTAACATGAAATCAACACACTGTAGTAACCAGATAAATGGAGAAAAAAGATGTCTTTCAGTCATCAATGCACACATTCAGCGACACACAGGAGCTCTTTCAAGCTGGGCACTGTTTCCTTCACAACAACCAGGAATCAGAATCAGAAAAACTTTAATAATCCCAGGGAGAAATTAATTTCTTTACATTACTCCATCTGTAATAGAGTGACTATAGGACACAATTTCATGCAATATATATAGTTAGGGGGTCCCCGCTCCATCTCGCCATCAGTTTGGGGGTCCTTGGTCTGGAAAACATAGAAGACCCCTGTTCTTGAGGGTTTTACTATCCATGTAACTTGTTTGTTAAACCTGCCTGGTATAATTTTCCAGTATTCCTTTTTAGTATGTATTAAAATGGAATTTCAAATGGAAAAAATTATTAAAATAAAAAAAAAAAACAATTGCACCTTAAAGACTACTTTCCTATTTTTCTTTTAATAATTACTCATAAAAAAGACCATTCAAGCAGCACATTTTTCCTGATGTTTTTGAGAATATACTGTAGGGGTGAAAGCTGCAGCTGCTACTAGTGTGAAGTGAATGGACAGCAACAAAGCGTTAAAGCAACAATGGGGAAATGCTGTCCCCTCAATGCTAATGTAAACCCTGGTTGTATAAGGATTCAAAACTGGATATGAAGATGAAATCTGACGCACAGTTTCAGAGTTACAACTGATAAAATAATTGCTGTCTGTGGTTCTACAGTAGGCTATGGTGTAATTGAGCGATATATGAAAAAAAAAGAACTATGAACTAGTTCATTTTTTGGTTTTGAATTATGAACTATGAACTGAACTAGTTCATTTTAAAATGTGTGAACTGAACTTTGAACTAGTTAACGTAGAAAGAGAACTTTCCCAACACTGTATATATATATATATATATATATATATATATATATATATATATATATATATATATATATATATATATATATATCACTTAAATAGCCTGAATTGAATTGATTGATCGATCCAAGAAGAATTATAAATTGGGATTTGTTTCATGGCAAAGAGCAGGGGCGTTGCTAGGCACAAAGCTTTACTGGGGCACTGGCCCTCTACCGCATATGCCCCTCCTTCCATACATAAATACAGACAAGCACACTGCCCCACCCTGATACTTTCCTACCAAAATTACGAGTTGAGATATTAATGAGTATAAGAGCATATTTGTTTTAACAAACATGAACATTTTCAACATTGCAGCTATAAAAAAATAAGACATCAACAACTTTGACAAATAAAATGTTTCCTTAAACACATTCTGAAGTAATCATTAATTCCTAGGTTACAGAGTTTTAGTTCGGGGGAAAGTTTAACTCAACCCGAACTAAGTTTTTCTTTTATTTTTTTGAGCATTAAAGTGTACCCCCTATTTATCATTTTTGCAAAGTGGTCAATCACTTGTGACTCAGCTTAGAAAGTTCTTCCTTTTCAACTGATAAAATAGCAAGATGATGGAGCCTGTCTTGTCCCATTGTGCACCTCAGCCAAGTGTGGATCCTTCTCAACACACTGAATGACCTTTCACAACTCCCGCTGTAGACTGGGATTGTGAGGGAGATCTGGATGACCTGCGTTAGTGTTGGGAATATGATGTTATCAAGCAAGTTCAAAACACACTGCATATCCTTGATGACCAGGCTTTCTTTTTCCCCCTAAGTCACTAATGTCTCCTTGTTTGTGGACGCTGGTTTTTGCTCCCTCATCACCTTCATGATCCTGTCTCTCCTGTCCTTCACCTGTCTCTTGCCTGTCAGTCTCGCCTCCTCCTCCCTTTCCTACTCCAGCACCTTCATTCTCATTCTCTACAGCAAACATTAAAAAAACGTAAATCTATAATTATGTAAATATGAGTCATATTGCTTATAACGTCCCTAATGTAACTGCTTAGCTTAAATCACTAATTCATTACGGGACCTTACCTCCCTCTCTCTCATCTTGTTTAACTGCTTCCCTGTCTCTGCTTCGTCTGAGGAATTTCCTGATATCCATCTACAAACCACTGCAGTCATTTTCAGTTAGTAGCCTATAAATCATGTGGTTTCACTGGGAAAATAATAAAATTGACAGGTAAGAAACGTTACCAGAACTAAAAATGCGTCGCGGCCGCACACTGTCCCATCCAACTCAGTTGAGAGCAGCGTGTTAATTTACCTGCAGTTCATGCAGTGACATGCGCTGACGTGGGGGCGCTAATACATCCTCAATTTGGAGTTAACAACAGACTTGCTGCGCATTTGAGTAGAAATATACGTCTCCTCCCATTGGAATTATCTAAATTGATGCATTAAAAAAATGTAATACTGTTGCAAATATTCATGAGATTTATACTGGGGCACAGCTCATTTATACTGGGGCACGTGCCCCAGTAAATGGGGTCTGGCGACGCCGATGGCAAAGAGTATAGGACAAATCATACAAATAGTTTTTAAAAGAACCTAAAGTCTTTGGTAAATATTTATTAGCCTCCCTTTACCTCTCTGCATTAGTTCTCAGGCTTATAAGAAAATCTTTTTTCACAAACTAAACAAAATGTCAGTTTTTAAAGTTGTGCTGCTGAGCACCTCAAGGTTAAATGCATGTTTATGGAAATTGATGTATATGTACAAAGTTTAGTCAATATGACTTTCATAACACTTTTTTGGAGGAATTCCAATTCTGGCAATGGACAACAGTGAAACACACACTTGATCCAAAAAGAGATGAAAGAAATTGATGGAGATTGGGCAAGTAACTAATTTTGAGCTACTTTATCTTTCTTTTTTTGGTCCTGTTCAGTATTATGGCAGGAGAATTGAAATCTGAGTACCATGCTATACTGAACACATTTGCTTTGCCAAGGGAGCTTTTGTTGATAAGACGCCCTCGTTATTTACTTAAAACTGCTTTATTTATCTATATATTTTTGTGACCAAACTTTACATGTGTCCGAAAATGCCGAACCTGACGAAAAGACAGGGAATAAAAAAGAGCAAAGAAAAAGTAATCCGGAAAGGAGAAAGATCCTTTAGGCAGAGAAAACGAGAAAAAGAAAGACAGCAAAACCATACATCCAGCTGCTATGTCTGTACAAAAGAAACAGTTTCTTGTGGGCAATCCAGATGGAGAACCTAAAGGAGCTCATGCAAATGGAAACAGGGAGGATAAAGGAACAAACAAGCAACAAAAGCAACAACACTGGTTGCAGGGACATTATTGAGCTTCTAAGAGCTATGCAGCAACTGTACAGTAGCTTAAGGAGGTATGTGTCTGGGTAAGTAATTGTGTGCGTGTGTGTGTGTGGGTGTGTGTGTGTGTGTGTGTGTGTGGGGGAGAGAGAGAGTGAAATAATGAAGAACCGGAATCCGAGCCCTGAAAGCTCAAACGACACCAAGGATAAGGAAGATTGTAAGAGGTTTTGGCAAAATCTGTGAAGCCCAATAAAGAGAATGTGCAATATTACTGTAAATATTCATTGAGGATCTCAATGGGTACTCAGGCTTCCTCTCACAGTCCAAAGACTGTGACTTTATGTTGCTCTGTAATGGACGTATGGCCTGCCAAAGGTGCAACCTACCTCTTACCCAATATTTACCGGAGACAGGCACTAGATTTTATGCTTTAATGATTAATGTGCAGAGTAAATTTAATCCTACAGTTTTTTTTTTATTATTTTTCATCCAGCAGTAAATAAAAGATTTATAAAAAAAACTGGATCCTTTTTGCAAACTTTTTTCTAACATCCAAAATCGATTAACATGTAAATTAATCTTAGAGATTGTTACGTCCACCAAGGGCACAACATATTTGAGGACACGAGACAAAAGATGAGGGTTCAAAAAAATATTTTATTTATAAATTTTCTCCTCTTTAGCTTTCTTTGCTCGGCTTCTTCTGATTTACTGCGAAGAAAAAAAAGTTAGAGGCCCTCAGATCCCGTGCCCCAAAGGAATCAAAAAAACAAAACCCAAAAGTAACAAAAGAAAGTTGGACCTGGCAGGCCGATCAAACAGAACAAAACGGTGCAGCAGGGGGCCAACCCTATACAGGGCCGTCGAAGCCCCTACTGGTACCGGACTAAACGCCAAAAATAACCTAAGCAAAAGAAAAATCGAAAATAGGACAACCGGTCCCGCCAGGCCAAAACCACAAGAAAAAAAGTAAGCAACGGCTAACCAAAATACCGCATGGCAGGCTGGAACGTCCGCTGCAGGCCGCAGCGACAAGACAAGTGCGCATCGCGCACGGTGGAACAAGTGGAAGCAGGTGGAAAAGCGGCGTCCAGGCGAAGATAGAAAGGGACGCCCCAACATGCTGAAAGCCAGCCTATTTATAGGCGGACAACAGCACCACAAATTAACATAATTAACTGGCCAAAAGAATTATTCAACTCCCAAAATATATTAACAAAAGATCCTTCAACTAAAGTCTGTAAGAAAACAAAGAAAAGAAATAGACAAAAATCATAATGTGCCCGAAGCACATAACACCCCCACCCAAAGACTCTGAATGGGGTCTGAAGTAAAACTCAACCCATTCAGAGAAAAAAAGGAAAGCGGGACTAGAGTTGTGAGTGTGCGTCGGCCACTACATTGTCCTCTCTTCTCATAATAAAAACGCGTTACATTAGTTTTAACAACCAAGACACGATCCAATGCGCTCTCAACACCACCGAGCGCAGCAAATACATCCGATTCACCAACTCCAGTCTGCATTCTTCCAAAAACAGCTCCTTCTCCATCAAAGCCAGCTGTCCAAATCTGACCTGAAGTTCCTTTAAACGAAACGGGTCAGCTGCAAGTGAGGTTTTCTTCGGCGATTCATCAGGACCCTTTGTTAAACCTGCAGCAGGAAAAATATCCTTCGTGCACTTACTAAAGACATCTAATGTGGGCTTCTCAAAAAACTCATCCAAGTCAAACACCATGTTCGAACCCTGGAATCACGCCACACAAACTGTCAAGCACACACACAAAGCCACAAAAACACCAGAGCCAAATCGTCCAATCTACGGTAACCTCAAAATGCTCGGCTATTAACAGCAACTGATCCTTTGTGCATTTACGCAAAGTATCCAATGTGGGCCCTCGAACAAACTCATCCAGGATTAAACTCCATGTCTACCCCTGGAAACAAGCCACACTAAATCAGGAACACTCCTGCACAAACAAAGCTACAGCACCACCAGAACCGAATGCTCTAATTAATCAGCGCAACGCGCGTCAGCTGCGCAAAAACACACACAAAACCAGCATAACCGCCAACAAACAAGAATCAACCGTAGGACACGACCTGTTTCTAAAGGCAAACTTTGTTTAAACAAGCCCCCATAAATATGTTACGTCCACCAAGGGCACAACATATTATGAGGACACTAAAGGCAAACTTTTCTTTAGACAAGCCCCCATAATATGTTACGTCCACCAAGGGCACAATATATTTGAGGACATGAGACAAAAGATGAGGGTTCAAAAAAATATTTTATTTATAAATTTTCTCCTCTTTAGCTTTCTTTGCTCGGCTTCTTCTGATTTACTGCGAAGAAAAAAAAGTTAGAGGCCCTCAGATCCCGTGCCCCAAAGGAATCAAAAAAACAAAACCCAAAAGTAACAAAAGAAAGTTAAACCTGGCAGGCCGATCAAACAGAACAAAACGGTACAGCAGGGGGCCAACCCTATACAGGGCCGTCGAAGCCCCTACTGGTACCGGACTAAAGGCCAAAAATAACCTAAGCAAAAGAAAAATCGAAAATAGGACAACCGGTCCCGCCAGGCCAAAACCACAAGAAAAAAAGTAAGCAATGGCTAACCAAAATACCGCATGGCAGGCTGGAACGTCCGCTGCAGGCCGCAGCGACAAGACAAGTGCGCACCACGCACGGTGGAACAAGTGGAAGCAGGTGGAAAAGCGGCGTCCAGGCGAAGATAGAAAGGGACGCCCCAACATCCTGAAAGCCAGCCTATTTATAGGCAGACAACAGCACCACAAATTAACATAATTAACTGGCCAAAAGAATTATTCAACTCCCAAAATATATTAACAAAAGATCCTTCAACTAAAGTCTGTAAGAAAACAAAGAAAAGAAATAGACAAAAATCATAATGTGCCCGAAGCACATAACAGAGATGTTCGAGATCAGCCTGTTTTTCGGTGTAGTCCTGTTTCTCTGACTGTGACTGGCTGGATGTGCTCTATTTCTCCTCTGACATGGGAGTTGGCTTGGAGCTCGTCTGCCTGGCTGTGTGTTTCCTGGACGGAGCCGCCTTTTACAGTTGCTTTTTGTATCTCTGCTTCTGTCTCCTTGAACCCCAGTCGGCCTCGGCAGACGGCTGCTCATACTGAGCCTGTTTCTGCTGAAGGTTTCTTCCTATTAAAAGAGAGTTTTTCCTCTCCACTGTCGCTACAAGCATGCTTAGTGTGAGGGATTGCATTCGAGTCAAGAGTCGATGCAATCAACTGATTTTGCTTTGATAGAAAACTTTGAATCAATTTGACTGTATCATCTGATGAACTGCAAAGTGGCTTGAGATGACATGTGTTGTGAATTGGAGCTATAGAGGGATTATTTGTTTATCAACACGGCGGATGCGCGCGCATCTTGACTGCAAAAAGTGCCAGGTCCTTTAAAGCGTCTGGTCGAATGTTGTGATTATACGCGGTTATTTAGCAGTTGCGATCTGCTAACTAGCGATGTTGTCAGCGTTCTACAACAGTTTATCACCTAGTGATAAAATAAGTTATGCTGCTAAATTAACACTAGTTAATGGAATACGTCTTAATGACCCATACGCGTTACATGCCGGTGAGTGGATAAATGACGAGAAAAAATGGCCCAAAATTCAGTGGCCGGACATTCATTCCCACCTGTGCAAAGTGCAATAGGCATTTCCATTACGAATGTGCAAAAGTAAAAAGAAAGGCTAGAGAATGGTATTGTGATCAGCGCAAAAAACAGAAAAACTAGAAAAAATGCACTCTGAAACATAGAGTTGTAACTGTACCTGTGCTTACCATTCAAAGTATGCACTAAGGTTCTCAGTGTGCATCTTATGACAAGATTGTTTAATATTGTTATTTTTATTATTGGTTACATGCACAAGAATAAATATATTTCAATGTTTCCTTGACTCTTGAATACTTTATTAATATTTACACAGGGTTTACACAGGTATCAGCTGATTGAATTGTTTTCTTTTCAATGGCAAAACACAAAGCAAAATATCTGCATATTTCATTTAAGATTTTGAAATATATCTTAAAACAGAGGAATGAGGAAAAAGCTCAATATTCAAAAGCAAACTGGATACAACACACATTTTGAACCAAAACTGCTGCAAAATGTTTTAAACCACAGCTTTTGAATGTTCAATGAGCTTTTGCAGTGAAAATACTTAGGCAATCATTTTTTTCAAAAAAATAATATTCAATGACATTTAAACCTCAATTCATAGATGTCTTAATTTTGGCACAATTCAATTAAGGGCTTTTAATTTATTTTCTAGGGACTATGCATTTGCAAATGTTTGTCAATGCTGCACAAACAATTACAATGTCATCTAACAGGTCCACCTGTGATAAAGGAATAACAGTAGTAAGAATTCGGAAAGTTTTCCATCTCCCTATTATTCTTTCAATGTGTATTCTAACATTGGACAAACGCCTCGATGTTTCCACCTCTTGAGCAGACAACTGCTTTTTACCTTTGGTAAAGTGAGGGATCCTCAGGGTAGCACCACGCAAGGCAAGCTCATCTCTAATGGTAAAACCACGATCTGCTAGTATCTCATCATTTACTTGTAGAAGGTCATAAAATCCAGACTCGGCTGTAAGTTGTTTATCAGAAACACGCCCACCCCAACCTGCAGACAGAAATGTAATTGCTCCTGCAGGTGACATGCCAACCAAATACTTAACCGTGGTATGGCTCTTATAATTTGAATATGTTTGGGCTCTGGCTGTTAAATTTGTTGGTCTGTTAATTAAAATTTCTGTGCAGTCAATAATGCACCTGCAACGCTGGTATTTAGGTTTGAAACATTTTGGCATATTCTTTAAAATAGCATGCTTACTTGGCCACTTGATTAAAGGTTTCAAAATCTGAGACATAATAGGCAGCCAACTTCTTAAGATTTTAGAGATGTCACATTCGTTAACATTAAATCTGAATGCAATATCCTTGTTGGTGAGTCCTAATCTGAGTTTCATGAGTACAGCCAAAAGATGATCCTCTAGGGTCAGAGAGCCACGGATGACCTCAACACTGTCCTTAATCGTCTGCAGGACCCAATTAAAGAGGGCACTGGTTAGACCTGTGAAAAACAGCACCTGTGCTGCTTTACACTTCAGTGACGCAAAGGAGAACTGTGCAGTCCCGAGCATTTCTTTTAATTGTTCATTCTGTTTTCAGTTGTTGATGTCCTCACGCAGGTCATCACACTCTGTATGAAGTTGGCTGTACTTCAGCTGGAGGTCATCATGGACAGTCTTTGGGACCATACCTTCTGAAAAATAAATACAAATTTTACATTCTTATCTTTACAAAAAACAAATGGTTACATTCTGGGTGATCAGTCACACTGTGGGCAAATACCTGTTTGCAACAAATATAAACATTACTAACTGATTAATCCCACTAATACGGAAGAGGATAAGGGCCACTGAAAAAAAAAAAGAAAAGTTAACTGTTTTTGTTTATTTTATTTCAGTATAGTATGGGAAAAAAAGTTAGAATTCTGAGAAAAAAGTCAGAATTCTGAGAAAAAAAGTCAGAATTCTGACTTTAATCTCAGAATTCTGACTTTGTTCCCATGTTAAACTGAAATAAAATTTAAAAATCAGTTTACTTTTTTTTTTTTTTTTTTCAGTGGCCCTAAACCTCTTCCGTACACTAGTGACTATTCTATTCTGCAATAATTAATATGTTAACATTTAGGAACACACAGATCTACGTCTCTTTATAAAAATCCAAATGACTTTGCAGGCCGTCTTGGTCAGGTTAGTAATAAGGTTTCATACCATTATATAGATCAGCACTAGCCTCTATTCCACACTCAGTTGGAGAGATGGAAGAGGGTGTACACTGATGTCCATCTTCTGGACACCTGCTGGGGGTTGCATCCCTTCTTTTTCTCTTATATCTGAAACACACAGGAGAGAACAATAATTTAGTGCAAAAAACCCCCAAAAAAACAAAACAATTCCACAGGTGTTATCTCCTAAATTCAAGTCCATACAAATCACATGCTCAGTCATCCCAACTCTCCATATGAGATGTCTAATAAAAACTACATGCTCTGACCTTTAACCCGGGTAACCTATATAGCTACAATATATCAATATTTTTTCTTTGCACTTCCAGTCATACTATGTGGAGTCATGCTTGTAATCAGACAACAATCAAGCACACAGATGTGATACTTACCGCTCCAGTTTTGCAACACCGTCTTTGCCGGGCTGGATTGAGTATGGAAAGATAGACGGGACAAAGTCTGGGCTGTCGATGTCGTCTGATGCCTCTCCTGTACAAATAATGTATTGACACAATCATCATCATCATCAACCTTTATTACAGACACTAGTCAATCAATTGAAAAGACAGCACACACAGAGAAGTTTAGACCAGACAACGTGATGATGTTAATGATAAAACTTATGGCTGACCCGATGAGTTGCAACTTGATAAGACTGAATCAAGGTACATTAGCTTGTATGCTAGTTATGCTCCAATGTGTTTTGTACGATTCATTAATCCCGTTTATATATGTAATACTTAATAATTGTATGTAAAACCATTGTTTGTAAAACCAGCGATGCCGTTTAGCTTTTTTATAGATAAGACTTACCTGATATAAAGTGATCGCTGCAGATTGATGCATTTTTAATCATCTGCTCGTTCCAATCGCTTCTTCTGATGGCTTGCAACCAAAGACGTCTCTTGTTTGCCTTGAAAGGGGTGCGAGTTGATGGGATTCGGTAAAACTTGCGCGTTTTATTGTTTTTATCAAAACGGTTCGTGCAACCGACAGCACAACAAGACATGTTAGCGGCTCTTTCTGCAGGCGACATGCGCATTGGAGCCGGAAGTGACGTAGAGTGACGTTGCCTGATAATCCCTCTATATGAATAAACTGAATTGGATTGAATAATGAACTATCGGAGGAAGACAACATGCATGGGGAGAACATGCAAACTCCATGCAGAGACCTCGGCAGCGATTCTAATCCAGGCAACAATGCTACAAACTCCACAACCACACCCCCCCCAAAAATTAAGATTTATAAAATAAATTGCAAGGAGCATTAAGTTAGATTCATCCCCTAGGTGGGCTGCTGAGCACAGTCTTGATCCACAAAAGGGAGTGAATCTGTTCCTCCACATTCGCTACAACCCTATCCTGACTTCCCTTTTATCCTACTCTTCTCACCCATTGCTTTGTATACACATATTTACAAAGTATAAATACTCCCCGAACAGCATCACCTCTCTGGAAAACATGTCTTGTGAACAAGTAAATCATAAGTTTTCTTTGTTTGTCAGTAATTTTGCAATTATTACACTTACCTATTTTTTTTTAACAATTTGCATAGAATAGTGTATTCTTGCAGCAAATGCTGCTAGCGAATACTTACTTAGTAATGTAATAACTTTGAGTCTCTGAGTATTGAGAATGTTGAAGGCTCAAGGAAAGAAACCAGCAAACCCACTTTCACGGACAGAATATGAGGGCTTGAAAGGTTTGGTACCTCTTCCAAATGACAAGAGCTGAGGAGTTAGTGTGAAAGGTGTGTGGGGTCATGTGCAACGCTGATAGATCTGCAGAGGCAGCTGTACAGGAAATGTCTGTGAAAGACGGAAAGGGAAATCTCAAAAGATCTGCTCAGCTGCATTTACTATCCAGTGCAATGTCTAACAACATGATATAGTATAATTTTCCCAACAGACAGTGATACAGCAGATCAGTTTGCCTTCAAAAGCACCACTGTAAAAATTAAGTGAAAGGAGATTGGGAGGGGGATAAGCAGAGTGCAAAATACGGGGGGTCCGGGGGGGTCGAGCCCCCCCGATTAACCCATGAGACCCCCTGAAAGCCTCAAAACCAAAATTTAAAGGGGGTCTTAAATTGTGTCAAAAAAAAAATTTCTGGCTCCTTAGGAAGCCATTGCTCATATTTGCATATTATTTCTAAGTTATATACTATAAGCATTCTTATGTATAATATTTGCTATAGTCTTATTTAGAGAGAACCTGAGGTTGAACAGTTGGTGTCTTCCTGTTAACTAGTAAACACTGCATAGCTATCTGTTCTCTCTGTGCTGCGTTTTTGGCCAGTACAGCATGTAAAGTTCATGTGAAGGGTGTATTTCGTTTATGTACATATAGTACTGTGTTTCATGTTTTGTTTGGAGATTTATTGCAAGAAAGGTCACCGAGAAGAGAAGTTTAAAAAGACGCTAGCATACACGCTAACTAGCTGCTAGCATACGCGCTAACTAGCCATTAGCGATGCGGCTAGCCAGCGGCTAATGTTAACATGTTGTTTGTGTCATTATGTGTTTCTGTGCATATTCAGGGAATATGTTGAGTTTGTTATTTAGGAGAATTGTGCCTGTTTTTTGGAATTGTGCCTGTTTACACAAAGACTTATGCACATTATTTCTTTGTTGCAGTTTTACCATTCATTCATCCATCCATACAAGCCATTAAATCCAAAGAAAAGGCTTACGGTGTGGTTATTGGAAATGATGGTTATCTACCTGCTAAGCTAAGAGTGAGGGAAGGACATAAAATATTTTTTTGTCGCTAATGGTCACTAAAATGTTTTTAAGCTCAACATGTCCAGTATTAAAATTCAAAACCTTTATTCACAAATATGCTCTGTTTTTTGCCAAGTGGAGCCAGCCAATCCTTTTTGCGTATGCAAATTAGCCATGTGCTTTTCCGCAGTTAATAACACGGGCAACGCGGAACAGATTGCGCGAAGACAGCAGGTCTTCACTCCTGTTTGTGGACCTCAACGGACCTCCTCTGGACAGATTCGACCCATTTCCATTCGTCAGAAACTGGATTAAAGCAGGACATGTGCGTGCATGAAAGAGAGAGACAGACAGACAGACAGACAGACAGACAGACAGACAGACAGACAGACAGACAGTCTTTGTGCGTGTATTCATAGACTGACAGTCTTTTCAGGCTCTTGCCCGCTCCACCACATTCACAGAAAGCTTCATCCACCAAGCTGTCAGGAAGCTGAGCCCCCCTCAAAAAAAAAAATCACTCCGGACAAACTGTCTCCTGCACTACTATTAATACTATATTTAATTACTGTTATTTTGCACTGTTACTGTTACAAATGCTATATCCTACATAATTGGTAATAATAATAATTTTTCTGCTGCCATTACCATCTGACTTTTTGCACTAGCATAAGTAATGCATATTTTATATTATTGTACATTTTATATTTTATTGTGACATTGAATGTTTAAATTTTAGTATTAGGAACTGTTCTTATCTGTTGTGCCTGTGCACTTTATCGGTTTCACTGTTGGTGAATGAGAAACGAACGTCCTCTCGAGTCCTTGTATGTCTGGTGAATCTGAAGAATTGACATTAAAGCTGACTTTGACTTTGAAATGTTATAGGCCTACTGCATATTGAGAAAATTTAGATCGGTATTGCGCAACAATCGGGAGATGGGGACCCCCCCAAATATTGACAGGTATTTCGCACACTGGTTAAAAGATAAACAATAAAATACTGTACTATAAAGTGTTTTAACAATATAAAAACTGTGCACTTAGAGAATAAATAACAGCCATACAGCTATGGACATTTTTACAGTAACGGATGTTTGAAAATAGCAGCAACATCAGAGATGTGCAAAATGACAGCAGCATGTTATATCACTGACTGTGATACTGTGATACACAGAAACTGTGCAAAATTAGCATGAATGTAACAACTCCTTGAGGTTGTTGGGGATAGTGGTGGTTATAAAGTCTTACAGCTGATGGGAGGAAGGATCTATGTTAACGCTCCATGGTGCATTTAGCAGTCTGTCACCCAAGGAGCTCTGTTGGATAATATCCATCTAGAGGGGTTCATGTAGAGGGACATTTAGTACAATTTTTTTTTTTGTTGTTGAGTTTTTACTAGTGGCCCGTTTTATGGACAATAGGCTGACAGGAAAGGGGGTATGAGAGGGGGAGAGATATGCAGCAAAGGACCACAGTAGAGTTTCGCCCACGTCGGGGACCAAGGCCTCCATACATGGGTCATGCGTGCTAACCACTGTGCCACCAAAGCACAACCACAGTTCTTTAAGCTGATTGGGTAAATAACAAAGTTACTCCTCCCTCTCAAGTTGAGCTTTTAGCCAATTGAAGCAGCAGTAGCAGCTAACGTGTCACATTCATGATTTGTTTCACAGCTAGTGGAGTTAACTGATAAATCAATCAACTCCCATCAAATCTGGTCAGGAGGAACTCAGTAGTTCAAAACATTTCTGTATTTGAGGCTTGTGCATATATTGGCTTCTGGTAATGATAAGTTCATGAGGTGTCATTCAGCATATCTTCACATTTGCAAACTGCATCGATACTTGATGAGTTCGAATTCAGCGGCTATGTCCTCTGAAGGCCTGATTTGTCGGCCGATTATGTCATAGAGTGGTGCCTGAGCCCTGTTCAGATTGGGAGACTCCTCCGTTAAATCCTAAACTGCTCCCCAACCACTAACTATTAACTATCACTTTTCACTTGCAGTAAAGTCACACCATCAGCTGTGGAAGGTGCATTGATTAAAAATGGGGGGTATAACGAGAATGGGACGGCCTCTTCCCTCCAACGGAAAAAGAAAGCAGTCGTTGCTAAGGCAACACAGTGCAGAGGACCTTCCATTTCAGAATTAAGTGTGTTGTTTTCATATACTTGTGATTTTTTGTCAGACGAAGATTCAGCAAACCAGCAGAATTTACATTTGGCGGAACATCTTTCTCTAAATGTCACCACTAGGCTGCTGTTACACCTGCGGGTATGTGTTTTGGGATGGCACTTAATGTGGCAAATGAAGGGTTAGTGCTTAGATATAATATAGTGACGGGTAGACTTGAGGGACAAAAGTTACCTTTATGAACGTGTATGTCCCCCCGGTTCAGAATGGGCATTCTACAAACAGATTTTCGACATGATGATAACAAAATCACACGGCATAGTAATCTGTGGTGGCGACTTCAATGCAAGATTAAACATATTGGAAGACACCTCTTAGCAGAATTTGATTAATAACAACATGGGTAAAATATTAGGAAGTTAATGTCAGAGTTGGGAATAGGTGATGTATGGCAGTATTAAACCCTCAAAAGAGGGACTACACATTTTACTCACTGTTTGATAGTATCAGCATTTAATACCATTGGTCTTTTTTGTTTAAATCCTTATACCGATTCCACTTTTCCAACAAATTCTTACGTTTAATTCAGGAATTGGTAAGATTAGGATCAATGGAGCGCTATCGGGGAAAGAAAAATCAAGCAGGGTTAGACAGGGATGTTCCACGTCCCAATTATTATTTGCAATATTTATTGAAGCTCTAGCAAAATGGATTACGCAAAATACAAAAATACATGTCCTTGAGATAAACCATAAGGAACATAATTTAGCCTTATTGGCAGACAATATCCTAATCTATTTGGCAAAACTACAGTAATCTCTCCCAGAATTATATAAATCTTTGATGGGGTATGGGAAATTTACTGGTTATAAATTAAATTCCCACAAATCCCAGGATTTAACTTTGAAATATTCGCCTAATGATAATATCTAAAAGAAATTCAAAATAAATTGGAACATGGAATCAGTTGTAAACCTTGGGGCTGACCACCGCTAAAGACAAAGGAAAAATTGTCTCTGCCAATTATGACCCTCTAATGATCAGGTTTAAAAATGACTTATCTAGCGCTTATGCAAAGAGTAGAACCCATCAAAATGATAATGTTGTCATAAATATTATACTTTTTTTAGGTGATACAAGCAGATCCAGCCACATCGATGTACCAAGAAACTGATAAGTCGTTATCTACATTTATTTGGCAAGGGAAACAGCCAAGGATTAGAGCTGGCTAAAAATAAGTAAATAAGTTTTTCACTCCCTGATATGAAAAGCTATTACATAGCAGCGCAAATAAATCCATTAGTGGAAATTTGTGATATACTGCAAAATGGAAATCCACTGAAAGTACAAACAATGATACCACTTTGTAAGCAATAATTGGTAGAATTGGTTGAACTTCATGAACAGCAGTTGAAACGGACAAAAACTAATCGATGCTCATAGTACTGTAGTTACTCTGTTTGCAGTGAACCATTGCACTGAAATATTGTTTCATTAGGTCTGTTCCTCTTTTGAATGTATTTGTTTTTTGTTTTTGTTTTTAATCCATCCATCCATTTTCCGTCACGATTCTCCCAAGAGGAGTTGTGACGGGTGCTGGTGTCTATCTCCAGCTGTCTACGGGCCAGAGGCGGAGTACACCCTGGACAGGTCGCCAGTCCAGGGCAACACAGAGACAAACAGGACAAACAACTATTTACTCACATCTAAGGAGAATTTAGAGAAGTCAATTAACCTAAGAGTCATATTTTCGGACTGTGGGGGGAAGCCGGGGCGCCCGGAGAGAACCCACGCGTGCTCAGGGAGAACATACTGTCCATTCAGAAAGACACTGGGACGGGAATCGTATAAAATAAAAAGAAAAAACATTCTCCAGAAGGGATTTAGAGATTAAAGCCTGTTTGTGATCAATATGACCCAGATGACTAAGAGGTATTTTTTTGTGTTGGACCTTTGTCTTTATGTTCTGACTACCAGAAAAACCAACTACCGCTGGTTTTCGGGCTGCTGACATCATTGATCTTTGTGAGTTCCTCAGTTGATGGAGATGGAGCAATTGAAAATGTGGCGTTTTTGGTCTTTGGTTCAAATTCTCCATCAGATCTGCTGCTTTGTGGCTCTGGGTGAACAACAGCACTTACAATAAATGTCCTTGGTGCTACATCTTCTTCGTCAGAGGATGAGGATAATTCACAGTTTATAATTTTATGAGTTCTACGTTCCCTAGGCCTGGGTGAAGGCGAACGTTCGTTTGAGGCACCCTTCTGTGCTATAGTCCCTTCCACATGTTTAATCCCATGCAAATCATTGGGATTAACATCTATCTTGTTTGACATTCCAGGAATTTCGCAAATTTCATCCTAAGGTGATAAAACTTTGCTTTTTAGCTCTGGGTGAAGGAGAGCCGGTAGAGTAGAAGTCGCTCGTTCGAAAACTTCTTCATCGGAGGATGAGGATATTTGGGAGTGTATTTTTTTTATTTTTTCTAAGTTTCCTACGCCTTTGTGCGGGTGAACTTTCATGTGAGGCACTCATATAAAAGCTCATAGACGTATTCTCAGACATTGAAAATCTGCTGTTTTTAAGCTCTGAGTAAACGTCACCCGTATTTTCAAAAGTCTTTGGTTCTGACTCGTAGACAGATGATGAGGAACCTTGCTCTTTTTTCGGTGCTTCATGACTCTTATTCTTCTCAGATTTATTCAGCTCTGTTTTGGGGGTCGTTGCTACCTTGGGTTCCTTCCACAGTTAAATGTCTTTCAAAAGATCTTCAAAAACATATTTGTCACCAATTTCTTCTTGTAATCTTGAAATCTGTTCTTGAAGGTCGCTGTTTCTTTTGGATAATTCGTTAACTTTACGGGCCTTCGCTTCATTTTTCGCCCTTAGAGTCCTCAGGGTTTTCGCCTCCTTTTGCAGGCCCTTAAGCATCTTGTGTAATTCTTTTTCCAACAGAATTTCTGCTTTCTCTTGTTTTTTCAATAAAGCGGAACAATTAACCATTTTAAACTGTTTTTCAAGTTCTTCGTTGAAAATGTTGAGATATCCCATTGCGTGGTTATTATTCATACGCATATTTTTCACGCTCACTTGGGGGGGCTTAAAAAAGTTGAACATTTTCAAATATTTATCTAACTGCAGCGAGCTTCACAGATGAATGTGGTCCAAATGACTGATTTCAGAAAAGATCTCTGTCTACAGAGAATGAATTTCTAGTGACGTCACGGGACTTCGAAGCCACGCCCCCGTCTGTCTTCAACGTCACGCCCCATTGAAGATACCTTTAGTGAGTGGGCGGTGGAATGCAGATTCCTGCTTTGGTTCTGTTGCTTTTCAAAAAAATGCACTAAAACTTCTACTCTGTGGTAAGTTACTCCATAGTTTTAGATGGGATCTACGGTGCTAAGTAATGACAGTTACATGAGGCGTTATGCAGCGCTTCGACACATAATTGATACTTTCACTGAATACTGACACCTGCTGGACATTTAAAATCACTACAGCTGCCTCTTAGACTAAACCAGTGGTTCCCAAAGTGTGGGGCGCGCCCCCTAGGGGGGACGCAATGGCATTGTAGGGGGGGCGCGGGAAGCGGTATGGATGAATGAAGAAAAAATAAAAATAAATAAAAAACAGCGCTTGCTTGACTGAGCATAATGGACAGTTGTGACGCTGCAACCCAGATTTGAGAAGATCTACAGCAAAAAGCAGGCTCACTACAACCACTGAAGAGATGGGAGGATTAAAGTACAAAGAAAAAACTCTTAAATGTTTTCACTCCATTTTGCACAGAGGCTTTTTTAATGTATAGATTACAGCAAAGTTAAATATTGTTACAAATAAAAAAAAGAAATATGTTTAAAATAACACAGACAACAAAGAATCCTCTTCTAATCTACAGTATAGAACTATGAAAAAAATACAGTTACACAAAAGTGTTCCATTGTAAAGATGGTGTGTAGTTTGTTTTTTTGCAACCTGAAGTGTGAAATAAACTTCAGTGCAGTTTGGAGATTTATTATATCTGATCTAACGATGTGTGTGCCCAGTTGATTTTTTTTTTTTTTTGGGGGGGGGGGGGCTTCGAAATTTTATTGTAATCCAAAGGGGGGCCCAGAAGAAAATCTTTGGGAACCACTGGACTAAACTGACACTGATTTGATGACCTATAATATGATTTAAGCCATTATTTGGTATAATGTTTTACTTAATTACATTTAAAATATTATAAAATTTAAGTTAACATGTGATTAGGGATGTTTGTGGACTAGGGTATATTTATTACTTATTGAAAGTAAAGAACAGCAGACTGAGTCAGTTTGAACAAAATTTGAATTCAGATTTGTTGAGAGGAACAGGATGACACAATAAGAAAATAAAAATTAATATGAGATCAAAATGGTTCTAATCGGCTGAATCCTCTGTTTTGCCATGTGTGAATTCACAAATCTCGTGACAGTTCATCTTACTTGCAAGGCCAGAATTAGCAAATCAATATCAATTCAAAAAGCGTGTCGGAATAAAAATGAATGAAGTTCTTCAAATATTTCATGCTGTTGGAGGTGGTATAGCATAGTGGACCATCTTTACCAGGTGCATGACTCCCAAAATCATCCCCTATTTTGGAAAACTCACTTGAAACTCAAGAAACTGGAACTCTGTGCGTATTCACTCATCCAATAAAAAGTCTTTGAAACTTATGATTAGAATTGCTTATATTTATTTCATAGGAAAAACCTGAGGACACCTGAGTTAAATTCTTGAGCATAAATTCTGAGTAAATATATTTTATTAACCTTTTCTGGCTTTATAATAATAATAATTGAACTTTATTGATCTCACAGTGGGGAAATGTACCTCTGCCTTTAAGCCTTCCCCTTGGGGAGCAGTAGGCTGCCATTGTGTGGCACCCAGGAAGCAGTGTGGGGTTAACTGTTTTAGAAGCCAGAGTGGAGGATGTAGGGATCGAACTGGGCACTTGCAACCTTCTCAGATCACTTGCGCACGGCTCTAACCTAGTAGGCCAACACTCCCCACATGTGATAGTGTTCCACATTGTTAAATATGTAGTATCACAGTACAATGATGCTTTTAGAGTTATTACAAAAACTGGAGTAAGATATACACTACGTAGGGAGTTAATTTAGCACTAATTCAGAGTGTGACCAAATGCACACAGATTGGTGTTAAATTAACTCTTAAAATTAACTGCAAAATGTACTGTGTGGATTTAGTGCTTTATTAGCTCTGATCTATAAGCATTACATTAAATAAAACAAATCCTTGAAATCTAAACATATCTTGAAATGAATTTCTGAATTCAGCAAAAAGATTATAGAAAAAATGGTCACACAAATGTGGACCTTACAAAAATGTATAAGAATAACATAACAATGAAGAGTTAAAAGGTTCTGTCAAGCTTGTCTGGAGGTAGAGACAGTCCAGGCCATTTTAAAGTTGCTATTAATGGAAAAGGTAGTTGTCTATTTTCCCTTTTTTTTTTCCAAAACTAACCATTAAAAATATCAAAATGCAACTTGATGAATAGTAATCACTTATGTAACAATTTTGTTCTGATAGAAAGCTAAGAGAATACATTATTATAAGACGGTACATAAAATCTAGACATATTCTGGCTAGGGAAAATAAACTTACAAACACAAAGTAAATCATAGAAAATAAAATTATATTCTTTGCATACACACTCCCAAATAAGAATGATTTTCTTTCACCGCACTGACTGCATAAATAGCTGTCATGAAATGTAATTAATGCACATCTTAACGGCAGAATTGCATCTGAAAAATATAGCTCTGAAAATCCAGCAGCCTTAAAGTAAAATGATTACAGATAAAAAATAAAAAGGTTATTTTTTGTTTCTAGAAAAAACATACAGCAAAAATAGGAAAAAAAAAACTTTTCTATTGACAGTCAGTATGTTTAAACAAATTTTAATGTCAAGAACAGCATTCAGCAACCTTGTGCTGTGAACTATAGAGCAGGGACCTAAGATTATAACAAAAGAAATCAATGTCATAAACTCCTCTGAATAGATGTTTTCATATTAGCGGAACATGCTTATATATTTTTTCTCCATGGTTGTCTTGTGTGTCACCCAAGCTCATATCTGAGGTTTAAGAACAGTGCTTTAGATTTTAAATAAGAACAATATTTTAATCTTATGAAAATCGTAATGACTTTCAGTATGCACACATTATAGTTCGGCATGCACAAACTAAATTAAGCAGCATTGGGCGGCCCTCACAGCACCGTGCACCTTAACTTCCATGCCTACACTGATTTGGACAAAATTCCATCTCCTTGGCAGCAATTCTGGCGATTTCCTATTCAATAGGGGGTGCAGTGAAAAGAAAGGACTTCCACCAGTGAAATATGTGATTTCTTGTTCTCTGGGGTGGGGCTTAAGTGATGTCCTGAAATAGGCTTTCCATGTGATGAATGCTGGTCTGAGATGAAACACAGGAAAAAAAATTATGATTCTCTGACCTTGCATATTAAAATGATGAAATCATAAATTTGTGTGACAAGAGGTCAGATTTTGATGCTTGGACTAATTTTGATCCCCAATCCATAAAGTGAATTTGAAGTCTGTAACTCAAAAAGTAATTTGTTTCAAAATGGCTGTCCTCCTGTGGGTTTTGGACCATGCCTTCAAGAGATTTTTATGTGCATCCTGTTGGGTTATACATGTTTGCCAAATTTCAAAATCCTCAGTAAAAGCATGGGATGGCGCTGCTTAAGAATCTGAAGTTTTGCCCCACACACAATCCTTTGTTGCAGCAAAAATCTTCTGAAACTTTTGATGACTAATTCCTTAAGTCTTGGCTCAGTCAGAAGTATGAAACTAAAAAGCTCTAGGAGGGGTTTGCTCACATACGACATGAGATTAAAAAAGCCAGGTGATAAATTATTTTTAAAATGGTCGACATTCTTTGGGGTTTTTGCAATGGCTCCAATAGACTTTTATTGTGGGTAGTCTGAAGCTTTTTGTTTGTTTTATTCGGACAAGTCTGATTTTGGGACTTGGCCATGCCCACATACTTTGAAGTAAAATATTTTTGATAATTTATTCCCAACGCCTTTACTTTCAGCATAGAGAATTTGGGGTCTTTGACTTAAAAGCTCTAGGCGGAGTTCGCTGACATACAACATGAGTAAACGAAATATTTTGATAACTTTAAATCTAATATGCCCTAATTGCACACTGACCAATTTTGAAACCAGTGGCATAAAATACTTAAAGGGAGTTTCTCAAAGCTTGGCATGTGCAAATATAGAAAATGGACCTGTGATCCCAAATCATCGAATTCCTGTGGGTTTTGGACCATATATATATATATATATATATATATATATATATATATATATATATATATATATATATATATATATATATATATATATGCAGTATCTGTTGTGGTTTTACAGAGCAACTTTAGAAAATTGGAATTTGTCAAAATAAAATCACAACTTGTGTCGTGCTTGCCGAAATGAGTTTGATTAAAAATGTACTGGATGACATTACAATTGGATGTTCACATATACTTCAACAGAAAAACATTGAAACCATTCAGATTAAGATGATGGACAGCAACAAACTCCACCAACTCATCTAACATTGTTCTGTTCAATATTCACTTCAATATCAGCGGACTTTGAGTAAACCAATACAGCATAATGTTTCAATCGAACATTGTTTAGCATCAAATGAAAAAAAATCTTGAGAAAGTGTAGGCAGAAGATATCTGCTACTATGGCATATTGGGAAGACCGAAAACAACTTAAATGGAGTTGTTTTAAAAACCTTAAATTTACTAAAAAAGGAGATTAATATGAGTAACATTCAGCCTCTAACTGCTGTATAGATATACTAACTTTTCTAATACATTTATCTATGACACATAACATTATTATAATTAGTAATAACTTTACAGAACCAGATTTAGAAAAATCTGAACTAGCCATTCAAATTTATCTTGCAATATTTTTTGTCAGCTATTTGAATTGTAAATCTAAAAGCATCTGCAGCATGGCAAATTCAGTCAACAAAAACAAAAACATGCAAGCACAGAAGGAAGTACAGCTCAGCAAGTAATCAAATAAACTACCTGCTAAAAAATTGTTTAAGCCACCCACCTCATTTGAAGTAATCCTCGCCTATATTGCATAGCCAAATGGAAAAGCTAATAACTCAGAAACCGTAAGCCCAGATTACATGTGTAATACATCATTTGAAAGCTAAAAGTGAGCTCTAAAACTAAACCACACTTAAAGACCACTATTAAATAGCAGTGAATACATTGAAAAACCTAAAGATATGGTGCTATAGATCACTAAGTAGAAGTTGACAAGGTGTCCTCTTGACAAAACCCACTGACTAGACTATTGTCTTACAGAGTAGACAGTAAGACATTAAGCAAGTTGCATATCTTCTGTATAAATAATTGAACTTTAAAAAATTTAAATGAGAACATAATTTTATATGTTTTTGCTTCTAGGATATATCAAGAACATTTTACCATGCCACGCAAAGGTTTTTTTTTTTTTTTTTTTTTTCAAATCCTTGCAACTTTTATTGCCCTTGACCCTGACTTGCTGCATGAATAATATCCCATTAAATCTGCAGTGACAGTTGAACTAAATCATAGCCAAGCTTTTAAGAAAGCCATTGACAAGGAAGAAAGCTAAGTCCTTACAATTTTCTGGGGCCAGAGAAGAGCACATGGAGTGTGAAGTACTTAGAAAGCAAAACATGATCCCTTTTGTCTCGTGGAGAATTTCAATAAGTCTGTTTGAAAGACTTACCATTTTTCTACACATCTTCAATGGCAGAATATCCACAAACCATTTTTAATCAGAAATCTAAAGATAATTTTTACATAATAATATTTAAATGACAAACTTTTTTGGCTTTCCATACCTCCTCCAGTCACAATTGATCGCATTTATAGACATCTGCATGGGTAACTTGAGCACAACATTTTATGATCAAAATCTTTTTTAAGCTGTTAGGGTTGTACAGCAGGACTGTTAATTCATGCACCTCCACCGCAGTAGCTGCCTGATTGTATTAGTGCAGTGGTGGACATGCCTGGTGATTATGTCAGTCAAATTCAAAACATTGCAACCTTTAAACAATAACTGTGGCTCCTGTCTTAATTCTAACTTCATCTAGCAGAGATAGATGAGGAATCCTCAGCAGAAACAGCTAAGGCTTTTTGCCTCAAGAGAGCGCTTTTAAGCTATGACTCCCTGTACAGAAAGTGGGTTTTCTGCAGGCGAGAGTGCTCCAAAGAGAAGCTGTTCCTGCGAAGCTGTTCTTGAGGCACATTCCTTAGGTGACCATACCTGTGTTCAAGTGATGGAGCCACTGGCTGACTTAGGACTGAGTGTAAAATGTATGCCTTATGCATAGCAGCTTGATTGTATGTAACTTTAAAATAAAGCAGTATTTCTTTAACCTCTACCCAGGGCCTGGGACAACTGACATAGTCATACGCCCTGTCAGGGCATGATGATCATTGAATGTCCACAGCAGCTCATTTAGCTCTGGTTTTGTAGTGTTCCTTATCTAGTTTTGGAACAGTTGCTATTAATTCATGCTGCAAGACAAATGAATTCCATGTGCTTTGCATGTCAGGTTACCTTTATCTTAAAAAATTGACCAGACATTGTGCGTCCATTTCCGAAACTCTTCCGTAATCTTGAGGTCTGAATCTTTAATAAACATTCAGCCATAGTTACCACCCAAAGGCTAAAGACTGAAGAAATATAACTACATAAAACTCCTCTACTCTGATCTTGTTTATGCGGCTTCTATTAGTGTGTCTATGTGTGTTTCTAGTGAGATGAAAAGCATTAGGGACAGCTGGAGATGTTTGTTGAGACTCTGCTCCCACTCGATCACAGCAGGAGGTTTGGAAATTTAGCCTCACAGCAAGAAAAACTTAGAAATATGATCAGTATGCTTAACTTTATGTCTGTGGAGTGTTATATTGCAGTATTCATTAATGTGAAATGGATAATATCTTATAAATTTGATGACAATAAAAAACTCTAGCTACAGATAAGTTTGTAGATTACATATTTTAGAATGTTTGAGAATTTGAGAATCTGTGTTGGATCTCCAAATGGTTAACTCTGGATAAGTGAGACTTCTTATCAACTTCTTACAACCTTTTCCTAAAAATCTTGAGTATTCAATGCTTTTCAAAGTTGAAAAATCCCCACCCACACATTCACCAAATCATGATTTGTGACCATGTATTAATTTTATTGTAGGTGCCTCATGCCAAAAGACAATACCTAGGCTGCTTTTGATGCCTCTTCCTCAGCCATACAGCATCGCAAATGTCAAACATAGGGAGAAAGGTTACCAGAACTTTCATTTTTTGCTACAAAAACTGTTAAAAGTGATATCAGATTTGTGACATTTTGTTGTTTATATTAAGATCATATCAAGTCTAGCGGGCAGACCTGCTGATAATCACATTGGAACAATAATTTAATGTAGCTTCTAAGTCATTATTTTAGTTACATATACCAAAGTGTAATTCAACCTACAAATGTGTGTTTAATGGGGAAAGGATCCCTGGAGAGCATGAGGCATCACAGCAAGCATGTCCAAATAGCTCCGTTCCTATTGTCTCTCAAAAGTCATGGACTTTTTTTTTTTTTTTTTTTTTTTTTTTTTTTTTAAGTCTGAGGCTTTTCACAAAAAGCCCAGCCAGCATTTTGATACATATTGATCCTGTCAATTTCACAATCTTTTGGTCCTTTGAGAAAAAAAAAACATTACCCAGGATCAGGAGTGGACTGGAAAAAAAATATGCTAGGAATTTTCAAATAGTCAGGTCACCACAACCTTAATGACACAAACAAGTTAACCAATTGGAATTAACATCAACAATTATTTATAATAGTAAAGTTGATTGTAGTAAGGTCATCATAAGTGAAATAAAAAAATCAATATATGCCTGGAAATAACACTTCCTCTGACTGAAGACATCTCAGAAACGTCTTGCCTCACCAAAACCCAGAAGAGCATCTCCAAGCAGGACTATAATCTTTTCTTGCCTCAGGGGTCAGGTAGATCCCACACAGTCTGTAAAGCTAAACAGCAAAGGTTTCATCACAGGTTTGCCTCAGTTGGACTCAAATTAATCATCATGCCAATCGTCAGTTCACATCGTCCAAGGATTGTTGAAGGGCCGGGAATGTTTACAGCAAAATAATCTGCAGTGCTTTGTAGCAACACTAGAGGCAGTAACTGAAGAGTGTGAGTATACAAATTAATTTCTTTTACATCCAATTTATTACAAAAAAAGTTCTAAAATTTGATCAAATAAACATTAAAACTTTATCTATGTAGTCAGCTTATCAAGATTACGTTCCATGTATTTTGTCTGGCTTTAAACTCTGGCTTAATCAAAATATCTATATTCAGAGTAGTGATTGAACCATTTTTGGATTTAATTCAATTCAAAAACACTTTATTAGGGCCAAAGGGAAATTAGATATGGCAGTAACTCATAAGTTAATTTTGTTTTTGTTTTGTTTTCATCGCGTTGTTGTAGTTTTTAATACTGTAGCTGTAGGCAGGGAGTATCTTCTGCATCGGTTTGTCTTGCACCAGATATGAGGAGGATGAATCCCTCCTCATATCTGGTGAATCCCTGTTGTCCATAATTTTCTTCACTTATAAAGATTCCTTCTTTGTGAAATAATCTCCAGAAGTTCTAGAGGAGTTCCAAGAACAGAGCTAGCCTTCTTTATCAGCTTATTGAGCTTTTGTCATTTTATATGATACTCTTATCCCAGCAGATGATGTAGGAGGAGATCACACTCTCCACAACAGACTAACAGAAGATATGTAGCATCCAGTTGCAAATGCCGAAGGAATTAAGCTTCCTTAAGAAATACGTACAGTCTGCTCTGTCCTTTCGAGAAGATGGCTTCATAGTTGTGTCTCCAGTCGAGTTTGTTCTCCTAGTGAACACCAAGCGATTCAACTCCTCCACCACCTCAACTTCATCTCCCATGAAGTGAACAGCATTCGACTTGTTCCTGTTTTTCCTGAAACCATCTCCCTAATTTTGTTGACATTAATGATCAGATGATTCTTCACAAACCATGCCACAAAGCAGTTTAGTGTACCAACCTGTACTCATCCCAACCCTCCAATGACTGCAATTACATCTTAGTAGCTCTGCAGATGACAAGACTCTCTTTGGTACTGGAAGTCAGAGGTGTACAGAGTAAAAGGAAGGATTAGAGTACCGTACCCTGTGGTGCTCCTGTGCTGCTGACTATTGGGTTAGACAGTTGACTCTTCAGTCTAACAAATTGTGGTCTGTTTGTTGGGTAGTCTTTGATCCAGGTGATTGTTGATGCCTCCACCTGAGTCTTTTGGAGTGTCTGATAAAGTGAGTCTGGCTGAATTGTGTTAAATGGACTGGAGACATCAAAGGACATGACCCTCACAGTACTGTCTATCATGTCTAAATGACAGTGTCAGGGTTCTGCCCACTGCTTGGGTTTATTTTTAAGTTTATTTGTGTTCTATTACTTTGTAGTTTATTTCAACCAGTGCTAAGTTCTTTAATTATCATCTGTTGCCCCCTTTTGATTGTTTTTCCCTTGGCTTTCTCCCAGTTGGTCCTGCTCACACCTGCTCCCAATCAGCTTGTTAGTCCGCTTTATTCAGTCAGCCATAAATACTCTCCCTGTGCAGTTCTTCAGTGCTGGTTCCTCATCTTATTGTCTTTCTCTGGCTCCTCTTGCTTGTTTTCCCTAATATCTCCATGGTTCTGGTTTGATTTACATTTTAAGTAGGACTTCATCCTACAGATTGGATCCTTCGAAATATGTTAGATAAATATGGAATATGTATTATGCAGAACCTTTATATGAGGAGCCTAACCCTTAACTGACAGTTTGTTTGCAAGTGCCCTGCATTAGATCACTTATTGACATGTTTGGGGAAAAAAACAAACATATAAGCGAAATTATGTCTGTCTAGCTATTATTACTGTCACCATTATAGAAGATCAACAAGCAAGCTAAACTAAACTCAATTAGCTAAACTTAAAATTACATCCCATCTTATCCCTTGCACGAAATTAATGCTTAGCGAAGGAAATAATTTTTTCATCATTTTTTATTGGAAACAAATCATGATCCTGAAGTACAGCATATTTATTTAATTACAACCAGTTTATATACAGAAAGGAAGATGTATTCCATATTGGTTGTAAAATATAATAACAAATATGCCACTGTCACTGGAAGAACCTGTTGATTTGGGTAAATGAACAATAATTTAGCTTGTAATTGGGGTTGGACAAAGGTTTTGACAGAAATGGTCTTGCCACAGCGCTAATATCTTCATGTCAGGGCTGATTATCAAACAGTGGTGGTAATTTAGATCAGGCAAAAATTTCAGCAGATTCTCCTCAGTGCTTTGATAGAGATTAACATGTACTTTTGTGTGTGTGGGGTTTTGGGGTTTGCACATATATTTTCATGTAAAAAAAAAAATCTCCCATGTATTCAAATGTATTCATTTGTTTAACAGTGAAGTGTAGTTTATAAACAATGGTATAGACGCTAGGTTACTGTAGTTATTTTGTGCTAAATATCAGAAGAGTTATGCTGAGCTCTTGGAGGAAGTGACATTTGTATTTAATGAAACCCAGGTACAGTACAGTAAAGTAATAAAATAAAAAATAAAAAGTATAATGTTTACAGTGTATACCATCAAAAATACACTTCCTTTTTGTCCATAGTACATAAACCCCTTAGTTTAACTCATTCAGGTTTAAGGAAAAAGATCGGAAGAACCTATTGTGTATTAATCTTATGTATTTTTATGGTAGATTTTGTGTGATGGACATAAGCTGAGGTGTTCTCTATGGCACTGACAGAAAAGAGCACAAATGCTCTTCAGGGTTAAGGCCTAAGGCATTGCTCTATAAAGGAAGAATAGGAAAAACCTGGCCAGTTCCCACTTTGGTCCAAAGCTCGATATTCAGCATTTTTACAGAAATCTAAAGGCTGCTGCAGCTCCATGCGAGTACTGAAACAAATAATAAGGAGCCAGCATCATTATTCAATTTCTTGCAAAATCTCACGATAGTTTGTTCTTAGAATGTGGACACCAAACCACAGGGTTACAGTTATACATATACATACTATCAACTTCTTCAGTGCCCTGGAAAGTACTCATAGATCTTGAAGGTTCCCACATTTCTCATGTTTATCCATTAAACTCTATATTTTGCCTGGGTGGAATATCCTTTGCAGCTAATTTGACCCTGACGTTTATAGTAAAAAATATAGTTTCTAGTATTTATCGAATTTCTGTCTGTAAGATTTTTCAAAGTTGAAAGACCTTCTCACTCAGGAAAGCTGTATGCACAAACTTTATTTTTTTAATGCCATGCTTAAGAGTTGACATTCACCGTGCTCCAAGTCATTTTTTTAATGTCAGATGTTTGGAGTTATGCAAAAAAGTTTTTTTGAGCTCCACTATGTGAGCATAGTTATCGGAGAAAGCTCCTAACACTTTTTGATTTTTCAGATTTGACAACTACAGAATGTGGCTTTTGGAGAACTGAATCGTACAGGCATGGGAAATGCATTCAGATAATGATGCTTGGCTCCAACATTTTTGGAGAAGACTTCCTTGCATGCATTAACATTTAAGCTGGTCAGGTATGGATAGAATTTCAATTTTATTTTTTAGATATTCTTTGTATGTTTATCAAATTGATTAAATATTTTGAAGGACTGCAGGACTTTAACACAGAGAGGGAGGTGATCAGAGTTGATAAAAAGGAGGAAACAGCATATTCAAAGCATCTGGCCAAGCTTCTACAGATAAAAAGGATAACAAAATCTTGCCTTAATTGGCAAAACGAGTCAAAACAAATCCAAAAGGAATTGAAGACTTAATTAAGAAAACACCTAGTTACACCATTTCTACACAGTAGATTCAGTAACCACAAAGTAGCTAATTATTAAAGGACATTAAAAAGAAAATTTCAATTGGTATGATTAAAAAAAAAAAAGATTTTCTTATCACTTCACAATTATGTGCTTCTTTCAGTTGTCTAGCCACATAATATTCTAAATGAATACACTAGGATCTATACACAATACACAAGTGCAATAACAGTTTTGCTAACAGACAGTAAAAAACAACAATATTTATTTCTTCTTTCGCCTTTGTTTTGTTATAGCACCTATAGTTCATATAGTTCATAAGTAGGCCATATGCTAGCCCATGACTTGCAGTGTTACTGGGAAACATATGCTTTTTTTCTAGGAGATTTGGTGACTCTGCAAGAACATAATACATATCTACTTTTTCAAGCTTGTTAAGAGACACCAACTGCCACCTAAAGTCCACATAATCCCGTGACAACGCAGCAAGGAAATATGAGTGGGTGTGTGTGTTGCAGTGTTTGTGTGTTTTAGTCAAGAATTGTCAGCAGAAGCCTCCACTACCTGCCATTGGGGAGCTGATGTGGTCTTTTCCTTGGCTCTACTTAAAAATGGTCCATCATGAATATGAAATTTATGCACTCCTAACTTTTAAAGAAAGTTCCACATTGTCAGGAATGTCTTCCTGGGAGGACACAAAGAACTCTAAAGTAAAAGAGGGAACACAGCACCCTCAAGCCTAACTCCATTTTTTTTTTTTTTTTACAATAACCTGGATGTAGGCCATCAACAGCCTGCAGTAAATTCCACAAAGTGAAATACTGCATTACCGTTGTGTGATTACTGTTGTGTGTGTAAAAACACAGAACAAACTTAATTTGGAGGCAACCAAACTTGCCCGGTTTTTCTGAATACATAGGAGGCTGTCAATTTTTGTTTTTTGCACTAGAGCAATATGTAGCTGGTGTGCTGATATTTTGAGCTACATGGAGACAGGACCCAAAAAATATTCAGGTCAAAAGTCAGGCACTTCTAAGTGGGTTCAGCAGCGTGCACCCCAGAAAATGTTTTTAATTACTTAAATCTGGAACTTTTCAGAGCCTTAAGGAGCAAAAGCAATATTGTTATGCCTTTTGAATAGGCTATGCGGTGCATTTCTCTCTTCCTTTTTCCCTGCCAGAAATTATAAATTGTAATCTTGATTTTTATATCATTTTTTCTTTTAACGCTTCTATTTAACTGGTTACAAATGTCACAAAAGACATTCCAGTATAATTAAAGTCAGTTACTTCATATTTACCTCAGTATGTGAAATAGACATCCAAGCCCTATTACATTTTTTTTTATAATAGTGCCTAATCTGTTCTTTCTTGCAATGGAAAACCAGCTTTTGAACATATTTCTATTATAATCTTACACAAGACTTTAAGTATCATGCAATAAACACTCTCTCTTCACTGCTTGTCTTGCTGCTTGGCCCAAAGAGTTTAACTTTTGCCCCATTTCTTTCCTACCCTGTTTTTCCTTTACTGTAGAATATCAACAGTCAAATACTAAAATGCTAGAAATGAAAACAATATGCCATTTCAACATCATATTTCAATGAGTTTTCTCAGTGATTTTGATATATAACCATGTAATGAAATGAGTTTATCAGGTTCTAGAGCAGCACAATTTTAAAGTTTAAAATAGTTTTTTTTTTTGAAGACTAAAGATTAAATAAACAAGATGAAATATTCACATTTGAGCAATAATATAAAATAAATAAAATTAAGAGTCTACAACATTACAACAATTGTAGTTAAAAGTTGGGCATCCTGAGGCTTTTTGATGGATCATTATGGTGACTATTGAAGTAAGTCCAAGTTACCACAGAAAATTGCTAACATAGTTGCATAATGAATGTTAATTCAGCTGCTGGAATTTGACTGAAGACCGGTACTGACCGTCAAACTTTGATTGTTGTTTCCTTTGCTGTCTGAGTAGCGAGCTTTTCTCACAATCATATACAACTTAAACTGCTCTCCACTTATATGTTTAGCTTGATGTGCTCCTCTTCCAGGAACTGCTGTGACTGATGGACCCTCTAACAGCGTATGTAACCTTTGTTTGACAGTTATTAGTTATATAGTGACAGTGTGTGTTGACAATGACGCGCTGCATGTATGCCGAAAACCTCTAGCTTTTTTTTTTATTAGATATTTGCGCTACTCTTGGCTCTTGAAATATAAAACACTTCACAGTTTTGTGGGAGACCTAGATCATCATGCTACCATCAGTTTCAGTGTAATTTATGTTTAGTTTACATAACACAATTTAACAAGAAGAATTTCAGAGGAAATTACCTTGGTAAACCTTACGGTCCTCCAAGAAGGTCCAGCCTCCTAAGCACATTTCAAGTCCCACCTGTCATTCTTCCAGGTTGTTGAACTCTTCAATAACCTTGACTTGTTTAAGCCTTCAAAAAAGGCTGTGTGTACTGTTATTTCCAGTCATAAGAAAAAGACTTGTTGCCTTTGAAATATATGTAATCTATCACAGAATCTGTTCTGGTCCTTGTCCAAACATTTATAACTGGTTGCAGCATTGGTAGTGGTGGCCATGTTGTTAGACCAGAGCTTCCATATTCCAGGCCCCAAGAACCTGGTTGAAACCCATATCACAGCCACTCTGTGTCCTTGAGCAAAAACTTTAGCCCCAGAATGGTCCTCAGGCATCTCCAGTTACCTACTGCTCCCTTTGGTAAAAATTGGATGAGCAATAATCTTAGCCTTTCGTAACTCTTATTTATCAAAAGGATAGTGTTTTGTTCTGTTAGTAATTTAAGAGCCTTCTTATCACAGAGAAAAATGTTGGTGAGTAACTGGTCATCATCAGTCTAAACTATTTTTTTAAAAATCCTTTTATTTCAATATCTCCCTGCACAAATGAATTTCACATCTATAGGCAAAAAACAATCCCAGGTTTGTCTGAGGAGAAGGTCTGTACAACAGAATGGCAAACATAAAACCATATGCTACTAAATAGCAAATCAGATTTGGGCAACTTTTTTTTTGTCCTGCATACCAGGGTACAGACTGTTATTAATTCATATGCTCTCACTTCTCAATCTCTTATGTTAAACTCTATTCATCATCAACACACCCTTTTGTTGAAGCATAAACCACACTATAAGACCATGGATCTTACTGCTTCAAGGCGGACTCCCATCTGAACCAAATATATCATTACATTTGGATAATTTTTGGTTCATGAGGTAATCGGTGATGTGAGAACATGCAAGATTCATACCTGTGTGTTTCTGGTTATTATCTGTGCATGTCGGTATGTTTGGTGATTCATGTTCTCATCTGTTTGCTAGTGTTTCAAACCATTTGTGGCGTCAGCACTCTGGATATTGGCAGTAGCAGAAAAGAAGGGCTGTGATTTGCAAATGTTACAAGCAACAGGGTTTTTTTCATTATTGTTTCACAGTGCAGATGGTGGAAGAAAACCCATCACACCTCATTTATTTACCACCTTAGTACCATTTAAACAAGATTTCCCAACAAATGTTTTTCATTATTTAAACAGCACCCTAACCACAGGAATTTCAAGAAATATTTTTAAATACTGTTGTGCAACCATAATATATTTTTTGCTCACCACAGTAGCAGTGGTAAATGTTTTATTTAGTCAGATACTATTCAGACTAAGATGTATTGCTTGTGAACACAGGAAGTACTGAGCCAGTTTTGAAAAAGCGAGGAATAGAAAAGTAAACACTAAAGTAAAGTCAAATACAAATAAAAGCTACGTACTTATAGTGATTAAGTATTTAAACTTAGTTATTTCATACCTCTGAAAGTACCTGATTCAAATCAAACTGATCCTGTTAATTTGGGATGGTGGAAAATCTGGATAACCTGGAGGAAAGGAGATAAACAAACCTGCAATGTCTATGAACATTGTACATATAATAATAAGCTTTAGCACTTTCTATGAAACTTTATATATATATAAATATATATATATATATATATATATATATATATATATATATATATATATATATATATATATATATATATATATATATATATATATATATAGTCAAGCATGTCACTTAGATACTGTACACTATTTTTGCCTCTGATTACTTCCCAGACTTGATAAAGGCAATAACAGGAAAACATCCAACATGAAAAGCTACAACAGCTTCAGTGAGACTGAATGTGATGGACCAAAAATTCTACAGCTTCATTAGTATCTAAATACAGTTTTTAAAATTTGATAGTAACAGTTATTATATAGCTCTATGATATATCATTAAATTCACCAGCGTTTAATTTACTAATTATTTACTTTTGTTGGGAAATATTGCCACAAATGGGACCAACTTAATAGCCTGATGTAGTCCGACTCAATTCTAGTAAGAATATGAGTCTGATACTGCTCCATAGAGCTGTGATTATGGGGCGTGTTTCGAACGAACCAGGAAAAAAAATGCCTCTGCACTCAATTGGAGAGACCTACAACTAATAAGAGCAACGGAGTGCGTGACGTATGTTAAGCGAGGCATAGTTGTTGTCCACAAAAATCAAAGCGTGCAGTTGCACGCCTATAATAAGAAGATGAGACTTGATCGCGTTTCTCTGTTCCTCTTTTAAAATTAATTTGCTGTCGATATCTTCTAGAACAGACCTAATAGCAGAATCGACTCACTTCAACTCTCCAGCGGCAGCCATTATTGTTGTCACCCAAGCGCGCTTTGGTCACGTGGTTGATTACGCTACTGTTGGTCATCTGTCCATCATCGTATAAAGCCCGCCCTGACAATTTGATTGGATCGCCTGACAGTGGGCGATAATACTCGCGCTACTATGGAGCAGAGCCAGACCGAACTTCCCGACCTCAAACTTTGTGGGCGGGACTAAGTTCGGAATTGCACCCAGGCTACCAACTTAATGCCTTGAATCACAAACCAAATGAATCACTAATGTAAATGAAAGAACATTGTCTCATTCTGCAGATTTAATTTATAAAAATGCGCTTCTTCTTTGATAGATGGTGCATTTGATTCTAGATGGTTTCCACAACTTATTTTATGGGCCATAACAGTTTTGAGCGCAAACCTGCGTATTGATGATTTTACACACTCTCCTTTCAATAAAAATTACAACGCAGTATCAAGATAAGGTAAGGGATAATAATAACGGACAAAATGTTTTTCAATTTCTAAATAAGGCTTAGGGTGGATCTATATTTCATTTTGTCTTGTTGCATATTTAAAAGAAAACATGGGGGAAAACAGAAAAAACTACCAGGATTGGTGACATGTGAGATGTCAAGAGGATGACAAGAGGAGGTTTAAAGATCTTAATTAGGATACATTCTTTTTCATTTGATGTCTTGACATCTACCTAAAAAGAAAAGAAAAAGTCTGGAGAAAAACTCTTAGGAATAAAGGAAAAAGAAGATATATTTGGATTCATGAAACCAAATTGGAGAAGTAAGGATTTGAATAAAGGAAATATGTCAGAGCTGATATTGGCTTTCCTTATTTTTTTATGCTCCTCCTCTTTGCAAACCCTGGACCCATTAAATCTACTACATCTGTAATGTGGCAACTAAGCACCCTTTTCACCTTCCCCTATGACACTGGAATAATCTCTGCTAAGCTTTCAGGAAAAAGTAATTTTATCCCTATGCTGACAGATAGACCCTGAAAGAGCAAAAGAGCAAGGCTCTGGCTGGTGAAGGATAACAATATGAATAATGAAAAGCTGTCAGAAAAGTCATATCATGCTTCTGTTCCTTAGATTCCTTAACTAGTATATCATTAAATAACAGTTTAAATCTCCCCGATAATTCCTGAAATTTACAGTATTACAAAGATCTTGGAAAGTTCATTGGTTAGTGATGGGTGCACTAATCACTGGGTAGTCCCATGCTCTCTCTGCTCTCTCTGTGCACCTGTTTTTTTTTTTATTGTATTAGAGTTTCCAGCCATCTTTCCAGTATTCAGTACAGCTGTTAAGTTTTTTGTGAAAGTATAGTTTGCAGGCTTGTTCATGGAAATAAAATGGACTGGAAAACTGCTTAACAACTTATAAAACCAAAAGAATGTAAATTAAACAGATTGACTCTTGAACTAATATTATTAATACATTAATATCTGTTAAACATGATATAATAGGTTTCTAAGACAAAATCTCTGTGTACATCGTGTAAGCTAACACTGAAGGCTATTTTGAGTATCTTGGTAAAGACACAATAACTTACACATTAAAACATTTAAACTCTGGATATTAAGAGCTGGAGATCTTATTTTGTCAAGAATAATATATTTTGAAATGCTTATGTTGGATTTTGTCTCATGTGATCGAAGTGTTTTGTCCTCATGGTTTATAAGCACATAATGACATCCATCACATATGTTGGAAAACAGGTAATACATTTTTTTTTATATATATAAGTTGAGAATGTTTTTCACAAGTCAAACTCAAGCAGTACCTCCTTTTTTTAAATAAAAATAACTTCTAACTTATTGCCAGGTTTGGAAACTCTGCTTTGAGATTATTGTTCTTTCATCAAGTGGCATATTTAATTATTAATTTAGTTTACACTATTTTAACAATCTTTAAAGCTATAGTGTGTAATCTTCAGAGACATCTAATGGTCAGATCGCCGACTGGAGCGACATGAAACGCTCCCCCACTGCCTCTCCACTCCAACAACAGGGAAACTGTCATGGTACAAAATGGCTTGCACAACCTGCTTCTTTGTATGTGATACCCAGTGCAATGTAGATAAATTCCCATCTATATAAATACTACATAATATTTTCAAACATAAATCGTTTCTGTCATGATTTGTAGACATTAAGCTCTAAAGAGAAGCACCATGTCTGACCAAATTCAGTGAAAGGGTGGAGTTAGAGTAAAAAAATATGGAAGAGGGGGTCCGTCCAGTGGCTTGAAGTTGGAGGGGATTTTGCCGTATGTATAGCAGTCTATACATACAGTATATATATATATATATATATATATATATATATATATATATATATATATATATATATATATATATATATATATATATATATATATATATATATATCCAACTTCAAGCCACTGGACGGACCCCCTCTTCCATATTTTTTTACTCTAACTCCACCCTTTCACTGAATTTGGTCAGACAAATGCAGTCAAATACTGACTGTGACAAAATCACCCCATGTGTTTCACCTACTGTACCAACCATGGAAAAAAACAGACAATACCTCCCGGACGTGACACAAGGATTTATTTCCCCATCAATTTTCTATTAAAAAACAGTAAACTGTCACTTAATGAATGTCTTAATTACTTGCAAAAACTTCATGTTTTTTTGAATAACTTTCATTTTTCAAAATTTGTTCCAAAAAAAAAAAAAAAAGAAATAACCCAGAGAACATTTTACCTTTAAGTTCATCCTTATAGAAAAGTTCACTGGTTTAAGCTTATGAAGTGTTCTTTTTTTTTTCTTTTAGCTTTTTGAAAAGTTGGCTCAAAATATTTCAAATAACATACATGGAATCTAAAGTAAAACAGAGCGCTGACTTGAATTTTTTTCCAAATATCATGGGACTCTGTGTGCAGTTTTTTTTGTTCCTGGTGGTTTAACCCCCTTGGGTCTTTTTTTCATGCTGTCATAATACAAGAATATCTGCACAAAAATAAGTCCATAATAGGCAGTTTCAGTGGCTACTCTTTTAATATTTTACAGCCATTGATGTAAAATTAAGCTTGATGAACATCAGACAATGTTAAACTTTTCTTTAACCAAACATTTTTTTAACCATGTTATATATAATGAAAAACAAACAATATAATCTGATAGAAAAAAAAATAAAATACAAATGATAAGAGATAAGATATATGTTAATGCAGATAAAAAAACATAATACAGCCAAAGAGAAATGAAGAACTATCAGCTTCATTCTTTTTGTTTTTGTTTAAGTCAAGCCACATTTCTGATTAAATCATAATATTAATCTTTTATAAATGCTGTTTATTTTTTCTTTTATTTGTCTTTAAGTAAGGTTTTGATTAAACTCTGCAAAGTGTTTCTTTGTCTACAGCTTAAGGAGTTTACGGAATTTAAGCTCAGAAAACTCCTTAAGCTGGCAGAGACCTACTAAAAAAGAGTTGAATTGGTTTCTATTATAAAATAATTTCTAAACATCAACTAAGAGTATTTGGGATTGTGGTATATCAAGGTTTGACCATTTCATAGATTTTAAAATTCATAAAAAAACAAATCATTTCTTAGTATGTTGCCTTATTTGGTTCTGGCCTGTACTTTTGTCACGCCCCGAAAGTAACATACAGACCAGCCCCAGCAATCTGAACATCCCAAGCAGCTACAAAGAGCCACTTAGTTCACTGTGTACTGTAAGGCAGAAAATACGTAGGAACCCCATGAGATTATGCACAGGTCCTACCTGTTGAAAAACATTTTAATACTTCATCTTCACCTGCTGAACCTAAATAGAGTACATTACTATTCAAGCAATAAACTAAGCTTCTGGGCAAGGTTTTTGTGGTCACACCTGGCTGTGGCAGGCCATTTTGATGTTTATTAATCTGTCTGAATATGCATTTCTGATTTCTGAAAAAAAAAAAATGTTTCCCTTTTCCAAACTAAAGTAAAACTAAAACAACATCTAAAACAAACATTCTGGATGTCTAGAAAAAAAATCTGATCTCCATATTCCTACTGCTACTGGTAATAATTTGTATTATTTTCATTAGAAAAAAATGTTTTTCATATAAAATAAATAAATCCATTTAATCCATCCCCTTTGGAAGCAGTGGGCTGCCATTGTGCGGCGTCCTGAAAGAAAGTGTGGGGTTAACAGCCTTTGCTCAGACCCAGAATTGCAGTCTGTGGGAGTGGGGTTTGAACTCAGAACCTCAGGATTCTAAGCTATATGATCTAATCACTAGACCACCTTGTTACATACAGTAAGAACTAACCTGATCACATCTGACAATTTGGTTATATAAGAAATTTTAATCCAGATGATATAAAATTAACGATTTAGCCACCTGTCCCACAATATCTGTATTCATCCAATACAGTCAAAGTATTCCTGTATTTTTAAATGGACTATTCTCTCCATCAGTTTACTGAGAACTGGGGGAATAGAGATAGGTCTGCTGTTCTTGTTGGTGAGTGCTTGTCTGCCATCTTTGGGTAAGGGAATAATTTTACCTTCTTTCTAGATAGTGGGAAAAACACCTTTCATTAAGCATGCATTTAATATATGACCTATCAGACCATAAACATAGTCAGCTGCCAGACTAAGTACTTTACTGTCCAGCATGTCAGTACCCACTGAGCTGTGGTCAGGGAGGGACTTCAACAAATTCCTCACTTCTCCTTTATCGACAGTATCAAACAAAAAAAATGCAACACTTGTCTAATATCACATTATTTTTTATAAGTTTTAGATAATCATAGTCTGTATCACCCAAATTCTGCCTTAGTCCATTGAACCTATTTATAAAAAAATAATTAAAATAATTTGCTATATCCTATGGTTTTGTCAGAAATATGCCATCTGATTCAACAAAAGAAGCCTCGCCAGTTGTTTTTCTACACATTTTTTGGTTAAGGGTTTTCCAGGGCTCTTACAGCATTTATTCTTTGCATAAAATATTTTTTCATTGATCTATTCAGTTTCGTAACCTGGTTTCTCAATTTACGGTACAGATTTGGCCTCATCTCTTTCCTTCGTGAGACTTTTAAGAGTCTCATTCAACCATAGAGCTGGTCTCACTTTTACAATACATTTTCTCATAGGGGCATGTTTATCCACAATCTTCATAAATCTTTCCATAATAGATAGATATCTAAGGAGGCCTCAGGCTCTTCAGCAACATACACATCAGTCCAGTCAACATCACCAACATCAGCAAAAAAAATTTCAGGAATTAATTTCTTAAAAATCCTTTTATGAATGATATTGATCTTACATTTAGGAATTTTTGTTTTTCTGGTAATTGCCATAATATTATGGTCGCTAAAACCCACATAACGAGAAATTGGTTTAGTACAGCATTCAGGAATATTTGTATAAATATGGTCAATGCAAGTGGCAGAAATATGGCCAGCACTGTTCGTAAAAATTCTGGTTGGTTGAGAGATCATCAGAGACAGGTTACAAGCATTGATTAATGATACCATATTTTGTTTCATTAACCCCTCTCTCAAACCTGCTTTCTTCCTTGCCAAAAATATGGATATTGTTGTCCTCAAACCAGTATCCTTTAGCCTTCGGGTGTAGGTGAACACTGAGTCCTGTCCTGAGGAGCTGTCGCTCCTGTGTTTAGCCATGCACCTGTGTAGTGGTTGCTTGGTCTCTTCAATGCACAAGTCTGTGAACTCTTCAATACAATGAACATAATTAACCATTATGTCAGCCTCGTTTCTGGGTGTCTTATCTTTGGGGTGAACCAATTTTGTCTCAGGGTGTTGCCGGGTTTGAAGTGCTCAGGTATCTAGTGGAATAGTGATATTCATTCTTTTGTTATTTTTTCCCTCTTAGCAGGCCACTTCTCATTGGTTTTAAAAAAAAAAAGCCCATCAGGGATAACCGCAGTTTTTCAGGGCTGTCTTATTGTCCCTGTTTGCTCATTTTCCCTCTGTTGGTGGTGGGCATTGTTTCTGCTCGTGTCTGGTGGGTTTTGATGATGCCTAGTTTGTGTTGCAGTGGGTGGTGTGAGTCAAAACTGAGGCACTGGTCGGTGTATATGGGTTCCCTGCAGAATTCTTTGTTGAGTTGTCTGTCTTCCATCATGGGAACCACGCAGTCCAAGAAGGCAAGACTGTCATCTTTCACATCTTCCAGGGTGGATTTGATGTTTCTGTTGACTGCGTTGATGTGGTCTGCGAACGTGTTGATGTCCTTGATCTTTTTTTTTTTTTACCCCTGTGTCATCCACGTATCTGAACCAGAGACTGGGTTTTGTTCACATGAATGTGAATCTTCATGCCTTAACACAATCTTCTCCAACGTCCTCTCCTTTGCAGCTGTTTTGCTGTTGCTCTTTCTTCTAAATACATTCTCCAATATTTTCTTTTCTAATTCTGCATCAAAATTCCTAGTTTCAGTAGTGTGAAATAGACAGTTCCTGTGGCTGGTTGTCATGGTGACTCATGGATTCAGGGCTCCACTTATAATGACTCTACTGGTTATGCATGTGCTCAACTTTGAGTGGACCTACTCAGAGTTGATTAAACTAACACATAGCAGCTGTTGTGAAACCAAAAAATCAACTCAAGCTAGAAAAATTCAGGGTTGAGGATCTGAGTCAGTTTGATAAACCTGCTTTGTGAAATGGGCCTCTGGTAAAAGACACTGGTTGAGTAAACTCTCTTCGCAAAACAGAAATGGATTAACAGACTAGAGTTTTCATTAAACGAAATAATTCTAGAGTAATTAAGTAACACAAACACACACGGATGATGCTTGTCAAAAATAAGGAAAATAAAATAAGTTCTACTAATGTTAAAAGCAGGTGAAGCTCTCCATTCTAAAACCCAAAATTATAAAGGTTGTCAAATCCCATGCAATGAGCTGTGCTTATTATGTCCTGTCGTGCAAATCTGTATAGCTCCATACATATTTTGTGCTTGTTGTATAAGACAGCTGTCACAGACAGGTCTACGTAGACTAAGAGAACAAGAAGGTCTAAAACAGCAGCAGTTCTGTTTTAATGTACCTCCTCTTTTTAATTGTAATAAGCACAGCCCTTGCCTTTCTCAGTGTTTCACCTCCTATTGTAAGGACAAGGAAATACATTTCTTGAACTGTGGGGGAAAAAATCCACGAAGTGTGGGACACACACAGCCTCAACTCTGGGTTTGTGTGTGTATTTTTGTGTATGCACATCTGTGAGTTTAGTACCCAGTGTTGTCAGGTTGATGCCCCAGGCGACTTATAAAGCAGCCATCCCTGTGCCCGAGGCCACAGCAAGACCTTTACGTTCAAGAGAATCTACGGCTCCTAGAGGAGCCATGGGACTGTTTGTGTGCATGCAGGTCTGTGTGTGCACAAAAAGAGAGGCAACTGTTTGTCATTTTATTTGTGTATGTCTTCAATAGGACAGTTCCCTATATGCCGGGGCAGAAGAAAGAAGAGAAGGGAGCTGTGCACAAAAGAATAAAAAATCTGGATGTGGTTGCACAAAATATTCTCTGGTGCGATCACATCTTTGGTCTCAGGGTGTGTTTGTCCTTATCAGGTGGGACGAAACTTTTTTTTCATACCTCACTTCAGAGCTTCCTTAGATTTGTGAAATATATTAGGCAAGTAGTGATAACTCTCCTTTATCGGAGACTGTTGGCAGTGCAGTCATTGTGTGCCAGAATGCTGCTGGCACATCAAATCCTTTCTGGGAGCCTAAAGCTATGTTAACAAGTTTGCAGCACAAATAAATGTGAAGGTTTGAGGATGGATGTAAGCCTCCACTGAAGAGCTAGGAAATGTATATGTGTGTGCTTGATGGGATGAGTGTGTGTGTGAGTCTCTAAATGTGAATGAGCTTTTTATGCAGCCCTGTACCTAAATCTCAAAAAATATCCTAGTTAGAACTATGCATTGATTTGTTGTTATTCTGTACGTGTATGTGTGTGCATTATGTGTGTTGGGGGAGGTTTTCCTCACAGTGTTCTACATTCTACAGCTAAATGTTATTGTTTGAGTGTAAGCTTTTACACTATATACCCCCACACCCCTTACCAGCTGCCTCCACTTCATCTTCCCGTTTTTCTACCTCATTTTCATCTGTTCATCAACTATTTTGTTTGATAAGCACTACCCTTTTAGATCACGTAACCTGTAATGCTCCGCTTCTCTTGGGAAGCACCAGTCAGAATATCGCTTAAACATCAGGCTACATAGGGCGTTATTGCATTTCTTCATGCTTCATATTATTTCCCCTTCAATTTTGCTGCTTTGGTAGGAATGGAAGATTCGCTTTCTCCTTGAATTTCCCCATCTTACCCTTTGTTCACATCTACCTGTCATAATATGTTCAAGGTTGGAGGGCATAGCAGCAGGACATATTGCGCTGCAGTTTCCAATTTCCATGCTTTATTCATTTACTGAAAGTCTCAGGAACAATAAAATTGAGCTGCAACAGCAGAAAAGGACAAGGACCAAAAAGGTGGAAAGATGGTGGGCGATTACTTATGACAAACTTACGTTCCACCCTGTGGTTAAGAAGAGAGAGGACTAGAGGGATCTAATTTTCCAAGTTAAACCTAAGTTTGCTCATGCTTTGCCCTCATCTTCTAATGAATGTTCAGGGTTATTGATTGGGTTCTGCCTAGAGTAGGAAATCATTTAAAGTTGATTTTTGGAAAACATCAACTTTAAAAACAGGAAAGAAATTCTGATTCTGGGGTTACATTTGGACGATTCTGTCCAGTTTAATTTGACTCATGTTCATTTTAAGTATAGTCCTTGCAAAAGATGTAGGTGTAGTCCAAAATATAATGATAACAAATATTCTTTTCAGTTAAATATGTTCTTTTGGATATTTTGGAAAAATTCAAATAATTATCAATACATTCATAATTTTCTTTTGCTCAGACAGATTCTCCACTGTTCCTTTTTTAATTTTAGTAAGTCTGACACATAGTCCAATAGCAATCACAGAATGGAAACCATTGTTTTACAGTCCTCATTTAACAATGAGTAAATCACTTAACTCAGAAGGGCTTGGCCCTTTCTTATATAAGGGCCAAGTATTGAAATATAAGGATTTCTCTTTTTTATGCAAATTGGTTGTATTTTAAAAGGAAATGGCTTTGAAAAATGTACAAACTGTTGTTAAAATTCCAGGTTTCTGCAATTTAAAAATTACATTGAACGGTCGCTACAAAATAGTTTGCTCATATATGACATATCTGTACATTTCAATATAAAACAAAACAATTGTTTTCTCAAAAAATTATTAATAAATAATTGGAGATCTTTTTGTTCTGTCTGGGACCCTTTGGTATCTTACTTGAAGGCTGCTATGAGAAGGTAGGTTTTTTTCTTGCTCTCACAGCTGCGGGGAAAAAAGAAGAAACATTGTGTCCCTATTCACTATTTAGGGCACTATATAGTGGTTACACAATATTATATGGGTGCCCAAACATCTAGTGGATGAAAAAGTAGGGGATTCGAAGTTTCCCACAATGCACCTTGAAAAGTAGTTTACATTCATGGTAACTGGATGAGCAGATATGTCCCAGAATGCTTTGAGAGCTCTTCTCGCAAAGCATCATGGAATTTGTTGTGACAGCAAGAAAGCACAAAGATGGCACATGCGCCCTGCGAGGAGGTGGAGTTATTTGATCAACGGGGAGCGAAAAGTAATCATGATCTGCCCGAACGGTCAGTTAACTGAATTCACAATTGTCATGGTTGGTTCAGAGAGGCCCAATATGCAGAACACCACGGGAAACAGAGCAAAGGTTTAAATGAGTTTATTGACATAAGCACATGGAAATGGATCTGGAAACTGGTTCACGTCTGGAGGACAGGTTCACAGGAGACTGTAGGGATGACAGTTCAGTTCAGCCACGTAGCTGATGAATGTGGAATTGCTATCCTCAGAGATCTACCTTGAGGAGTCCGGGTTTGGGCTCTGAGAGAGGCACTGTTGGGTCCAGAGACTGTTTGATTCAGCAGAGTTCAAAGTCAGCTTCAGCGTCTTGCATCTAGCGTTTGGACAGACCTTGGTTTTCCAGCTTTTAGTCCAGAGCAGCATGGGGATCCAGAGGAAGGTCTTCAGGTTTGGCTCAGAGGGCAGGCTCGGCAGGTTAAGCTCATCCAGAGCTTACAAGACAAAAACAGGTTTTCTTGTAAGCAGAGACAAAGGGAATTAGAATCCAACTAGGAGACTTAAAGCAACAAAGATTTCACAGAGGTAGTGAGGCTCAGGTGCTAACCAAACTGGATAAACACTGCGGCGTTGAGACAAGGTCTGAAGGCTGCTTATATAGTGGAGGATCCTCCTGATGATGAGATGCGCCTCAGGTGTGTCGAAGGCTCAGCTCAGGAGGATCCACAGCGAACTCTGCTGGAGACAGGTGGAACTTCTCCAGATCCCAACAACAATAAGTAAACTATATAGTCTCCACTCTATATAGTGATTGAGGGGTTTAGTGCTTAGGGTGTTTAGGGCGGACGTTCCAACACATCCTTAATTTTATTCTTACAGCTCTGTCTTGGAGGGTGCTCTGTGCTTGTTCTTTACTCAGTGTTCGGCAAATCTTTTCTTATCACAGCTCGTCTGAGAGTTGTGGTGAAACTGGATGGGATTTTGAAGAACATTACTGACTTGGAAAAGCCTGTTAATTACTTAGAATTTAGGAAGCATCCATTTTAGAAGCTTCCTGTAGCTTCCTGTCTGCTTCAATATTGACTGATAAACTAGAACTTGGCAATATTTTTATTCAAATGATGTCATTTAGAAGGAAAGACAGTCAATAGGAAGTTAAAAATTAGCTTTTCACAGTGAATTATCAATAGGTATCTGTATTTGAAATAGACTAAACTAACTCTCTTAGGCATTTCACTTTGAGATACAAATCTATTCCTTTTACTATAAAAAATGAGTAAAGTGAAGAATCTGTGTACTGCTTTAGATTTTCTTTTAAGATTCCAAGCATGTGAGTAAAATTTCACAAACTCATTTTATACAGGTTTTATCTGATACGTTAATGTTTGTTGCTCTGATTTTGGCATGTCTCCTTTATTCAGCGGTGGGTGGTCAGGGCCTTCAAAGGCTTCAAAGGAATCCTAAACAACATTTACAACCTAACATTTAATTTTCATTTATCCAACTGTATTAATTCTTTTCCAAACATTCTGTTCTCTTAATTTTGTAGCTTTTCTCTCGGCTGCGCTGCTTCCATTACATTTATGTAGTTGATATATTTTTTCTCCAATCAGATTTCAGCCTTAGTGTTGTGCTAAGTCAATGAAATCAGCCCAAGGTTTTCAGAATCAGCAGTGTAACTGATGTTAACTTAACAATATTAGCACCGCATAGAGAGCTGTAAACTAAGAAAGAAACATAAACGGCTTAAGCTGGGCATACACCGTACGATCTTTTGCCCTCTAAAGGCCGATTCTCCAGTCGTGCAAAAAATTTTCAATCACGCCAAGTTTCAGCCTCATTGCATGTTGTGTGTTGTGTAGTATACAGGGGGTAATGAGAGACGATTAGCCACATAAGACCACCTCCTGATCAGGAATCGTAAGTTCGGGAGAAAATCAAATGTGTTTGAAATTCAGTCGGCTTTCGTAAGATCGCATCAGAGTGTTGGGCCGCACAGTGGGAGAACATGCATCATGAGCAGTGAACTTCTAAACCCTGCGGTTTCGTCTTACAGTTTGAGCTGTAGCTGCGTGCAATGATTGAAAATATCGCACAGTGTATGCCTGGCTTTACTGAATTTAGAACTCCTTACTGAAAGCCCATGTGAACAAAAATGGCTTAAGAAGAAAGTTTAATAGTCACTGCATCTAATTAACCAATAGTAGTCTTCAAAATGAAGTTTTGTCTCTTTAGATGCTGGTCTTCTCATGCATGACTGAGCAGTCAAGGTAAATTAATGATGGTTAATGCATGAAGGTGTTAAGTTCTCTGTCAAAGAGGTCAGTGCAGTCAATGAAATGACGGAGCAAAACATTAACAGAATTTTTTTTTACAAATAGCATTTTCCTTATTCTAAAATTACATCAAGCAAATATATTTGACACTTACACTTTAAAATCTGACAAGTAACAATGAAGCAGCAAATGTTTAACCACACTGGTATTCCCAGTCTTCTATTCTGTCTCTGCTGCTCAGTCTGCCTTTCTCCCTTGACTCTCTGATAGGCAGATGTTTGGGCTGTGAGGTGAGTAGGTGAGTCCCCTGGGAGTCCTCTCTGCAGTAATTGGCTGTCACACACAGCTTCCCAAAGTTGGCAAATCGGATTTCTTGGCATCCATGAGCACAGAGGGCACGGCCAGGGATATTACGGCAGGGCGAAGGCTTTAACTACAGGTATAAGTACGTGTGCTTAACCTCTTACCAGAACTCACTGTTCCGTTCTCACTTATCTGCGTCTTTACCTGTCTTCCCCCACTTTCAAGCCTTTACTTATCTAGTACTTGAAAATGTCTTACTTATATATTCCTCTGGATTTCGTATGAGTTCTTGTGTCTTGCATAATAATTGTAGCCGTTTACCATTTAAATAAGGCAATAGTTCTGGTATTCTTAGTTGTCATTTCAATCACTATTATTTAATCTCAGAAGCTAATGTAGCAGTTATGAATAAATTGCTTTTTTTGTGTGTAGTCACTCCAAACCATCTGTCCAGGAAAACAAATACGTCCATGTGTTTGAAATTTCTAGGTATTTATAATTTGCAACTGTTTCAGCGGTTTGCCAATCAAGTGAAACTGACTCCGCCTTAAAATGTTTTTTAAGACATAACATCAGTTATTTTGTCATGGCTACAGCACATTATCTAACTTGCTCTGATCGCACAATGACCCCTGAGGTTTTTTGTGATGATGAAAAACAAAAGCAGCTTTACCTCTGGGTTCATGCTTCTTTGGTAATCCAACCAGAATAGTACTACCTGGATAGTCAGTTAGAATGTAGCTTGGTTATTAATCACAACTTTGTTCATAGTAAAAAGAATAACAAATGTGCAAGAACACATGGGAGCATAAAGTACTGACTGTGCATCCATCAGAAATGTTTCCACTGCCATAAAGCCTCTTTATAGAACAGGATAGATGATATCTCATCCAAAAAAAAACAACCATGTAAAAAAATTCTCAGTCATCCAGACCATGATAACCACAAAACAGGCTTAGATATGAGGTAACTTTTCATAACATGTGATAAAAATATTAATTTTATCTCTATTAACACAGTAATTCATAACTGAATTCCAATTGTCTTGCACTAAGAGATCACCAGATCCAGACAAGTTCTGGGACTTTTACACACAACAAGTCACCAGCTGCTACTACTTTTGATTGGATTTCATGCAGCTCTGCTCATTCTGTTGTGTTGGATGGTATTGGAAGGAAAGCTTCCGCTTTGGTCACACCTTTGTGTCCACACAGAATGAGAACAAAATCAGTTCTCCACACAGCTTAAGTGTTCCTTCTGGGAGGTTATCTTCTGCTTCAGGGCAGTAAGAAAATATGGTTTCATGGCTGAAAGTGATTAAAGATTGTTCCAAGAAGATGGAGGGACAAAAATCTAAAATAAAGATTATGTTTATCCAGATTTTTATCAAGATGTTTCAAAAATATTCCACAAAGACCAGGGTTATAGTGTTTTATATATTATATTATCATCAAAGCTTACTTTATCATTTATCGTTAAAGCACTTTATGGAAAGAAAATGTTTATTTACTATCCGAAAAGCTGTACTAAGAGAAATTTCCTTTTGTATACACTATTGTATACAAAAGTCTTATAATAATAAGTAAATATAATGGGGAGCGGTGGCCTAGTGGTTAGGGCATAGAGCTTGGGATCCTGAGTTTCTGAGTTCGAGCCCCACTCTCACAGTCTGGCACTCTGAGCAAGACCCTTAACCCCACTCAGCTCCCCAGGTGCCCCACGATGGCAGCCCATCCCTCCCCAAGAGGATGGATAAAGTTCAATTATTCTTATTTTAGTGGTTTCTAAAGTGAAATTCCTAAATGACAGCAAATGCCATTTGCCCTGTAGGCAGTGGCTTGATACAGCTCCCGACAAATACACAAAATAAGCCGTTTAGAACGCTAGAAATTAGGCATCAATCCTGCATCTAAGACCGCTAGTGCCTGCTGGAGCTTTGCTCACAAAATGTTGCTTCGGGACTCTTAAGCCGCAATTGACTGTTTTAAAAAGGACAAATATAAACAAAGCCTCAAGCAAAAGGAGCAGGCTGTACGAGGAGAGTAAATGGAGGAAACAATGTGTGAGACAGCGTAAGGCAGGCTGCAGAGGCAGGCTAATGGCAAAGCTAAGAAGAAATCCCCACAGACTAGCCTTACCATTAAACCTGCTCTCCAGCATCTGATCACTCGATAACAAAATGGATCATCTTCGTCTCAAACTCTCTTCAAAAAAGGAGTTTAGTAACTGATGCGCAATTAACCTGACGGTATCATGGTTTTATTCATCGATACCGGACAATGCTATTAGCCTTGAGGGGTTCACCCAATACAGCCCTGATAGAAACAGCAAACTCAGCAGTAAGCCTGTAAGGGGGGCTGTGTGTGCATGTAAAAAACAACAGCTGGATTAAAAATGCTAGATCGGTCGCCATCTTCTGCTCTCCAGACATCCAGTTTCTGACTGTTAATTGCACACCATTCTATCTGCCCAGAGAGTTCACTGTGGTTCGCATCACTGCTGTTTTTGTCCCCCCAAGTCCTAATACAAAAGAGGCCATGAAGATTTTGTACCATCTCTGAGCTTCAGAGGGTGTTTTCATCATTGCTGGGGATTTTAACCAGGCTGACTTGAAGACTTTTCTCCCTAATTTCTACCAACATGTGGACTTTGCAGCTCAAAGTGAAAACACTTTAGACCTGGTTTACTCTAACATCAAAGAGTCATTCAGAGGAGCCCCCCGCCCTCACCCTGCTCTGACTGGAACATGTTTAAAGCTGCAGCAACCTATGACAACAAGATAAACATAGATTAGTATGCCATGACTGTGTCAGCCTACATCACCAAATGCATTGAGGACGTCAGCATCACCGCCTGGGCAAACCAGCGACCCTGGATGAATGGGTGTTTCCTTGGGTATTTGCTTTCCTACTCCAATAGGAACATCCTAGACCCTACGTATGAGCAGGGCCTGTCTCCCCTACCTTCTTATGCTCCCTGCCAGTGTCAAGTGCCTGATTTGAGGAAGCATTATAAATCCTTTATACAGAAGCATGCCCATGCTTATATACCACGGGTATACGCTAGTACTAAATATTTACCTGTAGCTACAGATATACACCTCCCTGAATAATATTATGTAATCACCATAGGTTTTGCCTTTGACACACATGGATATTTAAGGGACACACACTGCTCTTGAAGCTTTTTCATAATGTTTACTTTGGTTATCTGTTGTCTTCTTTTTATGTTGTTACATGCTTTGTTTTATTTCCCTTTTCTTAGACGGTTGTGGAAGCAGACATTCAGAAGTTACAGTATTTCTTCTGTGTTGTCAATTTTGCTGCTTTGTTTTATTTTCTTTTTTACAGCAATCTTTCCTGTCTCAATCTCTTTTTCTCTCCCCTTAGTTCTTATACCTCCTTTCTTTCTTACCTCCCTTTTTATTTTCATGTCCATCGTATTCGATTTTAACTCCTGAAATAATTGTCAGTAAAGTTTTGTATACAAGTACCAAGCAGAACCTTACAGAACAGTCATTATGGTTTACTTGTGAAAGCAAATCTGTTGGGCTATCATCTAGCTCCGGGACATGTATTCCCAGAGCTATATTGGCAACACAGGACATGCAAAAAAAGATTGTTGAGATATTTGATATTTGTTTAATTTGCATTGCATCAGCAGTAAGTTTTGCTGTGTACATCTATATTTTATGTAACCACCTAATGACTGAGAACCAAACAAATTCCTTTTTAATGCATTTTTTTGTTCCACACAAGCTTAACAAAAATAGGTTTAGCACATTTTAAAACTTTCAGAAGGGTTTTATAAATGCTTTAGGAGAGAGTGTTAAATTTTGAACTCCCTCCTAAAGTCAGAACAAAAGGTTCTAAAACTTTATCCCCTAAATAAATCAGGCTTTTTCAGCGAGAATCAACTGGCAGCTTTCCGAATTTACTCTCTGCTGAGGAGTCTTTTGATGTGAAATCTTGATAACATCCCGATAAATTCTCTTATATTGTTGGCAAAGGTGACTGTGAAAGCAATTACTAAGACCATCTGGGGTTACATTTTTTCGTCAGACAAACAAACAAATAAAGGAGGTTAAAAAGTTCTGGAAGATAAATCTGGTGCAACTAGATTTAAGGTGATAAAGTGAAGCCTATTTTCTACCTTTAGTATGTTTTGTTTATTACCTTAAACATTTTTTATTTCTTTGTTGATACTAACTTATTACGACATTCTTAAATTTTATACTTTTATCCACTTTCATTAATTATAGCTCTAGCTGGCTTCTTTTTTATTCAGTTAAGTTTGTCTGAGATGTTGAGCCACATTCTGTTCATAGCACGGCAGCAAGAGCACATTCCTTTCTGTGATCAAGCAAATACCCTTTATATGGCTAGATGAAAGAGAGGAACTTGAACTGGTTTGATAAAACCCGACGAGCAAGCAGTAGACCTGTCAATATGGGGATCCTTCAGCCTGAGGCACTTTGGAAACATGAATGCACCCAAATGCAAGAGTACCACAGTGTTCGGAGCACAAGGCAGCCTGATGCAAGTCTTCTGCAGTCTGTTTTCTGCCACAGATGGCCATGTGCTTTCACAACCTCCAGATCCTTATTCTGTACAAATTAGCACCATGTATGGTGTTGGTAAGTATGCAAATAATGTTTAGGACTTGCAGAGATGGAAATGCTAAAACGCACAGGTGTACCAAAAGAAAATTGGAATGAAAACAGAAAGGATAACAAAGAAAATAATTCAAACTTAGCGATGCAGAAATATAGAAACAAAAGAGTAGGAGTGAGAGAGAGAATAGAAAGAATGACTTGGAACGTTTGGTAATGTGCATGTCTGGGATTCAAAGATGATTTCTTTCTGTAATTGGACGTGAATACAACAAATCATCCTATACAATGTGCAAATGAATACAAAATTACGTTCTCTCTCACACACACAGACTTCAACACTGAAAAATTTGCTTGAACATCTACTGCAGACTATTTTAAACAAACTACATGTTAGATCTATGTGGAAACTGGTTAAGCAAAGAGATTTAACATATGCAGGAAAACTAATAAATAAATAAAACTCACAGGTCACTTATTAGGAGGAATGTGAAGGTGGATGCTTTAGGGGATCATTCTGTGGGTGAGTGTGAGGGGCGTCAGGAGACTTCACCTAAGCGCAGCAGCTAATATGAAGCAGTGGGCTCACAAGCAGCATGGCTCCAAGGAATTGTGCCTCTGCCAGGGATGAACATAAACTTATTTTTTCTCTCATCTTCCAGCAAGCACATCCTCCACAGCACTCACTCTGGGTGCGCATCCAGGGGGTTAGGGAGAGCTGCTCTCATTCCTGAGTGAAAATACAATTCAACAATATCTTTAAAGCAACAGCAAAGAATGTATTAAAAAAAAACATGTTTCTAGGGATGACTGTAAAAAAATCTGAAATGTGAATTCCTATTTTGTGATCTCAATGATGTGTTGTTTCTTTTTCTCAAGTGACCCTATCATATTTTTTTTGTCTTTTAATGCAAATTTAAGATTTTTACCTGTTTCCTATCAAATTAGGTCTTCAGAATAGGATCAGAGAAAAACATCATCAAGCAAATGTAAGCATACAAAATTCTTCTTATGGGGAGGTAACGACTATAATTAAAGCTCTGTCATTCATAGATTCTACTTTGACTGCATGAAGGTCTTTAGGATTCACAAACCTTTAGCAAATCAAGTACTGAACTTCACTATCTACCCTATAAACAAATAAATTAGCTTATGAAAGTGTTTTATTAATACTTTAAACATTTATTTTGTGTATTTTCAAATAGCAAGGAAGGTTGTAATTGATCATAACGAACTACAATAGGGCTAATCTACAAATAAAAGTCGTCTGGCACCATAAAAGTCCTCTGTAGACACATATTATATTGCTTTACTTGGTATCTCTATCCCTCGTTTATTTTTTATTTTTTTACGGTAAACCAGGTTACTAAGTTCTTGTCCTGGAGGTGTGGGATTCTACCAGTTTTGGATGATGCTCTGCTTCCACACCAGAGTCAAATGGCTGAATGACCTCCTTAGTATGCAGTCAGGTTATCCTGAGTTCTACTAATGACCTGATTATGTGACTCAACCTTCTCTTGGTCAGGCAGTTTTTTTGCCGGCAGTAAGTCTGACTTACTGCCGGCAATGCGGACCAGGCTCTGACACCAGTCATACAGAGACCTAACATTCCCTACTTAAGGGCCTGGTACTCCATACCCCCGGAGTACCCCCCACAGGACCTTTCAAGGGACACTGTCGAATGCCTTCTCCAGATCCACAAAACACATGTAGACTGGTTGGGCAAACTCCCATGCACCCTCCAGAATCCTTCTTAGGGTGTAGAGCTGATCCAGTGTTCCATGGCCAGGACGAAAACCACACTGCTCCACCTGAATCCGAGATTTGACTATCTGACGGACCCCCTTTTCCAGAACACCGGAATAGACCTTACCAGGGAGGCTTAAGAGTGTGATTCCTCTGTAGTTGGAACACACCCTCCGGTCCGTTTTTTAAAAGAGAGGGACCACCACCCCAGTCTGCCAATCCAAGGGAACAGCCCCTGATCTGCACACAATGTTACAGAGCTGCATTCACCAACACAGCCCCACAACATCCATAGCCCCAAGGTACTCAGGGCAAATCTCATCCACCCCTGGACCCTTGCCACCTAGGAGATTTTTAACCACCTCAGTGAGTCAAATAAACATCTTAAACTGCTCCTGTTTTACCCCGTCTGTGTCTGCATGTGGGCCAAACACCTTTAAACCATGACAATTCTATTCTATATATTTTTAAAGTCCAAATAAAATAAATTCTGAAAGCCACTAAGAAATTAGATGAGTTTTTGTGAACAAGCATCACTGAAAGATAAAGAATAGATTTAATAAAGTTAAAATCCTCAGTAGGGTGTGAGCAATAGTGCCGTAAAATCCCTCTAACAGGAAAATAGCCATTATATTGCTGTTAGATTTCACCCGTTATTAAAGATATATCAAAATAATTGTGATCGAACATAAGCAGACCCCACCACAGGTCTCAGCTTTTGAGGTTTTTCTCTTAAAGCCAGCCAAGCCTATAAATAACTGTGAAATTTAGTTGCTAGGACTGATTGTTAAATTTTTTCTTTTTAAGTTACCCAAAAGACCTTTTCCAGTGTAATGCTAAGATCTGAGAAAAGAAACATTTTCTACATTCTCCTGCAGGTAAACAATTTTAATTAAAAACAGTCTCACTTCGCATCCAGAGTATGTGATGTGTTTTAAATTGTCTTTTGGTTAAGTGAACATTAACAAAACAAAAAAGGCAATTAAAAAAAATAAACATCTCAAAACACAAGCAGTATTCATAAAACAGATAAGAAACTCAAGTTGCTAAGCTCTTTTAATAAACACCCACTGTCTTTTGCTGCCCCACCAAGCATGTCATTACTTAAAGAAACAGTAAATACAACCTAAATAAAGAACCCAAAACAGTCATCCCATTATCATTTAAACATTAAAGAATGGTTTTGTAACAGAGATAGAGTTTGCATTTTTGTATCTACAGGACAAAGAAATCTGCCATATCAGGGGCCACCAAAGCGATGAGTGCAAAAAAAAAAAAAAAAATAGAGTTTGCATTTCTTTGTGTACAACAGGGTTTGCGCATGTATATGTCTTAATGTGTTTTGTTTGACTAAAGATGAGGACCCAAAATGTGACATAAACCAAGCTAATTAACAAAAAGTATGACAATACCACTGGATGCAGTTGGCATGATTAAAAGAGGCTCTGATAAAATGTTGCAGAATGATTAAAAACTCGTTGTAAGGTTCTAATCTGGTACAGTGGTTCTCCAGGGGTCAACAAGTGTTCTCCTAAAGATGTTTTAGATCTGACTGGTGACCATGAGTTTCTACTTTCACATAGTCAGTTATAAGTTTTTTTGCTGATTCATAGTTAAGATTTATGAGCACAGACTTCCAGTCTTAGGTGAGCTTTCTTACTACTCAGTTTTGATATATAAAAGTTTCCACATGAAAACATTTAGAGGCAGGAACAGGAAACTGAATGAGATAAGATCTGAGCAATGCAATCAGTGTGTAGATGGTCTTCGCCACAAGTTAGCATGCGCAGATTAATAGCACTACGGAGGGATTTCTGACACAGGTGCGTGTTTGGCAGAGCGGGTGCCAATGCCACCTCTTGTGACTGGTATTCGTGGATGCCCTTGTTTATGAGTCTTTCTGCTGTCAGGAGCCTGATCTGGACCGTAGTCCACAGCGTGTTGAGCTTTACCAATGTTCAGAGATTCAGTCTCTATATTTTGATTATCTACGTAAGGATTACCTTGGCAGATGTGATTCCTGCTCTGTGACTAACTAGAACTAGCTGATGCTCAAGTCGGTTCTAAAATCAGAATATTTGTTGTGTTCAGCAGGTTTTTTACTATGGACTTTCAGTGCCAGTTGGTAAAACTATGTTGTTGTTTTATGGGAAGATGGAGCAACAGCTTAAGGTTTCTCATCGGGGTCAAGCATTTGAGGCAGCCTGAAGGAAAAATAAATTTCTAAAATGTAAAAAAAAAAAAATAATAATAATAATAATAATAATAATTATTATATATATATATATATATATATATATATATATATATATATATACACATCTCAAAGGATTAATACTTTGTATGCTTTTTCTCTCAAATAATTAAAGAATGAAGCAATATTTGTTGGCCCCGCCAGTCTTGATTTTTCAGCCAATCTGTTAATGGTTCCCTATCAATTATTTTACATGTTCTGTATAAATTGAAACATGCTTTACTTAAAGGAGAACACCGTTTTTGTGTCATTTGGAGCTGTTTCGAAGATATTTGGTTTTGTAATCCAAGTAACATCTTCCTATGGGTAACGAGAAGGCACAAACTAAACTGTTCATAATTTTTTCTTTATGGTACGCCAGTATTCATAACATGTAGGCGAATCACTGTCCCCCAGACATCTGCGGTTAAATTTTTTTATATTTATATTTTTTTAAAACAAAGTGTGTATGATGTCCTTTACCGGCGGAGAAAAGCTGGATTTTAACAGCAGGTCCAGAAACCGCTCTGAGTGTGAGAGGCCTAAAATCCTAGTGAGTAAATAGGTTATAGTTATAATTATTCAACTAAGAACATTAGATTTTACCCCTGATTATGAATGATTTAGATAATCAACTCCAGTTCTAGTTTATCATATATTCACAATCTAAAGGTAAAATATCACAACAAAGGTTTGTCCAATGAAAGCAGCATTTTTTTCTTTCGCAGTAACACAAAGAATTACTCTACAAAATCTGCAAACACTAAATGTCCGATTGGAAACAATTACTATATTGTGTGGAAACGTGGACTGGGACCTACTATACCACCTGTCTTTTAGGTTTTTTTTCTCTGCAACTGTAGCTATAAAAAAAGATCACTCCCTGCATATGATTCATATACTGCCTCAGTAACAGTGTGTGCCACTGCTAACTGTCTTTAAGTAAAGTTATGATAATTTAACCAAATGGATAGAGGTTTGGGTTGAGGCCAAGTATAAAGGAATACTTGAAATTAGTCAAAGCAATTTCAAAGAATATAATTTCAAAATATATTTAGAATATTTTTAATCTCATATTATACGTTAAAAGGTGTAATTGTAGATTTGAAGTTCATAGGTACCTTAGGAAGGTGAAACTTAATGCATTTCTAGTTTAAGCCTGTGAAAATAACAGTAATGTTAATCTGCTACATGTTAGGAACAGTAATGTTTTTTTTGGTTTTTATTGTATCATTGCTGGTTGCATTTTATATTAGTACATACTAGAATAGTATATCAGATCCTTTTCAGAACAAGATGAATGGGGCCGAGGAAGACATGTAAGTGACATTAAAGGGATAGTTCGGGATTTTTGACATGAATCTGTATGGCATCCCCATCACCACTGTCATGCAATCACACTGACTTACCCCTGGCAGCATCCTGTGAGCAGAGTTCTCGTACAGCTTTGGTCAAGCCGAAAGTAGTCCGGCAGGTTTGCTAGACCCAGCGAAATAAAACGTTTCTCTTCCCAAAACATTATGTGTTCAAAAGAGCGATATTTTTGCATCCCAAAAACATTGTAGTGGAAAAAGTCACACGTCGTTATCACTTGGTCCTATTTTCTCTCTGTTCGTATCAGTGCGCGCGACACCATGACCTGACAGCTAGGGCCTACTAACCTGACAACAGCCAGATGCATGTCTCGCTCCGCCTAGCTCCTAGCTAGGCGGAGCGAGACATGCATCTGGCTGTTGTTGATCTCGCTGTCAGAATGACGGCGCGCACTGATACGAACAGAGAGAAAATAGGACCAAGTGATAACGACTTGTGACTTTTTCCACTACAATGTTTTTGGGATGCAAAAATATCACTCTTTTGAACACATAATGTTTTGGGAAGAGAAACGTTTTATTTCGCTGGGTCTAGCAAACCTGCCGGACTACTTTCGGCTTGACCAAAGCTGGAGAAGTACACTTCGCTGCAGCAAACAGAAAGGGGCGGGGACGGACCACTGTCAGTCTCATACCTTATATGGAAATGGGACCATTTCATTCCGGAACTGACGGGGGCGCTAGTGACACTATTTTCTGTACCGACCGTTTCATAATAATTATAATAATAATAACGTATTTTATTTGACAACGCCTTTCAAAACACCCAAGAACACTTTCAACATTAAAAATACTAATTAAACAGTAAAGAAAAGGCTACAAAACGTGATAAGTCACGTGGCATGTCTGTCACGTGGTATGTCCCTTTTTTATTTTGAAATCTTTATTTAAAATTATCTTAGTAACAAACAATCTAAAATAAGCAACAATAAGGAATCATTATGGAGATGTATTTATCTATCCTTACACCCTATATATCTCTAACAAAGTCATAAAAAATAAAATAAAATCAATATTTTGGAGACAAATGTACATTACATTAAGAGCACATTTATCCATCCATTAATTTTTATGAATTATCCTCAAGTGGGGTCATGAAGGCTGCTGACCCTGGACAGATCCCCAGTCCATCGCTGATTAAGAAAACAGATATACAGGTGCTGGTCATAAAATTAGAATATCATGAAAAAGTAGATTGATTTCAGTAATTCCATTTAAAAAGTGAAACTTGTATATTATATTCATACATTACATACAAACTCATATATTTCAGATGTTTATTTTGTTTAATTTTGATGATTACAAATGACAACAAATGAAAATCTCAAATTCATCATATCAGAAAATTAGAATATTACTGAAGACCAATAAAAACAAAGGATTTATAGAAATGTTGGCCAACTGAAAAGTATGAACATGAAAAGTATGAGCATGTACAGCACTCAGTATTTAGTTGGGCCTCCTTTGGCCTGTATTACTGCAGCAATGCGGCGTGGCATGGAGTCGATCAGTCTGTGGCACTGCTCAGGTGTTATGATAGCCCAGGTTGCTCTAATAGTGGCTTTTAGCTCTTCTGAATTGTTGGGTCTGGTGTATTGCATCTTCTTCTTCACAATACCCCATAGATTTTCTATGGGGTTAAGGTCAGGAGAGTTTGCTGGCCAATTAAGAACAGGGATACCATGGTCCTTCAACCAGGTACTGGTAGCTTTGGCACTGTGTGCAGGTGCCAAGTCCTGTTGGAAAATGAAATCTGCATCTCCAAAAAGTTGGTCAGCTGCAGGAAGCATGAAGTGCTCTAAAACTTCCTGGTATGTGGCTGCGTTGACCCTGGACCTCAGAAAACACAATGGACCAACACCAGCAGATGACATGGCACCCCAAACCATCACTGACTGTGGAAACTTTACACTGGACTTCAAGCAACGTGGATGAAGTGCCTCTCTTCTTTTCCTCCAGACTCTGGGACCTTGATTTCCAAAGGAAATGCAAAATTTACTTTCATCAGAGAACATGACTTTGGACCACTCACCAGCAGTCCAGTCCTGTTTCTCTTTAGCCCAGGCAAGACGCTTCTGACGCTGTCTGTGGTTCAAGAGTGGCTTGACACAAGGAATGCGACAGCAGAAACCCATGTCTTTCATACGTCTGTGTGTGGTGGTTCTTGAAGCACTCACTCCAGCTGCAGTCCACTCTTTGTGAATCTCCCCCACATTTTTGAATGGGTTTTATTTCACAATCCTCTCCAGGGTGCGGTTATCTCTCTTGCTTGTACACTTTTTTCGACCACATCTTTTCCTTCCCTTCGCCTCTCTATTAATGTGCTTGGACACTGAGCTCTGTGAACAGCCAGCCTCTTTAGCGATGACCTTTTGTGTCTTGCCCTCCTTGTGCAAGGTGTCGATGGTCGTCTTTTGGACAACTGTCAAGTCAGCAGTCTTCCCCATGATTGTGTAGCCTATAGAACTAGACTGAAAGACCATTTAAAGGCTTTTGCAGGTGGTTTGAGTTAATTAGCTGATTAGAGTGTGGCACCAGGGGCCATCAATTTTGAACCTTTTCACAATATTCTAATTTTCTGATATGATGAATTTGAGATTTTCATTTGTTGTCATTTGTAATCATCAAAATTAAACAAAATAAACATCTGAAATATATGAGTTTGTATGTAATGTATGAATATAATATACAAGTTTCACTTTTTAAATGGAATTACTGAAATCAATCTACTTTTTCATGATATTCTAATTTTATGACCAGCACCTGTACATGCTGGTGCTGAAGTTCAAATAATATATTTTGATGTTGTGAACGGTACTCTTAAAATAAATAACTTAAAATCTAAAATATAATAGCCTTTGGCTTATTTAATAAGAACTAGATGGAAAAGAGGTTTGGTCTGTAAAACATTTAGTCGACAATTTTGGCCAACTTAGTACGTCCATTCACGGTGCACTTTTGTTGTTTATTTGCCAAATATTTTTTCTTATTATTCTCATTGTGAATATAATTTACAAACAAACCAAAGGACTTTTGAACTTTTAACAAGTGCCATTCGGTAACTAGAATATACTTGGTTGCAGGTGACCTGGCTCAATTATTATCTCCTATAAGGACTCCAGCTCAACTAGTAAACTGACTGGTGTCCCACTATTCCATTTAGAAATACCATATTAATTTTATCAATTGCAATAAATTCATGAACTGCACTCCAAAAACATGAATATCCAATTGTAGCAAAACCCAAAGTGATTAATTAAAACCTTAAATGTAGCTTCAACCTGGAAAGACTCGCACAGAAAGTAGGTTTTAGAAAGTTCATTTGACAATAATCTTCAACTTTCTGATCCCGGCAGTAGACACTGTACTGGTAACCACCAGAGAGAATGATATTTTTTCTACATGAAAACCTTTTTGAATAAAGTCTGTCTTCATCTCACCTGCTCAGCCAATCACCTGCTCAGGTGCCTCCCTCCCAGCCTAACGGCGCCGGTCGCAAGTCCTTCACCCTTCATAAAGTCCAGCTTGATGTGTGCAACTGCTCCTCACCTGAGCTTCCATCACCTCCACCCTGATTACACCTTCGCTTTGCTCGTTTAATCTTATGTTTGTATCTGAACAATATGTTTCTGCAACTTATTTTTTATTACATAAAACAAGTTGATTCTAACTGTTAAAACATAAACAACTTGTCTGTATGTCAGGTTTGTAAAGAAAATTTGTATTGATTCCAGTCATTGTTCAAAAATGTATAGGAAACATTGTATATTGCAAGTTATTAGCTTTGCTTGCATTTAAAATTTTCCAATTGTTAAACAACGCTGTTACAATATATTTACAACTACTTTATTGGTTCTACTGTCTCTCCAACAAATTACAGCCACAATGGAACTTTGTGGAAACAACACCATTTCTATGAAAACTAAATGATGTAAATCAACTGAGCTACAACAAAAGGAACTTTCAAAAATGTAAATAATATTGAAAGAACACATTATGAAAAAGGAGGACTGCAAAAGTCAAAAGGTAAATATTCTTTATCAGAAACGATTTCAAATGGCATGTCACAAAAAAAACTAACAATATGTGACAGATTGTGGAAAGCGACTTATATTTTCTTTGAATTCAATGTTGGCACTCAGGGCAAAGTCCAGGTATGCCATCACAGTAGTAACGAGGGTACTCTCCTCTCCTCCGCATCTGAAAATAAAAAAATAAAAAAACTAACAAAATAAAAAACAGGTGCATTGCAAGACTGTAATACAGGAAGAATGGATGATACATATGATTATGAATGAATCTTACCTGTAAGATTGGCGGTATCCTTTCTACCTGCATGGTGAAGAGCATTAAACAATAATTAATACTTTATATCTCTCAGTATCTTATCCTTTCATCTCTAATGATATAAAAAAAAGTTGTCCAAATAATGAATTTTAATAAAAAAAATAAAAATAAAATTATTTAGGGCTTTAGTCTCATTTGCACATAAAGATACACAAATCAAAATTACTAGTTATGTGTAAATTTAAAAAATGAACCTCAATTTGTGCCTCGGCTCCTTTGGCATAGGTGTGGTCATCAGCACACAGAGTCTGTAAAAATACAGATATGTTCTAAGTGAAAGATGAATGCAAATCCAAATAACATCAAAACTGCTTCAACCCTTTTAATTCTTCTATACTGATTTTCTTTCAGACTTAAAAAAATAAGCATAGAACAAAAGTACACTGTGAATGGACATAATACAAATTCTATGACTTAAAACAACAAAGTGATGAATTTTAGCTACAGCTTACCTCACATTTTGCCCTCTCATTAACTTTTTTCCGCTTTCTCTCCTTTTGTAGTTCTTCTCTGGACCTTTTAAAAAGGACAAATTGAAGGTTTTCTTAAAAAACTGAATCTAGAAAAGCGTATTAATTTACTATGTGAAAAAAATTTTAAGAAGGTAAAATTACCTTTTGTTGATTTTGTGGGTTTTGCATTATGGATCGTGTGCCGAACACCAGTGATAAATCTTTTTAAACTTCTTTCTTTCTTCTTCCTTTCCTCTTAACCCCGCGTCTTTAAGGCATTTATACTAGTGATTATGAAAATAGCGCCCCCTTCATTTCCGGAATGCAATAGTCCCATTTCCAAATAAGGTATGGGACTGACGGAAAGGTCCGTCCCCGCCCCTTTCTGTTTGCTGCAGCGAGGTCCTTCTCAAGCTGGACGAGAACTCTGCTCACAGGATGCTGCCAGGGGTAAGTCAGTGTGATTGCGTGACACTGGTGATGGGGATGCCATACAGATTCATGTCAAAAATCCCGAACTATCCCTTTAAGCAATATAGAAATGATAGGAATTCCCCCCAAAAAAAGTTCTCAGTCAGGCTGCAAACTGAGAGTATTTCATGATTATTATATTATTAAGATAGAGATATATATATATATATATATATATATATATATATATATATATATATATATATATATATATATATATATATATATATATATATATATATTTATCTATTTAGGTAAAAAAAAAGAAAGGTAAGACATGTATTTAGGAATTCGATCACATTGCCTTCAAGACTTCAATAGTTCTGTTATTTTATTGTTAAAAACAAAAAGGTATCCCCTAGTCTAAAGCTTGCCATTTGTGTTGCTTTGCTATGCCACTGCTCTCTCTTTTACTGCACCTAGCCTATCAGAGAGGCATTCACATCAGCATTAACCAGGCACTCTGGAAGACATGCTGTGGGAACATTGTGACTGTCACTTCAAATCATAAAGTGAACAGAAAAAAATACCATTTCTTTTATAGCAAAAACCTTGGGAAAGAAATGATGAATCATCCCCATGCTGCTTGCAAAATGTTTTGGCAATTTCCAGCTAGGAAAAAAAATCACTGATCTAATGTTCAAAGGCAGCAGACAAGACCACTAGCATCTGTCATCCTCTCGATACCTGCATTTACAGCTAGCAACATCCATAATGACAGAGTAAAGAGAACAAATTACCATATGAAATTCCATGATGCTCCATTTATACGGTAGCTTATAAAAACTAATGTGGATGTATAAGAACATATTTTACAATTTACAGAGCCTATCTTTTGTTTCTTTTCATCAACTTTCATATTGGTTTTTAGTTTTGACCCTCATGCTTAATCACACATAGAACCAGTGATTTTAATGTTTTATTTACAAACTGCAGGAAGTCAGTTGAACTTTCTGGTCGGTCTAAGGGAGAATTCAGACTGATCAGGAAGGAGTTGGTAGGTGACAACTGATGACAAATTGATTTGCTTACTTGAGAGATGAAAGGGATGTACTGTAGCAAGGAGCTGTAGGGATTTGATTCAAGGGGCTATGCAGACTGTACCCCAGAGGTCCATGAGAATGTAAATGAGATCCGAGAGCATTGGTACTTGCAAGAGACATTGTGTTGGAGAGCAGGAAGGCAGGCAATGAAGACAAAGGTGCTGCACAGAGGTAAGACCTTTTCCATGAAGATCGGAGATGAACTGAGGTTCATTGAATGTCTGGAACAAGACATTCACAACAAGACAAATTTCAGCAAGAAGGATATTTCTGGTTTAGGTCTTTGGCTGGAATACCATCAGGGGTAATCAACAGGGGAAGAGAGATGATGCTTTGCCTCCTTATATACACACACTAGTGATCTTGATTGAGAAAAGTTCTCAGATGTGCAGCAACACAGGTCGGCCCAGCCACCAACAAATATCCTCTCTGTGAGGAAGCTCACTCACACCAGAAAAACAGCAAAACACCAGAGACACTAACATCAAGTTATTATTTATTGCATTGGTGGTACTGCTTGGCTTATTATTATTAATGTTTTTCTGCACAAGAATATAATTGCAGCTTTACAGGAAAAGTCCCTAATCAAAAATGTTGGACCGCATTTAATGACAGAAGAATCACTTACTGATACTCTGTGGTATTCTCTTTTCTGTAAAGCCACCGCTGTAGCCAATTTTGTTTGCTGTATAACTCTCTTAAAAGATTCTGTACAACTGAGGTGTTGCTTTAAACTTTAAAATTATATATCTACCAAAACCAATTCTATCATATATCTTCAAAGACCAAATACTGTATGTTAACACTTCAGCTGGCCCCAACAGTCTTGGAGCCTCTCCAAACCATTTTCTGAAGTTTTACATATAAAAAGTGGTGGTTTGAATTTGCAGCTGACAAAGGAGGGAAAGCTTATGTTTGTCTTCTCACAATCATGCATTTAATCTCTTTGTGATTATCTTTTTCTTCCGAAGTGACCGTCTATCTATTAAAAGTATTATTTAAAATACACAATGGCACTATGATTTGTGACAGATACTAAACAAATCCATGATCTTGATTGGTCAAGCTGTAATTAGAAACAATGGCATAGACATTTTTGTTTAGATTGGCCAATATTTGGCACACTACAAAATTTGGGTGGAAGACACTTAAAAATAAGGACCATCTATGATTGGGGCTCCATTTCACAATGCAGGTTTACTAAAAACTCTAAGATTTCTAACCCTTAAATATGAGAAACTCTGACCTCCATTTCACAAAGAGAGTTTCCTCAACCTCTGTTCCTGTCATCATAGTAAAATTCTCCCCTTGACTCAGAGTTTCCTCTGTCTGCGCTTTTTTACTCCGACCACACCCTTTCACTGAATTACTGGGTTTGACCAGAAGATGATGCTTCTCTTTAGATCTTAATGTCGACAAATCCTGACAGAATATTTTAGTACAAAGATTGATGTTTAAGAAGGAATTGTAGAGGGACCAGACAAGGATCAACCAAGGGCCCATCAAGGGAAGTGGGAAAATTTTTAATGGCTACTACTGTAATTGTGATCATCAGCAATCATGCCTTAAATGCCTTAATTTTTGCCTTAAATGTTTTGCAGAAATTTTCAGTATTTAAAATGTTGTGGTTACTCACTTCATATTCTTAAAAACGTGTGTGATTATCATTTAAAGAAAAATCAATTAAAAAAAATGATTTAGCTCTAATATTCCAGTGCTAGACCTAAAGCAAACTAGGAGTGTTAACAAGATTTTAAAAATGTCCTTTCACACATGAAAACAAAAGAATGGACATGATTTATTTTGTAGGCGCACAAAGCTGATTGAGTAATATCTCAAAAGACACACCGCTATAACTGCAAAATTTTTTAAACACAACGTATCATTTTATTTCCATCTCAAAAACTATGCCTATTGTCAGGCCTTTACACAAAATGATAAATGGTAAATGGCATGTATTTATATAGCGCCTTTATTCAAGTCTGGAGACTTGACCAAAGCGCTTTACATTACATTCAATCATCCATTCACGCACACACTCACACACTGATGGTGGCAAGCTACATTGTAGCCACAGCTGCCCTGGGGCTCACTGACAGAAGCGGGGCTGCCGCAAACTAGTGCCACCGGGCCCTCTGGCCACCATCAGTAGACAACGCAGGTGAAGTGTCTTGCCCAAGGACACAACGACACTGAAAGTCAGAGTCGGGGCTTGAACCGTCTCTCCTTCGACTTCAGGGCAAACTCCCACATCCAACGCCACTGTCGCCCCAAAATCCAAAAAACATATATAAAGAGGTTTGGTGCTACATGGTTGAAGATGACAAACCTTCAAAATGCTTTTTCAAGGCACTGTATATGTCAAGGTTGGTTGGAGGTTGTTTGAGGACTCAAAAGCAGAGATGAGGAGGCAGGGATGAGTTCTTGCAGATATAATGGATGTAGATGGCAACAGATACACTAATCCAGGATCAATAAACAACCACGAGATCCCAGGGAGAAACACATGAGGATCGGAGCAATGAAGAGAAACCTGTACTGAGGAACTGGACAATAAGAGTATATACTGTATATGGGAGACAGAACAAAGTCTGGGGTAATCAGCTGATAAGCAGCAGGTGTGGATAGAAGTAAATAGAAGATAGGGGAAAGGAGACTGGCACAAGAGGGCAACAGAGAGCAACACAACTAGAAAACGACTGCAATAACACAAAATGCAAAAGAAATGATTACCAAGATAACATATAACGACATAAATAAAATTTTAAATGAAACCTCAAAAGAAATTTAAACTGAACCCAAAGGTCCACAAAGGGCAGGATCATGACTGTATCTAAAAACAGACATTTACAATTAGGAACAAGTATTTACTGTTCTGCTGCATCCATTCTGTAACAAACTGGTTAAATTGATGTAAGTTATTTAAAATAGTTAGCTACTGTGTGGAAAAAAGCAGACGGAGAAAGAAGAGCAGCATATCGATAGTTCTGAACAGTCTTATTTCACTCTATCGGTGGTAGAGATGCAGTCTCCTGAAACTTATAACAAATTCATGAGCAACAGGTGATGCTGAGTTTTGCATCCCACTTAAGAGTGGGATGCAGCTACTTTGCCAGCAAAGTTGGACCGCAGCTCTGAAGTTTCCACCATCTGGAGGGTAACGGCCAGCTGGAATTTCAGATGTCTTCCCTATAATGGCTGGAAGGCCCGAGGGGGAGAGAATGGTTATTCCCCACAGTCAGGTTCAAGATCCCACTGTCCCTGGATGTGATGTCAGAGGGACGTGCTGCAGTTAATATAGTTGTCATTTGATCTCACAAAGAATTAAGTGAGAGATATTTACAATTCTGGGTCAGCAGCTAGACACTATACATACCGAATATGACCTTATAAGAAAACCCTATTCTTATATATTTGATTTTGCATTGCACTATGACATCTTTGCTTCTGAAGATCAACAAGGATTCATCTTGTATTGACAATCTATCGAATGTCGACAGTTTTCATTAGTTAGAAGAAAGAAGCTGTTGGTGGAAGCCACAGGGTAATATTTGATCAGAAACAAGAGTAGAAGAGAGAATTGGAAACACCGACGCAAGGATAAAATACAGAAGCAGAGCGAGAAAGAGCCTCGGATTTGAAGTTGGAGTTATGCACAGTGCAGTCAAGTCTCTGCTAAGGTTAAATGGAGGACACCATTTAAAAAAGAAAAAAAAAGTTGCCTGGGGAGACAGCAGTGAAAAGAGTATAATCTGTAGAGTTATACAAAGTTTTTGGGAGAGTGAAGGAGGATGATTGTGGTGCATAATAGTGCTGGATGTCAACAAGTTATTTCTCAGTCTGGCATATAAAAATTTTTTTTCAAATTGTCAGATGCAGTTAGCTAAAGTAAAGAGTATGACTTTTTAACTACCCAAGTGTCCAAAGTTTTGAATATCTTCATATGTTCTCCATGTTTTTTTCCCCAAAAATATATTGTTGAAAAATTCGGTTTGCCAAAGGATAGTCTATTGAGTTAATTATAAGACTTAAATAGAGGTTAAGATAACATTCTGAAAAAAAGGGCATTTTCCCTTGACCTCTAGTGGTACTAAACTGGAACTGATGACACTTTTCTATTGATACAGTGCTGTATTACTGTAATTCCGGTGAAAACAGTGTGCCATGACCCAAATAATTGAAAGACTGCATAAATCTTTACATATGCCTTACAGATAAATGATAAAGTAACTATTTAAGAGATTACTTCAAAAGACAGAGAGAATAAAAAACTAACATAAGTTATAAGTTTAACACCCTTTTTGTAAAAAGCTGAGATTGAATGTATTGTGTGTGTTTTAGATTCACTGTTGATGTTGCTCTATGGTTAACCAAGCTTTAAATAATGTAATCTGAGGTATTGTATATTATGTTACTCTTCACGTTATCAAGTGATGGATAATCAGTTCAACTTGTGATGTTAAAACTTGTAGATATTGTTTTAAAACCAGATATTTCTGGTGTTTTCCTTGGTTTGGATTATGCCATCCCTTTACTTACATAGCAAACCCTTCAAAGGACCTGCCTCTACCCTGAGATTATATTAACATGTGAATACTATATTTGTAAGTCAATTGAAGGCATCTGTTTTTTTATTTTAGATTATATTTGTGAATTAAAGTGAAAATGACCAATAATGAATGTAAATGTACCTTTTTCTAATGCTGTTTGCAAGACACCCTGAACAATGCACTCATTGGGCCGGATCTATCAAACGTTTGCGTGTATAAATACGTGAGCTATTTCACTGCGCACGCTAAAAAATGTACAAACTGATCTATCAACAGCGTGCTAAAAGGATTTGGTCTTTAAAACGTGCTAAATAGCGTCTCTTATCCATTTAGTACTTTTTCTGCAATGAATATGCAATATGGGGCGTTTACACGCAAAAGTGCGTCTTGTGGGAGGAGAACATGTAAATATATTAATTTAGCACTCGCAAAGTGATTTATTAAACCTGAAAGCAATTTTGCTAACGGTATCTGACTCTATATTTAACATGTTTCAAAAGAAGGTGCAAATGGACTGTATGCGTAATTGCGCACACATGGCAGCGGTTATTGTCGCAAGAAGGAGACATCGAAATGAAGCAAGGAGACGCAGAGAACGCATTTTTTCACTCCGTGTGAATATTTTTGCAATGAAGGAGGAAACGATCATAAAAACATATCGTTTATCCAGCATTGCCATTTTGGAGCTGTTGGGGGAACTCCGAATGGATTTGGAGCCAGCCACAAGGAGGACCCACGCAATACCAGATATCACAAAACTCCTTGCAACGTTGCACTTTTTTGCATCTGGGTCATTCCAGCGTACGGTTGCAGCGAGAGCTGGGATCTCCCAATCTTGTTTTTCAGAAGTGCTGTCCGACGGGGTCGGGGTTCTCCCCCTGCGCCTGTGGAGCAACGTGCCAATGCTGCGCAGTAATCTCATCCACAGTCACTTCTTGTGAGCCATTTGGTATGTGCATTTTTCTACAGGCCAATACAAAACACCAGTTTTTTTTTTTTTTGTTTTTTTTTTTTTTTTACTGCAGTGAAGTAGAAATTCAGCCACATACCACCTTAGGGAATAAAGGTTGCCAAATTTTTTTCTTTATATATATATATATATATATTTTTTTTTTTTTTTTTTGGGGGGGTCACTGTAAGATTAAAATTTCTTAATGCACTAGTTTGCACAAACTACAAACTACTTTGCCGCAAACCACAAAACGCGCAAAACCATCATTTAAATAGGGCGTCTCCAACAGTTTTGCACCTGCCACCAGTTACGCAATCACTCTTGTTAAATCACCCGCAAACCATGGTTAAGCCCCTCGCGCAAAATTCCAGTTTGCGAGCGCAAATTACTGCACACAAAATTGGATCTTGATAAATCCGGCCCATTGTGTATTGTTTTTTTCTTGCACCTCACATTTCTGTTCTAGTTTTTGTTGGTCTCTCACATTGAGCAAAATATTTTTGGTGATAATTTGACAAAATGTAAAAATGTTGAAAGTTATGAATACTGTTCCATTGGATTGCATGGCTGATGGGATTTTGGCGTACTGTTATTACATCCTTTTAATTCCACATACATTTGAAATTAACCCTAACCATTTTTAAGAATTGTTACTTTTTTAGATTAAAAGTAATGCTGCTTTGCATAAATAAGGTAACTTCTTACTTCAGCAAGGAATTAAAAGTATATTATTTAATTAAAATAACCTTGATAAATCATGACATCTAAACAGCAGAGCTGTTGTAACTTCACACATCTCCTCAATGAGGGCTTAAAATATGAAATGTTGCTGATCTGGTGGTTCTCAAAAAACTGTCAGCAAACTCATTGTGTTCCTTAAATAACCTCCAGCACATCCAGGTGCAGCTGCCATAAAGGTGCTGGAAGTGACAAACACACTAAAGCAACATGGGATCAAGAGGAAACTGAGTATATAAATCTCTGAATACAAATCCTGAATTATGCAATTATCCAGTGGGTAATCCAAAAATTATTACTATTTCAGCATGGTGCATTTTCATCACAGACTGGACTGGCAAACGTAGATTTCAAAATCCACTGTGACAACTTTGCTTTCCTTTTGTGACTCTTAAATGTGATGCTCTGAAGTTCATGAGCTGTCCTGAGGTGGCTTCTAACAGTAGGGGTGGAGAACAAGCACTCTGTTTGTAGGATGTTGATAGCAGACTAGGCTGACACCCAGGGCTGATAGCTGGACTAAAATCACTGACTCTCTACCTAAGACTGAGTACTCCCCGCCACACACACACACACACACACACACACACACACACACACACACACACACACACACACACACACACACACACACACACACACACACACACACACACACACACACACACACACACACACACACACACACACACACACACACACAGCTGAAATAAGGACAAAGCCTGAGGCTCCCAGTTGGGTATCCATCATTCGAGAGATGGAATCTCTCCGCTGTCTTTCTCTTTCTCACTTTCTCTCCACTTTTTTTCATTTTCTAGTGCTTCTTATATTTTTATTTTTTTTTCATAATTTTTTGCGTGGATAAAAAAAAAAATAAATCACCTTCTTCAAATTGAAATAAGGAGAAATACATGCATTGCGTTATCTAACCTCTTGAACACTGTGTGGTTGTTTATTGCCATCATTAAGTCAACATGTTCTTGCTAAAACTTGCAATGGTACCTGTTACCATGGCAGAGGAAACAGGTGTAACAAAAAAGCCAAAGAGAACAAGCTGAGAAAGAGCTGACAAACACTCTAATTTGAAATTGAAAAGTATTCTGACACAAGAAGATCTAATTGTCTTAGACCAAGAAACATACATGCACACTAATCACTCATACACACGTAGGGGAGAGTATTATTCATGTCTTAAACAAATATTTTGGCTGCTGATAAACTGACAATTAATTGAAAGTCACTGCCGTTATTCCTCAGTCACGTAAACCAGTTTGATTTGCTTCCAACATATTATGTTTGAAGCATTTATGTTTTACTGCCTCTTCTTTGCAAGATTTTCTTGCATATAAAAAAAAAACAAACTACTAAAATAATTTAGTCATGTTGCTAAATCAATAGTCATGACAATAACAACATCTTTCTAATTTTGAATTACTACTGCTGAATGGCTTTCGCTGGCTACTCTGCACTCTGCTCTATTGCCACCAAATTATTTTAATTCTATTCCAAAAACAACTGCACATGGCATCCCATTATAATCAGACAGGTACTCTCACAGGTTAAGCCACTAAATCATATAAAAAAAGATGTGATAGAATACCTAATCTATCTGTAGATACGTTTACTGTTTTCCAAAAAAGTAAAAGGTCCTTTAAAAAAAATGATAATAATTATATTAAAACACATTAAAGATGAAGCTGAGTGATGGAAAAAAATTAATATTTGTTAGTTCAGACATTTGATTTATTCTAATTTCCATATTTAAAATCCATCATCATTTAGTGTAATCATGGCACATGCAGTGAGACAGTATGTAAGATTTACTGAATAACATCTTTAAGATAGCCTAAAACAATGTTTGATCGTAGGACTAGATATACCATTAGTTCAATGCTGATGCATCTACAGTATAGGCCTGCAGCCTATTTTCCTTAATATACTTTGGGTCAGAAGTTCCCACTCTGTTTTGCAAATGTGACGTCTAGCATCACATCTTAAATGGGTTTGACTTAGCAAATAATAGAAGCATTATATTCACGAAGAATGTTGTGGATACTCGAAAGCAACCAGGATCCAGCTTAGGTCAGACACCAATAGCTCCAGCAATAACTCCAGGTGAGGTAAAAAAAAAAAAAAAGGAAAAAAAAAAAAGTCTTGCTAGGTAAGAAAGAAGAGAGCAGCTCTGTGTTTGGCCACAGATGGAAGTATCATTAGAAAACTCTGCAATGCCTCTTTAATTACAACCAACCTTAAAATACAATTTGGTTACAAAAAATGTAAACAGTGGGGATCTATGACTTTAGTTAAATTCCTTTAGCCTACACTGTACATAAGCAAAAATAAAATAGTGGTATATATAATAATTGAGTTCACCTTAAGTGAACTAATGTGGTAAATCTGAGTTAATCTTAAGTGTTGTAATATAAGAGGCCAGATAAGAGCTTAAGCCTGGCATGCACTGTACGATATTTTCAATCGTTGTACTCAGCTGATGCTCAAACTGTCCAACAAAACCGCAGGTTTTAAAAGTACACGGTTCACGATGTCTTTTCTTACACTGTACGGCTAAATGCTTTGATGAGATCTAGCTGCTCACACTTTGTCTAAAACAACATCTCAGGCTCATCACCGAGAGATGGCACTGGTCGGACTCATCAATCTTGAAGAAGAAGAATTTCCATGTTTGCACATGCGCAGCGTGCGAGGTTCCGATAAATCAACTCGTAGATGCTCCTAGCTCTGCTTCAACATTAGGATTTGCTCACAAACACAAGGGACAACGGAATTTCAAACATGTTTAATTTTCTCCTGACCATACGATTCCTCATCGTGAGGCGGTCATGAGAGGCTAATTTCCCCTTTTTACCCTCTATATACTTCACAATGCAGGACAAACGATGAGACTGGAACTCAGCCCAATCTGAAAAATTCTCGCATGCTCTGAGAATCGGCATGAAATGGGGAAAAACGCGTACAGTGTATACCCGCCTTAAGACCTGATAGAAAACTGATGTGTTTCCAGTTTGGGTTGTTTTGTCAAAGGAAGTTGACCAGAGCTGTAGGTCACAGAAAGGAGAATCAGCTTGTGTGCGTTGGAAAGGCTAGTAATCAATCATTTTGTTAAGAACATTCAGAACCTTGCTGAACCTCTCTCTCTTACAGGAATGACGCGTTGAATTTCCATGTGCAGCCAAAAGATTATACAATTCATAGGGATCACACACATGCTTTTTGTACATGCAAATACACTTCCATGATAAGAAAGTGTATAAACAGACTAGCATTATCTGTGTAGAGATGTTTACCCTTGGATGCGTATGGGAAAATAATTTAATGACCTTTTGTGAAAAAAAAAAAGAAAAAAAAAACTTCCCAGAGTGTAGCCGAGATGGACGAGGGAATCCCAGCTGCTGTCTCATTCTTTTTTTAAAGAGAATTACCCACTACAAAATCAAACCTCCAATGAGGCAATGAAGGGCAACCATTTTGCTTGGCAGAACACTGAAATTTTGCATTACTGACAATTACAAGGAGAAAAAAAAATAGAAGACAATCAAGTATCTGGCTAAAAGTAAACTGTCAGGGTTTGGTTGTGGTATTGGACCCAATTGCAGAGGCTGAGAGGCAGTGGTGAGTTCTTGCAGCTTATTTAATTAACACAGGAAACAGAGGCAGGAATCCACTAAATCCACAAATCCAACTTAAAAATGTAAAACAAACCAGAACCATGGAGACACCAGCGGAGACCAGTCATGAGGAGCCGTGGTAAGACCAGGAAAGACTAAGTAAGACGGAGTAAGACGAAGTATGACTAGTTAGACGGAGTTAGACGAGGACCCAGCACTGGGGAACTGCACAGGGAGAGTATTTATGGGACACCGAACAAAGAGAGGGTTAATGAGCTGATTGGGAGCAGGTGTGAAGAGAGGAGTCTAGAAAGGAGCTAGGGAAAAGGATACCAAGAGGGCAACAGAAGGCAAAAAAATAAAAACCTAAAAACTGAAATATAACCAGAAAACACAACAACATAGGAATAAAAACCAATAAAACTTGAAAATATGGATCAAAGTAATGCATAACAGAACCAAGACCATGACATAAATACAGTAGGGCAAATGAAATGGGATCATTAAACATCAAGGTATAACTAGAGCAACAAGAAGGATAGGTCAGTGTCTCCTTGCATAACCACAACTACATATTTTTAAAAGGAAAATAAAGGTGTGGATACACATATCCACACTATATTTATCTTCTGTGAATACAATTAGTATATCAGTAAATAAAATGGCAGCACTTCGATTTATTCAGGCAATTGCTGTTGCTCAAACTGAACATCAGAATGGCAAAGAAAGGAGATCTAAGTTACCTGAATGCTTTTGGTGACAGATAGCTTGTTTAACTGTTTCATACACTGCAGATCTACCAGGGTTTTCACTCACAGCAATCTCTCTGATTTGAAGATAATGGTGAGAATACAAAATCCATGTGGTAGGTGTGTGAGCATCAAATACTAATGTGACTCGAAATCAAATCATTGATCATGAACTTTATCATAATCATTCAAAACTACATTGTCATTCATGCTTGTACTGTTGAGCCATAACATAAAAAAGACAAATATGGCAACTCTCATTTTAGATCAAAAACAGTATATAATTTTAGCAAAAGTTTTTCATGTCACATTTCTTCTCCCAATAATCACAAAGGTGATGTGCACCCCAGATTAACACATACATTTTGACAAGGTCAAAATATTAAAGTAGAGCAATGGAAGGATCAAAGCATTTTCTTGAAGGAGTCACAGCCCTTTAGAATGGTGTGGAGATCAAAATAGAGATGAGGATTATCAGTCACCTGTGGAAAGTGTTATAATAGAAGACATGAAGAATGGCTTTCTAAACATATTGTTTCTCTAATCACATTTGAGATGCCGTTGTGTTTTAATTTGATACAATATTAAATTATATTAAATATCAATTCTAACAGCCCGGTCTCAAAATACATTTATACTCTTCTTTAGAGATTGATTAAGATGTATAGTTGGATTTAAAAGTCAAACTTTTTATCTGTGATGTGCTTTAATAAGTAACAGGCAACAACACATGATATCTTTCCCATGAAATTATTGAGGTCAACAGATCAAAGCAACCCATCTCATTTCTTGTTCTTACTTAGATGCAGCTCTATATTGGTTTTCAGTTTTCCCCCCTTTAAAATTTTTAATTGCAATACACACATTTTTCAATAGAACAAATAGCTTTTTTTTGTTTTGTAATTTTTTCAACAAAGTTTATGATGACTGATAGAAAAGCAGACTAATCAAAAAATATTCTCAAGGAAATTCAAACAGCCATTAGGAAACCCTTTTTACACACATTTAATTTAAAATTTGCCATGAAATGCACACTGAGCCTGTCACAGCAGTGGTGCAGAGGTTAAGCACGTGAACCACATACAGCTCCCACAAAAATAATAAAGACCACTAGTGCCTGAAAAAAATTCTTACACTTTCAAACATTAGGCTTCAACAACAAGTCAGGATGTTAGCCACTGGGTCAAGCAAGTTCATTTTGTGAAAATCCCAGTCGAGCATCTGTAAACTTTCACACTGAGAAATATATTTGTTACCCACAGAGGTTGTAAAGCAACGGAACAGTTCCTCTTTCTAGCTCTATGTTGTATTTGATGTGCAAGTTGATGTACAGAATTAAAGAAAAACAAATAATGAGAAAGTGGATCACTTAATGTGTTTTTTTGGGGGGCTTTTCAGCTTGGTTTATGATGGTTAATTCCTTTAATACTTAAAATTATAAAGGAGGATGTTCTTTTTTGGTAGGATCATAAAAATAAATGGTCCTTTTAATTGTCAATTATTTTGGTGATATGTTTACGTAAGGCCATCCTATGTGCTTGCCCCCATTTTCACTTACCGGTGGTGATTCTGACATAATGGAAAAATAGCTAATCTTCTTTTGGAAAGTAAGCTTTTATGAGTGATGCAAAAAGCAACTTCTAAACGGAGCTTGCACGATGCTCTCGCACACGTTTTGTGCGTTCCTTCTTAGGAGCGAGGACAGGCTTGTGCGTGTGCATTTTTTAAAGGTGGAGAGGGCGAGTCTTTTCAAAAATTTGTGAAAATACTCCACTATACCTTTAATTTTTTATCATACTCTTTTCTCTTTGAGTTTTATTGAAGTTTCAACTTTATGCAACAAAAATAGAAAAATGTCATAAATGTTTGATATGTTATTTCAATATCTTGTACCTTCAATAGAAAGTTTTTGTCCAAATAACTTGAACTTTGAGGTTGGTCAGATAATTAGTTTTTTTCAGTTTTTTTGGGACTCTTTTGTTTATGTTGAGTCTAATAATCGTTGCATTATTGCATATACCCACTTCTCCTCGTGCACACTGTTTAAAAGTTACTTATCTCATAGCTCATACAAGCTTACTGTGCCTGAACGTCTGCTCTAACCGTTAAATCCCTTAATCAATATATATGATATATATACTGTGCAGTGGATTTTATAGCGCATTCAGTTAACTTAAAGTTTGGACAGATGATCACCACTTTTTGCTACCCGTTGATGACATAAATCCCCCTCCACTGCGCGTGCCTGCACTATCTTTCTTATTAGTCGCCACTGTCGGGTTACGACACCCTAAAAGGACAGCGGGCCACTGTGACAGCAAATCCCATAATGCTTTGCGAGGAGAGCTCTCACTTTTCCTCTTGCGACCCTCTGCCATTTTCAAAGAACCTCTGAGAAAGGTGAGCTTCAATGACTGAGATATCAGTTGTGCTGCTGCCATCAACACCTTTGTTTATAGATGTTGGAGCTTGGCCTGTTTTACAGTGTAGTCCTGTTTATTTTACTGTGACTAACTCCATGTGCTCTCTTTCATCCTCTAACATGCAGGCTGGCTTGGAGCTTGTCCGCCTGGCTGTGTTTTTCCAGGATGAGGCCACCTGTGGAGCTGGTTGACAGTTGCCTTTGTTTCTCTGCTTCTGTTTTTCTGCTTCTCTCTCCTTGAACCCAAGTTGGCCTCAGCAGATAGCCACTCACACTGATGTCAAGGCTCAGAGAGGAGGATCCTGTATTCAAGAGAGACAGAGAGATAATTTAAAAGTGTTTATTTAAAAACGATCTGCAGAAGCAGCGGTTAGGGCATCCAGGGCAGGAACCTCTGCAGAAAGGCAACACAGGTTAGTAACTGTGCAAATCTGGTGGAGGAAGATTATGAATGTGAGTCATTAACCTGATTTTCCAGTTCAGTCCAAGCCCAGAGAATGAGATAGGAAAAAACTTAGTAATACAGCTTATGTCAAAAATGATTGATGACTAATGACCTGACCTTATGACCTTATGACCTTATGTCAAAAATGATTGATGACTAATGACTTATGAACTTATGACCTTATGACCTTATGTCAAAAATGATTGATAACATATGACGTATATGACATGACCTTATGACTTAGGAACTATGAACTCTATGACCCGCACCCGATCAAAGGAATTTCTTATAACCCTTTTATGACCCGTAAATTTCTGCACAGTCACGCACCATCACATTTTTGCTTCATCAATCAAATTCTTGTCTATAAACATTGTTTTCTTCCCATTCAAAAAGATATGCCAGCTTCTCATCTGCTTTTCTCCTCTGCAGGGTAATAAAAAACGGGCCTTCCAGCCGCAGGCTGTACAGGGAGCGTTGCAGCCTAGGTCTCTTCAATCATCTCCTCTACCTAGCCCCAGCTCCGTCTGGCCGGTTCATTTTCCTCCTCCACGCCCCGTAAGCCACCCTGCGTCCCATACCACAGTGCATCCCACAGGTTCTCATCCCTTCAGGCAGCAGCAGCAGGTGGCTCTGGCCCCTCAGCTCCCAGGCTCTCGCTCGACCAGCCACCAAAGTTCCAAGCAGCCGCTGACATCCATTACCCAGTCTCTTGGGCAAGCTGGGTCGGAGGGAGGTGCAGCCCAGGCGGGGAGCGCTCCACAGCCGCCTCGGTCTGATCTAGTCGGGCAGCTCGCCCATACTGAGCCGGTGGTCGAACAAATCGCAGAACCAGGGTCGGAGGGAGCTGCAGCCCCGGCGGGGAGTGATTTACAAGCGGATGGAGAAAGAGACAGTTGGGGTAAGCTTAAAAAATATTTTATCTTAGTCCCGTGTGATGAATATACGCCGGTCATATATAAAAAAGTAAATAAATTATTAACTTTTTTTCTCGCAGACACAGCCATTCTGAATGAAAGATCTGATCAGCCAGCTTGTAGTTCAACACCAACAGAAGCCGATGGTAAGAAAAAATAAATTAATTCTCAGTTTTAATATCATATAATCATATATATTTTTCTTTGTTAGACTCTCGGCCTTTCAGTATAGGGAGGGTATTGACTCTCCGCCGTTCTTACAAACGGAGAAAACAAAGATCTGATCAGCCAGCTGAAGCCGATGGTAAGAAAAATTAAAATAAATTAATTCTTAGTTTTATTATCATATAACCATATATATTTTTCTTTGTTTTTTCTGTTAGACTCTCAGCCTCTCGCTAAAAGGAAGGCATTGAAAGTCCGGCGTTCTTCAAATCAGAGAAAAGAAAGTAAATAGCCTTTTTATTTATTTAGTTTTTTTTTTTTTTAAAGGATTTTATTTTTAAGTCGGTCTTACTAAAGCGCGTTATTTTTTTTTTTCCTCAGCAGGAAAACGAAGGAAGTGCTCCACCAGAAACATACAGTCAGCCGGCGCTTCTGCTGCGCCGCTGATCCGACACACTGCGCAAGGGGAAGCCGCGGGAGTTGTACTCCAGGATATAGCGGAAGCCGGAAGTGGCGGCGAGGTTGTAGTCCACGAAACCGGAAGCGGTGGAGAAGATCGGGAAACCAGAAGTGACGGTGACGTTGTAGTCCAGGAACCCGATAATGGCGGAGAAATTGTAGTCCAGGATATACCGGAAGCAGGAAGTGGTGAAGAAGATCAAAAAATTGAAAATACGATTCAAGAAAGATCTGACCAGCCAACTTGTAGTTCAACACCCGAAACCAATGGTAAGAAAATAAAATAATAATAATAATAATTCTGAGATTTAATATCATATAATCATATTTATATATTTTTCACTCTCTTAGACTCACCCCTTCTCGCTATAACGAACAGACTGAGAAATGAAGGTAAATACTCTTTATTTTTTATTTTTTAATTCAATCTTAGTTAGTTAATTGTTTTATTTATTTTTTCCTCAGTAAGAAATCGAATCGGCCAGTCCGGCATTCCCATCAGAGAAGAATCTAGACACCTGGCTTTTCACACATTGACGGCTGTGAGCGAGCTTCTGTCTGCAGCCGGCAACCAAGAAGAAGTTCCCGAACGCCTGGTTATTCAGGCATTGGCAGCTGTCGGCGAGCTTCTGACTGCACCAGGCAACCAAGAAGACCCCAGCTTCCGTTTGTCCATCTTGGTGAATATGTGCTATATAATGAAGAACATTCTTGGATGAAAAAAAAAAAGTCTAGTGAATAAACATGTCTGACCCGCATTTATCTCAGTCAAACACATCTCCGAATGTTTCTCCTTCTAGTGAAAATCAAAATGCAGCACAACCAGATTCTTTAGATGAATTTGTCTCTGAAGCGGTTTTACAGAATTTGCGAAATATTGCCGATGATATAAGCCCGTTAATTGATGCCGGTTCGCCTTTAAATCCGACCTCTCCCTTAGAAGATACAACTCTTTCTCACAGTCCGCCTCCGCAGCAAGAAAATCATCTAGAACGCTTAATTAGCTTGGAGCAAGCTCTGAGCGAATTTTCCAGACATTCTCCTTCTAGTGAAAATCTTTTACCGTTAAACCATTCCCTTCCTTCTCAAAATGTTATTCAATCCGGTGGTGGGGGAGGAGTACAAACCCTAAACAGAGAAAATTTTAACAATGTGGAAATTAGGGAACGGCTTTCACTAAATCAGAATGGTTCAGAGGGAGATTTAGCAGAAATATTCCTCAGCATGATGAACGTTTTATCCAATCTGGCTGAAAGAATAAGACCGCTCGCATCTAGAAATGATGTCATACAACTTGAACTAGTAACCGATGGTGGGTCTCATCACACAAACTTTATCGTAAATTATGATGGGGAAAATATCATGGAGGAACTTGAAAAATTTACGGAGACTTTGGTACAATCTAATTCCGCAATAACCGAAGAGGATAATGTGGAATTCATTCTCCAGCTGATTCGGAATCCTAACGGGGGTGGCAGACTAAAACTTGAAAAAATTGTAGACCAAGAATTAATAAAAAGAAAGAGAAGACATTTAATCGTGATTAACGATGACGGCGATCAACTTTGCTTTGCAAAAAATTTAGCCTGTTTAGCATATCCGAATCTCTTCCCACATAGAGGTTTGTCATCAGGCTAGAGCGTGGCAAAGGCAGGCAGGACTTTCTGATCAAACACCAGTTTCCTTTTCAGATGTCAAAACATTTGAAGAAATCTTAAACAGAAAGATTGTGATATATTATCGCTCAGTAAATGAAAGCCCTCTTTTTCAAAATTTTTAAACCCCAATTTTTAAAAACCCCCCATACCCCCTTTTCTTGTTTCTATTCAACCACTTTTATTAGGGGATCAAATTCTAAATTTTTCGGTTTTCCCAATTACGTATGCGATTTTTGCTTTTCCCCTTTTGAAAATTTTAAAGACAGAAATTCCTGTGGGTTTTCATTGTCCCTCTGAAAAACGATCCGGGCCCTGTACTCAGCATTTTCCTCACCATTTTTTTTGCCCCAAAGGGCCAATTTTGACAGGCCAAATTTAAAACCTTTATGCAAAACTAAAATAAAAAAAGGGAAAGCCCCGTTAGAAAAAAACCAGGGGGCCATTTAATTGTGGAACATAAAATTTTTTGTCTAAAGGGGGAAAAAAAATTTTATATTCCCACTCTACCCCCGCAAACCCCCAGTATGTTAACCTGGGGAAAATGCCATATGCGGAAAAAAAAATTTTTCTCCAGTTTTGGGTGGGGAGACACCATGTTTCATTCAACCCTTTGTCCAAAAAAGTTTAAAAAAACTAAGGAAAATTCTTTTTTTTTGACATTGAACCTTTTTAACGAGGAACCCAAACACTTCCCTTTTCCCTCGCTGTCAAAAGATTCTGGGGAAAAGAAGGTCATTCCTTTGGCCCTGAAATGCTTTCCCAAGATTTTATTCTCCACTTTCAAGCCCAAAATTTTCCCAAAATTTTGTTTTTTTGGGGCGCAAAAGGGTTAATTTTAAACTATTATTGGGGTTCCCAAATGCCATTTTTCAAAATGGGTATAAAACCTGGCATCTTTAATCAAGGTTGAAAAAATTTCTCATTTTATCGCCCCAGAAGGGTTTTAAATTTTTTTAATAGTCTTTCTTTTCCCTACCTATGAAACTCGGGTGCCTTCCAAAAAGTTTTGGGGCTTTGGGCGAAAAAAAGAAAAGGGTTTTACTTTCCACAAAAATTTTTCTTTCCCAAAAAAAATTTGAAATACGTCGGCCCCGAACCCCCACCACACGCCTAGGGGATAGAAAATATGGTCACCCCCTTTAAAAAGAAAGTTTTTGCCCTGGACAAAAACGCTTCTTTTCCCCTTTTTCCCTCTTTTGAAAAAAGCAAAGTAACTGAAAAAACGATTTTAAAAACCCTTTTCTGGCTCCCAAAAAATTTTTAGAAGCATTTCTTTGGGCGATACCCATATAACCCTTTTTTCTCGCATTAAAATCCCCCGGGGCGTGCAAAAGGGAACCTTTTACAAATTTTCCTGACTTCAAATACGGGGCAATACCAAATCCCCCGGGGTATGGGGAAACAGCCCAAAGCCGTACTAAAATCGTCAAGGGCCCGGGAAATACTTGTTTTTTCCCAGAAAAAATTTCATCCAACACCCCCTTAATTTGGGGGAAAAAAGTGGGGGGCGTATTTTTTGGAGGTTACGCCAAAAAGGGAAACTCAAGTACAAATTTAATTTATTTTTGGCTTTGTCTTTTTCCAAAATTTTCCCCTTCCTTTTAACCCTTTTCCCATTTGTCCTTTTTAAGAGGCGCACTACGAAAAATTTTTGCAGCCCACCCTCCAAAAAAAACAATTCTGGAACCCTTTCACGGTCTAAAATTTTAAGTTTTTTTGGGAGCATGTTTGGGGAAAAAGAAAAAAAAAAAACTCCCGCCCATTAAAAATTTTGTTCAAAACATTCCCCTTCCCTTGAGCCTCTTTCCCCAAATCTCTTTTGGGGGCCCAAGAACCAACCCGTCACGTTTAAAAATTTTCCCTGCGCTCCAGATGAGTTTTGGGCTTCCCAAGACTTCACCCTCGTTTTACCCCTCCTTATAAAAATGCCCCCCCCCCCCCCCCCCCCCCTACCCCCTGTGGATCCAAAGATCATTTAAAAATTTTGGATGACCCCAAAAACTATTTTGGGGTTCGTCAAAGCTCCCCCGTTTTCCCCCCACGATTTCCCTCTTTCCAATTTTCCCCTTTTAAGACCAAAAAAGGGAAAATAGGGTTTTCAACTCTGTGCCCACCTGCCCCTAAAGCTCAATAACCAAAAAAAACCTTGCAATCAAACGAAAAGAAAGACCCCTAAGGGGGACCGGGTTTTCTTTTCAAACTTAATAAACCTTTAGACCGGGGAAATTGGGTTTTGAAAAACCCTCGTGTAGGGCTTTTTGAAAAACAAAGTAATAAAATTTTTCCCCGATAAAAAAATATTTTTCTAAAGTGCAAACGGGGAATCATCGGGTTTTCCCGCCGACGGGAGCGATGAAAGGGGAAACACTTTTCATGGCGTTTTCCTGAAGAACAAGGTATTAAACAGAATTTTCAAAAATTGAAAAAACCCCAAAAAAAGACAAGTGGCAAAGTTTTTTGGTCCAAAAATTCTTTGGGGAAAATTTTTGCTCAAAAAAATGATAAACCCCCAACCCCACCCTTATCAAAAACCGCGGGATTTTTTTTAAAAAATTTTTTTTCCCAAACAAAACAAGTAAAATTTTATTTTTCACTTTCAAAAATCCTGAAAAAAGTGCTTTTTCAAGGGGGAGGGCCCCAAAAAAAATCTATTTTTTCCCCCAAACAGAACCCAAACAACGTTTTTTGGGCGCCCCCCCCCCCCCCCCCCGTTTCACAACCCCCCCCCAAATTTAGTTTAAAAAAATGTTATTCCCTTCAAAACTGCAAACAGATTTTTGGTTTTTACACAGACATTTTAAACCCTACCTTACCAAAAGGGTTCAAAACTCGCTGGAAGGGGAATTATTTGGGCAATTAAGCGAGGGGTTAAAACGGGGGGATCCCCATAAAAACATTTGTGTCCCACAGGCCCAAAGATTTTTGTTACAGCCCCTGTCAAAAAAAGGGGTTTTTAAAGCAAAAAGGCCATAAAACAAACGGAAAGGCTTCTAAAAATTCAATTTTGAAGCATAAAAGGGGCTGGTTGATCCCCTTTTCTCCTTTCCAGGAGACGCTTCTATGGGGATTTTTTCAGCAAACTTTTTAAAACTAAAAAAAAGGGGGTTTTCATTTGAAGAATCACCCTTTCCCCAGAAACCCCTTGGGGTTTTTGAAATGACAAAAAAACTTTTTTAATTGGGGAAAAACCCTTTCCCTTTTTGGGCCTACAAATTGGTAGTGGAAAAAAAAAAAAAAAAAAAAATGTCTTTTTACTGAGCCAAAAAAAATTTCTTTTTGGGTTTTTTAACAAAACCCGCCCCCTTTTTCTGCAATCTTTTCTGGCCCCCTTTCTGGAGCATTTTAAAACTTTTTTTGTCAAATGTTGAGGGGAATAATTTGAAGTTTGTATTAAACTGTTTCCCAAAAAATTTTGGTTTCCGGGTTTTTTTAATATCATTTAAAAGTTTGTACGCTGATTTCCAAAAAAATAAAAAATTTCAAGTTTGGGGAAACCTCCCATCTTTTCCCATTTCCCAAGACAGGAATTATTTCCCCCGGTTTAAACCCCCTTTTTAGGAAAAATTTCCTAGACCCCTCTTTTTTTCCCGCGGGGGAAAAGTGAACAGGGGCCCCAAAGAAAATTTCCCACAGTTTGGGACACCACCCCAACATGAGCTAATACAAATTTTGGGCCAAAATGTGTTTCAGAAAGAAAGGGTTTAGTCGAACCATTAGCTTAATCCCTAACTATTGTTCTTTTTAAAAAGGTCCGAGGTAAAACTAAAATAAATATTTAAAGCCCCCCAAATTTTCCCACCCCCAGAAGGTTTTTTTTTCCGGGAAGTTTTGAAAAGCTACCCCAGCGGGCCTTTTAAATTGGAAAATTTAAAAATCGTAGAATATTTACACCAAAGTGCCAGTTTTGGTATAGATGGGAACAAAATTACTTCCCCCACCAGTGGCCCGTCATTATCTCCCCGAACCCAAAGTAAGGTGGTTCCATCGATCTGTCCCCCCTTTTATAAAAAGAAACCCCGCCCTTTTTTTAAAGGGCTCTTTTACCCCCTTTACCCCTTTCAGAAACTTTAAAAAATATTTTGGGAAACTTTGCTCACCCGCTTTCCCCCGAGCCTTTTAAAAATTTCCCTCAAAATTTTTTAAAAAGGGGAAAACCCCCCCAAGGGTTTCTCCTTTTTCAACATCAAAAATTAAAAGAAGAAAAAAAGGGAATCGGGGATTACTGGCGGTTTAAACGGGTGGGGAATTTAAAACAAAAAGGGTTTCCCTAAATCTAAAAAGGGGGGTTTTTTTTCCCCCCAAATCTTGGAGCTTTACGCCTTTTTTCCCAATTTTTGGGTTTGGGTTTTGCCGGGAAAAAATGGCTCTTGGATCACCCAAAAAAATTGTCCCGGGTTTCACCTACCATTTTAAAACCCGTCGAGCCACCCTTTTTATTTCTATTGGAAGGGGGGGCCCCCGGGGAAAAAGGGGATATAAAATAAAAAGCGGTTTTGAATAAAGGGGGTTAACCCCCATCCCAAAAAATAAAAAAATTTAAGGCTTTGCTCCCAGCGGTATTTTAACCTTGATTCAACCAATGGGTTAGGGGAACATTTTTTTTCTTTCGGGCCAAAAGGAAAGCAAAAACGACCCCTCCTTTACCTGTAATCGATTCACCAGGGGTCCCAAAGGAGGGAAACAGCCGGCAAAGTATAAAAACCCTTTCCCGGGAAAAAGGGAAACGGAAAAAAACCGAGTACTTTTTAAAAAAACTTTTCACCATAAGGGGGAAGGGGGAACCCGAAAAGGGGGAAAAAATTTTTTTCCCAAGACCGCCCCTCAAAGGGCCCAAATTTTTAATAGACTAATAAAGAACCTTAGCACCCCCTTTAAAAAAAAAAAGGACATTACAACCAAAAAGGGGGAAATTTTTCCTCAAAATTTTGGGAAACGATTAAACCCCCGGGAAATCGTCTGTGAATAACCCACACCCCCTTAAACAAACCCCGCGCCTCAAGATGAATCAGAAAAAAAAGAGGGGGAGGAAGAACCCCCGGGAGGGTTTAAAGAGAAAAAATAAAAATTTTATTTTTTCTCCTCATTTCTCCGGAACGAAGGAGGAGGATGAAGCGAAAAAAAAAAAAAAAACCCAAAAAACGGAGCCCCAGAAAAAGAAAAACCCCCATCCGCCGGGATCCCCTTTTTCCCCCCATAATCTATCCCATTTAAAAAATAACCCCGGTACGTTTCTCTGATTATCAATAAAGAAATTTATTGAAATTAATTTCAACTTTCTTCGTTTAAATTTTTTGAAAAAACATAAACAATTTATAACAATCTTTAAAAAATTTTTAAAAACATGGCCCTGGTTAAAGGAGCTGAATGTATTGATTTGAATACAAAGTTGAATTTTTTTACAAAGTTTGAAAAAATTACTTAATTTTTTTAAAACATCATCATCAAAACAAGCTTTAAAACTTCGCTCATTAAAAAAACCCCGGGCCCATACATAGGGGAAAAATTTTCAAATCCCGACCAAAAACGATGAAAAATATGTTTTAGTTTCTGATCGTGGGTTTCATTATTTTAGACATTTTTTTCTTTCAAAAAGAAAAAAAAGCGGGGGGGGGAAGCCCAAATTAGGCTGGAAAACCCTAAATCCCCCAAAAAAGTAAATTTTCCCTTCTTTTCCATCAGGCCCCCAACCCTTTTTTCCCCCGGGGATGTGTAAGGGGGGGTTTAACGATAAAGTTTTAGCTGGGGGTAAAGATGGCTGGGAGCTGGGCTTAAATTGATCGCAAAGGCCCCAGAAATCCTCCAAACACGTCGCCGAGGAAAATTTAGAAGCAAGAAATTCCCAAATTTTATGATTATTCATATTTTAAAAATAGTCCCCCCAAAAAATTGTCCTTTTGGGGGGTCCTTTTTCCATTTAAATTAACAAGGGGTAAACAATGATGTAGTGGGGGGGAGGTAGCGGTTCTCTTTAAGGGATTTCCGCCTCAGATTACCGGAACACTGGGGAAAAACCTCGATATCGCCTCCCGGGGTTAAATTAAAAAAAAAAATGTGTATCCTTTTTCCAAAACCTTTGGGTATGGGGATTGGGTGATCTTTTAAATGAAAGACCCCGTTGGGGGTAATCATACTGTTTAAAAAATTTCCCTTTCAGATTCCCCCCCCCCCCCCGTTGAAAACTTTGAAAAGCTTTTAGCCGGGGTCGTTTTCCCCCTCCCCCGCAAAGCGCCAAAAAATCTAAATTTAAAAGTGCCTTTAATGAAAGGGGATAAAACTCTCCTCCCCTAAAAAGGGCCTTTGTGATGTAAATAAACCCAAAAACCCCCCCTTTTTTAGGGATACCCCCAAAAATGATTCTCTTGGTTTCAAATTTTAATTTTCCCGGATAAGGGAAAAAGTTCCCTTCACATTAACTTTTCCCGACAAAAAGGATAAAGGAACCCTTACCCGGCATCAACGCCCGGGAAAGGGTACCGCCCATGGCGGGAAACTGAGAAATTTTTTTTTAAAAAAGAGAAGCCCCCTAAAAATCTTTAGTTCGAAAAAATTTAAATCGCAGCCCCCATTAAAAAAAACGCGGGCGCTGGGGTTTGTTTAATTTAAAATTTTCTATCCCCAACCCGAAAATTTAAAGGAGGGCTTTCCCCGAAAAAATATTTTCCCCGTGCAAGCTCCTATCAAAAGAACCTCTTTAGATTCTGCCTTAAAAAACCGGGGTCTCCGATTCAATCCAGGGGGTTTGGGCCTTTGGGGGTGACGATTTTAAAACAATAGGGAAACCCCCTATCTTTAAAAAAAAGGGGCCCCGCGGCCTTTTAAAATTGGGCCCTTTAACGTATTTTTCGAATAGTTAAAACGTTTCAATTTTTACATCGGGACCTGATAGCGCTGGATTGGAAATAAATCTAAACTCCCCGGGCAAAATCGCACTGGAACCCAAAAATGGGTATTTAAAGGGTAATTTAAATTTAATCCGACCCAGCGGCCGGGCTAGGTCGCTACCATCCGCTTAGTAATTTTTAGAATAGGTGGATCATGGTGTTTTGATCCAAATATTTATCGGGCCCTTTGCCGGAATAAAAAAATTCCAAGGGCCCCTCTCTTAAGAGCCGGGGGAGGGATGAATTTCTGTATAAACCCTTTTCTTCATAGACAATTTCGTCATCGGGGCGGGGGGAAAAAAAATCCATTTTTTTAAAAAATGCATTCCGGGGACTTTTTATGCCCTAGAGCATGTCTTTTCCTCCTCACTGAAAAAAAATCTCCGCTCCCTGACAGACTTCTTGGCCCCTTATCCTTGCTTTTTCCTAATTATTTCTTTCTTTTTTAAAGCTCTTGCTTTTTGAAAGTTCCCAAAAACCCCCTTTTCCGGGGGGCCCTTTTTTTTTCGTCCCAATTTAAAAAAAAAAGCCCCGAAACCCTCCGGTTTTTTTCCAATATCTTCTTTTTTTTTTTTTTTTTTTTTAAGCTTTTCCGTTTACTCCGGGCATTCCGCTCGCCCTCTTTTTTAAAATGAGGGGTTTTCTATAAAAATCCCTTTTAAATTTGGGGGGAGACAAATCTGAATAATTCCCTTTAAAATATGGCTCCGATCCCACCCCGTAAACCGGGGGGAGCGCCGGGGAAATCTCCTAAATCCCTCCGACCTGAATTTTTGGTAATAATGTATAAAAAATATGGGAACCTTTTTCAATCCATTTTGCCCCCATGGTGTGGTTTTTTTTATTTATTTGCTTTTTTCCCATCAGCGGGAAAAATATTCAGAAAGGGGGGTTTTACGGGGAAGTGACGATATGAACGTTGTTCCCAGAAATATAAATCTTTAATGATCGGGGAAAAAAAACACTTTTTATTGTTAAAGTCTTTCTCCTCATAGGCTTCGGAAAAAAGGGGCTAAAAAATTTTTTTAACGCGGTCCTTTTCCCTAGGGGAAATTTTAAACGGTAAAAGGGTTTTTTATCGGGGTTTTTTTTCTACGTGGGTATTTTTTATTTGATTTTTTGAAAAAGGGGTTTAAAAAGTAGGAGGGTTAAAAAGTTGTTGGGTAATATCGCCGTATCGGCCCTTCCCATTTCCCCGGGACTAAAGAGAGGGCAAAAAAGGGTCGCCCACCAAACCTTTTGGAGCGACCCACCCCCCTGTACAATACAGGGAAGATCCCCTACCGCCCCTTTTTTGATCCCAAAAAAGGGGTGAGGAAGGGGTTTTTTTTTTCATTCCAAAAACCATTTCCATGCCAGACCCAAATGTCCCATAGGGGGAGGAAAAGCGTAATTGTACCAAAACCCCCCCTTTGACAAAAAAATTTCCCTTTTTTTTAAAACATATTTAACTTTTAAAAATTTTATCACTTTTTATTTTTCTCAGATGGTTTTCAATCTCCGTTTTTAATCGTACATGGCCCCATCGTAATATCCGTGCGGGTTTATATTCCCAAAGAAACTGCCCCCGTCCAGCTTTTCCCCATTTAAAATAGGTCCAATTCGGGAAGGGCGTTTAACCACGTGTGGGGAAAGAAATCTCTTTCCAAGGCAACCCGCCATTACCCTTTTAATTTTAAAATTCGCCCCCCAAATTTTAAAAGGGGGAAAAAAGATCCTTTATTTTTAAAAAACTCCACGCTGTGTTAAAACTAATGTAATATAAATCCGCGTATCGCCACCGGGTCCATGGGAAAAAATGTCGGGGGTGGGTTTTAATTTAGGGGGTTTTTTATACATCTCTCAATCTGCCCCCTTGGCCAACTGTTAAATTTTTTCCGGCCCGTTTTTTCCATTTTTCAAACACTTGTTTTTTTCCTTTTGAGCGACTTTTTAATTCTTCTCCACATGGTTTTACCCCGGTCTTTGGGTATTTTGACTCTCTGTATTTCTTTTCGTAAAAAAACCCCTCGATCGCTTCCAAACTTTGTCCATTTAATTTATTCACAGGAGGAAAACATCGGCGCATTCCCGGTACTTTTAAAATTTCATCCCCTAAAGGATTTTTTTCGATTTTTTATTCAAACAAACCCCCTTAACTTTTAAAAATTTTAACCGGGCCCCTTCCTTTAAAAATTTTCCCCCTTTTCCCCTTTTTCTTTTTCTCCCCACCTTTTCCCGCCGTAAAGATTTTTAAGACTTGGGCCTTTAAATTTTTAAAGGAAACCTCCAAAAGGGGGCATTTTGAGCGGAATGAAAAACTCATTATAAACTTTTTTCAAGTTTTTGAAGCACGTCCAGATATCTCCGGTTTTTTTATTACGGTTGGGAAAAATCGCCACATTCTCGTTTTTAGGGGGGCGATTAAATCGCCTATAGGGGGCCTTCACACCCCTGGCTGTCCCAAAAAGGAAAAATTCCATATTTTTTTTATTAAGCCTTAAAATCTTTTTTTAAAAAATTTTTTCCCCGCATTTGGGTTTTAAACTTCTTAGAATTTTTTTTGTCTTTAAACACAGATTCAAAAACCCCTTTTATTTTTAGCTTTTTTTTTTTAAGAGCTCGGGCAAAAACCCTTTTTTTGGGAAAAAAAATCAATTACCTTAAAAATAATTGTTTTCCCTCATTTTTATCGGCCCAAAGATTTCATTTTCACAAAGACTCCTAAATTGTTTCACGGCCCCGAACAAAAAACTCGTTCCTTGGGGAAAAAAAGTCCCCTTTCCGGGTTTTTGGAAAGTTTAACGTTCCCTTTCTCCGACAAAAAAAAATTTTAACCCGGCTACCTTTAAAATTTTTTCCCTTTTTTTTTTTGCAAAGCTTTCCTTTAAACCCATTATTCCCCCAAAAATTTTCCCGGATTGGGAAAAGGGGGTTTTAGTTTAAATTTTTTTATAGCTTTCCCCCCAACATCCTATTCCTTCCCCACACTCAAAAAATAACGAAAGGGTTTTTTTATTTTTTCTCCCTTTTTTTACACGGGTTTAAAAATTTAAAAAAACAAAAACACAAAAACCAAAAAAACCAAAAAAAATTTTTTCCAATTAAGGAAACCCCCAATCACTCTACAAAAAATACAAATGAAAAACTTGAAATGTAAAAAACAAAAAACACACTTTCAAACTAAAAATGTAAAAACAAAAACTTTTCAAAATTTACTTTTTAAACTACCAAAATGTAAAAAATTGAAAATTTAAAAAACCCAAAAATTTATTTTTTTTTTTTTAAAAATTTTTTTTGGGTTTTTTTCCCTTTTTTTTTCAAACACTTCCAAGGATACAAAGATAAACAAGCAACTTAAAAAGCACATCATTCACCAAGTGCGACCCAAATTTTTGAAATTTCCAGGTTGTTTGGGGTTTTGGGGAAATTTTCTTGTTGTTTTTTACACTTCTCAACAGCAGCACACAGTCCGAACAAAAAAAAAAAATTGAGTTCTACAAAAGGTCCTTTTCCCAATTATCTTTACCTGAAATCCTCCGCTTCTTGTCCGCGTTCTTTCATCAGATGTTGAATGGATGGAATGAGTTGCGGTGTTTTGAGTCGACGTTGAAGCGTGATAAAGTTAGTCTGATAGAATTCTTCTTTCAATGCTTCGAGACAATGATGCTGTAGTTGACTCGGGCGGTCTGTTTGACATCCGTAACAAGTCTCTCGATTATATTCCAAAGCGACGTTGTTAAGCAAATGAAGCACGGCTGTTTTTACTATAGCAATGTGAGAGGAAAAGATCCATTCCACATCCACCTCCCCGTTTATAATCGGTGGAGTCTGCGCCGGATGCACGATGAGGCTGGTTTGCTCGTCTTCGGACGAATCAGGTGAGGCTCCCGCCGCCCTGTCTTCTTCAGACTCGGAAAGAGTGGGAAGCAATTTCTTTTCCTCCTTCAGGTTATTTGCTTCGTTAGTCTCGCTTGGAAAAGGCGCTGGTGATGGTGGATGATTAGCTTCGTCTGGAAAAAGTACCGGTGATGGAGGGTAGGGTGGTGAAGGTGGGAGAAATGGTGTGGGGGAAATAGGAGAGTATAAATCCCAGTACGACCCCATTCTATCAGCTGTAGGTTCGCCTCTTCTTGAAGAGATGTGTGCCGGTATGCTTCCTCCCGCTAAATATATATAGGGTGGAGGGTGGAGGGCGTGTCTAAAAGAGGGTTTTTTTCACAGTCAGAATGTCAAGCCAGCAGCGCGAACTCCGGAACAGGTTGGAAATCCGATCCCCAATTTCGATCATTTTTTGGCGCCATACACTAAAAGGTATCGCCAGCATGGTCCTAAAGATCCCGCTTTCTACGTTGAAAACTTCTAAAACAAACAGGTCGGGGGAAAAAGCCTCGTAGCTACGTCGCCTGCTCGCTCGGAGAGACCAGGACCCGTTTGTGGTAGATTTTGTTTCCCAAACTGCGCTAAAAAGCATCTCTCCGTTGACGATTTCAACATCGGATGGAAAACCGATCAACTCTGACCGATCTGGTGTAGCCAATTCCCCGCTTATTTCTGTATTGTAGGGGACCACCAACCTCAGCACTGCCCAGTCATTATAGGTAAGGTTGCATGTGTTGGAGAAGGGTGTGAGCTTCTCTTCTTGATCCAGTTGGTAAAGGTAGAGCTCACCGGATTCGTATTTGAAGATGTATCCCCACGCCCCAACCATGCCAGAATCCTCTAAAGACCATTCTTCATGCAGTGTTTCTAAGGGAGGGTGCTGAACCCGGCATAGATACAACGATGATTTCTTGGGAGCTTCGAGGGGGTGGTTCGAAGCTTGGAATACAGAAATTGGTGTCGCGGATAATAAAGATGTTCCGCTCGGCAACGCAGATCTTTTATTCACCTCCATCGCGTCCTCCATTTCTTCGGCCGGTCTAATGTCTGGGGAAGGCGTGGTCTCAGAGTCTTCCATAGCGTCCAGGGTTGTCGAAGTTGAAGCATCTTTCACAGACAGCGCGGACTCAGAGTCTTCCATTGCGTCCAGGGTTGTCGAAGTTGAAGCATCTTTCACCAAAGGTTCGATCCCGAATTCTCCCATCGCGTCCTCCATTTCTTTGCAGGCGGAAAAACGGATCTCGTTCTTTACACCTACTTCAAGCTGCTCAGGTAAAGCCGATTCTTTTTCCAATGCAGAGCGTAATTCTCTGCTTTTAAGAATAGCTCTCGGAATTCTTGACATTGTCGGTAGGAATGTAAGTGTTTTTCTCTTGCTGAAAATACAAAAACTTTTCTCCCCAGCAATATTTAAAGAGGACATAATTCCGCCCTCCTATTTTCATTGGTTAGCTTAGGGAAGGAGGGTGGGTGATGGAGTCATAAATCTTGGGGATCCGGAAGGATGGGGGATGGGGAACGGAATGGAGAGGGGTAAGGTCATAAATCTTGGGGGATCCAGAAGGATGGGGGATGGGACCGGAAGGGGGGAGGGGTGTCATAAATCATTTGTGGGGGAGGGGTAAGGTCATAAATCATTTGTGGGGGAGGGGACCGGAAGGGGGGAGGGGTAAGGTCAAAAGGTCATAAGTCATAAATCATTTGTGGGGGGAGGGGTGGGTCATAAATCATTTGTGGGGGAGGGGTGGGTCATAAATCATTTGGGGGGGGGACCGGAAGGGGGGAGGGGTGAGGTCAAAAGGTCATAAGGTCAGGTCATTAGTCATCAATCATTTTTGACATAAGGTGTATTACTAAGTTTTTTGATAGGATCCAGCCAGTGAGCTGCCAACAAAATTCGGCGGGCGACACCCAGAGTTTCCCAGATGCTGCAGCCACAGAAGACAGAGAACAAGCAGGGGACCTTGGCAAACAAAGGAGGGCAGGAAAATCCACACCGCAAAGCCAAATCCGGGGTCAGTGACAGGAAACAGCTTCAAGTTCCTTAAACAGACAAAATGCAGCAGGAGTTCATAGACTGGTCAGGCAAAAAGATCAGATGGAAACAGGGAGGCTCAGTGGTTGAGAGGCAGAACAGGTCAGGATCAGGTAATCAGAAACACTATGGTAATGCTGAATGACTCTCACCACTGGCTTGAGAACAATCTCGCCTGATGCCTGAAAGCAGTCAGGTTAAAACTGATCAGACGGGAACAGGAAGGCTCAGTTGAGGCAGACCAGGAATACAGAAACACTAAGACCCACAATGCTGGACCCACTCCCCCCACTGGCTCGAGAGAATAATCTGGCCCTGACAACTGGTTAGAGAACTGGTTAAATAGAAGCAGGAGCAGGTGGATCAGGTGAACGGTTATGAGGAAACGGGTGGAGTTAAGTAGTTGAATGTAATGAGTAATCTAGCAAGTCATCAGTGCCAAGATCATGACAACCAAACCTAGTTCTGGTGGAGGTTTCTCTCTCCATTGTCTCTAGACGCATGCTTGGTGTGAGGGATTGCTTTCAAATCAATGAGTCAATACAATTAGTAGGTTTTCCTTATTTTGAAAAGTTTGATTGTAAAGTATCTTGGCCCTATGTAAATAAACTGACTGGAAATTGAAGTTTAAAAAACTATTTAAGCAACAGAACAAAAATAAGATACCCTTAATTATAACATCAACTTATATAGTGGTCTTACCATTCAAAAGAAACAGCCAAGTAGAATGTTGCAACGCTACTATTGTGTAAGCAATAAAAACATGCAATGCAAGTGACTTCATGGTAAAACTCAAGCAGTAAATGTATTGAAAAACTAAGGGAGCCAGTTGTAAGTAATTGTTCTGAAAAATGAAACAATGTGAGTTGGTTTATTAGAGATACATTAAGAGATACCGTATAATGTACAACAGTGAGCATAAATACTTTCTTTGCTTATAATTTAGCAACACTATCAGTGTGTTGCTCTCTGCTGTCACCGTGCATCTTTGTTGTTGTTCCTCTCAGATTACAATACAATAAGACAGTTACCGTCTCCTGGCACCCACCAAACCCATACTCATCCATTAGACTGTCAGACGGATTTGTCTATCCAGAGAAGGGTCATCCACTGTTTTGGAGTCAAAAAGCAGCATCTACTGTATCCAATCTTTTTCATATATGTATAGCATGTATAGCATATTTATTCCATGAAGCTGTTTACAACCTGTTCTCAAGACAATATCGAGACAGAATAAAGTTGGAGCTCTGTAGAAATTTATCTTGCAGAAAGTTGGCAACCTCTGCAAACAATGCGAACCAGAATAAGCTGCCACCACTCAATCATTTTATGTGGCTCATTACCTTATGGCTGAGTTACTTTCATTCCTAATTGCTTTCACATTGTAATAATAAAACTGTTAGTTGACAGAGGAATATTTAGGAGTCAGAAGATTTCAAAACTAGACTTGTTGCACAGGTGGCTTCCTATCAAACAGGTGGTTATATTGTTGAACAGATGGCTTCCTTTCTGGGTTTTCCATCACAAATTCCACAGACTTCAAGAGAGCGATGCCATTCTTCTAGAAATGTTTTTAGTTAGTAAGCATAGGTGCTTGATTTTTTTACATCCCAAGCTATGGAAGTAAATTGAACAACTGATTTTAATTGGTTGGATTTGTGAGTACATTATATGAATGATTTCTCCTGTGAGGCAAATCTTAGATTTAAGAATTCTGTGTTTATCATGTTTTTTGGGCAATTCCCGTTTCTCTTAGGAATCCAACATGCTATTCAGCAACTAACAAGCTACAAACCAGCTTTTCAAAATCAACAACAAAGTCCAAAATGTAGCCTGACTGGTAACATGTAAATGAAATAGTCACTCATTTAGATATGCAAATGCTTTTGCAAACGTGGTCTCTGAAATCAACAGACCACAACAATAGACCGCGAATAATGGAAATGTGTTCAAAGCCCTGTCGATATTTGTTCATAGATTTAATTTGCTATTCCTGTTCTGATTTATTAATTGCAGCATTTGTTGTGCGCAGAGGCTTTGTTATTGTTGTCCTTTGGTTGTTTGTCTGGACCAATTACAGATGATCCTCCAGGGAGTGGACTGGACTCTTCAGATGTCTGGTGTAATGTATTGATTCCTTTCATCTCTGGTTGCTGGCCTGTGCGCGTGCTCATGTGCGCAAATGCATTTGTGTGTGTATGAAAGCCTGTTTGTCAAAGACAGATGGGAGTGGGAGCTTGTGTCTGTGTGGGAAATGAGTCGATCTCATTTACACTAGTCTCCTCACCCGACAAGGGAGGGCAGACACCTCACTCATGTGTTTGTTGCTTCTCTATTTCCTTCCTCTCCTTTTGTTGGTTTCCTCTTATATTCTCATCACATTCTATCATTATATTTTCTTGACACCTTTGAGTCATACTTTAACTTTATATCCCATTGGCTGATATATTTAGAATGTGAACCTTCTAGCTTTGTCTGTCAATCTTTGCCTGTCTGCTCATTCAATTACAATTTGAAGTATCCATTTTGGTTATCAGTGCACTTCTGTCCATTTTCATTTTATTATTTATAAAGAATCCATTTTTATATCCTTTGCAAATGTATTTATCTACACAAGGTGTTTATTTTTTTCCTTTCACTGTAAGTGTTTTATTTTAAAAATACCAACTATTAAAATACCTTTCTTAAAGAGGAGAAAGTAAATGTAAACAAAACTCAACTTTATTTATAAAACAACCACAGCGTCCACAAAGTGCTGTACATACCAAGTAAGGTTAAAATTGTATAGAAACAACATGGAAGTTTAAAGGAATAAAACAAATATAATAAAATTAACTAATTAAAACAAATAAAACCATATAAAAACAAGGAAACAAACACAAAAAACAGAGATAGTCTCATGCTGTGTTAAAAGCTAAAGAATAAAAATAGGTTTCAAGACGAGTTTAAAAATAGACAATGAGGAAGATTGTCTAATGAGGAGGGGGAGCTCATTCCACAATTTCGGAGAAGCAACTGAAAAAAACTGTTTCCCCTCAGTCTGCACCCCCTTCTCTTTTGACCTCGATACCTCCAGGAGCATCAGGTCAGCTGATCTGAGGGGCCGAGTGGGAGCATAGGGGTGGAGAATCTCAGAGACGTAGGGAGGGGATGAGCCGCTTAAAGACAAAAAAAAAAAAGAATCTTAAAATAAGTTCTAGAATGCAAATGCAACCAATTGAGGAAGGCCAGAATGGAAGTTAGTGTTCCCTCTTACACACTCCACTTAAAAGATGTGAGGCTGCATTTTGCACCAACTGGAGACGTGCAAGGTTTGACTTAGACAAACTTTATTGTTTTTAGTTACACAAGTATTAGGGCCACAATGAAAAAAAAAATGGGGGTGGTGGGAATTTTATTGCAAAAGTGAAAATGTTGGGAATGAAGTTGCAATGTTGTGAATAAAGTGTTAATGTTATTAATAACATTAACAATAAAAAAAAATACAATTATAAGTGCCTACAATTCCACAGCATCATAAGCTCCTTTTTCCCCAAGTGTACGTTCTTATATACGTAGGAATCATGTAGAAAATTAAGTCCTGTAGTTGTAGGCCCATTCTCGTATTATCCAACACTAATTTGATAAAAAGATATCTAACGATGTGCAGTTTCTGCTAAGGGGACTGACAATTGGGAAGCAAGTTCAATAAACAAGTTCCTCTCCCATATAATTTAGGTATTCCCGGCCCAAACCATAAAATTTCTACACTGAATGGCAAGCAGGGGATACTGATCGATGACCTGTGAATTCTTGTTTATGAATGACATGACCTCCTTTTTGTTTTCATGCTCTGGTGAAAACCACCAGACCAAAATGTTAGAGTGTTTGTTAACAAGTATGATTTTAACTGCTGAAACTGAAACTAGTCAAGCTTGTCTAGAAACACTGCACTGCATTTCATGTTTGCTCATTTGCACATCATTTATAAAATTTATATTCAATAAAAAAAAAAAAAAAATGCAACATGATTTGTTTTTTTGGCACTTTTATGTAAATTTTGTGAGCTTTTTGACTTTTAGTTTCACACATAGTAGACACAATTTGTCAAAAATATGTTAAGTTTGAGTTCCTGCTACATTTTTAACAAATTAAGGTTAGTATTGTTTGGGCTTCAATATTAAAATTCCATTCCTACAGATTTTCGGTGGTTAAAGATACTGTATATGGAGCTTCCTTAAATTCAAGTTCTTTGAACAAACTGCTTGTTATATTTTTTTGAATGGCAAGCTTGAAAATGGCAATCAAACATCTTTAAGCACAACTGGCTTTTTCAGCAGTAACAATAAGTGTCAGTTTTCAGCCAAACAAGAACTATTTTTAGAGTGCAATTAAGGAACCCTTAATCACATGTTAAGGGTTCCTTAAATGCTGCTGTAAAAGTGTAATTTGTGTGCATGCTTTTCTGCACTCTTTAAAAACATAACATTAAACATATTTTATCCAATTTTGGCTTATTTTCATTACGTGTGGTTGCATATAAATGCATTCATAAATAGGCTTCAATAAAGTAATTAAATATTTGCAGTGAAAGGAAGCTTAATGCTATGAGAAGAGAATAAGGAAGACAATGATGTATTCTAAAACCAAACACTCCAAGCCACAAAATTTGAAGTTACAAGACAGATTGCAAGATTTTGCAATGAATTTGAGAAATAATACCAGATATTTTTTGTACATAGTAAATGCATTTATATCTAAACCACTGCAAGTGTTATCAGTAAACCAGGACAATAGGTGTATGGAGAGACAGTATGCAAAGTTGCAGTCTCTGTACACAGCATAATCGGTATATTGCAAGGTGTATATGCTGAAAGCTCTGGTCAGCAACAGCAGTAGAAGGAGGTTATATCCCCACTTCCAGCCAAAATCTGCATAGAATCTGCAGAACACAATTCCTTCCACACTTTACCAAAGACATAACTACTGGATAAAAAAAATTATACTAGAATTTGCAGGAAAAATACGCCATACACTTATTTTAAAAAAACATTAACTGCTATTTAGTATCACTTAATGTATTATCTAATGGCTCTGGTGTTAGAAAAGTTACTTAACCCTTTTTGTATTGTATTTCAATAAGAAAAGTCATTTTACTATTTAAGCAAATTAATGGAACAATATCATTCAATTCGGTTTACTTATATAGTGCCAATTCACAACACATGTCATCTCAAGGCCCTTTACAGTTCACCAGATCATACAGTCAAATTGATACAAAGTTTTCTATCTAACGAAAACCAGTGTATTGTATCAACTAATTTACTCAAAATGTAATCTCTTACAATAAGCATTCTTGTAGCGACAGTGGAGAGGAAAAACTCCCTTTTAACAGGAAGAAACCTCAAGCAGAACCAGGCTCAGTGTGAGCGGCAATCTGTCGAGGCCGACTGGGGTTCAAGGAGACAGAAGCAGAGATACAGGAAGCAACTGTAAAAGGCGGCCCTGTCCTGCAAAACGGCCAGGCAGACGAGCTCTGAGCCAACTACCATGTCAGAGGATGAAGAGAGCACATCCAGCCAGTCACAGTTAGAGAAACAGGACTACACTGGAAAACAGGCCGATCTCCAACATCTATAAACAAAGGTGTTTATGGCAGCAGCACAGCAGATTTTTCTCTCCAGGATGGTGTCACAGTCAAAGAGGAACAGACAAGGTGAAGCTACTATGGTTAAAAGCAGAGAGAGCATAATGTCATGCTGCGTTCACACCGGACGCAGCTGGCGCGACAGAAGCAGCGAGTTTACATGCAAAGTCAATAGTTGACACGTGTCAAGGCGCAGCAAAAGGTCCCGCGGCGCGTTTTGAGCAGCAGGCACAGCACGTCTGAGCAGCTGAAGCAGCGCGTCGGGCTCGTTTAAGCATCTGACACGCGTGACACACCGCAAGCGCATTGCTGCTCGAGATGGAAAAATTGAATTTTTGCTGCTCGACATGCCGCGTCAACCAATCAGAGAGAAGCTCCGCCAAATGACGTAGCTGTGTTTTCAGACTGGAGGGAACGACGGAGAAAACCCGGGAATTTACAAAGATGGAAGAAAAATTAATCATTGCTTTTTGCTCTCATCCAGTACTTTATGATCAATTGAGTTACCAATACAGAGACAAGAGCAGAAAGGACCTTGCATGGAAAAGGATTAGCGAGGAAATCGGACCCTCTGGTAAGTTATCCAGGCTTTTACAATGTTAAACATACACTTTCAATATATTGCTAATTTCACGCTGCTCAATAAATGTTTATTCAGAGGATGTATGCAGGAAGAGGTGGAAAACCTTGAGGGACACATACACTATATTGCCAAAAGTATTTGCTCACCCATCCAAATTATTGGAATCAGGTGTTCCAATCACTTCCATGGCCACAGGTGTATAAATTCAAGCACCTAGGCATGCAGACTGTTTTTACAAACATTTGTGAAAGAATGGGTCGCTCTCAGGAGCTCAGTGAATTCCAGCGTGGAACTGTGATAGGATGCCACCTGTGCAACAAATCCAGTCGTGAAATTTCCTCGCTCCTAAATATTCCACAGTCAACTGTCAGCTGTATTATAAGAAAATGGAAGTGTTTGGGAACGACAGCAACTCAGCCACGAAGTGGTAGGCCACGTAAACTGACGGAGCGGGGTCAGCGGATGCTGAAGCGCATAGTGCGAAGAGGTCGCCAACTTTCTGCAGAGTCAATCACTACAGACCTCCAAACTTCATGTGGCCTTCAGATTAGCTCAAGAACAGTGCGCAGAGAGCTTCATGGAATGGGTTTCCATGGTCGAGCAGCTGCATCCAAGCCATACATCACCAAGTGCAATGCAAAGCGTCGGATGCGGTGGTGTAAAGCACGCCGCCACTGGACTCTAGAGCAGTGGAGACGCGTTCTCTGGAGTGACGAATCGCGCTTCTCCATCTGGCAATCTGATGGACGGGTCTGGGTTTGGCGGTTGCCAGGAGAACGGTACTTGTCTGACTGCATTGTGCCAAGTGTAAAGTTTGGTGGAGGGGGGATTATGGTGTGGGGTTGTTTTTCAGGAGCTGGGCTTGGCCCCTTAGTTCCAGTGAAAGGAACTCTGAATGCTTCAGCATACCAAGACATTTTGGACAATTCCATGCTCCCAACTTTGTGGGAACAGTTTGGAGCTGGCCCCTTCCTCTTCCAACATGACTGTGCACCAGTGCACAAAGCAAGGTCCATAAAGACATGGATGACAGAGTCTGGTGTGGATGAACTTGACTGGCCTGCACAGAGTCCTGACCTCAACCCGATAGAACACCTTTGGGATGAATTAGAGCGGAGACTGAGAGCCAGGCCTTCTCGTCCAACATCAGTGTGCGACCTCACAAATGCGCTTCTGGAAGAATGGTCAAAAATTCCCATAAACACACTCCTAAACCTTGTGGACAGCCTTCCCAGAAGAGTTGAAGCTGTTCTAGCTGCAAAGGGTGGACCGACGTCATATTGAACCCTATGGATTAGGAACGGGATGTCACTTAAGCTCATATGTGAGTCAAGGCAGGTGAGCAAATACTTTTGGCAATATAGTGTATGTGAGGGAGGTAAAAAAAGAAAAAGAAAGAAAGAGAAGTGGTGCAGCAGCAGGGACAGCACAGAGGTGGAAATATCTAGCAGGCCTGTCCTTCCTTGAACCCTTCGTCACTCTGCGAGAGACCACCAGCAACATGCAGGGAAGGGTCGAGGAGGAGCAGGCCGCTGAGTACAGCCACCCAGAGGAGCCAGAGGAGTATTCAGGGCTATCTGATGCCAGAGGTTTGTTTAGTGAGACAGTTAAAAAATTATCAGGTTTCACCTCCTCAGTTTGATTCTTAGTGGTTCATATTATTAAATTGTTTTAATAAATATATTGACAGAAACAGCAACAACAGTGTCTCAGAACCAGCTTGGTGAGCTGTCTGCCTCTTCTTCTGAGCTGGCTGGACCATCGTCTGCTCCTGAACCATACTCTGCTCCTGGACCATCTTCTGCTCCTGGACCATCTTCTGCTCCTGGACCATCTTCTGCTCCTGGACCATCCTCTGCTCCTGGACCATCTTCTGCTCCTGGACCATCCTCTGCTCCTGGACCATCTTCTGCTCCTGGACCATCGTCTGCTCCTGGACCATCCTCTGCTCCTGGACCATCTTCTGCTCCTGGACCATCGTCTGCTCCTGGACCATCGTCTGCTCCTGGACCATCGTCTGCTCCTGGACCATTGTCTGCTCCTGGACCATCCTCTGCTCCTGGACCATCTTCTGCTCCTGGACCATCCTCTGCTCCTGGACCATCCTCTGCTCCTGGACCATCTTCTGCTCCTGGACCATCCTCTGCTCCTGGACCATCTTCTGCTCCTGGACCATCGTCTGCTCCTGGACCATCGTCTGCTCCTGGACCATCGTCTGCTCCTGGACCATCCTCTGCTCCTGGACCATCTTCTGCTCCTGGACCATCCTCTGCTCCTGGACCATCCTCTGCTCCTGGACCATCTTCTGCTCCTGGACCATCCTCTGCTCCTGGACCATCTTCTGCTCCTGGACCATCGTCTGCTCCTGGACCATCGTCTGCTCCTGGACCATCCTCTGCTCCTGCATCATCAGGTGTGTATGGAATCAGTGAAGTACTTTCTCCTCTTCTGTCTGTTGTTGTGCAGTGAAACACCAGATAAAATGAAACCTTATTTTGTGATCCCCAAAGTCCTATATTCTGGTGTAATTATACTGTCTGCTTTTAAGATCCATCAAAGAAGAGGGTCTGGAAAAGGCAGCATGATGAGCCCACAGAGTTTGAGAGGGAAATGTTGGAGGTCCTGAAATCAAGCACCACATCTGAACCCTGCTGTGAGGATGATTATTTTCTGCGTTCTCTGCTTCCTCTCCTGAAAAAGGTTCCACCTGAGTCAAAGGACTTTGTAAAATTTCAAATTCATAAGTTATTGTATGAAAGCAGCACTGTCAAACTTAATCTGGAACCATCAGAGTAGATATTTTTAAAATAAAATAGGTGGCACTTTTTGAGAGGAAACAGACATTCTCATGTTTGTTTGTTTTTTCCATTTTGTTCATGTTGTATGTATGTGTTGATTTAATGTTTGTTCAAAATCTGTTTTAATAAATATTTTATGAATTTACATTTGGCTTAATGTAACCTGATGGCAATCAGGAACCTGATGGTAAGCTGTCACAGAATCTCCGGTCCTGGCCAGCAAGAGCAAAAGGGTAAGAAGACTCACAAACGGACTGCAACTATGGGGCCAGCAGTGAGATCGCTTGAAGCTAACGATGGTAGCCAGTTGTTGCGATCCATCGTCGTTAATGTAACGGAACTACGCCACTCTAAAGACACACCCCTTAGGCGTAGGTTTTAAAAACACTAGCTTACCATATTAGGGTCCTATTCTGCCGGAGGCCCTATGCCACTAAAAGCCTAGACAAAAGTGTTTCCAGTTCAATGCTATGCTACGTAGCAAAAAAGTCACTCCGGAGAAGTCTGGCTCTCTGGACCGAGTCAGACTGCCTTTATCCTACGATTCAGAAGGAGTTGAACACAGTGTGTTTTTTAGCATTACTGGGTTAGGAGAATATATTACTATTGTTGTGTTGCAAATGCATTTTTTTATTATGTCATCATATAATATATGTTAATATATATAATGAGTTTCACAAAAATAGCTTTTATTAGAATTTTTAGAGTTTATCAAATCTTTCATTTTATCCAATTAGTTTTGATGCGTTCGATTTTTATTTATTTTTTTATTAAATTTTCCAGATGAATATACAAAAATTGACATAAAAGAACAAATCACCACCCTACCCTTGCCCTCCCAGAACAGCACATCATAGAACACTTTCACAGTCAAAACAACATGACGAAAACACCATATATTGATCTAAAGCATTCCACAAGCATGAAAAAAAAGGAAAGTTATACAGAGTATTAAGTAGTGACGAGTCAGTCGATTTTTATTTTAAAAATGAAGCTGAAATATGAACAAATTCAGACCAGTAATACCAATAAACTGGTCCTGATTAAGTTATGTTAATGTTAATAGTGGCCTACACTAACTGCTATGACTCAACTGTTCAAAGAGACACTTTACAATAGAAACTACTGACTTGCTAAGTGAGAGAATTTCCATGTGGATGGAATAAGAAATAGTTCATTCAAATCCATAAATGTCTCTCACTACTCTGTGTGCCAGCGTTTCATAATTCCTCCTCCCTGAGATCAAATAGCAGAAGTTATATGAAAATGTAAATACTACTAAGGAATTTTTGGGTAAAGTAAATGTCATTGTTTCTGGGATGCATTTAAAAAAAAAAAAAAAAAAGAGTGTAAGTATACCCACTTCTTCAGGCACCACTACACTACTGACAGCACCTATACATTACATTATCCAGGGCCTACTTAGCAGAACACAATTATTTCAATTCAATGTATTAACATTTTATAACATTAAAAGTAAACTGAGCATATCAGTTGTAGTACGTCCCTCTCTTCAGAGCAGCCCGGTAGCAATTTTGTACGTATTAGAGAACCTGTGGAATATTGGTCACTAAATGATCCTGCTGCATCTTGGGTGAACATATACAAAAAAAGAAAGAGTAGGACAGGACTCGGGAACACCAAGATGCAGGATAAAAAAAGTTAATCTATGGCTCTGAGTTTGGCTCGTCCTTACTATGGAAGGTTAACAATGACTGGCGAACTGCTTCTCTTATGCTTAGTTGATTGGTGGATGGGATTCACCTGTGTGCAATCACACAGGTAAAGGAGGGGCAGCAAAGCCAGCAGCAATCTCAGACAACCAACCCTCCCAAACAATCCCAAAACTCGACAGATAGGTCAGTTTAAAAGGACAAAATATATATTTTAGATAATAAAAATCCTAATGTTGAAAAAATAAAGTCCTAATGCTAGTTCTATGAGATTAAAGTAATAAAAGTATGAAAATAAAGTCAAATTGTTACAAAAAAAAAGTAATAACACCAAGTCTACCAGAAAGAACTGTAAAAAGATTAGTTTAAACTTGGGATATTACCTGAACAGTCATAAAACTTTGAGATTAAAGTCATAACTTTATGAAAATACAGTTCTACTATTACAAGTTATTCATTTTTGTTATTAAGATTTGTGTACTTTAGTGTATTTGTTTGTGTTTTATGTCATGTATATATATTTGTATTCTGCATCAGTGTCTTCTGCCATTGCTTTCTTGTTTGTTAGTGTTTCAGGTTACCTCTTAGTTTATTACTTTTTCTCCTTCAGCTTCGTTGCTTTAATCCTACCACAGCTGTTCCAGATTTCCTGATAAGCTCATGTGGTTCCTTTTTTTTGTTCTCCACCAATCACGGGATAATTATTTGTCCTTTATTCTATTACAATGTCCATAGTTTACTTGTACTCCATAATCTCTTACCTGGTTAATCCCTATTAATTCTGTCACTTTTTCAATATTTTTATGACTCTGTCCTTCACTTCTACAAAAAGCATAACATAAGTGTGATTCCATTCCATTTAATGGAACTTAATAAATTGCAATTAACATCTAAAGAGCACTACATTGAAAAAGATAACCACAAACTGGTTTCATTAAAGGAAGGCAGTCAGCCACTAACACACAAATTGCTTAATTTAATAGATTATTCCTACAGAAAAAATATAAAATCCTACATGTTGTCTTCAGATGCAGAAAAAGCATTTGATAGAGTAAACTAGAAATGTTTAATCGCTACTCTACATAAATTCGGTTTTGGCAATTTCTTTATAAATTGGTTAAATATCTTATGCAGCTTCCCAACAGCCTGTGTCAGGACAAATAATCAAACATCTTCCAGCTTTTGTCTCCAGAGGGGCACCAGGCAGGGATGCCCACTCTCCCCCTCACTTTTTGCTATTTTTATTGAGCCTCTAGATGTAACAATCAGATAAACTAATGTGGTTAAAGGTATAAAATGCATGAAAATAGAGCATAAAATTAGTCTTCAGATAGATGATGCATTAATTTATCTCCAGCACTCAAACACTTCCCTTTCTTAAGAGATTAGATTACTAGAATATTTCTCAAAAGTCTCAGATAACTCTATAAATTGGTCTAAATCTACAGTACTACCAATTATTTGGTCTCTACAGAATCCCCTAGGTTTACAACTGCAATCAGGAAATATCAAATATGTGTGAATTACTGTGTCATCGAAATTAGCTGATTTACCAAAACTTAACCACATCCCATTTTTTTAAAAGATAGAAGAGGACCTAGAAAGATGGAAATCACTTCTGATCTCACTTATGGGTAGGGAAACCTCAATTAAAATTATGGACTTACCTAGAATTAACTACTTATTTTCAATTATCCCCAATAAACCATCATCTGAAAATCTCTAGATTCTTCCATCTCTAAATTTCTTTGGAAAGAGAAACCCCCTCGTATCAGCTTAAAGACACTACAGAAAACTAAAGACAGAGGGGGACTTGATCTACCTAACTTCCAAAACTACTACTTAGCAAATAGACTACAATACACCTCTTAATGGATAAAACATAATCCCTAACCCTAACATTCTACCAAATAATAATATGATAAACTTTCCGTACTGGATAAATAAAGGTATTAAATATCTGGATCATTTATTTGAAGGAACTGAGTTATCTTGGCTCAAATATGTCTAACAACTTTTAAGATGACTATTTACAACTAATACAACACAAAATCCTCCACAGTGTACACTATACAGGTAAAAGATTATTCAAGATGGGTTTTGCACAAACTAATATCTGTCTACAGTGCACAGGCAATCATCTTGATAATTATATTGACACATTATGTTTATGTACACCGGTTCAGAGGTTCTGGGTACAGGTGCAGTATGTAAGGACTTATCACAGTGCCTGAGTTGTAAAATTCCACCTTCACCGTCAATTTGCTTGCTGTGTGACTTTTAGGGACGCTCTCTGGAAACAAAAAATTGTTTGCATGGCCTTCTATGCGTTATGTATCGCAAAGAAAACTACTCCTCATGAATTGGAATTGGAATCAGTATAGAGATCTTTTGTTGGATCATATTAATCTTGAGACAGCATCTGTACCCGCATCAGATCAATCTCTCTGGGCTCCCTTGATCAGCTCCATCACTTTTTGGAGTGAGGGTCTGTGGGACGGGGCTTGGGATGCCCCAGGACGTCCTCCAGCGGCTGTTTGTGGTGAGAGACTTGGGTTACTGTCCTGGTAGCTGGGCTGCTGCTGGTTGGGTCTGGTGTGGCTCCAGGGGTCTGGGGTCCCTGGGGTGCGTTGCCCTCAGAAGGGTGCCCCGGCGGGGTGTCGGGGGTTGGGGTTCTGTGGGGTATGCTGCCTTGGGCGTGGCCGGTGTATGCCCGCTTGTCTGGCCCTGTCGGGGCTTCTGGTGTGCTGGGGGGCCTCAGGGCCTTTTGAGTTGGTTGGGGATTAATGTTGGGGAGGGATTACATTTCTGGTGGTGGTGGATGTTTGAAGCGCTTCGTTTTTGGCTCCCTGTCTCAGTCCTGGTCTATGCTGTCCCCTGGTGCGGGCTTTGCCCGGGCTGGGGGTTCTGCATGCCAGCCAGGGTTTTTGTTTTTTTTTCCGGGAAAGCCAAGAGGTATGGTGGATGGACAGGACGAGGGGTGGCGGTGTTGGCCCTGGTGGCCGGCTGGCTCATGGGCCCTGGCGCATGTCCCTGGCCCCCGGGCTATGGTGGTGCAAATGGTTGGGCCCCCCTGGAAAGGGGGGCTCTTCAAAACCACTATTGAGCATTTTTCCTTTGGATAAGCTTTACCTGCACAAGTGCACTCTCACAAACAACTACAGGTGCTTGGCTCCAGGTACTTAGAGATTCACTTCCATACAGAAAGCCCATATTCTTCTCTTCAGCTACCACAGTATACATGTCAGATTGAATAATACATACTTAAGCGAAAGTATCAAGGTGTTAATTTTATTGTATCTCTTATACTATATATGTTTGTTGAGCTGTTCTTTTTACATCTTTTTGCAGGTGATGAACCAGACTGAAGATTTTTTATCGTTCTCTCCCTTATATCTCCTCTTTCTTTCATTTTCTCTTCTGTTTCTCTGTGTATCCTTTCCTGTTCTACTTACATTGCAGTGTCCATATAATCTGTGATACTAACTGCATTAATCAAGCTGAACACTATGGCGATAGCCCTACTGCTCCACTTGTGAAAGTAAAATCTGCTGGGCTATTTTTTTAGCATCAAGAAAATTATTGTTATTGCCACATTGCCAGACAGGACACTGTTAAAAAAAAACATAAAAAAAGAAAAAGATAATCACAAACCAACAAGTTATTTTGCATTCATCTTTTATTGTGACAGCTAACGTATCTTACCTGTGATAAGTAAGGGGTTTTGAGGGGCTTTCTAATTATTTATTTTACAATACTCAGCAGCATGTTTTCCAGCAGTGGTAAATTGTGCTAAAAAGCATGAAAAATTTGCTGCCATTTCTTTTGACAAAAACAAAGACTGCAAACAAACATCTAGACAATGAGATTCAAAAGAACCTAAACTCAATAGCCAAATGATGTAATTCCTATGTAAGGCCCTGCTTAGCATTAGCTAAATGGGGGGGTACATTTTCTAGAGCCTTTGACGCACTTGATGGTATCTTATAAATGTCTAAACATTTTCATTTCTCTTAATACTCCCCTTTTTTCTATCCTCTGTTTTTTAACCCTTATTTTACCCCTAATGTTATATTTGATTTTTTTTTCTTGTTTCTGCTGCCAACTATAGCTTTCCTTCATCTAATGATTGCTTGGGTTTAGAGCTCCTCTCTGGGACAGCTTCATTACACAGTAACTTGGGAAATTGGGGGAGTTGAAAGAGATAACAGAGTGGGAACAGAAAGATGAAGGAGCTAAGTAGCAGTGTTGTTATATACCTCTCATCCTTTGTTATGCCTTCATCTTACTTGACTTTTACTAGCATAGATACAGAAAGGCATACTTTAAGAGACATCTTCTCTAAGGTATTGAAACAATAAAAGATTTTGTTCAGCATAATGGAAATTGCAGTTATGTTAAGATCCTAACAGATCATAGCATACTAATATGAAACTGTCTTGTTTAAAATTACTTTTGGTTTTGCTGTGTAAGTTGCAGCTTATCTGACCACAAAAGGGAGACAATGCTGTAAAGTTGTAAACTGATGTCAAACAATAATCAGGAATTGCAGAGCACCCCGCTCTGCCTGCTCATGTTGCAGATGCATCGCATTAAATGTAAAAAGAAACTAAAAAACACAGCAAGAATATAGCACAGTTGTTAGTAAGAGCAATGGATGCCACTGCAAAAGGCTGTTGTTTTATTGTAAATAAAAATGCAAGTCTTCAAATTCTTCCTTCAGTGAAATAAAAGGTATTACTTCAGTAACATAATATTTAATTATTAGTTAATTCTTTAGCCTTAAACATAATTATTAGCTATGGTAAACTATATACTCAGGCCAAAATTTAATTTGCACATGAATGGAAATATTGATATAAAAATACAAAATTTCAATTTTACAGCAGTGCATGAAGAATAGCAAAATACTTTTTGCAAGAAAATTATAAAACATAACAAAATGCAATTGGCAGTAGACAGTTAAGACCTTAAAGTAGGTAAAGGTGAAATGAAAATCTGACAAAATAGGTTTAAGCCTTGATTAAAAGCACTGCACTGGGTTCCAGATATTGTTTAAAAGTAATGTAATTTTTGAAATCGTCCTTCTATATCTCACCACCTGCATTATCATGAGGTTAGCATACTCATGACTAGCATACTGTAAGGATAGTTGGACTTCTGTTATGGTTCTCCCCTTTTGGGACTTTTACCCCCAGAATCCACATACTCCGTCAGCGCTCCGCTCCGCCCCGCTGACGTACGTCGTGCGGAGCGCTTGTCTTTCATGGAAATCAATGAGAGCTGTTCCACATCCACCGCTACTCCTCCGCACGTCTCCGTCCACGTACGTCTTCTCTGTCCGTCACCGACAAATTACGGAGCCGAGCTATTTTTTTGCTCCGCTCCGGTCCGGCCAGGTCAAGATCCGCAATTGCAATCGCACCAAACAGGAAAAAGAACATCGACAAATTCCGGTTCGTCAAATTAAAATATAGCAGCAACAGATTGGTGACTAGAAATTATAGCACAATTCTTATAAATATCTAAAAAAAAAAAAAAACTTACACCGTTTATTTAAATGATTGGATCCAAACTATTGGTTATTCACCAACGAGGAAGCAGATTTCTCATCTCCATCAAAATATTTATTTTATACCGAGGGACTTAAAGTTTAATCAAATCCATTCAAAAGAAGCTTCTTATTACAGGAATGAAAAGAGATGCTGAGTTGTAGAGAACAAGTTCATTAAAAAAAAAGCAGTACTGAATTATCCTTATCTCTGTTACAAAAATCTACAAATATATATATATTTGGGCAGAAACTGAACATATGCTGGATGATGGTGGGATTTTTTTAATATGTCATATTAAATTAAGCGCTCACAGGGTTCATACAGGAATGAGTGACTCTAATTTAATGCTATTTTAATGCTATTAGAAATTATTTTAATGCCATCAACAAGAACCATGTACACAAGTTATTAGTGTACATGAAATATGAAGGAGCTGTAAGCAGAGTTCCAAGACTCCTGTATGTATGTAAACACACACACTCACACATATATATACGTATATATATTCTCTAGCTTTTTCTCCGCCCCGAGCTTCCTTTCCGAACATACGGCTTTATAAACAGTTCCACGCAAATTAATAGCGATATAATAGATCTGACGAAATTGTTTTTAGAAGCATTTTTATTAAAGAATCATAAATGCAATGATAAACATATTTAATTAATTTTAGTGCCAATTAAGGCCTTGATTAAAAAAAGAATTATGAATTGTAATTATTTTTAATGATCCGCGGAAACCCTGGTTCATCTGGCGCATGCCCTCTACGATCTCCAAGGAACTCAGAGCGGAGGGGACGGAGCAACAGCGGCGGCTGTAGGCTTTGCTTTGTGCAGGCGGTCTGGAGCGCAGCGGGGCGGAGCGGAGCGCAGACGGAGTATGTGGGATTTCGGGGTTAGGGTTTTTAGTTATCAGTTGTGCAGTTTTGTTGGTCTCTGGTTTATTTTGCATTATATTCAAGCAGTCTTTGGTTACTATCTGTTGCCCCCTGGTGCTTCTTTCCTTTCCCTTTGGCTTCCTTCTACTTACTTCCACTCACACCTGCTCCATATTCAGCTCGTTAGTCCATCCTTTGCTCTGTTTCTCTTATATACTCCACCTCTGCAGTCACTCAGTGCTGGTTCCTTGTTGTTGTTTTGTTATTCCCTCTTCTCTGGCTTCCCACGTGATTTTTCCCTGATGATTTTTTTTTTTTTTGTTCTTACTATTTTGGATTTTTGGTTGTCTGCCTCTGTTCTTCATTAAATCTACAGGATTTACCTCTGCATCCTGGTCTCTGCATTTGGGTCCTCAAAAACCCCCAACCAACTGTGACACTTACTTATGAACTAATTTCATCTTCCTCTCAGATGTAGATAGGCTGATGTTAAAACAAACTATACAATCAATCGTCATAAATTCTTAGATGTATGAGGTCCTGTTTTTCTATTTCAATGTACAATATTTAAATCTGCATAACACCAGTTATTAACAACACCAGTAAAATGTACAAAAAAAGAAGCAGTGTGATAGAGGCTTTCATATGCTACGGGTTTTTTTTTCCAATATGTTAACTGACCAATCATGTTTTGTTTTTTCTACTCAATGACCTGACAGCTATTCAACAAGTAAAATGAGCTGAAAAAACATTGACAGGGGTCTGACAGAACCAAATGGTGCGTTATTCATCAAAAAGACAAGAGTGACAGATGCACACCATCCCTCCAGATGTCCCTGACAGCCAATTGGCCCTAACATCTGAGGGGAGTGCAAGGCTACTTTACAAACCAATCACAGCTATGTTTGGAGTAAAAGTTTTCCTGTTCCTAACTAAATTATTTTCTAAAAAAAAACATTAGTGGCTAATTTAGGCAACCATCTTGAGGAAATAAAAGCAATCTGAAGAAAAAAAAAGACATTACCTGCATGTTTAGGATTTAAAGTAAGGTTTTAATTCATAATGATTTTGATCATCTTCATTGTACCAAAGTTTATAGTAAGAATAAATACCAATAAAAGAAAGCAACTTGGTGTTATTGACCCAAGACACGAAGTCTTGCTTTTTTTTCTGTATGTGCTTTTATTCTTAAGAAGTATATTTTTTAATATAACTGGATTCACTAGATTTGTGGTACCATTTTCTGCTCTGCTTTCATCATTTAATGCTAAAACCATCCAAACCCCTCTTTCTCTCAAGTCAAGTTGTTATTAATGAAATATAATAGGGAAGAAGAGGTCATATGTAAAGCTAAGCCCATTAGGCTATGCTGTTTTCATCTCAATATGATTTAAGTTTCACTAATTGAATCCCAACAGGCAGAAACTACTCTGTGAAGTCAGCATGTGGTTTATGTTAGTGCATGTGAGGAGTGAGGGCTTGCTGTTTTGGGGCAACCATATCAGCATTTGTCTTGTAGGTCAGTGTTGTATCCTTCCCATGCTAAAAACTATTTTTCTCTCTGAAAAGAAAAGTTTTGTAAACAAGAGACTCAAAGGCACCTCGCTGCCTGGCAGCAAAGCTGTCATCTCACTTTCTAACTCGAATTCATATCTTTTGGGGTTTATGGCTTTCCCAACAAAGAGTAAAAAAGGTTCAATAGTGATATAAAAAGGAAAATCAGGCTAACTCAAGTAATGGGTGTACTTTATTCATTCAGCTTTTAAACGCTTTTTATAATGTTACACTTTCTATACCAACTGATAATATGTAATTTAACATGATAAGTTGGTGGTATCTTTTTATGGAATTAGACTGTGTATTAAATAAAGGCATATACAACAAAATACAATTTCATAGTTTCATGTGTTTACTTAGAATTGGACTTCCATTTCAATTAATAATACACTATAGGAAACTATAAAATTACCAATTTCTCTTTAGCTCTAAAGACAAATATTTCAGAGAGTCATTTATTTTCTTTATTTAGTACATGTGTTCCTTATTTTAGGTATTCTACATCTGGACATCAGATCAACCTTTGATGGGTTAGTTATTTATCTGTACATTTTCAAAAAGATTAAACAACTGAGAAATTGTTGTGTGCTAAAATTTATAAATTATTCTTTTTATGGATAAAATTTCAAGTTTAAAGTAGTTGTTTCCTGTTAATTAATGAATGCTTCTGTTTTGACAAAGACCTTTTTCAATGATCTAAGCATGAAGAGATGAAGAAAGTTAGACCTTGTGAACATTGAATCCTGTGATGTCTGATATGTATTTTGCTTTTCAAGCACTTCCACTGTGGTAAAAATCTTTATTTTAATTTTTTTTTACAAAGGTCTACTCAGCATCTGGGTATGATTTGAATGTTGTATGAGTACCCAAACGGTCAAACAATAATTAGCTAAATAAATCAGAGTTCTTCATTACACATATTTTTCTCATACTTTCAATAATTCTATGTCCCAATGTGGATATATTTTCCTGCAAAGAGAATGTTAAGTAGAAATTTTAAACATTATGATGTTTCTCATTAAGAATAGTTCTTATTGGGCCATAGAAATAAATGTTAAAACTAAATGTCGTAATCACAAATGTGTTATGTATTGAAATAACCTAGTAAAAAATTAATTAATATATATTGTGGAAATGTTATGTCTTGACAGTGACGATTTCAGGATGTCTCCTACAGGATATTTAGATATTTGTCACATTCATTTGTCTTTTACATGGACTGTCTTCAAATACTGAAGGTTTGTTTGTCAGATAAGCTTTACCGGTTTCTTCTTCTTTTTTTTTTCTTGAACCAATTTTGAGTTCCACTGAAGGATGTTTTGGGAGTTCTTTCTTGCTTGGGAGTCCATGCTTGCATCATTATTGATTTTTATCCTGAATGTCCCAGTAAAATTAATACCCATCGGCAAATTTAGTTATTTTGCTGTTGGGGTAATGTGCAGCCCAATTCTTCCTATACACCCACATAAAATGAAATGTAAAGTGTTCAGTTTTGGTCTCATCTGACGACTCTATACTTACCCAGTTATATTGAAAAAGGCATTATTTACTGTTTTCATGAGAACAAATAATGACCTGCTGTCCAACCTGTGGAAGCTACAAACTCTTGGAAAAGTCTTTCAAATCTGTTTGATAAAGGCTGTTTTATGGGCAACTGGATGTGGCTAGTTTTTAATGGAAGGACTATGGATTATACCCCTAGTGGCGCTTAGTTTTGGCATTCAGAAGTTTACAAAAGTAGCTGCTGACAATGTATGTTTTGCAAGAGTAAGACTTATTTTCAACAGGTATCTTTGCTGTCACCAAAAGTTAAATTATTGGCAATACTTCAATGACGGGAAACCCTATTATGGACTCTTCAGTTAATATCAAACTAAAATATCAATTTGCATATTATACCACACTGATTTCTGGTCTTTCCATGCCTTTTTGGTCACCCGTTTTTCATATTCTGACGAAAACATAGTCATGCTTAATACTTGTTTTGTTTGGTCTAGCGTAGTTTGACATTTACCGTATTTTCACGACCATAAGGCGCACCGTACTAAAAGGCGCACTCTCAGTTATGTGTGCCATTTCTGTATTTAACACACACATAAGGCGCACCGGACTATAGGGCGCATTTTTTATATACAGGTACATGTCCTCTACTACCTTTAAATACCTCTACTGCGTATTTAAAAATACAACGGGGGCAAAACTGAGTATGACTGTGCTTTATTCATGTATTTATTACAAAGTATTAATCAAACCTGGCAGCTGGCCGTGAGACAGACACATCGCAGATGACAGAGCACTGTGATCACTCCTAAATTAACGTAAAATCCTGAAACCTGCCGACGGAATTTGTTCGCTTTTATTACCGGTATCCTGGTGCCTGCAGTTAAAATTATTTAGATGAAAAACACCTGCCAGCCACCGCGTGAACCCGGAAGCTGCCCAGCCTAGAGGCTGCTGATGAAAGGATTTCTACTGTCGGTGCACCGCTGGTATGTGGGGGTCTGAGCGCCTCCGACAGAAATAGATAATCTGGATGAACTGACTGCAATTATTAAGTTTTCAGGTGGACTTTCTCACTTAAAAACATATTAAAACTACTTTATTCCCACTGATCACAGCAAATATAGCTGCAAGATTTAGATTATTTAGATGAAAAAACACCTGCCAGCCACCGCGCTGAAGAGGAGGAGACCCGCCCAGAGGCTGCTGTTAAATTAAGTTTTCAGGTAGAAAAATACAGCGGGAGCAAAACTGAGTATGATTGTGCTTTATTCGTGTATTTATTACAAAGTATTAATCAAACCCATCAAAGTCATCGTCCTCTGTTTCTGAATTAAACAGCTGCGCTAAATCAGACATGCCAGTTTCCCCTTCATCGCTGTCAGAGTCACTTTCCGTGCAGCGCGGCTCCTCAGAAATAATGCCAGCTTTTGCAATCTACAATCTTTCTACAATCCATCCGCAAACGGTGGCGTAACTTGCCCGGCGCTGCCTTCCACTTATCCTGAAACTGTGGTCTCTGTCGGCCATCCATCGCTCCCACGCTGCTCGCAGCCTTACTTTGAACGGCCGGTTCACACCGATGTCGAGCGGTGGAAGTTCCTTTGTCAGACCCCCGAGATAACGGCGAGCACAGCGTCCATTTGATTCACCTTTTTTTTTCACATCGGCTGTGAGATGGGCACGCAGCGATGGTGATGCGTGGAAAAAAACACCTGTTCTCCTCACATACACCTGCCTCAGCCACGCTTTCATAATCCCCTCATCCATCCAGCCCTTTTCATTGGCGTTAATATCATATGTCATCAGAGCGCTGTGTCTGTCTCGCTGTCAGCTCCCAGATCTGCTTCTCTGATTGGTTGATGCGGCGCGTCCAGCAGCAAAACTTCAATTTTTCCATCTCGAGCAGCAGCAGCGCGTTGGCAGATGCTTAAACGCTCCTGCTGCTCAAAACGCGCTGCGGGACCTTTTGCTGCACCTATACGCGCGTCAACCATTGACTTTGCATGTAAACTCGCTGCTTCTGCTGCACCTGCTGCGTCCGGTTCACACCGATGTCGAGCGGTTGAACAGCGAGCACAGCGTTAATTTGTTTCCCCATGTTTTTGACATCAGCTGTGAGATGGGCACGCATGGAGTTACATATTAACAGCGATGGTGATGAGTGGAAAAAAAAACCACCTGGTCTCCTTACTTTCAGCCACTCTTTCATCATCTCCTCAATGAGGTGGTCTCATAAGTAGCAGTTACAACACACATAGGGCGCACCGCACCAAAGGGCGCACCGCACATTTTGAGGGGAAAAAAAGACGTTTAAGTGCGCCTTATAGTCGGGAAAATACGGTATTGATTTTATTATTAGGTTGACATAGATATTTCAGTTTCAGCTGACTTTAAATGTCTTAAATGTGTAGAAAGGTAAACTGAAACCTTATTATATGACTGTCATGTCCCATATGCAGAATTACACCAGTAAGTTTTAATGTTTTATTTGCAAAAGGAACAAGTCTGGAAGCAGAGACTGCAGGAAGTGAGTTGACCTTTCTGGTTGGTTTGAAAGATGAAGGGGAGGTAGCATAGATTTGTAGGGGTTTGATTCAGGGGGTTTTACAGACTATACCCCAGAGTTCCAGGAGAATGTGAGTGAGATCAGAGAGCACTGGAACTTGCAAGAGACATGGTGCTGGAGAGTAGGCAGGCAGGTAATGAAGACTGCAAACTGTGGCAAACAGGTGAGACCTTTTCCATGAAATACGGAGACAAACTGAGGTTCCACATTAAAATTCACAAGAAGACAAATTTCAACAAAAAAGATATTCTTGGATTAGGCCTGCAGCTGAAATACCATCAGGGTAAATCATACAGCAATTAAGGGTGGTCCTTTGCCTCCTTATATACATGCTAATCATCTTGATTGAAAAATGTTCTAAGTTGTGCAGCAACACGGGTTGGCCCCGCCACCAGCGAAAGAAAGAAAGAAAGAAAGAAAGAAAGAAAGAAAGAAAGAAAGAAAGAAAGAAAGAAAGAAAGAAAGAAAGAAAGAAAGAAAGAAAGAAAGAAAGAAAGAAAGAAAGAAAGAAAGAAAGAAAGAAAGAAAGAAAGAAAGAAAGAAAGAAAGAAAGAAGTTAGCATGACACTCAAGGTCTACTTAATTTACTTCAATGGTGCAGTAAAAGTGAAAACATCTGTATAAAGTTTGAAAAACGGAAAGTCTTTTGTAACCATGAAGATGATCTATTGTTTCTACCTCTGACTTTTCAATAAAAAGATTTGAAAAAAAAAGAAGAAAGAAAGTGAAAAGAGCTATGTGGGAGTTCAAACTTTGAGTATTTTTACTTCATCCATATTCAGTGGCAAGATGTTTGAGACTTGGGTGCTTCACCAGGACAACAATCCCAAGAACATTTTTAAACTGGTTTTGGAATGGATTAAGCAGGGAGGCTATATCTTAAAGTCCCAAATGTCCAAACAGGCATGCTTTATGGACATTTGAAGGAACCTTTAATACCAAAAGAAAACATGCAGATGTAGGGATATGATACAAAATTATAAAAAAGCTCAGATTTTAACAAGCATTTTTTTGAAGACCACTTATCATGATTCCTCACTAAGAGCTTTACTAATAATTCTTTATCTTTATTTTTCTCTTCTTTAAATTGCTACGACATATGTTCAATATTTCATTTAATGTCATTTAAAATAACTGTAGTAGCGATGATATGTTAATCAGTAATGATGAATACCTTTTTTGTTTTTTGATGAGTATGAACAAAATTATAGGGTCAGGAAAATGATCGTCACTTTCTCTTTTAAATGACCTTGTCATGTCACCACACCACTTCAATCCATTTTCAATCTTCATTTTCCAGCCTACTGATGTGACACATCCTAAAAGCAAATGACACAAAACTTGTCACAGCAAATCAACCTCCAAAGAGTGCACATTAGTATGAAAGTTGTGTTGGATCTCCATTTACACCTATTGTTTTTGTCCACATCAGGTATATTTATAGCTCCCTTATTTGGATAGCTGTTGATTTTGTCATGCATATTTAAGTCAAAAGACTTGCAACAAGGAAATTAATATAAATACAGATGAAATAGCACTGCTCTGTGACCCTGAAAATTAAAAATGAATGGATCTAAACCAAGAATTCCACTTTTTCAAAGCAAACCTTTGTTTCAAAAATAAATCAATTTGCAGCAATAATGTTTATCAAATAAAAAAAGGTTAATCCTTTTTGTTATTTTCTCAAATTGTATGTCACCTAGCTCATCAAGAGAAGTCCAGACCTCAGTTTGTCTGATATTTATTTATTTATTACTTTTTTTGTAAAATAATACATTTAAGACGGTAATCAGGAGTAGGGTTGTCAAAAGTATTGATACTCTGAAAAGCAGAGGTGTCAAAAGTATTAATGTTTATTTTTTACGTAGAAATTGAAATCCTACGTTTATATCACTTTTATAGAAGTTATATTTTCAACTTAAAGGTATAGAGGAAAAACTTTTATTTCTAAATAAGTGGTCCTCCTAATCTTCAATCATTCTGGTGATATGTTTAGGTAAGGCCGTCCTCTAGGCTTGTCCCATTAGTCATCTTTTTCTGCGCATGTGCAGTTTCGGTTGTATACTGTATGTGTGATGAGCTACGGTTTCAGACAGTCATTGAAGCTCACCTTTCTCATTGCGGTTCTTTGAAAATGGCAGAGGGTCGTAAGAGAAAAAGTGAGAGCTCTCCTCGCAAAGCATTATGGGATTTGCTGTCACAGTGGCCCCCTGTCCTTATAGGCAATCGCTACCGCTACAACAGTGACTAATGAGTAGTCCGTCCTTTAGTCCGTGAGGCAGACACCCTGTCTACTTTTAAGGCTAGGCTTAAAACTTTCCTTTTTGATAAAGCTTATAGTTAGGGTGGGGTCAGGTTATCCTGAGCTATCTCTATAGTTATGCTGCTATAGGCTTAGACTTTTGGAGGACATAGGGACCCCTATTTCATCATTCTGCTTCATTCTGTCTCTGTTCTCCTATTCTGCAAAATCTGTTAGATCAATCTCTAACCTTCTGCTCTCTCTGCTTTTCCTCAGAGTAGCTTTGCCTCGTCTGTTCCTGTTTGGCTGTGACGTCATCCTGGAAAGAAACATCAGCTGTGCTGCTTCTATCAACACCCTTGTTTATAGATGTTGGAGATCGGCCTGTTTTCCAGTGTGGTCCTGTTTCTCTGACCGTGACTGAGTGGATGTGCTCTCTTCGTCCTCTGGCATGGGAGCTGCCTTGGAGCTCGTCTGCCTGGCTGTGTGTTTCCTGGACGGGCCGCCTTTTACAGCTGCTTTTTGTATCTCTGCTTCTGTCTCCTTGAACCCCAGTCGGCCTCGGCAGATGGCCGCTCACACTGAGCCTGGTTCTGCTGGAGGTATCTTCCTGTTAAAAGGGAGTTTTTCCTCTCCCCTGTTGCTACAAGCATGCTTAGTGTGAGGGATTGTATTTGAGTCAATGAGTCCATGCAATCAACTGGTTTTCCTTAGATAGAAAACTTTGTATCAATTTGACTGTATGATCTGGTTGAACTGTAAAGTGCCTTGAGATGACATGTGTTGTGAATTTGGCGCTATATAAATAAACTGAATTGAATTGAATTAATGACAAAGGTAGTGAAGGCACGCACAGTGGGATTGTGCAGGCAGAGGGGGGATTTATGTGACCAACGGGTAGCAATAAGCAATGATCATTTGTCTGAATGGTAAGCTAACTAAATAAAACTATAAACTCCATTATATAGTCCCAGCTCTATGTAGTGATTGAGGTATTTATCGGTTAGAGCGGACGTTCGGGAACAGTAAGCTTGTATGAGCTTTGTGAACAGCAACTTTTAAGCAGAGCGTGTACGAGGAGAAATGGGCTTGTGCATGCTCTCACATGTGTTTAATAGGCATTCCCTATTACAATAGGGTACAGGGTCGTGCATGTGTTTTTTTTACTAAAGTGGAGAGGGCGGGTCTTTTGAAAAAATTGCCAAAATCCTCCACAATACCTTCAAATTAACATATTGTTTTGGTTGCTGTTTTACTGAATCATCAGAGTAAAGATAATTTGAAGTTTTATCTCATACCTGCTGCCACTGTCTGAATAATAAAAAAAATGAGGGTGGACAAAAGCAATAAAATAAGGGGAGTGGACAGAAATGTTACCCCCCGCTTTGTAAATGCTGTCTGCTTCGACTTTGGATCACCCTCTTTTTTCCTACTTGGCACCTCTGCTGAAAAATATCAATACACAAATGCTCTACAATTCTAAAATGGCATCAACACTAAATAAAAAATTTGTTTGCATATTTTGCTATTTATATTTTAGATACCAACATTATTTGCACATTTAAAGAATAATACCTTAAACAATCTAAAAATATTGTCTGTTTTTTTCTGTTTGAGTTATTCATTTATTATTTACTTGTACTCTTATTTAACTTGACTATTTAATCAAATAATCTTAATCTTATATTAAATATTGAGGACTCTTTACTGACCATACCTGTACTAGGTGTCATGCCTTGTTCAAGCTTCAGCAAATCAACAATTGACTGCACCTTCTCCTAAGCCAATCATTGTTCAAGACGTTCTTCATCAAGACGAAGGTCCAGCTTCATTTCTGTGCATTAGCTGACCTTTTACTTTTAGGCTATTCTCATATCCACTAATCCTCTGGCTTACTACACCACACTACTCTAAACCTCTTCCTAAGTTACTCATTTAAGCTCATGTCAACTCACAGAATCACATCTTCTACCAGAATCCCAGCTCCAAAGAACTTATTTCATCAATGTCAATAAAATCTTTCTAATTGCTTCTTTTCTCCGTGTGACTCTCAAGGTTGCAATCTTAGATTCTGTTGAAAAAGTATGGTCCATTTTCAGATTGTATAAAGGTGATTTTTTTCTTTTGTTTCTAAAAAGGTTTTTATGCCTTTAATTTTTTAGCATTTTTTTATTCCCATGGTATAGAATTTACTATAGAGTATAGAACATTTCCCTTGATATTGAGTGAAATTCTAAAACTGTGACAACTCTAAGAGTGTTATAGACAAACATGTAAGACTTCCTAAAAATAATGATAAAACAGAAAATGAACTGTACTAATATAACATCTTTGGACAAAATGTAATTTGCTGGAAATCAGAAAATTGATATCGTTATGAAAGAAACCCTATTTATGAAAGACGTACAAATTTTGGCCTCCGCTCCATCCCATCAAAATTGCAGAGGAAATGAAATGAGTAAGAGTTGAAATATATTTCATTCTTCCAGAACAGTGCCTAAAAGTTCAAGTCAAAGACAGAGTGTAACGTTCTTATGATTTGCCTTAGTTTTCAGGGCCTTTTGAAAATATTTCAAAGGTTTTCTTTGGTGAGAGATTTTTGTTCCCAATCACTAGTAGTATAATCCACAGTAATTAAAGGGATAAAACACATACCATGGATAAACCCTTCTGGTCAGTAACACTGAAGAAATCAGCTTAGGGCATTGTGTTCAAAATATTTTATCCTGTGCATTTTCCATTGACACCACCTGAACTGGGAACATTTTTTTTATTTTTTTTGCCTGTTAAGGAAACTAAAAAACTAAAATTTCCTTTTAATTTTGTAAACATTCAAATAACACCTCAACACATTTCACAATATTTGTCTCAAATTTAAAGGAACAAAAATCACACTATACAAATCTTAAAACTTTCCAATTAATAGAAATCATATGAAGCATTTATCCAAAGTTTTAAACCAGATAAGTCATTTCAAAGCACCTTTTTCTGCCACAGAGAAGGCTCATCGAGTCACAAACATAAACCCGAAATATAATGTAGGTGACATTCTATTATATGTGATCACAATATTTAAGTGGTCAGTGCATTCTTGAATTTGAAGATAAAACCTCTCATAGCCAATGGATAAAGACACATGACAACGAATGCCATGTATAGGATAGACAGCATATGTAGGGTGTCTCCATTCAGAACATTAATGTGACCATAGGTGTTATTACTTGTCTGATGTTGCTGGATATGTCTGATGTTGCGTCTACTTTTGTAAGTCGCTTTGGATAAAAGTGTCTGCTAAATGCATAAAACATAAATAAAATATTGCCAGCACTATATTATTTGCTTTCCTTACCAAAATCCTCTATATATAATTTTTCATTTTAAATTTGCAAAGAGGTAGGATAAACCTATCTTAACCAAGATCTATAAATATCTACACAAGCTAAAATTTAAATGTGAGAAAGACCAGTTTAGTTTCCTTCAATTTCAGGACCTAAACTTTTTGAAGGTATTTTCAGCAGACTGAGAACCTGAATTATGCTTTTCACTGTATCAAGAATCTTTATTAAAAGGCTCTGTTATTGCCATGTTTTGCTTTAAAAATCTCTTCTAAAATTCTATGGTCATATTCTCCTTTTGTATTATGTAGATCCTGCTGAAAGGTACTACCACTTAAGCAAACAGGACCATTAAGGTGCTTTCCTCGTATCCACAACCATTATTTGCCCAACAGAGATAACTGGGTTAATTCACTTAAATAGTTGGTTGAAGCAGGTTTCTTGTATCATTTCATTTATTCGTAGTCTCCTGGGATCCCTGCTTTCTTTTTTCTTTTTCTTTTTTTTGGCGCAACTCTAGAGTAACAATTAGGCCAGTGATCAATTGAGCAGTATGAACAACTTCTCCTCCCATTACTTTATACTGGTGGCAATCTCTCATTGGAAAAAAAGGGAGGCTAAACCTCCCCAGTAAATTTCGTAAAATTATTGATAAAATATGCATTGTACAACTTGATAAATCTAGTCATTAAACTGCATTAGAAATGCGATAAATGCATCTGATTTCATGGGTACGTTGCACAAGAATCAGCTGTTTATTCTCCCATCAGACACAATCTCCCCTCAACACTGGAGCAGCAGGACTCTGTCCATCACAATTGAGGTTTGAGTCTTGGTCATTTGAGGTAAGCAGCGAGAAAGTAGAGTCCCGATTGGGTAACATGCCAAAATACGTCCCTTCAAGTGTGCCTAAACATATGGTATATGGAGTAGGGGCGTTCATGAAGCTGGCTGCTCGATGCTGACTGGCAAATATACTCAAGGATTTTTGACTGACAATGGCCAGACAGTGAGGAGGATTTCCTTTTTGAGTTGAAAGACAGAAGTGATCCTTAAGTCAGAACAGTCATCTTGTGTTGAACTCTTGTCGTGGTTTTATGTGTTCAACATTTGCTAAAGCAATACATGACGTTTGGATTTAATTAATGCCACTGAGCCTCCCCTGTTTCAGAGAGCAGCAGCCGCCACTGCTTTCTACCTCTTCATTAGAGCATATTTATGTAATAGATGCTTTTTAAAAAGCTCCAAGAAAGACTTACCAAGTTGCCATGAAGATAAAAGATACACTAGCCGCATCTATAGCAACCATATGTCATATCTTGACAGTGTGTTGCAGTATACCATGCAAGAATTCTGTGTAACATTTTGTCTAAGTGTGTTTCTGGACTAATTCTGCCCCCTACTGGGGCTCCCCATCTTTTTTAATGTTATTCTATTTTTCAATTTACAGCACAATAAGCATCTGTTGACTACAGCTTTAAATATGCAACCTTGTCTTTAACAAGAGCTCCTGTCCTCATTCAGTGGGATGTATATGCAGAAAGAACTGCTCCTCTTCACATTGTCCTTTCCTGTATCATATTCAGTGAGGACATAGCAGCTGAAGCCATCTGTTGTGTCTTCACGTATATTGCCATTTCACAGTACCCCCTTTTATTGCCTGAAACCATCCTTGCCTCCTTAGTCTGTCTTTATGAGGCACAGCAAGGACAACTAGGTAGTAAAGCATGCTTGTAAATATGTGTGTTGCAGGTTTGAGTGAGTAAGCAAGGTAGAGAGAGAGAAAGAGTGTGAGCGAGAGAAAGAGAAACACTATACCTTGCAACCTCATCTGCTACTGTTAAATCACCTGGCTGAACACTCATAAACACTGAAGTGTTGTGCAGATATTTGCAGGGAATATCACCACTCTGTTCCAGTTATTTAACAAAATTTTGGAAATATTTGTCCTTCAATTAAACTTTACAGGATTGTATGCAACGCCTTATAAATCATCTTTTAAAATATCTAATAGTAACTGGATAGCACCATGTGGGTTATCATGGTGTTTTACACACATTATTGTCTGAACACACCATGGATATTCAAAATCTTTAAAATATTGTTTAATGTGTCAAAGCATTGCTGTGATTTTTTTGTGTTGTTTTTTTTTTTACATTTGATCCAGGGTTTAACATAGTCTTAAGCTATTTATAGATTAAAATAAATATATATATATATATTTATATATACAGTAGTGTGTTTATATACTGCTAAATCACATCACATGTCATCTCAAAGGACTTTACAGAGGCAATTCAATCAATCACAGTCAGATTGGTGAAACGCCTCTGGTAACATTGGTAACATATTAAAGTGTTTTAACCATCCGTTGTCATCTGCTCTTCCTTGTATTATGATCTTATTGAAAAACAGTATTAGACCTATAAGAAGAAAATACATTTTGCATTATATTTGGAAATCAGGCTGCAGGAGCCTAGAAGACGGAATGACAAAGAAAAGAAGTATGAAATCCAGATTTCAAAGAAAAGTCTGCTCATATTCAGAATTCCAATTTCTGAAAGTACTTTAAATATAAAATGATTACATGCTGTTTAATGAATGATACGTGTTTTTAATTAAGAGCAATTTTAATTTAGATGTGTTTTACTGCAGGCATCCATGTACTTCAAAGAACACAACTGCCACCCACCAGTTTGTGATGCCACGGTGCGGTATCGGCTGTCGAGCAAGTGCTCTATCTGGTGTTTGTCACCTACTGGCTATTATCCAAGTCATCTTGAAAACGTTCTTCTTCAAAATGTTTGCTACATATGATTTGTTTTTTTCTCTGGCCAGAAGTTTGATGGCACATCCTCCCTCTTCAAGTTGGCAATCCGAAATGACAAACCAGTGGTGGATCATGAATCGGAAAGGTAAAATAACTACTTTTTTTTTTTTTTTCACTTTTACTCAATGTATTGCAACATCTGACTGCCATGCACATGGGCATTGTCTGTTTATCTATAGCTCTCGCAAATTTCAATGGTGAAGTCCTCTCAAAATCTTCAATGATTGTTGATTGCGGGTGTGTATATTAGTTCCCACTGATTTTGCTTGTAAAGCAAAAAACAAGGTGTGGACTATTCACACTAATACTATAAATATTTAAATACTCACATGCCAGATCAAAATAACCTGAAACAAAAAGAGGCCTGAAACTTGTGTACGTCACTTCCCAGAAAAATGTTGTGATCAATTAAAAACAAATGTGGTGTGGAAACCTGTGGTCCCTCCCGTCAACTCTAAAAATGCATGCTCACATTTTCAAGGGAAAAGTGACACAGATGGTAAAGTGGAGAACCAAAGCCAGGTTAAGTCCTCTCTGAAGTTCAACATCACTTTACATAGAACATTACTCATAGAGGAAAGTTATCGATAGCACCAGATATTATAGTGTGATTCCTGGTGGCACTCATGATTTATAAATATGAGGATCATTCAAGTAAATAAAAAATTTAATGAACAACTGAAATCCATCATCAAAGCAGGTACAAGATTTAAATATTTTCTCACAGTCACATTGCTCTGCCTGATAAGGTAAAAAATGTATTACTTCCCAGTTTGCATTCACAACGAATGCTACAGGTGCTGGTCATAAAATTAGAATATCATGAAAAAGTAGATTGATTTCAGTAATTCCATTTAAAAAGTGAAACTTGTATATTATATTCATACATTACATACAAACTCATATATTTCAGATGTTTATTTTGTTTAATTTTGATGATTACAAATGACAACAAATGAAAATCTCAAATTCATCATATCAGAAAATTAGAATATTACTGAAGACCAATAAAAACAAAGGATTTATAGAAATGTTGGCCAACTGAAAAGTATGAACATGAAAAGTATGAGCATGTACAGCACTCAGTATTTAGTTGGGCCTCCTTTGGCCTGTATTACTGCAGCAATGCGGCGTGGCATGGAGTCGATCAGTCTGTGGCACTGCTCAGGTGTTATGATAGCCCAGGTTGCTCTAATAGTGGCTTTTAGCTCTTCTGAATTGTTGGGTCTGGTGTATTGCATCTTCTTCTTCACAATACCCCATAGATTTTCTATGGGGTTAAGGTCAGGAGAGTTTGCTGGCCAATTAAGAACAGGGATACCATGGTCCTTCAACCAGGTACTGGTAGCTTTGGCACTGTGTGCAGGTGCCAAGTCCTGTTGGAAAATGAAATCTGCATCTCCAAAAAGTTGGTCAGCTGCAGGAAGCATGAAGTGCTCTAAAACTTCCTGGTATGTGGCTGCGTTGACCCTGGACCTCAGAAAACACAATGGACCAACACCAGCAGATGACATGGCACCCCAAACCATCACTGACTGTGGAAACTTTACACTGGACTTCAAGCAACGTGGATGAAGTGCCTCTCTTCTTTTCCTCCAGACTCTGGGACCTTGATTTCCAAAGGAAATGCAAAATTTACTTTCATCAGAGAACATGACTTTGGACCACTCACCAGCAGTCCAGTCCTGTTTCTCTTTAGCCCAGGCAAGACGCTTCTGACGCTGTCTGTGGTTCAAGAGTGGCTTGACACAAGGAATGCGACAGCAGAAACCCATGTCTTTCATACGTCTGTGTGTGGTGGTTCTTGAAGCACTCACTCCAGCTGCAGTCCACTCTTTGTGAATCTCCCCCACATTTTTGAATGGGTTTTGTTTCACAATCCTCTCCAGGGTGCGGTTATCTCTCTTGCTTGTACACTTTTTTCGACCACATCTTTTCCTTCCCTTCGCCTCTCTATTAATGTGCTTGGACACTGAGCTCTGTGAACAGCCAGCCTCTTTAGCGATGACCTTTTGTGTCTTGCCCTCCTTGTGCAAGGTGTCGATGGTCGTCTTTTGGACAACTGTCAAGTCAGCAGTCTTCCCCATGATTGTGTAGCCTATAGAACTAGACTGAAAGACCATTTAAAGGCTTTTGCAGGTGGTTTGAGTTAATTAGCTGATTAGAGTGTGGCACCAGGGGCCATCAATTTTGAACCTTTTCACAATATTCTAATTTTCTGATATGATGAATTTGAGATTTTCATTTGTTGTCATTTGTAATCATCAAAATTAAACAAAATAAACATCTGAAATATATGAGTTTGTATGTAATGTATGAATATAATATACAAGTTTCACTTTTTAAATGGAATTACTGAAATCAATCTACTTTTTCATGATATTCTAATTTTATGACCAGCACCTGTATATAGCAGGGGTTCTTAACCCTGGTCCTCAGGGCCCACTGTCCTTAATGTTTTCGATGCGTCTCTTCTCAAGCACACCTGATTCAAATGATTGCATTTCCTCTTCGAAAGCCCTCAAATGCTGCAAAAGCCTGTCAATTACCTTTTCATTCAGAATGGTTTATAGAGGCAGGGAAACACCTAAAACATGTAGGACACTGGGCCCTCAGGACCAAGGTTAAGAAACCTTGCTATAGAGAACATGCAGCTGACATCAGCCTGTCACATGACACCCGCGACTGCTTTCTTGGACAGCAAAACAAATCTTCCTTGCATAGAATATGACTAGCAATATACGCGAATATATATATATATATATATATATATATATATATATATATATATATATATATATATATATATATATATATATATATATATATATAAAACATGGGTATTTCTTTTCCAATTGAATTCCAAAAAAAAAAAAAACTCATAATACTGTAATTTTTGATGCACCTGTGGAGTTGGATCTATACTAATAGCTTTTCTTATGTCTTATGTTAATTTTATCCAGAAATAGAACTAAAGATGTGGCTAAAACAGTTGACAGATGTTTGTCTGTCAGAGCTGAGAAACTCAGAGAAATCTTACAGCCAAAAATCACATTAAGAGCATAACTGGAAAGAGTTGGAAGAATCTGCCGTGGGATTCTTTGCTGATATCTCCCTACCGATGTTAATACCATATTCATGTCATATTGAATTTGTCACAAATACGAGCAGCCAGCTGGGAGAAAAATGGGCATGTCAGCCTCCTGATGCTAATTACAAGTAGGATGTGTGGGAATTTTTGTTGGTTAGGATGTATCCCTTGTGGGATGACAAATTGGGCATAACTTATCAGCTGGAAAACAGCATCAGAAAGCCCTTTCAGTCAAACATGTAAATTTTATTGTAATCCAAAGGGGGGCCCAGAAGAAAATCTTTGGGAACCACTGCTCTATGCAATCAGGATCTGCCACACCTTAATGTCATTCACCTGGCGTTTGTGGTCCTCCTTTGTTGGCCTATTTATTTCTCAGCCATTCAGCTTCCCTTTACCAGCTTCCCTTTGTCCATTGAGTCAAGGAGCATAAGATCACCTTTCTCACTGCGGTTCTTTCAGAGGGTTGTAAGAGAAAGAATCTACAAAGTGTATGAGAAGAAAAGAAAGGCCTCAGAAGAGGTAGATTTATTTGCGTGGAGATCTCGCCTCGTAAAGCATTATGGGATTTGCTGTAAAGGCGGCCCGCTGATCTCAGCACATATTCAGGTCTGGTTTCTCACAAGACACACCTGCTCAGCTCCACCCCATTCTCATTACTTCTCATCTGATCCACCGGCACCTATCAGTATATAACCTGCTTTCAGACCAAATATCAGTGCCAGATTATTTCGAGCCATTGGTGAGATCTATTCCAACATTTTTTCAAGACTCAGAACAGAGGACCCAGTATACAGGCAGACAGTGAGTGGGATAACTCAAAAACCGTTTATTAAAAGCTGGTGGATTGGAGTGGCAGCAGCTAGGGCATCTATCACAGAAAACTGCAGAAAAGAAACATGAAAGTGACCACTTAAATCTGACAGGAGATTATGAACAGGAGTCACTAACCTGGCTTACAAGTTCAGTCCATGCATAAAAAAACAAGGTAGGATCCAGCCGGTGGGTTGCAAACAAAATGCTGTGCCGCGGCCCAGAGTGCCCCAGATAATGCAGCCCCAGAGAATGGAGAACAAGCAGGAGTCAGAAGACAGATCAAGCAAACTGATCAGAACAGAAACAGGCGAGCTCAGAGTTCCAGGAGTCTGAAGCCAGATCAGGCAAACAGTTTAGAACTGGAACAGGTGGGTTCAGGGTTTGAGAGGCAAAACAGGATCAGGTAACCAGAAACAAGTACACTAAAACACTGTCACCACAGGATGGAGAGACTAAACTGGCCTGATGACTGGGAGCAGGCAGTCTAAATAGAGAAAGGAGCAGGTAGATAAGATGAGCAGTAATGAGAAACCAGGTAGTGTTAGACAGGTGAATGAAATGAATAATTAAGCCAATAATCAGTATCAAGATCATGACACATTTTGATTCTTGACTTCCTGCCTGTTTGCCTGACCTTATCTGTCCCCGTTTCTGAGCCTGCCTGATCCCTTTCTGACCTGACTGCTTGCCTATGCTGCCATACCCTGATCTGTTTTTTTTTGCCCGCCCGATGCCTAACCTGGAACTGTTTCTCGACCTTGGCCTGGATTTCCCTCTGGTGCCTCATTGGACTTCTAACCACATAGGAAACTTAATAGATAATAATGCTACATCGAGTAACAAATTACAACAAAGGCTGAGAATTTAAAAACATTCCAATATATCTTGTCAAGGCAGCTCTTAAGCTTAAGCTTAGGTTTAAAAAAGATTGTAATAACCTATTTAAAAGGAACACAGATGAAATAAATCTGAATATATATTAGGATGTGAGAAAGTGAAAATTGACAGCTGTTGCATTCAATCCTTTAAAAACAGTATCCTATAGGGAATGGGATTTAACATCTTTATTATAAAAACCTTATTTGTTTTATGTAGGCAAGGAAAATAAAAGTGTAAAGTGAGCAGGCCACAATTGATGGATATAAGTTATTCAAATTAGTATTTCATTTTTTTTTTAAACACAAACATTGCATTATCCATTAGAATGAACAGACTCAATTACTATACTAATAACCTAGAGGCAATATTTTATTTGTTTCTTTACATTTCATTTACCATGTTCATTTGGGAGTGATTTGAATACTTGCCAAGAATATGTGGACAGTTAATTGTTTCTGCAGTGGAGTTGCACTGAGGGTTTTAGACTTTGAAGGAAATACAAAAGAGGCTAACAGGACTTAAAATCTGTGAGCTGAATAAACTTGTTACACTCTCCTCAGGAAAAAGCAAGCTTCCTCACCATCATGGACAACTTAGGCCCAGTCCCATTTCTCTTTGCAAAATTACAGCCCAGCCCAGTAGATGACAGTAATGAATGTATACTTTGTGAAGTGTTCACTTCCGTCGTGCATAAACACAGCAAGAGACAGAGAAAAAATATGGAAAACCGAAGACGACTCCGCCGCTTGTCCTTATCAAGTTGTTTCCAGCATGTGGACTCATTTGTAATGACACAGTGTGGGTATAATAATGGTGGCCTTAAGGATAGCATACTATTACATGTTGTTTCTTTCAAAAAAAAAATAATAACCTCTTGGGTGATTAACGTATGACACAAGGAGAAACTAAGCAAACAATGAAACAAACAAATGGAAGAGTCCACCACACACCTGAAGCTAACCTGCTAAAGTAAAAAAAAAATAAAAAATCCTGTATGCCCCACACCCCATTGTTTTTTAAGAAATATTATTCAACTCAAGACTTTGGCTGCCACAGATTTATGAAAAAGAAACGATTTTTTTTTTTTTATCATGCATACATAGAACAAAGGTAAAAGCTTTTTTTTCTTTCTTTTCCTATGCTTATTACCATGTCTTAAAGCTTGTTGTTGCCTATTCTGTTCCAGAGTGGCCGTCCACTAACCTGTAAGTTGGACAGGAAAGTACCCATTCTGCACTTGTGGTTTGACTAGGAGTTGAAACTCATCCAGGACTTCAGACTTTAGGATGGCCATGCATGCCCTGAAGGGCCTGCTGAGGAGAGAATAGGACCATGGCTGGGGCCAACAACTGAAAGTTCTGATATATGTTTACTGGCTTGGCCATGGTCTATCCTACCTTGAGCTGTCACATGTTTTTAATATTCCCAGGTCCACCATCCATAGAGTTGTCCACAGTGTAGCAAAGTTTATTTGGGACAAATTGAGCATAGCAATATCCTTTGGAAGCCCAGCAGATCTGGACACTGTGGGTCATGGATTTGGTCAAATTTCTGGGACACCCATCCTCAATAAAGCTGCTGGTGCAATTGATGGTTGCCACATTCGGCTAAAGCCCCTATCATTCTATAGATTGAACTATTTAAATTATAAAGGTGCAATAACCATGCAGACAAAACCTGCAAATAGTTAAGTTCAGGCACCTATTTGATATGTGTTTTGGAAATTTGTATATAATTACTATTAATAGTGTATATTGTTGCTCTGTGTCATATTTTAATACATTTTATTAGAGTTCTATATTATGTACAATAACTTTGTCGTTTGATTTATAATGATGTGACATACTATATGAATTGGTGATGCTTAGTCGAAAAACAACAACCAAGAAATTTTATTTATAAAAATATTTGTATTCAGGAAAATCTAATTTTACAAAAGTATAAGATATATAACTATATAACAAATATGGAACAATATTTCAAATAAACTGGGAGAAAAAACGTTTAAATAAGATGAAAGTGATTGCTCACTAAAAGGTAAACACACCACAGCTCTCATTGCATTTTGTCCATAAGATTTGTAAACAGGCCGAGGAAACTCCCAGTTTTGGCGGCAGTTTCCTTTTGCCTTTTTTCCAACTCTTGTTTGAAGAAATCAAGAAGAGGATTATTGTTTCTCCTTGCCCTCTTTCTGGGAGAGGGAGTGGGGGGTGCGTGAGCAGCTGGTGTCGAAGGAGCAGAAGGGCCTGCTGCTGTTGATGGCATCGGTGTTGGTGGGGGTTCAGTGGTGGAAGATGGACCCGGCCACTTTTTTTGCCGCCTGTTGGCCAGTGATTTTCCCCTTCAGGCCGAGTCTTTGACTGCTGTCCTACAGTTATGAACATAAGCATGATCAGAAAGATCGTGCTATTAGTTATTTAAACAAAACTAAGCCAACAAGTATAGATGCGCTATGTTAAAAGGCTTTAAACACATTCACTATCTTCTTAAAAACTAATTATAATTCTATGTGTCCCCTCATACACAACAGGCTAGATTTTGGCAGTTCTCTGGTCTGTAACATGTTAAATGGGTTAAAAACAATGTGTTCTGTTGCTGTGTGGGGACCTGTTATTTTCCCTGTATCTCATGCCCATTGGCTGCATTCTTAGCAAACAACTGTTTTTCATTGTTAAGCAATTGATACTCAGGTTTGTGTTCCCCAAAAACAGGATGGCTGCTGTATTCAAAGTTTACATTATTGTCTTAGAGAATTAAAATCTTGGAAGGCTTTTAACTTTCTAACTTTTATCCTTTTTGCTAGTGTTGCACCGATACCGATACCAGTATCGGACGGGGGCCCTATACTGCCCTAAAATGGTGGTATCGGTATCGGCGAGTACCAACAAACAGGGCACCGATACCATTTTGAGAGCCATACGTTTATTCAACTATTGTCACCCACTGCTGGTAGGCAATAAAAAGTTCTACTGGATTCACTTTGTATTAGATTTTTTCCTGCTTCACAAAGGTAGGCAGCAGCTTGACAAAGCCATGATGGCAATTATTTTACATTATTATGGTATCGGTATCGGCCGATACTGCACAGCCAGGTATCGGGTATCGATATCGGGGCCAAAAATGGCATCGGCGCAACACTACTTTTTGCATTATCTGTCTGTTTAGACTTAATTAAAAAAAAATATTTTGGTTTTCAAGTCTTTAAAGGCTTTTGCCCTTTTCTACCTCTCAGAGCTACTTCATCAGTATTCCTTTTCTTAGTCTCTTAGTTCAGCTGACAAGCTAATGATGGAGGTACCAAGGATGAAACTAAACCTCAGGGGAGATCAGGTTTTTGCCGCTGCAGCTCCAAATCTATGGGATGCTCTGTTATAAGACATTTCTTAATTGACCCTAAGACCTACCTCTTCTCTTTGTCATTTGAACCATTATGAAGCTGTTCTTAGTTTTAGACTTTCTGCTTGCTAGTGTATCTTTTATATTACTAATTTAACTTTGATTATTTATATCTATTTTTAACAATCACATGTTCTAAGTTGTTATTTTTTATTCATTTTAACTGGACACTTCTTTTCAATTTTCTAGTAAGTGCCTACCTTTTTTAAAATGCTGTAAAAAAAAAAAAAAAAACTCGCATTCCTGCATTTTAGTTAACATTTAAGGGCAGATTAAGTTCATTTTCAAGCTTTAAAAGCATTCAAATAGGATTTCATACTATACTTTTTTGTTAGAAACACATCTCCATTGAAATACACTGTCACTTTGCTAGCCAAGCCCTGCTTGTCATATCATCTAATGTAAATCTGCTGTAAAGCAGTCTGACTTAGAATTGCTAAGATTCCAATAGGTGTACCCCCTGGGACTGCTACACACACTGACAGCTATGCTGTGGTGGCAACTCTGCTGGAATATATCTACAGCCAATTTTTTTGCTCACCATAAACGTATTCTTATTCAATACAAATCATTGACTCCAATCTCTTTAGCTTCCTCAAACAAAATGAGCTTAGTCCTTTTAAGGAGTTATAACATCATCTTAATGTCATGACCTGTGAGTATTTTTTCTGTTTATATACTGTCATTGAGATTTTAAATATAAGCTCAATTCTGTATTGCGAGTTTCTATTTTATTTGTCATATTTTTCTGTTATTGTGTATTCTGTTTAGGGACGTTCCTCAGTAATAACAATTTTTCCTTTGTTTTTTTTCATAGTGCATTCTTCTTTAAATCCCCTGCATTCACTCAGTATTATCAGTCATGTCAACAAATTATGCAAAATAGAAACTAAAAGCAAAAAAAAAAATAAAAACTATTTTTATTTGCTGGTGTGTCTGGAAAGATTATACAATGGTTGTTTCCAAGTGACACCGCTTTTAGGAATTATAATGATGATGATGAATGGTAGGTCGTTGGAATGATTCAGTTGCCCCATGTTCTTCCCTTCTGTTTGTCTTAGGTGAGAGGTCCTGATTCTATTTTTCATTGTACACGGACAGATGTCCTTTTCCTTTGCCTACATTTTCTCCACAAAGAGATCATACCTGCCATCTTTGTGTAGAGCTTTTATAGGCTTTGGCCTCTTGTGGCGCACACAAAATAAATCCACTCTGCTCTCCAAATCTCTTATGGTTTTTACGGGATAGGTATAGGAAGTTGTCACATGTCAAGCAAGAGTGAAGCAACATCAATCTAAGATGAAGGTAATGTAAAAGTTAAATGTAAAGGGATACTCTTCAGAAATATCAACTAAGTAAAGTAATGGATTACCTTTTAAAAAGTAAAACGTATTGGTCAAAATTTTACTTTTTAAAATGAACTGCCTCAACACTGGCCAGTGGTGTCCAGGTCACATTAACAAGTGCCACACAGCCATGAGTCCACCAGAGAGTAAAGCTGCTGACACTACTGTACATACACAGCAGCGAGCTGGTAGCACTAACTAATCCATTTCTGGTAAAGTACTAAATGTATCGTCATAATGACATCATGTCAAAAAGGCCAAAGCTTTTGGGGGCTCAGGGAAGAAAGAAAAGAAGAAGAAGCCAAACAGGAAAAACACATGGGTAATTAGTGATGAAAATCAATACATAATGATTTATTGCTAGCTAGCCTAATTGTGGTAGTAAGTGGAAAGAGAATGACTTGCTAGTTTAATTTGGAGGATAAAATAGTAAAGTACCCTAATTAAATACATGGTATCAGCAAGAGTTACCATTAGTGACCCCCACCTTTAAGGCAAACTGGAAAAAAGTATCTTTGTCAAAACATAGGCGCGTGTAAAAATACTTTTCTTCTACTGGAAATACCATGATCCACCACCTGCAGACGCAACCAGGTATAATGTTACATTTGTGTGACAGTAAACATCTAACATTACACCAGAATTGAGGGATAGTTTGGGAAATAATCATGAGGCTTAATGAGGTTCTAAGTTCAGTGGTCTTATCTTATGTGACAAGCACTTTTTCTGAAACAAGATAATAGTCAAAATAAAAGAAAATGTTACCAGGGCTTTAGCTCCAGGGCTAATTTATAAAATTTTTCCATGGGGATATGATAATTAGTGATGTAAACATGATAAAGGCTAAATAATAACAAAAATGCTAAAATAGTCGTGCTTAATTTAAAAAATGTACCTCACTTTATTCTAACGTAGTCGTTGCCACTGGTTACCATTTTGCATAGTCTACTTATGTTGTTTTTAAATGAAAAAGCTTAATGTCAGTAATTCTAATCTATTCATTTCTTCAGATGCATTTTAGAAATATTCAAGTTCTGCATCTCCGCAACTGGGTCCAATTTTAGATACCTCTATCTCAGGCTCAAGTGATCATCTACTATGTGGCCCTCATTTACTGTCACCTCTGCCTCAGCACAACACAGTGATTGTGTCGACATGGCTGTTTGTTAGTATAAGATAATAAAGAAAAGCTGGCTTATGTAATTAAAAAGAATCATAATTTGCCCTACTTCTGCTCCAAAATGTTTTCACAGAGAGATTTTAAATTAATGAGATCATAAAAAGCAGGACATCTTCTCAATATGCTTTTTTGTATTATTGTTTGCTATCCTTTGCAAAATACACTAAATATATCCGAGTGAATTATGTTCTCTTCCTCTATCATTGATCCGGCCGACCGTAGGTTTGGCAAGGGCCTGTGTTGCCTATAGCAGCAATTCCCAAACCCGGAAGTTGGAAACCGCTAAAACGGGATGCTGTCATGTTGAAGGAGTCTTATTGAGCCTGATTAGCTTGTGGTACTCCTGAGACAGTAAGCAGGTATCATGAGGCTATGTGTGCCACCGCTCAGGCAGTTGCAGATGCAGAAACTTGGGCCTGGGAGGAGTTTGGACACACCTTGGGGAAAGAGTATCGGTTGGCCTCGAAGTGATTCAAGCAAACCGTCCTGTACCTCCAGAGGGGGAACCAGTGCTTAGCTAACATCGTTTTTAGTGGGCATGGGGAGCAACTGATCCTGAATAAGGACAGTGTTTGATGGTGGATTTAATACTTTGAGGAACTCATCAACCCTGCTGACATGTCTTCCTTGACAGAAGAAGAGACGGGGTGCTTGGTGCTGGATTTGTTCACCCTCTAGGCATTTCTTTTTTGTTTTTTTTCTTTTCATGTTTCATTATTTACACCTCAGATAAATTATGTTTCTTTATTTTTTCAGTTTAAGTTTATTTAGTTTAGGCAGCAAGAACATCTCTTTTCCTTGTCCCTAATAATACCATCCAATCCCAAATTGTACACTTTTTAATTGATATTTAGTCGAATGTTGTTGGTATTTTATTTATTTAACCAGGAAGGCTTACAGTGAAAGGCATTTGCCTTAGTTTAAATGAGTGTCAATGCTGTGACAGCGGTGCATTACAACCCTCTATTTTACCACCTCTGCTTATGTAAAGGGCCCATTAATGGTTCCATGAGAGGGGCACTCACATTAAATTCAGTTCCTGTTGTCAGTTGCAATACAGAACAAAATGACATTTACTGTCAGCTACCAGTAAAGTTTATTACATATGTTTTTCCTGTTAGAAAACCCCACTTATCAGTTTTATAATTACTATCACTTCATTTTTTAACTAACTTTTCTGCTAAAACATTTTTGTTTCTTTCTGGAAATATCCCTGTAATGCATTAGATTAGTTATTGATTTTGAATTGTAAGTTTATGCTCTTGTAAGTACAGTTTGACCTATACTGAAGAATAATTCCTCCTGACAATTAAGTTTGATGCCTAACTTAATCTGCTACCAGCTATAGGTAAAAGCCCAATGGCTTGTACCACCCAGAGTATAAGAACAAATTGATCTCTAGAGAGTAGTAGAAATATCTACACTCTAAAAAGATATGGAAGGTCCAACTGACTGCTTCAATTGGTAACAGGTAATGAAATTAGGTTTTTTATATTTTCTTTAAGTTTTCAACTTATAAAAATCTAAGTAAAATGTATATATATATATATATATATATATATATATATATATATATATATATATATATATATATATATATATATATATATATATATATATATATACATTTATTTGAATGAACTAGATTTCACCATCCATTTTCCGACATGCTTATCCTTACTGGGGTCGCGAGGTATGCTGGTGCCTATCTACAGCTATCAATGGGCGAGAAGTGGGGTACAGGTTGGCAGTCTATCGCAGCGCAACACAGAGACAAATAGGAGTACCCGGAGAGAAACCACGCATATACAGGGAGAACATTCAAACTCCATGCAGAAAGACCCCAAACCAGGAGCTGAACCTTCCAGGAACCTCTTGCTGCAAGGCTGCAGTGCTACCCACTGTAACACTGTGCAGCCCTACAGGGACGTGGCTAGACCTATTTTAGGGTGGCTGAAGTCATCCCTTCGTTGGTATTAGCCACCCCATAATTATTTTGCGATTTTTATTGTTATTTTTTTATTTATTGATTTTTTTTCCATATAACCCCAAACAATTGCAGTAAAGCACTGAAAACGAGCCACCAAGAAGGCAAGTTAATCTGAAGATAAGTTCCTGTTAGTTTATTTACAAACACAATTATTTATACAATTATTAATATCGTTAGGATATTCATTTCCTTCATTGGCTCCGCGTCCAGCGTCACGTCACGTGGTACACGGCCATCAACTGGACCATAGCAGCTGTGCAGTGCAGCAACAGCGCGCCCTTTGAATCTCCACACAGTCATCGAGCTTGATTAGGAAAGTTATGGTTGCGTGCAGATACATACGGTGAGTTTGCCATTTGATGTCAGCGGTTTACATTTTCTTCACTTTACCTGGAGTGAGGAAAGAGACAATATAGGCCTAATAGCTTGTCTGATTCAGTAGGAATTACGTTACCATGGTGAACAAAGTCAGTGGTGTGGGAAAACACGATGTTGTTGTAGCCTACTAGCATCATTATAATAGTTTTGTCACAGGAGCAGTGATGGGCAGTAGCGCCGCTACATGTAGCGAAGCTATTAGTTTAACTACATTTTCAAGTAGCTTGACCGTAGCGTCGCTGCTTTATTTATCAAGTAACTTTCCTGTAGCGACGTTATCAAGTGATCAAGTAGCGACGTAGCGTCCACAAACGCTACAAAATCCAGGGCAAAACTAAGAAATGAAACCAGGTTTTCTATTTCTAAACAACAATCAGCCACAAAACTACTGTAAATAGCAGTTTCAGCTGACGCTTTATAAGTGGCGTAGTAGCACAGGCACACTCCGTAGGGTTAAACAAGCGCACCTTTTCCGAGGCTGTCGTTCTATTGGCTGGAAAGGTTGCTAGGCAACGATCCAACTGCAGTCTGAGAGAGCAAAACAAATCCGCAAGCAGAGCGTAACTGAGACCCGTGCAGAGCGGAGATGGAGGCAAGCGAGAGGAAAAAATATCTGTGATAATATAGAAAATATCTGTTTAAATCTGAGAGAAGAAACAAAGATTTTTGAGAGAAGAGAAAATATTTGAGAGAGAGCGCATGTTTTGAGTGTGAGCATTATAAGTTTTGAGTGCAAGAAGATGAAATTCTTTTCTCTAATTGAAGTTATGTGCTCTTGCATTATGGCAGGATAATTCTCCCATATCTATGTGCCACCAGTCTGATAGGGCGACACTGTGTGATATGGTAGTGCTTCCTTGGGTTGACTATAGTTCTAAGTTGTACGTTTCATATACTGTTGATTTTGTGTTTTCATTAATACATTGTACTTAAAAATACTTCCTTTATTTGCATTAAAACTTTGTCAGACTGATGTGAAAAAGTCTCAAGGATATCCTTCTTTGCAATGATGCTATTGCCTATTGCCTACTGTCCATTTATGCAACTTGTATTTTGTGGTTAAACTTTAGATTAAGCAGAAATCTATCAAAGATAATGCTGCATTTATTGTTAAGTTCCTCACATATATGTGTTTCTCTCTGTGCCAGGTGTAGAGAAAGACATGCCAAAGTCCAGGTCACACACACACACCAAGCACACACACAGAAACAGGGTTATTGCAAAGCAGACAGGGGTTCCTGACAGGTTGTGGGTGCAGGGGAGATGGGGAAAGATGAATGGCCAGGTTAAGGGTTTATGAAGATGTTGGGAGTCTGTTGGTTAGACAACTGTCTTCTGTAGAAGGTTTCCATTATGATGAGTGGCGAACCACTTGCCTTCTTCCATTTATGCAGTAATGCATGGCACCTACCATTTACTCTTTGTAATTTAGCACATTTTAACTGGTGTAGTTTAGTTGGTGAAGTAGCATTAGTGAGGGAAGTGTTTCCCAGGTATGTTGCTCTTAAAATAATGAATTTATAGACAGCGCCTTAGAAAGTGCACTGAAAAATTTCGGCGCGCGCTATGCGCGCGCAATATCTTACCTAGGGGCTAAGCCACCCATGTCTCTCAAACCTAGTGACGGCCCTGCAGCCCTAGTTTCAGGGGAGATGGGGAAAGATGAATGGCCAGGTTAAGGGTTTATGAAGATGTTGGGAGTCTGTTGGTTAGACAACTGTCTTCTGTAGAAGGTTTCCATTATGATGAGTGGCGAACCACTTGCCTTCTTCCATTTATGCAGTAATGCATGGCACCTACCATTTACTCTTTGTAATTTAGCACATTTTAACTGGTGTAGTTTAGTTGGTGAAGTAGCATTAGTGAGGGAAGTGTTTCCCAGGTATGTTGCTCTTAAAATAATGAATTTATAGACAGCGCCTTAGAAAGTGCACTGAAAAAATTTCGGCGCGCGCTATGCGCGCGCAATATCTTACCTAGGGGCTAAGCCACCCATGTCTCTCAAACCTAGTGACGGCCCTGCAGCCCTAGTTTCAGGGGAGATGGGGAAAGATGAATGGCCAGGTTAAGGGTTTATGAAGATGTTGGGAGTCTGTTGGTTAGACAACTGTCTTCTGTAGAAGGTTTCCATTATGATGAGTGGCGAACCACTTGCCTTCTTCCATTTATGCAGTAATGCATGGCACCTACCATTTACTCTTTGTAATTTAGCACATTTTAACTGGTGTAGTTTAGTTGGTGAAGTAGCATTAGTGAGGGAAGTGTTTCCCAGGTATGTTGCTCTTAAAATAATGAATTTATAGACAGCGCCTTAGAAAGTGCACTGAAAAAATTTCGGCGCGCGCTATGCGCGCGCAATATCTTACCTAGGGGCTAAGCCACCCATGTCTCTCAAACCTAGTGACGGCCCTGCAGCCCTAGTTTCAACAACTTGTTACTAATTGAAGCAATTCATGGCTGACAGAGAAGCCAAAAAAAACCAAATGTAAAAATAAAATTGATAACAAAATGGATAATCTCTGATTGAACTCTCTTAAAAAAAGTTTAGTAACTGCTTCGCCATCATCCTGATGGAATCATGATTTCATTCATTGATACCAGACAATGCTGTTAGCTTGGAGGCGTTCACCCTACACCGCGCTGATCGAAACACTGAGCTCAGTAATAAGACCAGAGGAGGGGGGCTGTTTAGGCATGTTAACAGCAGCTGGTGTAAAAATGCTAGATCGGTCGTCAGCTGCTGCTCTTCAAACATTGAGTTTTTGACTATTAACTGCAGACAGTTCTATCTTCCCACAGAATTTAGTGTTGTTAGCTCACTGCTGTTTATTCCAAACAGCTTCTTCCCCACTGCCATTAGACTGCTGAATTTCCAAAAAAATAGGAAGAAAAAGTACTGAACAATTTTTTTTGTTTTGTATACAACCTGTGTGTACAAAATGAAAATAAAGTTTGCCTTAGCCTAAGTTTATGTGCCTCCAAGCGTTAACACAAAAAAGGCCATGAAGACTCTATATCAGAAGATTTTTTAGCAGGCTATCTGTGAGCTTCAATCTGCACACACAGAAGGTCTTTTCATCATTGCTGGGGATCTTTACGAGGCTAACTTGAAGACTGTGCTCCCTTAATTCTATCAACATGTAGACTTTTGCGACTCGCAGTGTAAATTCACTAGACCTGTTTACTCTAACATCAAAGATGCATTCAGGGCACCCCTCGCCCCCACCTCATTTCATCAGATTACCTATCTGTCATCCTAATTACTGAATACAGGCCCAGCTAATCAGGGCTAAACCAACAATTAAAGAAATCAGAGTGTGGTGTGAGGGGGCCATGGAGAAACGGAGTTTCTCCATGGCCCTGTTCAAAGACGTAGCAAACTCTGTTCAAAGACGTAGCAAACTCTGACAACAAGAAAAATATAGACGAGTATGCTATGACTGTGTCAGCCTACGTCAACATATGCATTGAGGATGTCAGCATCACAAAGAACATAACCACCTGGGCCAACCAAAGACTCTGGATGAAACACCTGCCAGCAACACCTGCAGGATGTGGTAAGGAATACGGGCAATCACAGACAGATTACAACACACCCTCCCTCCAGGTGGGTGCAGCTGATGCTGACTTCCTGAATGGACTAACAACTTCTTTGGAAGGTTTGAGGCCCTAAAAAACACTCCAGCAAGGAAAGCCGTTCCACATCAGTCAAAGGAGGCCCTCCACCTTACACAGCTGGTGTGTGAAAAACCCTAAGGAGAGTCAACCCAAGAAAGGCCCCAGGCCCTGATTATCTGGGCAGGTGTACAAGGAGTTTGCAAGTCAGATGGCTTGTGTCCTCACAGACAATTTTAACACCTCACTGGACCAATCCATAGTGCCAGCATGCTTTTTGTGTCAGCCACCATCATTCCCATCCCAAAGAATCCTCAGGTTACCTTATTTAATTACTACTGGCCGGTTGCACTGACTACCATCATGATTAATTGCTTTGAAAAGCTGGTTGAAGAAAACATCGCCTCCAGTCTCCTCCAAAAATTCGACCAGTCTTAGTTTGCCTACCAATGGAACCGCTTCACTGAAGTTGCCATCACCTCTGCTCTTCACCTGAGCCTAGCACACCTTGAGGAGAAGTACACCCAAGTGCGGATGCTGTTCCTGTACTTTAGCTCTGTTTAGGTTTGTTTAGGTCTGTTTATTAGACTTCCTCACAAACAGACCTCAGTCAGTCCGGGTCAGACAACACACCTCTGATATTGTCACCTTAAGCACAGGCTGCATCCTAAGCCTCCTGCATTTCAATCTGATGACACACGACTGCATCCCCAGGTTTACCGCCAATTACATCATGAAGTTTGTAGATGGCAACACGGTGGTGGGCTTCATCAGAGACGACGACAACCAGGACTACAGAAAGGAGGTGGAGCAGCTGAGGGGCTGGTGCAAAGACAACAGCCTGAAACTAAACGTAGAGAAGACTTCAGGAAGAACTGGTCTAACCACACTTCACTGCTCATCAACTCAGCTGTAGAGGTGGTCAGCAGCACCAAATTCCTGGGGGTGCACATCACAGAATGTCTCACCTGGACTGTAAACACCACCTCACTAGTCAAAAGGGCACAAAAGCACTTATACTTCCTGTGAAGGGTGAAGAGAGCCCACTTGCCCCCACCCATTCTCACAACCTTCAACAGAAGCACCATAGAGAGCATTCTGACCAGGTGTCTCACTGTGTGGTATGGAGGCCACAGTGCCTCAGACTGGAAGAAAGTGAGAAGAGTAGTGACAATAGCAGAGAAGATCATCAGAGCTTTTCCTTCCATAAAAGACATTTCATCCCAGCGCTGCATGTCCTGAGCCCATAACATCATCAATGGCCCCTCACACCCCTACCATGCATTGCAGCATTCAATGTAGGTCCAGCAGATTCTGCAACAATTTCTTTCCCACTGCCATCAGACTGTTGAACTGTTGAAAAGCTCTAAATCATGGCACAGATTCTGCATCACACTGATAACACCAAACCAAAAATACTGCAAACAGTATATTCATGCTCTGAACTTCCATATCAATGGGTTTTTTTGCACCATTATTTTTTTCCAACACTGTTTAAATTTGATCACTGATGCACTTTATGGAATGAAAATATTCATTTACTGTATTAAAAGCTGTACTAAATAAATTTTGTTCTGCATACACTCTATGTATACGAAATGACAATAAAAGTCTAAAGAGTTTTTGAAAGGCTGTGGAAAAAAACAGATCATCGAAATCACAGAGACAAAAAAAACATAGATATTAAAATAGCATTGCAGTCCTTGGTTGAAAAAAAAAATCTTGCTATGGCACCTCTAACAAAGCAAGGGGGAGGTAAATGAGGGGTAATTTTTTAAAGGCTTATCCCAATCACCAGATCGTAACCCTCAGCCTAGCAAGTTGGAGCTAACAAAAGGTCTAATCAGTGTATATAGGTTTTGTTCAAACAAGAACACTTAATTATGAGTCACTAGTGTACTAATGAATGATAGAATAAAAATTGTGTCATTATGACAAATCTTTGAAAGATATTTCGGCTGCCCTGTCTATTCAGTATACATACAGCTTGGCCTTAGCCTGCTGGAGATGAGCACTAGCTCTTGTGATCCAAACAGAAAACGGTAGATGATGGGTGAAAAATTATTCCAAAGAAGACATTTCCAACTCTGACGTTTATGATCCATTACACCCCAAACACAGCTAGCGGTAAGCCAGAATAAAAAGTAAAAAAATTGGGTTATGGTGGAGGTGTTCACACATGCGTCCATTAGTTGTATTAGGGTTTGAAAATAATAACCTTTTATTTTAGTAATGTTAATCAAAAGACTGCTACTTGAAGAAAGTGTGTTACTTAAGGCAAAGACAGCCTTCAGGAACACACTTATGCAGACACACTAGTCTTGGATGAATTTGAGCCTGATAAGTGTTGAATTACAACTATTGAGAGTGTTGTTCCATCTCGGTCACAGTTAGCTTTTAATAACACTTTTTAAAGTGTTATTTTAGCTATCTGGTGTGGATCAATATAGACCTCGTAAAATTGTTGAATAAAGCCCTGTAGTAGTGTATCAACAGTTCTGGGCGCATCCACAGATGTTTGCGGGTAGGAAGGCTGAAGTGAAAATTCCTGTGCAGCCTGCTCTCAAAACAATAAGGGGTATTCTGGATTCGGCCTCCCCCTTTTATTTAATCTCCTCTGGATGTTATGGCGAAAGGGCATAACTCTTTGCCAGTCTGCAAGTCTTCCCCTTGCAGGTTTTTCGTGGTGAGACTAATATTACAAATTTGTTGGGCTTTTCCACCTTGAAGGGAGCGTGCGCATCCAAGATAGTATCCCATCTCACCTTTGCGTTCAACCACAGCAGCCAGCCTGTGTTCAATCGTACCAAGCATGGGGGTCATCTCCTGATCTTTCTAGTTCACAGCCTTTGTGAGGGCGTCAAATGACGCCAGCAGCCTGATCAATGCACAAATTGATGCCGACATCCTCTGTAATTGTAGATACATCAGGTATCCTCCAAATCCAAACAGGAGAAATCTGAGTATCATAGGACCAAAAATCCACACATCTTCGGTATCCTCCACTGACAACATTATCTTTCAGTTAAATAAATTTGATCAATTGCATTGAGAGACCAGCTGACCAGATCCATTTTTTTAAGTTCGGGTGGTATGAAGAGAGAGCTCAGAAAAGACAAGACACAGCAAATCAGGGACAGAGCAGGGAGGTGCAGGAGCAGCAGGAAAATGCGACCGCCTCCTTCAAGAGTCAGAATAAAACCTATGGGAATACTACCTAGTCTAGACAGTTTACTGCTGTATAAAATGATCCTTTGTAAAGCAAGAGTAGAAAATTTCTCCTCATTGATATAGGTCAATAAGATTAATCCTAGATTTATTTTTAATACAGTTGCCAAACTCATCCAGAGCATATTGGTTTTCTTAACCCGCCATTCCCTCTGCTCTTAGAAGTAATGATTTTATGGGATTCTTTATAAATATGATTGGTTCTGTTATAAATAAGATCATTGGCACCCCTTTAAATTTGATTAGTTTAACTCCGAAAGGTGAGCCAGCATCTCAGGTAACTATATCATCTGAACTGGGTTTAGACCATTTTGATCCAGTTGAACTTTCACTGTTAGCAAAACTATTATTTTTATCTAAGCCTTCAAGATGTATGTTAAATCCAGTTCCACCCAAGCTATTTAAGAAAGTATTTCCTCTGATTACACCTTGATTTTAGATGTGATAAACCTACCCCTTATACCTCAGGCTTTAAAGCTTTTGATTAAGAAACCATCTCTTGACCCAGTTTAGGTGGTAAATTTTAGACCTATATCTAACCTTCCTTTCTTATCTAAATTTCCTGAAAAAAATTGTTGCGAAACAACTGTGTGACTACTTACACCATAATGAACTCTTTGAATAGTTTCATTATAATTTTAGAGCTCATCATAGCACCAAAGAAGGCCTCGTGAAAGTCACTAATGACATTTTCGTGGTCTCAGATAATGGACTTGCATCTGTCCTTTCCCTGCAAGATCTCGGTGCTGCATTTGATACAGTTGACCATAACATTATTTTAGAAATACACTATATTGCCAAAAGTATTTGCTCACCTGCCTTGACTCACATATGAGCTTAAGTGACATCCCGTTCCTAATCCATAGGGTTCAATATGACGTCGGTCCACCCTTTGCAGCTAGAACAGCTTCAACTCTTCTGGGAAGGCTGTCCACAAGGTTTAGGAGTGTGTTTATGGGAATTTTTGACCATTCTTCCAGAAGCGCATTTGTGAGGTCGCACACTGATGTTGGACGAGAAGGCCTGGCTCTCAGTCTCCGCTCTAATTCATCCCAAAGGTGTTCTATCGGGTTGAGGTCAGGACTCTGTGCAGGCCAGTCAAGTTCATCCACACCAGACTCTGTCATCCATGTCTTTATGGACCTTGCTTTGTGCACTGGTGCACAGTCATGTTGGAAGAGGAAGGGGCCAGCTCCAAACTGTTCCCACAAAGTTGGGAGCATGGAATTGTCCAAAATGTCTTGGTATGCTGAAGCATTCAGAGTTCCTTTCACTGGAACTAAGGGGCCAAGCCCAGCTCCTGAAAAACAACCCCACACCATAATCCCCCCTCCACCAAACTTTACACTTGGCACAATGCAGTCAGACAAGTACCGTTCTCCTGGCAACCGCCAAACCCAGACCCGTCCATCAGATTGCCAGATGGAGAAGCGCGATTCGTCACTCCAGAGAACGCGTCTCCACTGCTCTAGAGTCCAGTGGCGGCGTGCTTTACACCACCGCATCCGACGCTTTGCATTGCACTTGGTGATGTATGGCTTGGATGCAGCTGCTCGCCCATGGAAACCCATTCCATGAAGCTCTCTGCGCACTGTTCTTGAGCTACATGAAGTTTGGAGGTCTGTAGTGATTGACTCTGCAGAAAGTTGGCGACCTCTTCGCACTATGCGCGTCAGCATCCGCTGACCCCGCTCCGTCAGTTTACGTGGCCTACCACTTCGTGGCTGAGTTGCTGTCGTTCCCAAACACTTCCATTTTCTTATAATACAGCTGACAGTTGACTGTGGAATATTTAGGAGCGAGGAAATTTCACGACTGGATTTGTTGCACAGGTGGCATCCTATCACAGTTCCACGCTGGAATTCACTGAGCTCCTGAGAGCGACCCATTCTTTCACAAATGTTTGTAAAAACAGTCTGCATGCCTAGGTGCTTGAATTTATACACCTGTGGCCATGGAAGTGATTGGAACACCTGATTCCAATAATTTGGATGGGTGAGCAAATACTTTTGGCAATATAGTGTACTTTACTGAAAACAGTTACCTTTTGTATCCCTGGTTCTGTTTTCTGCCTCTGTCCCCTTGAACCCCAGGCAGCCTCAGCAGATGGCCTCTAACACTGTCCAGAGTCTGTGCTGGAGGTTTCCTCCCATTAAAAGAGAGTTTTCCTCTCCACTGGCGTTACATGCATGCTTGGTGCGAGGGATTGCTGTTGTTCTTTGAATGATTTAATCAGGTGGTTTTCATTATATAGAAAAGTTTGAATCAATTTGATTATGCCATCTGGTTGAATTGTCTCTGTAAAGTGCCTTGAGATGACATGTTTTTAAGTGGTTCTATATAGATGTATTGAAGAGTTCTATTAAAAGAGAAGGGTGAAAGATTCTTAAGTAGCAAATGATACACATAGTTACTTTCATACACATTATCAATTGAAACAACTGTAAACCACCATGAAAACAATCTGAATGCTTCCTCTTGCCTAATATGATCTTAAAATTATCCACTGGTGTGTAATTTCACCTTACGTATAAACCCCAAGCAATTTCCATCTCTACTCATTGCCCAGTGTTCATTCATTAATTTGCCATTTCCGTGATTCTGTTTTGTTGTGCATAGTGCAGTTATGACTCAGAAAAAATGTAATGTTTATTTTTGAAATCCTTTTTCTGCTTACGTTTTCTTTTTGTGTATATGCTTATGCAGAAAAACTTCCTGCATCTAATATTTTTCTTAATCTTATTCAAAACCTTTTCTAGAACTGCATTTTTAAAAGTCAACCTCTGCTTAAGCATTATGATGATCATCCTCCTTTTCTCTTCCTCCTGTCTTCACCCTCCATCTCTTTCGGGCTCTAAGCTGCCTGTGGCCCAGCAGCAGTTTGAGTTGCCACAAACAGAAAGTGGGGAGGAGAAACCCACGATGACAGGCACATAACAATGCTGCAACACCACTTTAATTGGCCTGGGGCTTATAAGGAGAGTCTGCTATTCAGCAGGCTGGTATTTTGGGATGTGAAGGCAAGAGGAGGGTTCGTGAGAAGAGGGGACGGATGGTGGAGGGGAGGAAGAGGCAAGGAGTGTCAGATTTGATTATGGATGAGTTGTGAGATAAGTCGAGTTAGGACATGTTTTTGTGAGGTGGAAGGAAATGTGTGCACTAAAATGAGTGTGTATGTGTGGGTGCTAATATATCGAGTTTTTTAGGGTTACACAACATAAATCATCCATGCATGTCTCCCACACATAAGCTCTAATAATTGGAAAAGATGATGTTTAAAAATGCATATATATATATATATATATATATATATATATATATATATATATATGAAGTGGGGCAAAAGCCAAAATATTAACATTGATTTTCTCTAGTGTTGAAATACTTATATACAGCTGCATCATACAAATAAATAGTAAAAAAAAATAAAAAATAAATAAATCATACATTGTGATTTCTGTTTTTTTGTTTTTTGTTTTGGGGGATTATGTATTCCACAGTGGAAACGCACCTACAATGACAATTTCAGACCCCTACACGATTTCTAAATGGGAGAATGTACAAATTAGCAGAGTATTCAAATACTGATTTTTCCTTACTTTTCCTCACTTCATCCACTGACATGGGAGTTGGCTTGGAGCTCATCTGGCTGGCTGTGTGTTTCCGCCTTTTACAGTTGCTTTTTGTATCTCTGTTTCTGTCTCCTTTAACCCCAGTCAGTCTTGGTAGGGGAAGGGCAGTGGTTCTGCTGGAGGTTTCTTCTCCTCTCCACTGTCGCTACAAGCATGCTTAGTGTGAGGGATTGCATTCGAGTTAGTGAGTAGATGCAATCAACTGGTTTTCCTTATATAGAAAACTTTGATAAATTTCACTGTATGATCCGGTGAGCTGTAAAGTGCCTTGAGATGACATGTGTTGTGAATTGGCGCTACAGAAATAAACTTACGGTAATGGAATATATATGAGGAACATTAGAAACTAGAGAAATACCAGGGGCTTAGAGAAGAGCTGGAGAACATCTGGAAGGTCAAGGCATCAGTGGTGCCTGTGGTCATGAGGGCACTTGGGGCAGTGACCCCCAAACTTGAGGAGTGGTTACAGCAAATCCCTGGAAATACATCAGACATCTCGGTCCAGAAAAGTGCAGTTCTAGGAACAGCGAAGATACTGCTCAGAACCCTCAAGCTCCCAGGCCCCTGGTAGAGGACCCAAGCTTGTAGAAATAAAGGGGGAATGCCCGAGGTCGGTGATGAACAGTTTGTTGTATATATATATAATAAATATATGATTTTATTCATATTAGCTGTAAAAGCAGCTCCTGCCAAGTTTTTTGTCAAATTGCCAAAGTGGAAAGAAGGATGTTTTTGTCCTTTGCTTTTTTGGAGCAATGAAGATTTTATTGATCTGTGTGCAATGCATAATTCAAAGTGGATGAGGAAGTATTTGCTTTGGGATGGAAGCCTTGTGTGTCTAAAACCATTCCTTTCTTGTACATTTTGTTAGCTTGTCTGTCTGCTATTTTAACTATATGATGTGTTGAACTAGATCTGCTATTTTTGACAGATTTTGAGAGACACTTTTTTTTATAAAGTAGGGAATTAATTCACAAAAAAAGTTATTTGAGCTCTATAAATCAAAGTTTTCTGCCCAGCAGCAATGATGAACTGTACAGCAGCATTCTATACCCAGCAATTGCAGTATATAGGCTAGAGCTGTCAGTCTGGTAAAGAACCCGGTTGTTATTTACAATTATAAAAGTTAACTTATTTTGCAACATAAAACTGACTAAAACTTGTCTAAAACCTTTTCATGTTTTAGTTGAAAAACTATGACATATTTTAATGACTAAAATGCTACCATGACTAATAATAGTTTTTGTCCTGAAGACTAAGAGTAAATCTAAAATGACTGTCAAAAACAACACTGGTGGAAAATTTAATTTACAGCATGTTATTAGTTGTGATCGCATAAAAATACAAAAACTGTTTTTGGAAAAAACACACTTGATATCGCATCTCTTTGGCCTCTACAGTGCTAATAATGTTAAGCTGTCATGGTTAGGTAGAGGATTTTGAGGACCCAAATGCAGAGATCTGGAGGTAGAGCTGACAGAACTGAAGCAAAATACAAAAAACATAAAATACAAGAACCAAAAGACCAGAAAATGAGGGAAAATTCATAAGAGAAGCTAAACAACAACAGGAACCAGCACTGAGTGACTGCAGAGGCCATGTATATAAGGGGGACCAAACAAAGGATGGGCTAATGAGCTGAATATGGAGCAGCTGTGAGTAAAACTAACTGGAAGGAAGCCAATGGGAAATGAAACAAGCACAAGGGGGCTACAGGGAGTAAATAAAGACTGCTTGAATATAATTGAAAAATAAACAGAAGAACAAAACAGAATAACTAATAACTGAAAACTAAAACTCAGAGTCCCAAATGGGGAGAACCATAACAAACAGTCGTGTTCAACAGGTGCAAACTTATAAGGCAGAATGCACCACAAAAACAAACGGCTAGATAGCACTATTTTATTGAAGCATTCTATTTTCTAAGATTGCAGCATTTATTTGTTTGCACCATTACTGTGCTGCATTAGTTTTTTTGTGTACTATGGAGATTGCATTATTTATTTGTCAGCACAGACATGTGTTAGGCACTATTGTTCTTACATATTTTTCAAATGCTGTCAAGTAAAATTACAAAAAGGAAAACCTCTCGGTTACAAATGTATAAATGCTATTGCTATCTCAATTTTTTTTACAACAACAGACCCTGTCTGCTTAATTTATTTAACTTAATTATATCTTAAGAATAATGTTGGAAAGGTTTGCATCCCACTTTCAAATACTAAAAATACATTTAAACATGATCTAACTCATATAAGCATTTCTTTAATTTCTTACTTTGGATCAGTTTATTTTGTTTGACAGCGGCAGAGGGGATGGGTTGTTGTTTATATATTTTTTTATTTCTATTTCAAAGCAGAGCATGAGGAACTGATGTCAGTCAGGACTAATTATTACTGCTGTTATATAATTTCTTATGTTATTTATTTCTTTTTGGCAGCAGCAACACCTTCAGCAGTTGCCCCCCTGAGTAACCACCAATGTAGCCCATGCCAAAAACAGGCCTCACAGGCAGCATAGTTGGATAAAAATCTCAGAACTGCTTGTTGGCTTTGGATGAAATTCCTATTCTTTTTTTTTTTTTTTTTTTCTTTTTTTCACAAGGATTTCTGACAAAAATAAAGTACAGCTTCTATGACTAATTTGTCAGATAATCGGAAATTGTTCAAATAAAAATGCTGTATTTATCAAAATTGATGAGAACATTGCGTCCTTGTCCTATTTGGGTACAAATCACTGAAAGGACATATAGCCCAATAATCCTGTTATCACTGGAAAAGGTTTAAGACTTTTTGCAATATAAATGATAGCTTCCACATAAAAGTAATAAGAAAGACAATTGAGACCTTTAAAACACAATAATGCAAAGGTCTGCATGGAAGTATGTCATGTTTGCTGGAATTTTAAAGACATACTGTACGATGTTATCACAGGACCTATGTGTTATGTTATATAGCAGGCCTCATTTTGCACAACTGAATTGATTTGCCCTTATATCCACAGAGTGTCATTGTCATACCTGCTGCTCAGACTTGTCTGTTATTAAATCTGTATGTTCAATCACGGATGGGTTTAGAAGAAATCTTATATGCAGCAGGAACAGATGCAAAGTCCTCTTGAGAAATGGTGACAATTTGTTGTGTCAGTTCCCAAATGGCTGGTATGTGTTGCTGTGGGGGTACCTTATTAAGGTTACTCTAAACACTCAATAAAATAATAAAACAACACCTGCTGAGTGAGTTGGGAAAACAACAGAGATTTAAAGATTATACATTTTAAAATATCAAAATAATAAAAAGAAAAAATTCTACTAAAAACACATTTTTAGAAATCAGTGTTGGGATTAGTGGATTTATATAAAAAACTGTAGCTGTGTTACAAATGTTATTTTTTTCACTGACAAAATCTAACTACTTTTTCTTATTTCAATATAGGTGTTACATTAGGAATGCTCTAATTTATTGTATGTTGCACCAATCAGCACCATGCCATGTCAAGGCACTTCACAAATGACATTAATGTGAATTTAAAGCTAACTGTGATAGAAATGTAATTATGCTTAAACTGAGTCAATAAAAACAAACCATTCGGCTTCCAGAGGCAGGGTTTGCTATGACATTTAACTTAATTTCAACTTAATTATAATGAAGACATAATTAAAATCGCTCTGTCTACTCCTACTAGTACAAAAAAAAGAAGAAAAACATTTAAAAAGTACAAACTTAATTGTGTGTGGTCTTTTTGTTTGATCTTTATAACCAGACATTACAATGGTGGATACATTCAGCGTCCACCATTTATTCACTTTTTGTTCTGAATGGCTCTGTAACTATTTATAATGACATTTTGGTTGCCATGCAGCATACTTACATTCAACCAACAGCATCTTTGTTATCCTGACACAAGAGTGCAACTATTTTAAATGGACATTACTGGTTTACAAATATGCAGAGTTTTTTATGCATGTATACTCCACATACCGAGAAAAGGAAAAACAAATGTCAGTCATGAGGAGTAACACCTGTTGGTGGTTTTTAATCTCCATTAAGGAGTGAAAAATAGAGCTGATCCATAAAAGCTGTACAGTAATGTGGATATACAGCAGGTGTCAAAATCTTAAAGGTCAGCAATGGTTATTCTCATCAGTCTTTGAAGGGCACCATTCTCTTGCTTCCTGAAGACCTTCAACATTGTGGTAGAGCTTTGAAAACATATGGATCTCTATTGCCACAAGGAATGTGACATTTTTTTTATTTCCTTCCAAAGTAATAGTCAAACAGAGTAATCCTACCTGCACTGGACAGCATGGATCACACCATAAGTGATGGTTTTGTACATTTTCTGTCCTTGGGATGGACAGGATTTGTCTGAGAGTGTTTTTGGGTTTGAAATGTATTGTTTTTTTGTTTGTTTTTTTCAGAAAACTTTTCAATTTATATTAAATCTCATGCCATATTAAAAGACGGATGGATGGATGGATGGATGGATGGATGGATGGATGGATGGATGGATGGATGGATGGATGGATGGATGGATGGATGGATGGATGGATGGATGGATGGATGGATGGATTGTTGCTTACATTTGACATGCTTCATGCAAAAAACATGTTCAAATTACTTACAGAAGTAAACACTGATACATTTAAGCTCCTTTTCACACAAATTTAAAATAGACCTGTAAAATAAATCTGAAGCATACATTTAAAAGTATTCTCATATAGCATAGTTTATATAGTTTATAAATTCCTTATTGTCTCAAATTGCTGGATAGACAGACCTTGAAATGTGGAATGAAATCCAGATCAAGTTAATTATTGTTATTTTATTGCACAAACATTTGATGCAGAGAAGTAATTGTGAGTAAAAGTGTTAAATTTGAACCCAAAATAAATTATGTTAACCTATTCAAAGTTTACAGAGGCAGTTAATCTCAATTTATGTTATGTAAATGTATTTACTTCTTGGTCGACCTGACTCAAGGTAAGAGCTCAGATGTTCACCCATCAGACTCCAACCAACCCTCAGCTAAGTCAATCATCAGCTGTCAATCATCAATCACTCAAAGCTACTCTGTGTATTCTAATGCTGCCTTGCCTTCATATCACCCACATGATTGATGACAGTGCAGTTTGTAAAAAAACAAAACAAAAAAAACAAGCAAGCTCTTGTTGAATCTTTTGGTGAAATAATTTCAATTTTTAAATGAACAGCATGTTTAAGTGTATTTACACACACATTGCACATTCATGCCTGACCAGAAAAAAACTAATTACACTACACTACTACTACACACAACAAAGCATAGTTAAATTGACTGTATCCACAGACTGATCATCATGTATGATGTGGGGTGGAAGAATTTTTAAGGAAGAATAAGCTGCTGGGCAACTTTTTTTTTCTCTCATATCAGGAAAAAAAAAAAGAAAAAAAAAAGCTCACTCAAGAAGACAATCACTGAAAGAGTTTTCTTTGAGAGGGCTTCATATGTTCATTTCTCCTTCTTTTTACCACAATTTTCAACACTTTATTTCTCTACATGTTTCTGTTTTTTTATTCTATGCTCTTGTTTTGTTTCTTCTTTAACTTATTTGATAAATCCATGTTTTCCTTTTATTTACTTATTATGTGTATTAAACTGAAGTTCACTCCCAGTACAGCTTGTATCTTAAATGTGTGATCATTCTTCAGCATGTGCAGCAAAAATAAACATTTCAAAATCTCAGATCCTCACCTTGCGAGGGTATTAAATAAATCCTGACTCTACTAATTTACAAGTTTAAGAAAATCATATGAAAGTGCTTGGACAACTACTTGGCAAAACCGTTGAGGAAATAACTAATACAAACTGGACCATAATATCAAAGAAAATTAGGAGTACGCTGTATTTCTGGGAATTAAGAAAATGATTATTAAAAGGAAAAGTAACTGTTTTAAATTCTCTATTATTTGTTGAACTAAATTGTGGTTTAGGAGTCATAACGTGTTCGAATTGGGTGTAAAGAAAACAACCAAAGCATTATCAGGAACTTTTTGTGGAGAGGAAATACGACAGAGCAGTTGTTCAACACCCTAAGTAAAATTGGAGGGCAATTAGTTAATCTCAAAAGCAAGAGAAAAGTGGCACTAATAAAAAAAAAATCACAAAGTTTATTTCCTCTAAAGATCATTACGTGTTGAAAGGTTTTTTGTAGAATAATAAAAAAAAATTGGTAAATGTGGTTAGTTCTCTTTATTGATGTCTCTGTAAAAACTTACAATGCCTACAATCACTGTCTTTTATAAAGAAGTCTTATGAGCATGGTAAGATATTTTAAATCATGCAGAAGCTGGATGCTATAGAAGAAATTGAAGACTGTATATGAAAATAAAGTACTTAAAGGACTACATACCTTTGGATTGGGAGTGTTTATTGAATATTCAAACAAAAGTTAACAATGGTCCAGCATTACCACAAATCTTTCTGAAAACAGATCAGATAGAATTGAAACTTTTAAAGTGTAAATCTAAAACTATACATAAATTATTTCTAAATCTTTGTGTATAGCCTTCACCCGCTCAGGCTATGTGAGGAAAAAAAGATTCCTATCCTGAAAGCTATGTAGAAAACAGGTAATACTTGGATCAATTTACAGTAGCTTTATGTAATAGACACAACAGAATCTACACAAATGAAAGAATCCATCAATTTAACAAAAATAAGAGAATGTTATGTATGTAACATCAAACCCAAGGCTCTTGTCCATCTTTTTCTATAGTACAATGTACCTCTCCATCTATTTTTTAGTTGTTTAATAAAAAATGATTGTTAAAACATTGCGAATTGACAGAAAACCATTTAAATTGGTACATCTATTTGCTATGTGATAAAAAAATGATGATAACCCAAAAGATGTTGCTTTGTATAATTATGTTTTGAGTCATGCACAAATGGCTGTCTGAATCTCTGGAATTCTGAGCAAAAGGAAATGGATGCTACTGAAGTATTTAAGACTCTTGTATTCAGAGATGTAAAAGGCTTATTCAAATATTTACCAGGGATTGATTTTTATAGTGTTTTCCTTTCAGACTGCACTTTCTTTTCTTACAAATTTTGTATGATTTTGTTGTTTTATGTTTTTTCCTTTACAGTTTCTCTCTGGGTACTCTGGCTTCCTCCCAGTCTGAAAATTGTTAGGTTAATCTAAAATTTTCCTCAGGTGTGAGCATTTGGTTTCATGGTTGTGTGTCTTCCTTTCCATTGATTGCCAGAGATAGACACTGCCCAACAGCCACCGTGATGTAATAAGTGGAAGAAGATGGCTGCCTGGCTGGCTAGCTGGCTGGCTCAATTAGATTTAGGGATAGACTTTGACAAGGTCTTTCTAATGCCTTTGAAAGATAATACTGGTTAGCTTTATTTTACAGATTTTACCACATTTTTCCTTATCTTGGGAGATTTCTGGTAACTTAATTTTTTCCTCTAATTCCTGGATAATTTTTTGTTCTAACTTTTTTTATGAGATGAGAATGAAATTATTTTACTTCTCATCACTGCTTTCCCTGCTTCCCATAGTATAGAATCTATAATATACAGCTGCTGGTCATAAAATTAGAATATCATGAAAAAGTTGATTGATTTCAGTAATTCCATTTAAAAGGTGAAACTTGTATATTATATTCATACATTACATACAAACTCATATATTTCAGATGTTTATTTTGTTTAATTTTGATGATTACAAATGACAACAAATGAAAATCTCAAATTCATCATATCAGAAAATTAGAATATTGTGAAAAGGTTCAAAATTGATGGCCCCTGGTGCCACACTCTAATCAGCTAATTAACTCAAACCACCTGCAAAAGCCTTTAAATGGTCTTTCAGTCTAGTTCTATAGGCTACACAATCATGGGGAAGACTGCTGACTTGACAGTTGTCCAAAAGACGACCATCGACACCTTGCACAAGGAGGGCAAGACACAAAAGGTCATCGCTAAAGAGGCTGGCTGTTCACAGAGCTCAGTGTCCAAGCACATTAATAGAGAGGCGAAGGGAAGGAAAAGATGTGGTCGAAAAAAGTGTACAAGCAAGAGAGATAACCGCACCCTGGAGAGGATTGTGAAACAAAACCCATTCAAAAATGTGGGGGAGATTCACAAAGAGTGGACTGCAGCTGGAGTGAGTGCTTCAAGAACCACCACACACAGACGTATGAAAGACATGGGTTTCTGCTGTCGCATTCCTTGTGTCAAGCCACTCTTGAACCACAGACAGCGTCAGAAGCGTCTTGCCTGGGCTAAAGAGAAACAGGACTGGACTGCTGGTGAGTGGTCCAAAGTCATGTTCTCTGATGAAAGTAAATTTTGCATTTCCTTTGGAAATCAAGGTCCCAGAGTCTGGAGGAAAAGAAGAGAGGCACTTCATCCACGTTGCTTGAAGTCCAGTGTAAAGTTTCCACAGTCAGTGATGGTTTGGGGTGCCATGTCATCTGCTGGTGTTGGTCCATTGTGTTTTCTGAGGTCCAGGGTCAACGCAGCCACATACCAGGAAGTTTTAGAGCACTTCATGCTTCCTGCAGCTGACCAACTTTTTGGAGATGCAGATTTCATTTTCCAACAGGACTTGGCACCTGCACACAGTGCCAAAGCTACCAGTACCTGGTTGAAGGACCATGGTATCCCTGTTCTTAATTGGCCAGCAAACTCTCCTGACCTTAACCCCATAGAAAATCTATGGGGTATTGTGAAGAAGAAGATGCAATACACCAGACCCAACAATTCAGAAGAGCTAAAAGCCACTATTAGAGCAACCTGGGCTATCATAACACCTGAGCAGTGCCACAGACTGATCGACTCCATGCCACGCCGCATTGCTGCAGTAATACAGGCCAAAGGAGGCCCAACTAAATACTGAGTGCTGTACATGCTCATACTTTTCATGTTCATACTTTTCAGTTGGTCAACATTTCTATAAATCCTTTGTTTTTATTGGTCTTCAGTAATATTCTAATTTTCTGATATGATGAATTTGAGATTTTCATTTGTTGCCATTTGTAATCATCAAAATTAAACAAAATAAACATCTGAAATATATGAGTTTGTATGTAATGTATGAATATAATATACAAGTTTCACTTTTTAAATGGAATTACTGAAATCAATCTACTTTTTCATGATATTCTAATTTTATGACCAGCACCTGTAGATGCTGATGTTCCTGGTAAATCATTGTACTTCAAGAATTAGGCCCATTCTTCCTTGAACAATTTTAAAATTATTCATCTTTAAGCACTGATGTAATAAATCTTTAGCTCTTGTTTTGCGGGGCAATTTCTTTATTTATTAGGGTTAAAGTAACAGGAGCATGATCACTGACAGCAATAGGATGGATTATAGCATCCGAGACGGCAGACAGCAGTGAGCTGCTGATTAAGATATAGACCAAACGAGAGTAGGAATGATGGACATTAGAAAAAGAAAGTGTATTCCTTACTGTTAGGATGAAAAGATCACCATGCATTGTAAAGACAAAAATCACTCATGTATTGTTTGACTACATTTAATGAATGCCAACTGCTGAGTCCCTGCCGTATTCAAACCTGTCCATTTCACCATTTAGACCAAAGTTAAGATCCCCCCAATAATTAGAGAAAAATCCCCGCGTTTTAAAAGTGCATGAAAAAGTTTGTGGAAGAAAGAGGGGTCGTCAACATTTGGACCATATATACTGACAATACATAACTTTTGGTTATGGATAGATATTTTAATTATGATGAATCTGCCTTCAGGATCTATAATTTGTCTAATATTGTAAAACCAACGTTTTTATGGATTACAATTGCTACTCCTCTCTGTCGGCCAGTGGAAAGAGGATTTTGTGTCTGTCTCGTCCCCTGATTGTGCATTGTTCCTCCCCTGCAGAGTCCTCAGGGTTTTGGCTGGAACGTGGGGAGGATCAGTTTTTATTCCTGTAAGCCTGGCTCCAAGGGGGAGACCAGTTTAAAGTTTCCGGCATCAAGTTCTGGTTCGGCCTCCTGCAAGTCCTCCTGGGCTGCAGCACCTGGGACACTCTGGGTAACGCACGCCATGTCAGTTGCAGCCCATCTGCTGGATCGCACCCCTTTCTAGGGAGATGGACTGAACTGTTAAACCAGGTAAGAGACTCACTAAGATTATCATCTTCTGTCAGATGATCGTGGTCCCTTACCTGTGTTTCTCCAACAATCAGAGTGTCTGAGATTGGGCAGTACCCCGCCCCCCTCCTGCAGCAGCCTCTGGCCGCAGATCCACAGCAGCGTGCTTCTGTTTTGTTCTATTATGTTTTTGTTTTACTAAACGTTTTGAAATTTCCTACTGGCTGTCTCGCCTTGAATAGTGGGTCCATCTGTTCCATTTTTATGACAATAGCAGGCCGCAAACACATCAGGGAACTCAGGTGAGTTAAGATCACCTCCAGTTGTCCCTGATTTATGGGTTTCTTGCATTAAGACAACATCTGCCATAATCTTGTAAGCTGGTTAAAAATCTTCCACTTTTTCTCTCTGGTACCGGCTCAATGCACATTCCATGTCAAAAACCTTACATTCACCATAGGTGTGAGTGAGATGCTGAAAAGTACATGCCTCGGAAGAAATAATTGTACCCAGATCCAGGTAGCATCAAACAGCATGCTTGTGATTTTCTGGTCCACAGGACAGAAGCAGACAAATAAGATAAAGGAAGACAGAGAATTAAGAAAGTGCAATAAGCAAGAAAAGTTGAACCCCAGCCCATGCTTCGTGTACCCAACCGTGACTAACAACCATATCGTGCCAACTTGCCATTGAGCTGTGCATATATTTAATTTATCACCATTTTCCATTCTATACACTTTTATAAAGTGTTCCATGCTTCTGACCTGCTCCTTTTGTTTATAGTGTTCAAACTTAGCTACGATTCATCTAGGATGGGTTTTTTCAGGCTTCTGACCTCCAAGCCGGTGAACGCGATGAAAGGTGATGTTTTTTACCTGATCCGCCGGGATTTTTAGGTTCTTCTGGAGGAACTTACGGATTGTCACCTTGGGATCCTCCTCCTGCTGCTCCGGAAGGCCTGCGAAGATGAGGTTGTCTCTCATACTGAATGTCCAGAATGGATTCTTTTATCTTCCTATTTTCGCCAGACAGCTAGATCATAGCCTCGGTGAGCTTCGTGATTTCCCCTCTCAGCGCTACGTTCTCGGCGGTAATGGAGGCTAGCTGCGCTTGGTTGTATTCCAGTAACTCTCTCAGTCCTGGAAGCTCTTCATGCAGGACTTCTACCAAGGCAAGACAGCCGTCCAGGCTGGTTAGCTTTTTATCGATGGATTCCAGGACGTCGCTGTAGCTCCTGTCTGGAGACAAAGTAGAAGCAGCACTGGTGTGGCTAGACTGGCAGCGTTTAATTGCAGGTGTCGCTGTGGATACGGGATTTCTAGGCTTCCCCGTTACAATGTTGTCAAAACACTCATCCTGGTAGCTCTCCAGGCTCGTCAAGGTCTCCTCATCCAGTTTCTTTCACAAAAAATATGAGACAATTGTTAATTTTTAAACCTTACTTTGTTTGATTTAGAATTACTGGCTTGTACTTACCTGATTGCATTTGATTTGAACTACATGTATGTCGCCATTTTACTTACTCACAGCTCTGGCGAGATCTAGGAAACGGGCGTTCCAACCGTTGCATTTCCGAATTCTCCCAAGTGGTGCACTTTACACATGTGAATAAAGTGAATGTGATTGGTAATTTATCAAGAGGGTGGGATTGTCGTGGCAGAAAGTTTGCAAACAATTTTGATTGTGTCTGGTTTCTCGGAAGCATCTTGGTAACCAGTTAGCAACTTAGTGCTAGTAGGTTCCTACTGGGAAATTCCATTGGGACCAAGTAGCACTAAATTGATGACTTAGAAACGACACTGTCATGGAACACTATGGACAGAGGAAACATGCAAGAGAAGGAGAGTTTTGTGTCGGAGGTCGTGGATGAGTCTCCTCAGTCATACATTTTTTATTTAGAGGAGGAAAGTGGGGACGAAGACATTGTGGAAGAGTGACGCCAGGGGGGCAGAAGCTTTGTTTGGCATAGCCATACATGTTTGAGCCCTTGCCTTGCAACGCTGCCAGTTTTGTTAGCTCTACGCCTGCCTTAGACACAGACATCCATCCCCATGAACACTGGGGCGTAACTCAATGGTAAAGTAAATGATTCTTATTTTAACCGTTGTGTATATTAGCTGCGACAAATAAATCAAGATGCTATGAACGAAAAAATTTTATTGACAGATGACCGTTGATATATGATTGGCCGAATTCAGGTGTACAAGCTGATGTATAATTAACTGGCCTGCATAAGATGGCGAAAAAATTACAGATTTTAAGACAGGATTTTTTTTTATTCTTAATTGAAATTTTATAAATTTTAGGACAATATCGTGTGATAAAGAGTACATTTATATACATGTTTAAGCCAGAATGGTTTGACATGTAAATATGATTTCCCTATGACTGAAACATATAAAATGTTTGTGAGTTATTATAGCTATAGGTTAAACAGTATAACCCTGTATATACAGTATCTATGCTAATGTATATCTATTGTCAATTTACATGGCTTTGCATTGTTTAGTGTATTTCTCTTCATATTGGTATACTTAATGTCAAAACTTTTCGAAGTATTATAAAACGGGATCAGGGGCAAGTTTATAAAAACGGACACACAGTGAATAAGGCAAACTTGAAAAAAAAATACAAAGGGTTATAATATCACACGATAACATTTTTCAATGTTCATATATCCCAACTGGGATTTGACATAGATTACATACTGACAGGCAGCGTCCAAGTGCTCTAGAGCAGAGTAGAGATCATGTCCTAGAGTGGACTCAACAGTTGATTATGCACAACATACTCATGAAATTAAGCATAATTTAGTTCACATTTAATACATATTAATGACTACATTTATGAAGTCTAACAATGCATTAAGACCAGTTATTTTATGAGATTTACAGGGGATGTCTGGCCTCCATAGTTTTCAAATAGAAATCACCACTGGTATGTACCTACTAATCTTTGTGGGTACCTTGAAGAGCTGGTACCTTTTTCCAGTAGTAATTTTGTGGTTGAAGGAGTACATGCTTTTATACCCAGATAACATGGGTATACATCATTGCAGGGCAACACATAGCCACAGCATCAACAACCATGCACAAACACACACTTGTAAGAGGGAAATTTAAGAGCATCAATTAACCAGTCATATTTGTGGATGTGGAAGGATGGTGGATTACCCAGAAAGACCCATATGTATTTAAACTCTAGGCAGAAAGACTCATGGCTAGGATTTAGTATAACCAAATGTGTTACTGTTTAACCATTTCTTAAATTAATAATTTAGGAAAAAATATGAGCAAAATATTCAAAATATCTAAAAGCAAGTTATATAAAGGCATCATGATGTGGATTTTATACTACTTCTCTGCACCATTGACTTTCAACGCTGCAAATTTTATTTCCGGTATATTAACATTTTGGCCAATTGTGCTGCTACATTGAAATGTCAATCCAATGACTCTTTTGGGTGCCAAAAACAAATGAATCAGGGAATGGAATGTTAACTAAATGTCCAGTGCCACTTTTAGTTGGTATGGACCTGGATAGAGTTACACACTGACGCTATGTGTGAATTCTTCTCATTGCATGCTGGATCCGATTCTGATTTTAAAGCATTTGTTTTGACAACAGTTGGTCAGAACCAGCCCAAGGAGACTAACAGTGTTGGCTGGATATGGAAGGAGTGCATGATAACGCACTGTAGAGATGGAGAGCTGAGTAGCAAGGGATCAATCGATCATTGCTCCTGTTGGTTTATATTGACTCAGAGGTCCCACTGGGCTGCCACGGTCAATGCGCTTTCAGGCATTTTGCGTGGGTCGATGAAGGAGCGTGCCTGACTTAACTCTCACCTTTTGTGTGTTTGTGTATCAGTGTAATAAATTAGATGTTTTTATGTGAGATGTGGTGGATGATTTTCATAGATGCCTTATTACAAAAAGTAGCTAGTTCTTTAATAAAAGAATTGTTGTTTGAAAAATAATTGCATCTATATGTAAATATATTAGCTGTATCTTTATTGCCTAATAATCCCTATTACAGTATTATTGTACGGTATCTAATAACTATGGGTAAGAGTCTGTTTAAAGAAGCTCTAAGGAATATTTCAATTTCAAGGCTTGATGTATTAATGAATTTATGGTGTCCTTTAAAATAGCAATGGATAAACATATAAATAAGAACTGATGCAGATATTTTAAATGCAATAAAAAAAGTGAATATAGGTTATACAGTGAATAACAAACGGTAAATCAGAAATGCATAAAATGCAGCAGCACTTGAGCAAAATGGGTAATGATTTTGGCACTGATGGTGGGCTTAATTGCTCATTTCATTCACATCTGTAGCACTGCACTGTTCCTCATCACCACTCATCTGATCCATCTGCTCCTGCTTCTATTTAAACTCCTTGTCTCAGCCATCAGTGCCAGATTATTCACAAGCCTTTCGTGTTTAGAGTTCTTTCGGGTTTCTATTGTTTTCTGAATGTCAATCATGATCAATTTCTGTATTTAGACCTACCCCTGTCTGATCTGTTTGTCTAGCCTGTCTTTGGACTCCTATTGGATTGTTCTGTGGACTTAACCTGGATCTTCCTCTTGACTTTGCCCTGTGGATTATCCTGCTTTACCTCGTCAGCTTGGATCTCACCTCCTGCCAGCTCTGCAGGAGCTGCGTCTTCTCAGCCTACAAGCTGGAATCACTCTCGATATGTGGGAACAGAATGAACCGTCAAACCAGGGTTAGTAACTCACGCGCTAATAATCATTCTCCATCAGATTATCGTAGTACCTAACCTGTGTTTTTCTCCAATAGCCGTTCTTACCTCAGATGCCCTAGCTGCTGCAGCCATTGCCACTGCAGATCCGTTTAATCTTTTTTTGAATAAACACTTTTTAAGCATTCCACTGTCTGTCTTGTCTAAATTCTGGGACCTACTTTCCAAGCCATTAAAAAGGGATTTAACTCACATGACATCAGGAGACCAGGCTGTAAGGCAGGGCCAAGCCAGGACAATAGGCTATAAAACTTTGTCCTAAGACAAATATACACGTGGCTTGATGATAGGCAGCGTGAGGCTAGCAATTCTAGCCAACCAAACAGCATTCCATTAACTCTTCAGACAAAGGGAAAACTAAAGAGACAAAACCATACAGCACCAAGCATTCAAAGTCAGGCTCAGCGAATATTAGCAATCAGTTTAAAACTCTCTTACTTAAAAACCATCAAATGTTTTAATTAAACACCTACTTTAAGGTAAAACACATGCAATTATCTATTCTATAACTCACCTAGAGTAAGTAAGCATCAGATAAGACAGGAAAAGGAAGATTACTATTTGTTGGTTTGGTAGAAAAAAGGAAAAATGGCCACTTCAGTTTGGTTTAAAAACCCAGTCCACTTGTTCAACTGGCAGTTCTTGGAGAGACTGTACCTGCTAATGCTGGTGAGACGTATCACGTTCACTTCCTGTTTTGACTGCTAAGCTCTGTTCTGTTGTGTTGTTCAGGCTATTTCCATCTGAACTAAGTTATTTTTTTCTCAGTGGATGGAGGCCATACAGACGTACAGCGAAGGAGCAGAGGATGAATGTAGACTATGTTGATTGGCAATGCAGATCAAGTCAAGTGTTCTTCAACTAAACCAGCAACAGCCACTTAAACATAGTTGATTCAAAGGGCCAAATTACCCACTCAATATAGATTTACACTTTGTTAAATAGTCTGTCTTTATATGGACATATCATAAATTAGTAGTGTGAGATAGTCCAGCCAAGGGCTGAAGAAAAGCAATAGACAGATGCATTCCAAGTAGCAGGTGGTATATTTACAATACATCTGAAGTAAAATAAAATTACAAAAATACCAAAATATTAACTCTATAAGTTAACTTTCAAAACATTCTAAGTTAAACATATAAAAACCAAAATTAATGTCAAGTGCACACTGTTACACTGATCTGGTTCTGTCCTTCCCAAAAGCTTAATGATCACAGTGGGTGTATTCAATTTCAGCAGCTGCGTCCTTTAAGAACCCGGTCATACGTGGACTGGGTCCTTCAAGGGCCGTGAATCAAGGGGGCCGAAAGAGTCTGGCTATGGATTTAAACAGGTGAAGCCCTCTCTGGCCTCCACCTCCCCTCACTCAGGGTATGCTCTGTTGCCTAGCAACCGTGAGAGATGGCACACGAAGAGTGGATGTGGGATATGTCAGTATGTTCTGTAAGCTAATTTCATTGTTGAGATGCTTCAGCAGCACTATCCTCGCATATATCAGATTTGTAGTCCCCACACTGAGGAAATATTGGAATCAGAGCCTAAATATAAGCCAAACGCTTTTGAACAGGGACAGATAAAAACTTTAAAAAACATTACCTGCCACATGTCTGACTCACTAACCCTTTAAAACAACAATTTTTATTAATTTCAGATAGAACTATTCACATACTTGTATTATATTAAACTTCACTGTTCGTCGCAATTTCCCTTTCCCTTTTACCTCTGAGCACCGAGTAGCCGGCTTGCTTGGACTTAAAACAAACCAGGGATACCCAAGGCTATGGAGAATACATCGGACCTTACCTTCAAAACAGGCAAAAAGAAGTCTGCATTTGTTGGCTGCATAAGGAGGAGTCTTTGAATATGAACAGTTGTGATGTTAAGAGATGAGATTAAATGAGCCGAGGCTTTGAGGTGTATGTCGGGTAGTTGAGTGGGACATTTCTGCAAAGGGCTTACCGAGGCTTGATTCAAGTAGGGGAGGAGCCAAAATCAATGATGTCCGAAGATTCACTATCCGTCATACCACTTGACCGCTTCGGGAAGTTGTTAAAATAAGCTGTGAACTTTGACAAGCATTTTAGCAGCTTCAGTATTCAGTCAAGATGTGGGAATTTGCACGAAAATTGCGATCAGTTGAGTGTTTGGACAGAGTTTGGATATACTATATATATATACTCGTAATCTTGTTTGTTAAAACTGTTTTGGTAAGATTAAACAATATAATGATAAAAAACGGACCAAACCCCTGGTTTTGGTTGTAATAGAATAACCTTCTGAAAAAGTGTAAGCGGTGATAGTGGCATCTGCTGTAGGAGTTTGTCTGTCTATCAAAACACTTATTGGTTTGAGACCCGGCCTTGTTTTTTGAAAGTTACTATACTACTTCAATACTATTTTGTTCAAAGTGACCAATTTGTATTGTGTTTCCCGGATTTTTTTAAATCTAGATTGCGTAAAAACACTTTCAAATTAGATTGAGCAGCTCCTAAAGATTCGTTGGACACATAACTTTCCACCACATTAAAAACTGTGGATAAACTATTATTTTTTTAATAAAAAATGATTGACACCTTCATTTTGCTCATCATTGCCCAGTCTCCACAAGCACTTTAACTGTCTGCTTGAGCTTATGCCACCAATGACATAAAACAAACAGTGTACCTTGAAAGATTGTTTTTTCTGAAAAAGTTTATACACACAAAACCTTACAAAATGTTTTATTTTACGCACAAATAATGAACATTTCAAAGGAATGTAAATAACAACAACAAAAAAAAACCAGAAAAAACAATTGCAAACATCACATATTATATTGATTTCTATAGTTATGTACTCCGGCAGTAGGTGGTGACATATTCACATGAAGCTTTATGAAATGTGTGGTTCGTTGAAGCATTGAACCAAACGGTTCAATGCTTCATCTCACTATGACTACCGATTAGGCCATGGGGCTGCGCTATGACACAATCAGCCGACGAATCTGCCCTTCGGAGGACGCAGCCTGCACATTGGAACACACCATTGCTAAGTTCGAATTGCACTAGTAACACTTTGTAGCGACACTTCTGCTTCAAAAGTCAAAGCTGTGTCGAATAGATTGACTCAGGCCTAACATCACTAATTAAAACAATAGAGTGAACAAGTTGACAGTTGTAAACAACAAATGAACACATACCGGTACTAAAAACAAGTTAATTTATTTAAATCAAGTAATCTCTACAAATACAAACAAAACAAACCTGGCTTGATAGATGTTTAAAGACTACAGAAAAGATGGACTATGTCTAAATGGAAAAACTAATGGTGCAAATGCTGCTCTCACCCATTTTTTTACAAGTAGATATAAAGTTTAGTTTGTTTTTTGTGTATATGATTTGTGTATAGAGTTCTGTGCAAAATAATTATCAGAGATACCTGGTACTCCATCTCTGCCTTGTCCAGCTGCATAACCAAACGAACATATACAACACTTCCACATCAAAATCATACCCTCGTAATTAACTTTACGCGCGATAGTAAGAGCCGTGATTGTCATGATGGGTTAACGGAGGCAAGCCCAAGATGCAGAACACACACGGAGGAGGCAGGGGAAAAGTTCAAAATGTTTAATAAAGTCCAAAATCACAAAGTTTAACACTGGGACTGAAATGGGTCTGGGGCTGGTTCACTGGAGTCTGTGCAGGGAGCGGGGGATGGCTGGATAACAGAGAACAACAGGGGATAGTCCACATGGGAACCTCTAGGGAAACTCCTCAAAGAAGTCTTCAAGTTCAAACCACGTAGGGATCCTCGGGTTGGCTCAACAGGGCGGGTTAGCAGGTTGGGCTTTCCAAGAGCTTCTGACTTGAGACTGGTTTCCTGTGACACAGCTCTCCCAGAGCTGCAGACCAGAGACAGGGTTCCAGTGAGGGTGCTCTCCCAGAGCTTCACAAGGAGACAGGAGGTTAAGCTCATCCAGAGCTTTCACGAAGAGACAGGAGCTTCACAAGGAGACAGGAGGTTAAGCTCATCCAGAGCTTTCACGAAGAGACAGGAGGTTAAGCTCATCCTGAGCTTTCACGAGGAGACTGGGGTTTAAGCTCATCCAGAGCTTCACGAGGAGACAGGATTCCTGAGAGGCACAGAAAAGGAGAGATTAGAATCTGGTCTCAACCTAGGAACAACCAAGACTCAGTCTATAGCAGAAGGTTCAGGAAGCTAACCAACTAAGATCAACACTGCGGCGTGGGATCAAGGTCAGGCAGGAGCTTATAAAGGAGAGGTCTTCTAATGAGAGGATTAGGAACAGGTGTGCAGGAAAGTTCCAGCTCCAGAAGACCCACGGCGCATCCTGCTGGAGACAGAGGGTAATCTCCAGATCCCCACAGTAACTCCAAACCTAAGGGAAAAACAAAGAGAGCAGAAGAGGATCCTCGGCGCCCTCTGGTGGGCAAGCCTGAGGATCCCAACAGTGATCAGCATTTGTAATTCTGTAAATTTAGAGGGCAAATAAAACTGCTGGTTCAGTCTGGTAGAATGAAGCAATGCATTGTTAGGCAGAAGGAGATTAATGTAAAAATGATAAAACATAATTGATTACCAAACCAAAAAATTGGATTACAGGACAAAAATATGAAAAACAAACTCCAACAGCGTACAACCAAAAACATCCTGTGTCAGTATTGGGACAGGTATAGTAACAGTTAAACCTAAAGTTACAGAAGGTAGCTAGTAGAAAGGTTTTTGTTTGTTTGTTTTTTGTTGTTTTTTCACACATTTGCTAAAACTGTCACTATACCCTGACAGTTGAATAATAAAAAAAAGAAAAGAAAAAAAAGAAAAAACAACAAGCTCTTCTAGCTCAGAGGTAAGTAGAGCACCCAAAAATGGTACCCACTTAAAAATAGCATAACTTCAACATGTTTTACTCAAATGAAAATATAAAGTGGTAATTGAAGAAATTATGCAGCTAATAGTATTTATTTTATTTATTCGTTTATTTGATAGGGACAAGTATGTTTCATGCATCATGTCACACACTACAACATTTTAGCTACGGCTAATTCTCAATGTCTGTCCCCAGTTAGGCTTTTACAAACCAAATATTTATTAAAAGGCTACTTACCGGTAAGTACTTATTAATTAATTATAACATGTGATTTAATGTTTCAAAATGATATAATCAAACAGATGTTATTTGCAAAAAAAACTATAAATAGAAAGAAATCACCATATTACAAAAGAAAAACAAATTCAAGCAGCAAAAACCCTTTTCCACATCAATTTTTTAAACAAAAAATAATGAAATCAGTTATTACACAGATAATTCTAGATAATTTAGGACAGGGTAAAGAACTGCCTCTGACAATATCTGTTGTTTACTGTATTTTCACCTAAACTGTGAATATCTCAAGTGAAGCACAGTGTTGCAGAGTTGTGGCACAATTGTAAGAGTTTTCAGGCTAGAGCCCTGAACGCTCCAAATCCGAATTTGCGTCCGACCCAACAGAAAATCGTGTCGGACGAGGTCATGGCATATAACGCTCATTGAAAGTCAATAGGGATGAACTCACCTGACACAATTTTCTGCAAGAGTGCTTGCATAGCTCTGACTGAGATAGACCACAGGCCTGTTTTGCAGATATATCAATATTTAACTTGAACAGAGGAAGCATTCTGTGAGTGTTCATGGTAAACTCACTCCTAAATCTTTTATCAGGGTGTGTATTTTAATGAACTAAACTCTGAGAGTGAGACAGGAAGCGGGGTCAACTTTAAACGTAGTGATTAGCAGTTCAAAGAGAACAACCTTGGTTTCATCTGCCTCTCCGCCTCCTGGTCCTCCCTTCCCTCTACACACAGTTCCTCTCATCTTCAAACACCCCAGGTGGAGGGTGGAGGGTGAGGGATTGGCCTCTCCTGGGTCAACCTGCAGGGTGCATTGATGGCAGGAGGATAGAAGGCTGGAGGGCAGCTTTGTTGCCAGCTTGGCCCCTACTCTAGCTGGGCAATGATTAAATCAAGGCCCTGGTGCGAGGCCCTATTCTGGTGTAGCAGTGGGTTTCTGCCATGCTGGGCTTAGATGTGTCCCAAAGAAGATATATTACAAAGTAGCTTTGTTTGTTTTTCTGAATTCATTCTAAGTTCCCATAGGAGTCTTTATTGCCTGCATCCCATGTCTTTCACATTCAACTCATCTATTCAAAAAAAGGTTTCTAAATATTCACCATTTTCCAAAATATTTCTAAATGCATTCTAAAGCAGCAGTGTGGAACAGTGACTGCTATAAATATTTTTACATTTTTGGGGGGAAGCCTTGCAAAGTGTTTGTAAAGAACAGCAATGAGAAATTATTATTATTAAATGAAAGTGTGCCTGTAGACAAGAATTACTGCCTTGTGAACTCAGTTGCTACCCTCCTCTTGCCTCTAACAGTGGGGAATAATTTGAAGTGGTCGGGTTATCAACATTAAATATGTCAACAGGACAGCTAATCCACTCTTCTTTAGGTGATGCAACATAAATACAGCAACTTCAACTGTCTGATTTTTGGAATAGCATCTCCTTGGCTGTCTCCAATCACTTCACTACTTTAAAAGTGTCAGGGTTTGTTTTTGGATTGTGGACCCAAAAGCAGAGGCAGGCAGGCAGAGGTGATTTTTTAGTTGATTTAATGAAGTGAACTGAAAAACAAAGTCCAAAACCACAGGCAACAGGAATCCAAAATCCCCCCCCCCCCCCCAGAAAAAACACAAGTCAAAACTTTACCAAAAACCTAGGGGTCATCTGGGGAAGAACTGTAACCAGGAGGAAGGCTCAGAGCGACGAGTAGGAAGGAGACTGATGAGGTTAGACGAGGACCCAGCAAAGAACAGAACAGAGAGAATATTTGTAGGAGACTGAAACAAAGAGAGGGTTAATGAGCAGATTAGGAGCAGGTGTGAGCAGAGCAGAAACAAGAAATGAGCAAGAGAAAAAAGGAGAACTCAAGAGGGCAACAAATACAAACCTGAGAACTGAAAATAACCAGAAAAAAACAAAATAAGAATTAAACCACTAAGACTATAAAACAAGCAAAACTGAATTCTCAAAAGAAAAACATAACAGAGCCAAGATCGAAAAAAGAATAAACCAGAGAACACAGCAAAATAAAAATAAAACCACTAACACTAGAAAACAAGGAGCAAAGCAAAACTGAACACTAAAAAGAAAATATAACAGAACCAAGACTGAGACAGTAACTGAGAAAAACCCAAGAAACACAACAAAATAAGAATTAAACCATAAAAACCTATTAAACAAAGAGCAAAGCAAAACTGAATATCAAAAGAAAAACATAACAGAAACCGTCAAGGTGTGGTTGTGGTTTGGAGAACCCAAATGCAGAGGCAGAGAGGCTGAGGAGATTTCTTGGAGTTTAATGGGGAAAAAACAGTAAACAAAGGCAGGAATGCAAAAATCCAACTAATCAAAAGCAAACCAAAACTAAGGAGACATCTGGGGAAACCAAACACGAGGAGCCAGGGAGAGACGAGGTAGGTGGACCACAGCATGGGAGGACAGCAAAGACAAGGAGCCAACAGAGAGTGAGAGCAGAGGGAGAGCATATATAGCTGAGTGAGACAAAGGCAGGGCTAACCAGCTGATAAGGGGCAGGTGTGAGAGGAGACAACGAGGGAGCCAAGGGGAAGGAACACACACACACACACAAGAGGGCAACAGAGGACAACAGAAAAACATGAGAACTAACATAAATCTAGAAATGACAACAAAACTGGAATTAAACCAATAAAACTAGAAAACAAGGAGCAAAGTAAAGAACAACAGAACCAAGACCACGACAGAAACAGAAACCTAACAAAAAGCATATCTTTAGTGAAACAAATTTCCTTATTTGAAGTAAAAGTGAACAGCTGAGCTGAAAAAGTGTCATAAGTTAGAATGTAATAAAAAAAAGTGTATAAGATAGATTCATTAGATAGAGAGAGCATTATGTACTGCGTTTTATTAGTTATTTTTATTTGGTTCATACACGCTAATCAAATCTAACTTGTTTTTCTCAGAAAAGTTGAGTATTTCAAAAGACCAAAAACATGTTTTCTTGGCCCACCAAAAAGTATTTTTATCAAGTATTTATAGCAATCAAACTTATTGTTCACTGGTTTATTTTTTCTAAAATACATTTTTAACTGTAATATGAAGGTGGTCAGTCTGTGGCACTGTTGATGTGATTAGGAAGGACAACTTTCTTTAATGGAGGTCCTCAGTTTATTTAAATTGTTGCTGAGTTAGAAATCTTTGTCTTGAAAACGCTTCACAGATTTTTTGTTTTGCATTTTTATAATAGGTCACAGTTAAATGTTGCTCCATTTTTTTCATATATTCTGTTATCAATGCAAAGGTCAAAAGAAGTGTTGAATTTATCTAGCATTGGAAATATTGAAGCTTTTTAACACCAGCAGCACAGAACTAATTAGCGAAAGACAGATCATTACTATGACCTTAATCGTCCAATAATGAAGCAACTTCCTCATTAACACGAATGATGAAACCACAACATTAATCTGGCAAAATGGCTGCCAAAAACAAGTTTAAGGACTCTTGAACCAATGGCTTATAAATATTTAAATTTCTATTTTTCTAACTTCCGAAGAGGACTACCTGTACCACAGGGTAAACTAAAAAGCAATACAGAAAACAATGTGAAGGCTGGCTTTTAGCAGTAGAAATTATTTCTTTCTTTCTGCTAAATAAAAATCTTATAATTTTCCTTCCTGATTCATATTTAAACTTGCAATGTTGACTTTACAAAAAGGTTGCTATTGTCGATTTCTTGATTAGGGGCATTAACTTGTAGTTTTTCATTTGAAAGCTTAACTGAAATAGAGTCAACCACATCCTGTCTTCCTGTGTTTACACATTTTAAACCTAATTATGAAACTTAATTAAATTATTCATTTTACTGTTTGCTTCAAATTGTCTTCTCTTTATAAATGTGTGCATTATGTGGGCAGAAAAAAATTAGCTTGGATATTGTAACATTTGGCTTTTAACTTCGAACAAAATTCATTTGAGTTTGTGCACACAAATAATTCAACAGTTTCTCGGTTGTGTGAAATCTGAAACCACAGACCCTAATTGAAAGGAGCTTTTGTTAAAAAAAAAAAATGATTAGGTGTAAATGAGCTTTCTCTTTATAGCTGTTATTTAAGTACCACTAAGAAATTCACAGCAATCCCATAGGAGCTGCTCACCGTCAACGCTTGTAAAACAGTTGCCCTTGGTAACTATATATCTGTGTGAATATATTACAAAATTGTGTTCTTAAAATAGAATATTTACCAGGCCAAAGTCCTTGTCATGATTCAGTAACTAAAACGCTAAGAAATTTTTTGCAAAGAAAAGAGAGTTCAATATTTAAATGTTTGCACCACCCCTTAGTGTACTGCAGTAGTACTCGATTCTTGTGCCCCAGGTCTTTTTCGTCATGGTTTGACAGAAAGAAAGTGAAATGCATTTAGGGAGAGTTATTATTGTATAATAACTATGCAATCAAGCAAAGAAAAAAAAAATCTCCTTTTGTCTTTACTCATAAACTTTGTAAAGATTCTGGTGCGAGTCTGCAAAGGAGAGATAGTGAGTGATTGCTATGCCTCGGGTCCTTTTCCTGATGGGGCTGACAGGAAGGAAGAAAGAAATGCATTCAGTGAGAGTCATCAGTTATCCTTATGTAATTACGCTGAAATCAAGGTGCTGAAATATCTGTACTCAGGCTGACAGAAAGAAAGCCCTGAAGGACTTTCTGAAACATATGCTGACGAGGGATAGAGAAAGCTGGAATAGAGGCAAAAAGATGAAGGAAAAATGAAATAAAGAGATGAGAAAGAAAAAGAGACAGTACAAAGTCAAGAAATATTTAAAGAGGTTATCTAATGAGCAGTCGGATACAAAGATTAATCAGGAGAGTGAAGTGTAAAGACTGATTGCGACAACAAACTCTTGTGAAATAGTTGTTTTAAAGTGTGCTATTTAGATACATCTAAAGGTTAAAGAAATGGAAATCATCAGACTCCATTTCAGTAAACATAGGTTATGAATGATGCAGTTTGTTTACATTTTTTAATCTAGTCCTGGGTGGACCAATAAAGGCTTGTGTTAATTAAATAACACAACACAATGGGTTTGCTCCATCAAAGGGCAATTAGGAAAGTCAGACTAACTTAAACTATGGGCCGGATTTATCAAAGGTTTGCGTGTATAAAAACGTGAGCTATTTCACTGCGCACGCTAAAAAATGTACAAACTGATCTATCAACAGCGTGCTAAAAGGATTTGGCCTTTAAAATGTGCTAAATAGCGCCTGTTATCCATTTAGTACTTTTTCTGCAATGAATATGCAATATGGGGCGTTTACACGCAAAAGTGCGTCTTGTGGGAGGAGAACATGTAAATATATTAATTTAGCACTCGCAAAGTGATTTATCAAACCTGAAAGCAATTTTGCTTACGGTATCTGACTCTATATTTAACACGTTTCAAAAGAAGGTGCAAATGGTCTGTATGCGTAATTGCGCACACATGGCAGCGGTTATTGTCGCAAGAAGGAGACATCGAAATGAAGCAAGGAGACGCTGAGAACGCATTTTTTCACTCCGTGTGAATATTTTTGGAATGAACGAGGAAACAATCAAAACATATCGTTTATCCAGCATTGCCATTTTGGAGCTGCAATTCCAGTGATTTGCTCCTCACAGAGCGTCAGCTGTACTTGTTCCTCAATGCTGGTCAGAGGCATCTCATCTACTGTGCCCCCTCCTGTTTTGTTCGCAGATGTTTTGTTATATGCCAGTTTTTCTTTGGTTCGCCTTCTAATATCCTGGTATCTTCTTTTTACTTCATCCACTGTTCGCAAGGTTTCACCAACAGCGTTTACTTTATTACAGATTTGTTCACATATAGCGTTCCTCTGTGTGACAGTCACACTTCTTTGCTGTCCAAACTCGCCATGCCGCAAACCACCAAACGCGCAAAACCATCATTTAAATAGGGCGTCTCCAACAGTTTTGCACCTGCCACCAGTTACGCAATCGCTCTTGTTAAATCACCCGCAAACCATGGTTCAGCCCCTCGCGCAAAATTCCAGTTTGCGAGCGCAAATTACCGCACGCAAAATTGGATCTTGATAAATCCGGCCCTATGTGTTTTCTAACTTTCCAAGGAGGCTGGAATGCCCAAAGAGACACCAAAGGACAAAATCAAAGCAATTAAGCAAAAGTCATCTGTTTTGCCTCCGGCAGTCATCAGTCAAAATTTTGCAAAAGTTTAAGTGACCGTTTGTTAAAAAAAAAAAAAAAAAAAAAAAAAAATGAAATGTAAATTCTAGAAATGTATATTGGTAACAATAGCAAAAACAAATACATTTATTAAAAAACGGGAAGGTTAATCATAAGAAATGTTATTTGTTTTGGTGTCATGGTTTTGGTTATGTTGTACTTTACTTTGCTCCATGTTTCCTAGTTTTATTAGTTTAATTCCTATTTTGTTGTTTCTAGATTTATGTTAGCTCTCAGGTTTTTCTGTTTTCCTCTGTCACCCTCTTGTTTGTGTTCCTTTCCACTTGGCTCCCTCGTTGTCTCCTCACACCTGCTCCTTGTCAGCTCGTTAGCCCTTCCATTGTCTCAGTCAGCAACATATACTCTCCCTCTGCAGTCACTCCTTGTTGGTTCCTTGTTGTTGCTGGTCCTGGCGTTGCTGCTTTCTTCCTCATCCTCAGGCTCGTTTTCCCCTGATGTCTCCATGGTTTTGGTTTGTTTAATATTTTAAGTTGCTTTTCTGGATTTCTGCCTCTGTTACCTATGGTCTGCAATTAAAGCTCTCAGAACTCATCTCTGCTTCACTCGTCTCTGCATCTGGGTCCTCAAGCAACCTCACCACCCATTCTTGACAGTTTGTGTCGAAAGATAAGCCTGAAAAAAGCCACGAGGGCTAATTCTTCTTGAGTGGTGGAACTGAAACTAAATGTAGCACCAAGTTTGAATATTAGAAATAATGTTCACTTTATGAAGCAAGAAATACTCCTCTTATCTAAAAGAAAACTTTTTTTTCCAATAACTACATTTAGTCTACAACTTTTTTTTTTAATGTAATTTATAGAAACCTCAGTACTTTTATCCCGACATGAATATTTCACCTCAGTTTAAAAATTGTTTCCTTTAGGGTAAAATTATATATATAAAAAAAAAAGCCAAAATTAATCTATTCACCTATGACTTCAGATTTTATTCAAGTAAATGTATAACTTTATTTAACTAAATCTAGACTGAAATTAAAACTTTTTTTTTAATTACTATAGATATGACTTTGAGACTGATCATCAAAGACTCTCAAATTTGTGCTAAATTGCAGGTGTTATTATTTTACTACCTACAATAAGTGGGTGCGTTTTGGGTAATCTTCAAAGATTGCTGCACAAATATTAAGACCTGCAAACTGTGTTGGTTCCATGCAACCAAATGCACAGATGCGTGTTCAACAGGCATTTTGAGAGTAGATGCGGAATTAAAGATAATAATTATAATAATACAAAGTAAACCAAAGAAATAGAAGCCAGAAAAATAAACAGACTATTCTCCACTGAACCAGCAATTGTGTGCTCCCATTGACAAGGTGATAACACACGAGCCATGGCTGGAGACTCAACAATACTGGAAAGGTATTTAAGACAAAATAATATCACGTATCTCTCTGGGTACTCTGGCTTCCTCCCACAGTCCAAAAACATGCCTGTTAGGTTCATTGGCTTCTCTAAATTCTCCCTAGGTGTGAGTGTGTGTGTGTGAATGTTTGTCCTGTTTGTCTCTGTGTTGCCCTGCGATGGACTGGCGACCTGTCCAGGGCGTACCCCGCCTCTTGCCCATAGACAGTTGGAGATAGGCACCAGCAACCCTCGGGACCCTGCTTGGGAGAAGCGTGATGGAAAATAGATGGATAAATGGAAGTGTCACATAACAATGATGCACAGTGGCTAAACGACCTAAAAACAGACCGTACTAACCTCCCTGAACTAGGTCTAGTAAACGTCACAATGGCAGATTTCCAACAAAGACTTTCAGGTGTGAAGAACTGGGCAGCACCAGTCCAACACATGGTCCACAATGTAAGCATATATCTACTGTCACCACATGCTCATCCAAGTGGAGCAAATCCCAAAAATTCAATTACTCAATGTAATCGCTGGGTTTCCTTAGATACAAAACATCTGATTAAACTGTCGCTCTAAAGTGCCATTAGAGGACATTTGCTATGAGCTGGGGCTATATAAATAATAAAAATTTAATGATTTATAGTGGAAATATTTCAGAATAGGAGACAATTCATTGTTTGATCACAGTAACTTTTTGCCTGACTTCCTGTCGTTTTTAGAAACAAAAAATCGGAGATATGAGGGGTTAGCCAGTTTACTCCTTTATAAGCAGTCCTTTCAAGCTCCACATATTTAATACTCAACTTCATGGACAGAGTGTTATTAATTACCACAAATTAATCCCAGCTATCTTTTCATTATTATTTTCTGTTTTTATTCGGTTTCGTTTTTTTTAAAGATAAATTTAACAATCTAAGCTTTAGGTAGTCAACCAATAACAAAAGGTTTTTTTTAAAAAAACTGAATTTCTGTCTTTGTTTGCTTTACATTTTACTGTACCATGAAAACCACGGGTTATTGTGTTATGTAACCAATCCAATGCATTTCTTTAGTTTAAAAAACATAGAAAATACAATGAAAGCTTTTATGATAAGCTAATAGAAAAATGACCAAAAAATATCTTGATAATGCCTTTCGATCTAATGGCTGGTTGAATCTATAAAAATATAGTGCCATCAGCATAAGGTAACAATCATAGTGAAGGGAAAAAAGCCAGCCCTTCAGAAAGAGTTTTGTCTGTCCTCATCAAAGTTTTAAAGCTCATTTTTAGCATGTAGCCATCTTCAAATAAAACATCTAACATCTGCTGCTGTCATTATGTGCGCTTCGGAATTGGTGCAGTTGCCTAAAACTCCGTATTTACTACTTAAACTGCAATTCCTGTTTCAATTAGCTTTTTTCTCATTTTCAAATGTATTCTTTGAACTGTCTATTTTCTTTCTTCCAGCTGTAGTCACTTTATGAAGTAAGTACATAAACAGATAGAGTCTTATAAAGCACTTTTCCAGTCAAATGAGAAGTTTAGGGAGCTCCTCCAGCGCTAATCTCAGGACCATTACTGGTGCTGCAGGGATGAAGAAATGCAAAAGAGCTGATAAAAGCACAAAAATCCTTTTGCTTGTTCTTCAGTGTGCTGTCCTCTGATTAGGACATTTCAAAGATCTTTGGAACTGATCATTAGCTGGTAAAATATATCACAAAATGTTTCCATTTTATTTACAGTATGTCTCATCTACATGAAGGTAGCAGCTTGTGAGCACCAAAGATTTCTTAATTCAATATTTCCTCTTTAAAAAGCTGCATACACATTCCTAAATTGTGTGTGCATGTGTTAGACGTTGACAGGAAATGAATATTTAAGCATTGAGCCGCAGGTGTACGCACCACAGCCGTTTCTTAAGTCTTCTTCAGCACATCATTTATTTACTAGTTTGAGGCTTCAAAGTGAGTTTAAACATCATCATTTCCTCTCTGTGTTCTCTTTAATCAGGTAGCCAATCTCTCCCAGACAGTTTCTCTACTTTAAGTCTCAGCCTGCATCCCTCACAGGTGCTGTAGAAGAACCTCTTACTGCAGAGTCTCTTAAGGAAGCTGCTGTTTCTCCCTTGCCAAAGGTTACAGATTAGGGTGCGTCAGGTTTCTTAAAGCCTAAGCAAAAATCTGTGTTTTCTCCTCAAAAGACCCAGGTGGAGAAAATCTGCTAAGGAGAAGTTCTACTCGATGAGACACAAATGCAGATAAGATAAAAACGCTGCAGGAGTTGGTGTGTGTGTGTGAATGGAACCGACCAAACATGCATGTGAGCAAAAGTCCTGATAGTCACTGAGTGATTGTGCTTTGATGTTACCTTGAGTGATATGTGAGAGAGGAAGAGAAGGAGATGGGTTTGAGGACAGAAAGGTTGATGTTGCTGAAACAGCAGTTTCACAAAACTTTCATCTTACTTCTTCTTAAAGTTTTTGCCTATCACTTCTATCTGCACTCTGAGAGAGCAGCACGAAAGAAAAAAAAATAACTGCATCGCTTCAAAGATGAGGAAAGTTAGTAAGAAAATGGGGGCAGCTGAATGCAATGGTGACAGAGCGTAGCGCAGAAGCATGAAACACATAATGTCAACTTTTATTCTAATGCATGAAGGAGGCAGTTGGAGGTCACTGCGTATTCATGACTACGGGTTAGCGCTTAAGAGAAACACTCCGCCATAATCAACTCACACTGTCAGATACCGTAAGCTCTGCTCTGTGACGAGAGCAGCCAAGGAAGGCCGAGGAGAAAATATGCAAATACTCCCATTGACACTATCAAATAGAACATCTTGCACAGGCACACAAAATAAATCAAGCAGCGTGAGAGGATGAGCTATACTATTCACTGATCAAAACACCTCGACAAATAACACTGGAGAGAGAGTGTGCACTCCATAGCATGCTGCGTTTCTTTGTCTGAGCCCTTGGGTTCATTTGTGATCTAACAGCTTGCGTTCAAACAAACAAATCAGTTACAGTGGGGCTTTGTGTGAGGCCTGTAGAGTTTTTGATGTTTCTGCATAAATGTTAAAACATCTAGAGAGGTTTTTGGTACTTTAAAAGTAGTTAAAATGAAATATGTCTAAAACAAGACATAAAGAAGCATGTATATTAACACAGAACTTTATATAGGTTTCCTTACTTGTACTTTACTGGACCCCCTTTTTGCCTTCAAAGCAGTCTTTCTTAGACAGATTCATTAAGGTACTGTTTATAAAATATTCGTCCAATATTTTGCCCCATGTTGTCATGAAAACATCAAATTGTTGCAACTATTTCAGTTGCACATCCACCAATGTAATAACCCTTTCCAAGATTTCCCCAAATGTCTCTATTGGATTACTCTGAAGGCCATTGCAGTACCAAAATCATGATGAAATTGTTTTGAGATTGCTCAGTAAAATCATGTATTATCCTAAAATAATTAGTTACGCTGATGCACTGTGCTCACAGGGATGGATAAATTTATTAAGCCCACTTTTATTGAAATGTCCCTCAGCAGTTTGTAGAGAATTAGCATGCATCTGTTGCAGCCATCCTCAAAATTATGGTTTAATTTTTGCCTTATATTTGCCGACTTATATTTGAAATACGACAACGCATTTGTACACTGCCTTTAAAATGCAGGCAAACTGTTTAAAAGCGGAATCATATCTAAATCTGTGTATAAAATGCTGATGAAAACTTTAAGCCTCTTTAAAACTTTCTTGACAATGATGCATGAACCACATTTTATATTCAATAATTATTTGACATTTCATAGGCTACACTATATTAAAACCTGGTCTAGGGTATGTATGGCAATCCATTTTGATTTATTAGTAAAATCCCTTTTACGATTTATGAAAGAAAAATGTAACAGCACCTCTGACTAGCCTCTAATAACACAGCTGCTCATAAAAGAACTCAAAATGTTTCACACTTTAACCCAAACTCGAACTAATTTTACTGGAATGTTATGCCATTGACCAATACAAAGTACAACAAAAATGTGAGTAAAAAGAGGACAATACAAGCTGTAAACCAAATTGTCCAGTTTGCATATGTTCAGATCCCTTCTCTCATATTCTGAAATAAAACCCTCTAATTAGATAAAGTTTGGGAAGAAATTAAAGACAAGGTTACATCATGAAATGATGCCCATGCTAATATCTATTTCTATTAAGCAGAGTACCTTAGAAAAGTAGTACCTTGTTTGAAGTATTTGCATATATTGCGACTTTTGTTAGTACCATAGTTTGTAATGTAAAACATGATATAAACTGATAATTTTTTTTATTGTATAGTATTGCAATTAATAGAGATGTCATTTTTTTAGTTGTTGCCAAGCACAAAAGTGAATATTTGTGTACTTTAAAATTGTTTCAATATTTATTTTTGTACTTCAAAGGACTTTAAGACAAAACTTAATAACTTAAAAACTTAATATTCAATAACTTAAAATAATATAATATTCAATAACTTAAAAACTTCTTCAATAACTTAAAAACTTATTCAATAACTTAAAAACTTAACCCAGTGGATAACCCAGTGTAGCTGGTTTAAAATAATCAATTCCAATAACCAACAAAAAAAAAAAAAAAATCAGGATTTACACATGCCTGTGTGGTAAAGAAATCTTTACTAAAAATGTGTTTTCTGAGTAGTTTCTTCTATAACAGATACATTAAAAAAATAGTTTTTATGATGACTTCACCAAGACAGTTTACTTATTTAGGTTACATTTTCTTGACAATGAGTCAGCAGTACATATGCATTTCAGTATAAATTTCAGTGTCACTACCTCCTTCACTCCATGTTCAGACAAAGTAGGAAATCATGATTCAAGTAATCTGACGGTAATCATTGTTTTCATAAGTGGTGGCAGCAAGATGCAAACTATTGACAGCCAGCAAGAGAGAACAGCCTCTCCTATAAATGAGAACAAATAAGTTGGTATAGATTTTTTATGTTGCTTAAATTAGAATTTAGGAATGGTTGCTGTATTCTAAACCAGGGGTCTGCAACTTTTTTAATCCAAAGAGCCATTCAACCTCAAGCACAGCTAAATAAAAGTTGTTCAGCACAGCAAATATTACATATATATATATATATATATATATATATATATATATATATATATATATATATATATATATATATATATATATATATATATATATATATATATATATATATATATATATATATATACACACAATAGGGAATATGTTGCAATTTTAAACAACAAACTGTTTATTTGCTGTCTTTAGTTTTTAAAAGAAAAACAAAGTATAAGAGTGTCACAACTCAGAACAGAGGTATTCCCACTGTTCTGGGAAGACAGACATTGGGATTATTCTAAGAGCATTTATTTAAGACAATGGATTGCAGAAACAGTCTGCAGATCTGTAGTAGTGGCGGCTAGGACATCTGAGGCCGGAAACTCTGGAGAGAGGAAACACAGGTTAGTGACCTAACGAAGGATGATTATGAATGAGTCACTAACCTTCAGTCCATGGCAAGGGAAAAATTGCCAACAAGATGCAGCAGGCAATGCCCAGACTGTCCCAGATGCTGCCGCCCTGGAGAAGAAGAAGTAGTCTGGAGAGAGGGCATGCAAACCGATCAGAACAGGAACAGGCAGGCTCAGAGGTCCAGGAGTCCGTAACCAGGTCAGACAAACAGATCAGAACAGGAAGGCTCAGTGGTTGAGAGGCAAATCAGGTAATCAGAAACACTAAAATGCGCTAGAAACATCACCACAGGCTGGAGATAAATAATTTAGCCCTAATGACTGGATGAAAAACGCCTTAAATAGAGGCAGGAGCAGGTGGATCAGATAAGAGAAAGAAACTGGGCAGAATTGGACAAGTGAATGAAATGGGTAATTAAGCCACTCATCAGTGCCAAGATCATGACAAAAAGATTCTTAAAGAGAAAACATTGATTTTGTAGGATAGGATACTATTAATCTATCTAGCTAAAACATGTTCCATATTCTTTATTGTCATTTTGAAATGAAAATTAAATGTAAATGTTTTTTGAAAATCCAGATTAACCCTGTAAGATGGTATTTGTTAATAAACTGTATTAAAAACCATTAGCATTAGAGCCACTATTTAGAAGAGCCAGTATAGAGGGTCCTAAGAGGCACTTGCGACTTCCAAGCTGCAGGTTCCAGACCCCTGTGCCAAACATTGGCTGTCAGTGCTGGTGTTGCTGAGACAGAAGCTGAAATTGGTGAAAGAATCACTCGGCATAAAGAGATAGATTCTGAACTAAAAATGAACACACACACAACCTAAGTTCACGTATTACTAATAACCATCTTTATTTGACATTATAATATAGTGACATTTGTCCCCTGCATTCAACTAATCGTCCTGGGAAGCAGTAGGCGGCCATTATGCAGAACCTTGGTGCTATTGGATTTTTTTAGGGACCCCCAAGTGGCAGTCTGTAAGATATGAACAAGAGGAACCTGCAGTCTTCCCAAGGCACAAGCACCCTGCTCCCACCACTGGGCCACCACTGCCTGTCTCTATCACACCCTGTAGGAGACAGTAAGCAAACCATACAACCAAAGCAGAGCACTGATGCTGCTTAGCCAAGTTATTGTCTTTATGAAGGACACAATGGCTTCAGAATATCTTTGTTCTTAGTAAGCTTACCTCAGTAAACCGTGAGCTTATTTTGGCTCCAAATTAATAACACTTTGTTTTGTTTTCTTCTTACAGGAGGTGCAATATTCCCAAGTTTTTGTTTGTTTTGTTTCTTTTAGTTTGTTTTAATACAATAGATTGTTAATACAATAGTTTTTTTTTAATACAACTAAATATTTTTGTTTTAATGCAATATAATTTCATACCACATATATAGTTTATTTATTGCTTTTGATCAAGGCTAAGGCATTTTTAACAGCTTTAGGTGGTCAGGATCAAGCGTTAAATATTTTAGGATAAATTTGAACTGGAGTTTGTTTCTCAGGCACGCAAATGTTTGGAGAAGTTACTTAAACTGCATTTTTGTCACTGTTTGTGTCAAACTTTTTTATCAACAATTACAAACTCATTCCCACTCATGCACTTTTGAGCAGTAGGAGTTTTGAAAGTAAGCTTATGGCAATGAGATGTTTAATAAAATATGTTTTAAGTCATGAAACACTCATGACATTGTGACTACAGTGACAGATTTGAAGTGTCTCTGCCTACCATTGCTATAGAGGGCATCCCTCTGCAGAGGTGGATAATCCAGGTCCAGAAAATAAAAAGTCTGTATAGAGATCTGTTCAAACTAGTCGCATTTTCAGCTCCATAACTGAAATAGGGCTGCTCAGTGGCGCAGTGGGTAGCCCTGCTGCCTTGCAGCAAGAAGATCCACGCTCAATTCCTGGCTCTTTCTGCATGGAGTTTGCATGTTCTCCCTGAGCATGCGTGGGTTCTCTGCATAGTCCAAAAACATGACTGTTATGTTAATTGGTTTCTCTAAATTGTCCTTAGGGGTGAGTGTGTGTGTGTGAATGGTTGTTTGTCCTGTTTTTCTCTGTGTTACCCTGCGATGGACTGGCGACCTGTCCAGGGTGTACCCCGCCTCTCGCCCGTAGACAGCTAGGGATAGGCACCAGCACCCCTCGTGACCCCAGTAGAGATAAGTGAAACAGAGATGGACAACACAGAATAATCACCTGGTTAAATGAACAGGATGAAGGAAAACAAGGTAGCATTTTTACTTTCTGCACCTGGATTATCCACCTCTTTTGGTATTTGATGGTCACCAATAACTTTGCATTATTTTAAGCTTTTCCTGACATTTCTTTGTTGTTTGCTCATAGTCATATAATGTACATTCAGTGCATCAATTTTCTTATATCATAACTTTCTGAAAATATAATATAATAAAATAGAATAGAATAGTGCCCACAATGGTGAAATTGTGGTGTTACTGCAGCAAAAGCATTACATCAAAAGTGCTCATGCAAATATCCATCAATTTTCTGTCACGTTCACACAAATATGGACCTTTAAAGTGTATAAAAAAAACATTGGTGTGAATAAAAAAATTGCTGGTTTGATTCTTGTAAGAGAGTCACTTGAGTGATGCAGTTAGTGATGTTACCCACAACTAATGACCAACAGTTGCCTAACATCACATTTTCAACCAAACTTGGCTCAGATTGAAACCCAGCCAAGATGTAACTGGAAAAAAAAGGGCTTGGTACCAAGCCCTGTATTGAAACAACACCTTTTACCTTTGCACTCTATACATCTGCAAAGAAACTCAATATAACTCCGGTTCACTGCAAACCTGATAATAGGTATTCATGTCAGACAAGCCTAGAATGAAACTCAGGCATAGGCATACATGGCTGTGGGTGGTGAAAAGGTTCCACTGCATTTTCCTCTGATCAAGCCTTCCACACATGTCAGTTACACACAGACACAGTTAGTTTTAAGTAAACTAAATGCACAGTGAAGTAAAGACAGTTTTAAAAGAGGTTTCTTAAAATCCCCCAAACCTTAAAGGTACACTATGCAACCGGTGTTGATTTTCCAGCGAGGCTCCCCCCAGAGGGCGAAAGTAAAAGTGCACTGTCGTAAATATGCTCAGCTGTTCTCCTGGTTTCTCCGTCAAGCCAGTCGCGGTTGTTTTAAGCTTAGCAGACAGGCGAACGCAACGAATGACTAACACAGTGAAAGTATGAACATGCATACAGAGAGAGAGAAACCATTCCAATGTTACTTACAATCACATCAGCAGAAACGCGAGGTCCGAGTCAGCCTTGCAGTCTTCTTTTTCTTTTAGCTCTCGCCATTCGGAAAAAGCTTACCCGATGTTCACCCGTGTACGACTCCTCGCTCTGCCCAGAGCCCTTTTCCTCTTTCTTGCCTGCTCCGACATGGGCTTTCACTGTTTTCTCTCTGGTTCCGCCATGATAACTGCACAAATATCGCCACTGCGCTAGCCACGGGCATGCCTTTCACTGGGGGCGTGTAGCAGTTCTCGCCGTAAAGCAAGACCGACTCTCGTGAGACTTCTGAGCCTGTGGGTGCAGGCCGAGGGCTCCTGCAATTGCAAGTGCAGTATTTCCCCCACAGACCACCAGGGCGGCCGAGAAAACCTTTGTTCAACCTGAAATGACTCATTTAATCATCCAAAACGTTATGGAACACATTAATTAACTGAAAAATGTTGCATAGTATGCCTTTAAAGCAGTAATGAGTAAGTCGTACAATTAAAAGCATCCCATGCATGTGTTCTTGTTATTCCTCTCCTGTTGTAATCCATTGTGCATGCAAAGCCGATTCAAAGCTCAGGCCAAAATAATATGTGTGAATCTTGATATTTATTAGATAGAAGCCTGTCCATATGTTTTTGATGTTGCAGTGCTGGGTGGTTTCAAAAGAACACTAATAGCTGCAGTGAGTGGGAGTCGATTCAAAAATGCATAATAGTTGACTCCTGTAGAAATTGAGAAAAAAAGCTAATAAACATAAAGTGACATTGGTGATGGAAAGTATTCAGTTATGTCTTCATTTTATTTAAACTAAAATTCATGGTCTGAATTAATTAAGACCCTGGGTAAAAGGTAAGTGCTGTGATCCTCTTTTATTTCCATTAGACCTCTTTTCTTCCCTTTTTCTATCTTTGATACCTCTTGACACAGATTGGTTATTTAATAAGCACAGCCATTCAACCCTGATGTTTCCTCCAGTGTGGCAAATAAAAGCGTGGCTCCTATAGCTTTGCTTTACAATTACACTTTCCACTGGGAGCAATTTAAAACAGCTCCTGTCAATCCTTAAGGAAGACAGACAGACTGTGATGCCTTTGATCACAGGCCCCTTGCTATCAAAGCAAGTAAAAACAATGCCTGATGCGAGTCAAACAAATCTTAAATCATATTTCTTCATTCCCAAATACTCATCTGAAAGAGTCACAAGGTAACAGCTTCTTGTTATAAACGAGGGGAACAATTTGATGAACATTTTAGAACACAGTATTTGAGTCATCTGTATTCGTTCTGGCTTGATTCAGATTCACTGGATCAGGAAATGTCATTGTATTTCATTAGCATTTATACCTCTGTGTACGTCAGTGAACTGTGAGCATACCTTGGCCACAAATTACACGTGATTTGTTGTATGCTTACAAGGGACTGCAGTGCCTCCAAGTGGTCTTTTAGATGAATTTGAATTTTTGTTAAAATACAAAAGAACATCATACTGCACATTTGGTTAATTTCTTTTCTGTGACTAAAGTCAAGGCAATTTTCATGACTTCATACTGTAAGAAACAGATGCTACTAGAATGCATCCAAAATGTTTTTTTTTTTTTTTTTTTTTTTGGTTGCTTTTGTTTGGGGTTTTTTGCAATCTTAAACTCTATTGTTAAGGATAAAGTGTGAAATATGTTTTTCTCTCCCCTCACCCATTGTTGTGCCTTTTCTTCTGTTTTTTTCACCCCTAACCATAAGGGCAGCAATTTTTTATGGCAGCAAGACCTCGGACATCCTTAATTTGAATCTGATCAATCAAATACATTAGAACGCAGAAATATTGTTTATCAAAAGCCCATCACTAAAAATAATTGCAATCTAACAACTTCTATGAAAATGCTTTTCTTTTGACTTTGAGACCAATTTTGGTTAGTTTTCACCAAATGCAAATTTTGTTAGAGAGGAGATGACAACCCTGTACAGATAGGCAAGAAAATTAGATGCATTAAATAGTGCCATTATACCACAATTAATCTTTTTGGGTAACAGTTATAACATAATGATGTTGTTACCTTTCTTTGTCTGTGATTTTGACTTAGAAACACAGGTTAGAAAGCTAGAAGTAATTCACATTTGCACAAGGTTGGAATTTTCGGCACTCTTGCGTTACACTAAGAGCATCTTGGGATTGTATTGTGTATTATATAAAATGGTAGTATGTTTAATCCAGTAGTTTTTAAAGTACATCTTCTTATGGTTTTGCAGTCCATTATAAGAGGCTTTATCTTTGATGATAAAAGAGTAATATAGTCTCTGAGGTATTAAAACTGAAATGCTACCTTTAATTGGAAGCTCTTTATCACCAATTATAATCATTAAGGCCAAAAGGTCAACTTTTTGTTAATTAATCAAAATTTTACTCCTGCTACGTTTAACAGTAATTTAATTTCAGAACCTATTATTATCATCTAGGTGTCAACTCCAACGAGCTTCTATAACAACCCATTAATGACCCATTCTAAAGGTAGCTCACGTGTTAGACGTTTATTAAAAAATCTCCCCAATTCCCACATCATATCTGTGTGTGTGTGTGTGGGTGTGTATACTTACCTACACACATACTTTTGTATAGGAATAAAGATATTTATCTATCTTTGCTTTTTGTTGAGTTGGGCATGACATGCCCAAAGCATTGCTACAAAATGTGTGTGTATATGAGGAAAGTGCATTAAACCCTGTGAGTAATAAGTCAGCTGTACAGCAAATGTGTTTTGTTTTTTGTCTCCTTTTCAAAAATAATGTGAGAAACTGGAAAATCCTTTCACTTTATGTCACATACAGAATGAGGTTTACTTGCTAGACTGCCTTCTAAGTGAAAGTGTTCCGTATATGCTCATTTCTGGATTACTTGTAACAGTTGTTTCGCACAAATTCTCTCAGCTTTAAGTCTCAAAGTAAACCCTACAAACTATTCAGCCAACAGCTGTAACTGAATCAACTCTTTCTTGCTACTATAGAAACCGTAAAACATCCCCTGTGCAGTCCTATACATTTGCTGTCGCAGTTTAATGGGTAGTGGTGGCCTAGTGGTTAGAGCATCGTGCTTGGGTTCCGGAGTTTCTGAGTTCAACTGCCATAGACAGCCACTCTGGGTCCCTGAGCAAGACCCTTAACCCTCAACTGTTCCCGCCGCACCTTGGCAACCCACTGCTCTTCAAGGGGATGGGTTAAATGCAGAGGTGAATTTCTCCAGTTTGAGATTATCCATTTTCCGTCACACTTATCCCAAGTGGGTTTGCAAGGGGTACTGGTGCCTATGACCAGCTGTCTACAGGCGAGAGGCGGGGTATGTGCCAGTTGTTTTAAATTGTGAATTTGTAGCAATATTCAACGCAAAATAAAGATGTGTCACCTGAACCCGTTGAAAAATGGCTCCAATGGGTACCATGGATTTAAACTTCCATTGCTTCAAATTCTCTTTGCAATAAATTTGAACTTTCTCGTCCTTTAACCTTGTTAGTTTCTTGGGTCAGTGGCATAGTTACAGAGTGAATAACATTTCAATCTGAAAAATTGACACAGAAAGAAAAAGACAAATAGAAGAATTTTATTGATACGATTACTTTAGTCTTTGGCACTTAGACCTTGGCAAGAAACATTAGTGTCAAATGTTGTTTGATATGCATGCACAGTATGGTGCCAGACCAGTTGAAGTAAGACAGGGAACACAGTAAGAGTCCGGGAGGATGACCCTTTGTTGAAGCTTTAGCTACAATGATGGAGAAGGGGCTGGAGGTGGGTTGAATCAGGGTCATCTGAATCCAAGTCAGACCTAGCGCAACCACTACCTGCGCTTTGGGTAGCAGACTGAGTTGTGGATTACAGACCTTTTAAGATGAACTTTGCATGCTGATTGGGTTTTTGTGGAGGTGTGGTTCAAAGCTGATTAGCTTGTGTCAGAGGCGGACATGTTAAAACCCTTTCTGATGTTTCGCAAAAGAATATAGCAATTAAGTGTATGACATAAACAAAAGGCATGTCTTGAAGACATAAAATCTGGATGACTCTTAACTTTCTGCTTCTGAATGCAGAAAAAACAGAAGTAATTTTCTTTTGACCAGAGTCTGAAAAAGAAGCTGATTAGTCAGTCACTTCATTTGGATGGAATTAAATTGATCCCAGATGATAAAGGAAAAAGCCTTGGTGTTATTTTTGATCAGGACCTGTCTTTTAAATCTTATATAAAACAGGTTTCTAGAGTTTCCTTCTTTAATCTCCTGAATATATCCTGCCCACTTCGGCAACTTTTATAGACAGCTTTTATTGTTTCGTACTGTTTTCAGAACATTTCCATTTCTTAAAGTGCAGCAGTAATACATATGACTAATAAAGAATAAACCTAACAATTGAAGAAAAAAAAGAGTTCTGTCCTAGTACTCGTCGTCTCCCGCTCTATCCGAAACCGGGTCGCTGGGGCAGAAAACTAAGCAGAGACTCCCAGACTTCCCTCTCCGCAGACACCTCCTCCAGCTCTGTTGGGGGAAGCCCTAGGTGCTCCCAGGCCAGCCGAGAGACATAGTCTCTCCAGCGTGTCCTGGGTCGTCCCCCTTGGCCTCCTCTCAGTGGGACGTGCCTGGAACACCTCCCGGGGGAGGCGTCCAGGGGTCATCCAAAGAAGATGTCCGAGCCACCTCACTGACTCCTCTCGATGTGGAGGAGAACCGGCTCTACACTGAGCCTCTCCCGCATGACCGAGCTCCTCACCCTATCTCTAAGGGAGAGCCCAGCCACCCTGCGGAGAAAGCTCATTTCAGCTGCTTGTATCCGGGATCTCGTTCTTTTGGTCATGATCCATGACCATAGGTAAGGGTAGGAACATTGACCGGCCGGTAAATTGAGAGCTTTTTCTTTTCGCTCAGCTCTCTCTTCACCATGACAGACCGGTGCAGCGTCCGCATTATTGCAGCAGCCGCACCGATCCGTCTATCGATCTCCCGCTCCATTCTTCCCTCACTGGTGAACAGGACCCTAAGATACTTGAACTCCTCCACTTGAGGCAGGAACTCTCCTCCAACCTGAAGGGGACAAGCCACCTTTTTCCGGTCGAGAGTTCTGTTGACAGCTATTTAATTTCCTTATTGATTTAGAAATGCAAAACATACTCTGTCTAATTATACATTATACTGTGTAAAGTATGATCCCTTTTTGATAAAAAAAATAACGACAATAACAGTACAGATAGATATTTCTAATAATATCTTTACAATGTGAGGATATGTTTCTGTTAAAGATAAATAAGTGTTATATTTGCTATTATTTTGTCCATGTCTTTTTTTCCTTTCGCTCTGTTTTGCTGTGTTTTTTCTTCAATGAACATTCACTGTTGCAGATTTTTACAGAAGAGGATTAGGGCCACCGAAAAAAAAAGGTCAACTGATTTTTTCATTTAAATTCAGTTTAATATGGGGAAAAAAGTCAGAATTCTGACTTTTTTCTCAGAAATCTGACTTTTTTCTCAGAATTATTACTTTTTTCCCCATATTTTCTGTGACCCTAATCCTTTTACGTAGATTTTTTATTTCTGCCATAAAAAAATGTGTCCACTTGGTGGCAGTATCCCTCCCTAATCGCCTGTGCTCCGCTTTTAATGCGAACGAAGAAAAACCGCACAAGCTCCCAGGCAGAAAATGGCTGCTATGCATTGTGGCTTCGGTATCCCTGTTTTTTAAGACTTTATCTGTATTGTTTTGCCGGTATAAGAAATATCTCTAAAAGGAAAAACGTTATGTTCAAAAAGGCAAAAAGAGTGAACTTGCGGCGAAGGAATGACTCCGACGAGGATGAGCATGAGGACAGGCAGCCTCAGCCGCTGGCTCTGGCGCCCACATCCTTCGGGCCTGTGGTTGAAATCCCTTTCATGGAGACCAGCGGAGCTGCGAGCAGCGACGAGAACAGTTACAGTAACGGCTTTCTGTCCAACTTAAACTTCGCGAGACCTATAAAGAAGGAAAAGAAGATCAAAGATGTTGCTCCTGTCGCTCCTCCTACTAAGGCCAGTTTGCTGAGTTTCGACGATGAAGAAGGTAACCATGCTAATGTAGCTAGCTGGTTAAAATTAGCAAAATAAACTGTCAAACTTGAATCAAACCGTTGCTCTCATAAATGCAATCTCACACACATTTATTGCATGGGAGCTGTTTCTTTTCACCTGATTTAATTCTTGTCTGTCTGGTCATTGAAACAGAGGGATCCGAGGTGTTCAGAGTGAAGAAACCCAACCACAGCAAGAAGATTGTCAAGCAGCTGAAAAAAGAATATAAAGAAGATTTGCAGAAAACTGGAACTGTGAAACAGGAAACCAAATCAGGTGAGATGCACTGTTGAACATGTGCAAAGGCATAATGAGATGATATCCTCCAGGTATGTGGCAAAAGGAGAGAAAATAGTGAGTCAGTATCTGAATGACAGAAGGAGACTTGGTTTATCTGGGTAACATTCAGTATGGCTAGGAGATATTTTAGTAAAGGTTATTGGACACACAATAAGAACACCAAATGCATGTCTGGAGGTATATGATACATTTCTAGACATTTTGGAATAGTTTTATAAACAAATAAAATAATGTTCAGGTCCCCAGTTTCCTTTTTTACCAGTTTGTACCCGCATATCAACACAGCCTGCTTTCATTTCATATTTTTCAAAGATACCATTTGGTACTGTCGTGGGGGCAAAAAGTATTCAACCATTCACTCCTGTTAAATAAAAGGAGGATAAACCGGATTTCAGTCAGTCAACATTTTATTACGTCTTTGCTAAGAGAGAACCAGACATCATAGGATGGTAATCAGCCGTGTTCTGATCTTTCCCCCTTACTTACAATAAAGGAAATTAGTCTGAGTCAAAACATATTACAGACACTTTGGTTAAATTGTAACATGTTATGATTAAACCTTGAAAAAGAATCAGGTTGGTCATGGGAATAGTATTTTCTTCTATGCAAACACTCCTTACTCAGACATTGTGTGGCCTTGCAGGTGAAACAGACTGAGTAAAAACATTTTTCAGTGGATAAATAGCATAACTCAATATATGTAATAGGAGAAATATGCATTTTCCAACCACAGTACCCAAAAAATAGCATATTAATTTCTGATTATAGAAATGATCATACTTTTATCATACTTCACTATGCATGCAACTTTGTTATTAAGAGCGAAGTAAAGTTGGTGTTCATCAAATTGAAAAGGAAAAGGGATACAATGTTCATAAGAAAATGGTGGTAAGTGGATGATGTTCTTTATGACATAGTTCTGGACTCTTGGTAATTTATTCAAATATAAGAGAGAACAATCTTTGTGACATCCTGGAGACAGTATATTTATCCCTGTCAGAAGCTTTTTTTTCTTTAGAAGAAAAGGCATAATCAATGGATCATTATCTATACCTAAAACTTATATGTTGTGATTTAATGAATTCTGCGTTAAAAAAATTACATGAGAAATCTAGCTGTACATCCACAAAATAGAGGGTACTTTGTTTCATAAAGCGCAAAAAAGACATTTTTGTTTTTAAAAGCCCCTAAGGGGCTCAAACAATAGGCCCCCCCATTTCATCAAATGAGTTTTTTTTTAGACTAGAAGAGTTCTGCCTTTTAAGACAGGAAAGTATAGCAGTTAAAGTTGCTACTTGAGAAAATACTTAACCCTAGAGATAAAAATAGCTCTGTGATTCAAATTATAAATTGTATTTGGAATAAAAATGAGAGAACTAGGGGTGCTAAAAAACACATCCTCCAAAGACAGATATTTACATGGGAATGTGGCATATAATTAATTGACATATTACTGATCTGGCTGGATTTTATTCTGCTTTACTTCCATAAATTGCAGGATCTTCTTTACTTTATCTTTGCCAGAAGATTTAAACTTTAAAAGCCTTGCCCTCATAAGTTGCAAGTTAATTTATTTATAAAGGCTATTTTAATTATTGTGATCAATTTGCGCTGTCAATCCCGGCGCATGCGCGCTTCATTTGCAGTCTGGACGCTGAAACATCCTGCTTCTCTGACTGCAGCACTGAGAGGGATTCCTGCGGAGAGCGGGGTTGGGATGGGGGAGGCGCCTCACGGCAGCAGCTGCCGCTGGAGGACAAGAGTAGGAACGATACATGCTTTCACGTAAGAATCTCCAAAAGCCGCCAGTAACACCGTAAAAAGTCGCCAGATTTGTCGCTAGTCGCTTTTTTAAAAAAATAGTCGCTGGAGGGGTCTGAAAACTCGCTAAATATAGCGACAAAGTCGCTGAGTTGGCAACACTGCGCACCTGCAGCGCTGGCTCGCTCTGCCGTATTTTTTTTTCTTCCCCCGTTTCTGTCAAGTGGCAGTGATGACGGCGGCGGCGGATGACGCATTAATCGCGCGACACAACTAATCGATGATGAAATTCGTTGCCAACGCTTTTAAAAGTCGATTTTTATCGATTTTATCGATTTGTTGTTGCAGCCCTATAGCCAACATTCCAAAGAATGTTTTCAAGATGACTTGGATAATAGCATGTTGCGACAAACACCAGATAGTACGTTGGGACTTACTCAAAAGCCGATACCGTGACGTTACAAACCGGTAGGTGGCAGTAGTGTTCTCTGACAAACATGGATGTCTCTGGTGAAGCACATTCAAATTAAAATGACTCTTGATTAAAAACGTGTAGCATTTTTTGTGCAGTATGTAATAATTTTATTTTTTAAAGTACTTTCAGAAGTGTGAAATCTGAACTTGACCGGACTCTTCCTTAAAAATAGACTATAAGGGTAAGGTTAACTAAACCTCTAGTTAACCTCTTTTTTTGCCATAAGAAATCGTGCAAAACTGCAAAAATTGAAAAAAGACAGGAAGATCAAATTACTGTTGCCACTTTATTTTTGTTTTTTTTCAATAACTAAAATGTTTGGTTGGCAAGGCATTCGTAGTTTCTGTTTACAAAATCCCACATGCTCAGAATATGATAATGCAGTAACACAAGTAAAATGAAATCTGACACATATGATTTCATTCTATAAGATCCCTTTGATCAGTAGTTTCAACAAATGAGTTAACCAGTTAAAAAAAGAATACCTACTTTTATACATTCTTTTAAGTTATTATTTTTGAAAAGGTTTGTTTAATTTGACATTTAAGACCCTGGGAACACCTCCTGATTTAGTAAGATATATCCAACCTCGATCAAACCTTTTCCATTGCACACTTAAGATCAGTGCTACGTTTTAATTCAGGGCGACTTCTGCATTATCAAGTCTTTAAAAGGATCTGTTTCAGCTGTAATGAATGAACCGTTTTATTTGTTCATTTCACTTACAAAGGGTACGCTACTCTGGTATTAAAACTTTAGTCCTATTAAATTTTACTTATGGCCACTCTATACACCTTAAAACAACATATGCCTCTATTTTATGTTATAATGTGCTTGTTTTGGCTCTTGAGGGCTGGATAAATTGCAACGATGAGTCAGCTTCTACTAGTGGGCCTTGAGTTTGACATCTAGATTATTTTTATGTATTGTTTCAATATAAAAGGGTTGCAAAATATGAAATGTTTATTTATAAATTTATTTTTATGCATTTTACCAGATGTTCCACCTCCACCAGTGTTCACCGTAAAAGAGGAGGTTATCAGCAGAGCGAGCAGTGAACATGGGGAGGAGGAGATGGAGGTGGAGAGTGGCGATGAACAGGATGAAGACAAAAAAGCCCAAGGCGGTCAACTGTCCAGAGGCAGGAACATGGGAGCATCATTTAACACACTGTCGTCCCTCACTAGCCTAAAGCCAGGTACTGCTCCCTCAACTTTACCTTTCAGATAAGTTAAAACTAAAACAAAAAAAAAGAAATACTTAGATAAGAAACCTCAAATTCTGCTTCAGGAGAGATCCCTGATGCAGCGTTCATCCACGCTGCCAGGAAGCGCCGGCAGCTAGCCAGAGAGCTGGGCGGGGAACCCCCTCTGGTCGAAGCCGAGCCTTCCAAGAAACATCTGATGCAAGATGACAGAGATGGCAGCGATGATGAAGATGAGGACGAGAAGAGAATCCGCTTTAGTGGAGTCAAGAACAAAAGTCAGAGGCAGAAGATAGCCGAAGAGATTGGTACTGCACTGTTAAATAATTTATCACATGGACCATATTATACCATTCTCTATCAGTTTAAATAAACGTCCTCTTCTGATGTTTGCAGGTATTGAGGGTAGTGATGATGAAGCACTGGATACAGGCCATGATGAGGAGGTGAGCCGCTGGGAGCAAGAACAGATCAGGAAAGGAATCAGCATACCTCAGGTAAGCTGCATCTCTAACTCACTGAGATATACTGCAGAATTAAAAAATAAAATACCTGCAGTACCTCTGTGGACCCCTTAGGGGTCAAGGACCCCTGTTGAAGACCTCCTGTGTGGCGAATATTAAAACAAGGAGGTTGTTTTCATATCTACAAACACAACTGAAATAGTTGGCAGTTTAAAAATCAGCCACAATTTGTCCTTCTGTTTGTTGGATAAGTATTTGGAAATTAGATTGCTTCTCTGAGTGAGAAGATAAAGACTAGACTGTTATTTTCTTCCTTGTTGCTTTCTTTTTTAACTTAAGTCCTCAGGAGAAAGTAAAAGGAAAAACGAAAGGAGAGCAGAACTGACTTGGACATAGTCATTTTGTGTATGCAAAATGACAATAAAAGTTGTCTAAGTCAGTTCTGTTCTCGTTTTATAGTATTTCCTTTTTCCTCCCTTTATGCCTGATCTCCATTGTTTATTCTGCTTCTCACTATTGTTCTACTCCTTTTTCTTTCATTTCTTACTTACTTACATAATTTCTTACTTGCTAGACTTTGTCTTCTTCCCTGCTTCATTTCCCATTCCATCTTTACTTTATAAATTGAGCATATTTTTCAGAAGTATTTTTCTTTGTCAGGTTCCTACATGGTTTTTCTGTTGTTGTTTTTTTTGTTTTGTTTTTTTAAGCCAGACTTTGCTGAAAACATCTGCTGTGAAGTTATACTGAACAGTTATTTTGTATTTTTGAAATGGGACAAAAATGCACTGCGAACACCGAGATAATTTGGATCTGGGAAAGTAAAGTACAATTGTGTAAATAAATGCATAGGAACTCTTATTGAACCACTGAAATACGAATTACCCTTTTCATCTTTTTTCATTTTTGTTAAACTTAGCAGCTCTGCTTATCAAGGATATGCTTTGCTTGTTGTTATTTATCAGGTTCAAAGCAGTCAGCCAGAGGAGAGCACAGCCTACTACCAGAACAGCTATGAGACTCAACCCTATGGCTCCTCGTACAATATGCCTTTCACCTACAGTACAGTGGCTCCACAGCCTGGGAAGATACCTGGCCTCTCTGACAATGTCTCTGTTCACTACGGGGCCGCTGTCTGTGATTTAACCCCAGTATCCATCGATCTGGTAAAGAAACGCCTGCGGGATAGGTAGGTTTTGCAGGAGTTTGCTACTAAGTCTAGTATAAGTGCTCACCTCACCTGCTGCCCCCCTCGGTGTGCCATGGTCCTGAGCACCCAGCAGAGTTATCTACACATCAAATGTCCAAGAGGCAAAATATGTCTCCGCCTTTTGGTATTTTTCACCGTCTCTTTCCCACCCTAAATCTACCTTACTCGTTTTCGTTGTATTTCCTATCTCTATATAGGCTTTCCCAGATGCATGCAGGCAACAACGCGAATATCAAACGCTACGAACAGATCAGGGATGACCTGGAGTCCTCTGAGAGCACCATCCAGCAGCTTGAGGGTTCCTCCAACGATAATGCTGATCGATATAAATTCTTGCAAGAGATGCGAGGGTATGTTGGAGACTTGCTTGAGTGTTTCAGTGAAAAGGTAAGGGAGAATTTATCTGTGGTCTGATAAGCTGCTTGCTGTTTTGTGTCTGTAATCCGGGAACTTTATGCGAATTTGAACATATAAAGTCTAATAAAATAAAATTAATATTACTCATATAAGATGGTTGGAAAAAGTTTATATATATATTAAGTTTTAAACACTAATTGGAGCCCTAAAAAGACAGAATGTAATCACCAAGGAATGACATGAGCACAGATGTTTAGAACAAAACAAGAATATGTAATTAATCTGTCGATTTTAGAGATGCACAGAGAAATACTCTATTAACATATATATATTTTTTTCAGTTTATCTTATCAGAAACTATTATTATTTTATTTATTTATTTATTTTTTTGCTTAGGGCTTTTTGTTTCATATTCAGCCGGGTGCATTGGCAACAACACCGAATCCTTTTGTTAAGCTGTTTCAAAGTTTGTGAGTTATTCTAACTGAAGCCAGTGGATGTCCAAAGTTGTAAGGAATTTATAACTACCCATACCTTCTACTACACCATGCCTGTGGTTTAATTGGCATTCAAGAGGGTGAGAGAGAGAGATACTTTAAGCAGAACAGCAGCGCTAAAAGAGACCAGTGCATTTGTTCTGTTTGAACTTTCAGATATGAACCCTGTTCTTGTTTTGTATCATGTCTGATTGGTAAGTTTGGAAAGCCTTTTGAAAATCTTGGGATTTAAAATTGTATTCTTTAGGGAATACAAATGGAGGCTAAAGTTCTTTAATGCCAGTCACATTACTGACTGGTTTAAGATGACAAATTGTAACCTTGATCATTTATTCCTTTTCTCAAATAACTTTAAAATCCTATTTTACAGAGACTGCTCTCTAACACACCATGATGTAATCTCCCCTTAATGGCTGCTCAGGATAAGAATGTTGAGGGCGAAAAACATTTTAAATACTGTCTATATCTTTTTAAGCTTTATCTGTTTAAGAGAAATAGAACCGGTGTTTCAAAGCTTTATGAAAGGCAAAGATCAGAAGTCTTTCATAGCGTGTTGATATGGGCATCTCTGATGTATTTACAACTACATGCATGTCCAGACATATTAATCGAATCTTGATCTTGCAGCACCAGATTTCAGCTCATAATGCGCAGAATGATTGACAGAAAAGTGTGCTGTTTAATTTTACTTTAGGGTTCCTTTCATTCAGTGTGTAATGTTTGTACCTGAATCGTATGCTATCTGTATTTTGTTAAAAATTATACCTCTTCTGCTTTTCACTCTTAACTTTAGTTTACAACATTGAAGCGTAACAATACATTTTTTTACTAGAAACCAGGGATGATTTCTTTCCAGCCTTGTACTGTCCAACGTGTTGCTGTTAAAGTACGCCCCAGTGCCTCGGAGTCCCGCTTTTGCTAGGTCAGAGGTCACAAAAAGCATCATATCTTTCAGGTGCCTGCTGTCCTGGAGCTGGAGGCTGCCATGCACCAGTTACTAAGGCAACGGGCTGCACGGCTTGCCCAGAGAAGACAGGATGATATTAAAGATGAATCGTCGGAGTTTGCAAGCCTTTCAAGTCAGTCCATCTTGAAGGTTTTTATGATTTATTTGAAACAGCCTCGTTGGTTGTGTGCCTGAGCGTATGCTTGTCTTTGTTTCACATCCTTGTTCTATTTTGCACCCATTAATGTACGCTTGAAATTATGATTAAAGTTAATTGACTGGTGATTTGTGTGATTGAGCATGTGAGAGTATGGGAAGAGTGCAATTTGAGCTGCTGATTTTCGCAGCTGGTTGTTTTAACTTGGCTAAAATTATGAGCAATCAAAGAAAGATGTCATTAAACATTGGCTTCTGGCTTTACATTCTGAACTGGGGTTACAGCACGGTAAGTTCTATGAGATATTACACAAAGTATGTGTGACGGATCTACTTCTGCAGTTTATAATAGATTAAGGAGAAGGTTTGCATATTTAAAGGTTCATATTTCCCATCATGCTTTAGTGTTTTATCTCTGGACATTTAGGTTTTCTTCTCATAATACTTAGAATGTAACATAGGGGGAAATTAAAGGTTTTATTTTCTTATTCAGTTCAGCCTTTAACATTAAGCCTGTTTTTTTTTCAGATAAAGCTGTCATGGCGCCCAGTCTGGACTCATTGGGTCGAGACCGTGTCGCATACCAAGAGCACAGTCGGCAGAGGAGGATAGCTGAAAGAGAAGCTAGAAGGTTTGAAAGTTTTCTTTTTTCTCCAGCTGCTTTGCTTCTGCTTCTAGGGTGTTTGGTGGAGGGTTTTAACTCTGTTTAACCACCAGAGGGGGTAATTAGTCAGAGGATAATGGGTATGAATCAAACTCTTGAAAAGGCTGCTTTTTATTCGCTCTTCTCTTTTAAACTATTTTACTTATTTCAGGAAAAACTGGAACTGAGTTGTAAAAACAAAATTGAAAAGCAAAGATACTTCTGGGTAGAAACCGAATTTCTGTTTCCTTGAATGAATCATGTAATGATTTGAGATTTATTTATTTTGAAAATGTATTTAACTTAATTGAAACTTAATTCAATGGTTTTAAAACTCTATTCTTAGCTTGTATGTATTTTTTTATTGAAAATTTGATTAGTCTTTTTTTAACTTTAGTTTGAGAATTGTGAGAATTATGAGTGTCTACTCATAATCACTTGACAGGCACCTACAATAAAGAAACTGACAAATAGGGAAAAAAAAACAACTACAAAGTTTAAAGTAAATGAAAGACTAATGGAATATCCTGATATTTCTCTGTAAATGGATATATTAGGACTTCCAGAAACTGGATATCAAAGTATTCTATAAGCTACAGCCTAGTCAGATTGTTTAGGCTGTTTGAATTATATCAGAGCCCTTTTTTTATCTTTACAATTGGAGTGATTAATTGGTTAACTTAAAATCTGGACTTTTTTTTTTTTTTACCGAAAAAAATGCACCTCTTTGACTTCTGCAAAAATCGAATTTGTCATAGTTTCATTATTTATTGGGAAATATTAACAAACATTTTGGTAAAAATAAAAGCTACTTTATGAAAGAACTGTGTGAAAATCAATTAATTCGATTCGGTAAAAAAAAAATCTGTTTTTTTTTTTTACTCTTATTGCCCTATTTGCAGTATTCTCTTTTATTCTCATTAAAAACATGTTAAAACAAACCTTTTTTAAGTAAGCTATGAAAAGCATTCAGGCAGTCAAACTGACCCATTTTCCGTTTAAACAATGGTGATTATGATGCTTTTCTAACAGTTAGTTTAATAGAATCATTTTGCATGCAGACCTTTAATCTAACAGGCTGTATTTGTGTTTGGGACCAGAACTCGTCGACGACAAGCAAGAGAGCAGAATGGGAAAAGGGCTGAGCATAAAGAAGGCCTGTCATCTGATGATGAGGAAACTTCTACTGACATCACCAGCTTCAACATGGAAAGAGGTAGGCCTACACATTTTGAATGCTGCAAAACAATAATAGTAATAATAATTAAAAAAATACTTATAAGAAGTGAAATTCTGAAATCCCAGCAAGATATTTGAGCAAATCCTTACCCTCACATTTTGTCCCATCCAGACCGTATCAAAGCAGAAAGTAAAAAAGTATTTGAGGATGTGGTGGAGGACTTTCATTCTCTTGACTGCATCAAATCCCATTTTGAAGTGTGGAGAAAGGAATACCCGGACTGCTACAGAGACGCTTACATCGGCCTCTGTTTACCCAAACTCTTCAATCCTTTAGTTCGTCTGCAGCTCATCACATGGAACCCTCTCGAGGTAAAGATATTTTTTTTATGCCAAAATTAGCATTTTCTGATTGAAAATATAATGTTTTACAACTGTTTTTTTATGTGTTATTTATGTAGGAGCCGTGTCCAAACTTTGAGTATATGCTGTGGTTCGAGTCTCTTCTGTTTTATGGATTTGAGGAGCACATAATGCTTCAAAAAGAAGACGAGGACATTGGATTGCTTCCCGCTATTGTAGAGAAAGTTCTTCTATCCAAACTGTCAGGTAGTGAATTCTGTATAGCTGCACTAGGTACTTTATTTATTTGCATGAAAAAAGTACAAATGTTTACCATGTGTTGTGTTTGTGGTAGTGCTGGCAGAGCAGGTGTGGGACCCGCTGTCAAGCAGTCAGACAGCAAGGCTGGTGAGCTTCATTCACAGACTTGCTGGAGGTTATCCAACTGTGCTGCATGGAGACAACCAGTACACACAGGTAGAGCAGGCTTTCCTTGATGTCTGCAAACAAGTACCAAAATGCACCATAACAAATCTGTTTAATTAAAAAGAATTTGAGTTAACTTATTTTTGTCTGTTAGGAACTTTTGAAAACGATAGTCATGAGGACCAGGCGGACTCTGGATGAAGACATCTTCCTTCCACTTTACCCTAAAAAGTATGTTTAAAAAATACAATTAGTATTTTTTATTGTAAATGATCTGATCTTTATAAGAAAATCTGTTTTCTATTCAGTGTTATGGACAACAAGAACAGTGGTGCCTACCTGTTCTACCAGCGACAGTTCTGGTCCTGCATAAAGGTATGTACTCAGAGGTATCAGAAATATTAATGATTATTACTCAAGTAGAAGTATAAATCCTACTGTATAAAAACACTTTTTAGAAGTTATAGTATCAACTTAAGCTGTTTACTCAAGTAAAATTGTAAAAGTACCCTTTTTAAAACTACTTAAAGTATAAAAGTAAAAGTAATGTAGTAAAAAATTGACAAAAATGTTTCAAAATTCTGGATGATAACTTCCTTGTACTTAATTTCCTTATTTTTATAACTAATAGCAGCAGTGTTAATTTTAACTTTGCATCATCTGAGAAACTATTTATTTTGGTGCAGTAAAGAATCCAAAAACAAAGAAACTAATTGTCTTTATAGCCATAACAACAATGAGCTTAAATGAAACAAATCTAACGAGTCTATTTTTAGAATTTAAGGAGTAGAAAGTAGAGATGGTTACAAAACAATTTAAAGAGTAGAAGTAAAAAGTTGTCTAAACGTATTTACTCCAGTAAAATACAGATAGCCTAAATTTCTATTTAAGTACAGTGACAAAGTATTTGTACCTTGTTACTTGACAACTTTGTACTTTTGGTCCTTTTTATGTCGTTGTTTTTTCCTAAATCAGCTATCAGTCAGTCACTGGAGTCCCACTGTATGAAATCTAATTTAATCACTTATAGAGATCTGGATAACTTTAATAAGAATAAGTTTATGTATGCCAACTGTTTGTATATCTATTTGTTACCTAAAATATTTTCATCTTTTTGTTTCTTTTTTCATTAGCCTGCTTGTGTAAAAGATTATAATTTGCCTTCGTTTTTGAGTAACTGGCAGAAACGCCACAAATTAACCTCGCATTCAATGCAGACAAGGGGAAATATAAGTGCTTTAGCTTTTTAAACAAAATAAGTAGTTTAAACTGTTCAATAGCAGTCAACATTTTTACACTCAAAAAAGAAATTAACAGATAAACTGTTTCAGATAATGTTTTATTTTTGAAAATGAGGGATTGGATATATAGGGCTGTACAATCCTCTGCTTCTCTGTAAAATTAAATGTTTCACCACAGTGTTGGTTTATGGTTTATGAAATTAAAACTAATTAGTTATGTTTCTTAGTGTCTAAAGTGTGGTTAAACTATTTTTTTATACAACAGAATTTAAACTTTAATCCAGAAAAAGACAATTTCATTATAAGAGAAACACAGAATCTAAAATTAATCAACTAAGCAAAAGCAAAGGCATTAAGATGGTGATGTGCAATGTTACTTGCACTTTTTATAGAGGAGTTAAACACTTAAAAACCAAAAGATAAAGTTATGCATTCTGCTTCAATAATACATTTTCTTTGCACAGCTGCTTGGCAACATCATTCAGTGGGATGGCATCTTATCCTTTTCCTGTCTGAGGGATCTGGCTTTGGACAGCACTCTTAACAGATACATCCTCTCTGCACTTCAGAGTACAGATATAGGAGAGGAGAATGTGCAGAAGTGCCAGAAGGTGAGATATTCAGATTAAAAATTATATATATATATATAATATAATAATATAATATATATATATATATATATATATATATATATATATATATATATATATATATATATATATATATATATATATATATGAGTATTGTTTTCCTTGAAATTCTTTCTAAATATTTAAAGAAGAAGCTAGTAGGCATTTTTTTTTCTGGTTCATGTTCTTGTGTAAAAAATGTGACAAAGCAATGCTTTTCCCTGTGAAATTAGAACAAGTTGTGTGGAAGGACAGTGGGTTACAGGGTCACTTTTATTTGCCACAATACAAACAAATTAAGTGATATTCAGAGAGGGCATTTAAGGTAGCATCATCACATCAAAGCAACATGTTCATTCAGGAACCTTTCAGCTGATTGACTGGATGCTGTTTAGATGCATGTATACCCACTTTGATATAGAGCTAAAATAACTAGAATTCTAAGAATTTCTTGTATTGTTTGAATGCATTTTTATGATTTGTGAGAATTTTTTGTAGGGTTAAGCCCCTTAACTTTGTAGTTTTAAGTTATTTAAAATAAAGCATAAAGAGTTTGTAAATTTACTATTTTCTGTAAATTTCTTAACTTAGTTAAAAATAAATGATGTGCCTTACATGTAAAAATGAAACCATTATTATAAAAAACTATTATATAACATTAGTTATTACACTTTTTTTATGAATTTCTTTTAAGCTCTTCAATCCAAATCAGGTGTTAAACCTTTTTTTTTATTTGTGACTCACTGTTAAAAGTCACTAAAATGGTTGGTTGTTTTTCAGGTGGTGGAGTGTTTGCCAGTACAGTGGTTCTCAGGGCTGAAAGGCCAGCAGACCCTTCCTCAGTTGGAGCCATTGTGTCGCTACCTCACACACCTAGCTAACACTCTGCACCGCAGCAGTGTGCGGGGTTCTGATATTGAACGGCGCACCGCTAAGTAAGAAATACTATGTTCATCTTTAGATGATTCTGATTATGGTTTGTCTTTGTTTAAAAAGTTTTTAGGCATTCATGTAGGACTGAAACAATTGGATTAATTTTGATTAATTGATTATCTAAATAATTGTCAATTAATTTAGTAATTGTTAACTGGAGTATAGAGACTCTAAAACGTGCCTTTACCTGACAGAGCAACCCAGTTAGAGCAGTAATTCTATTAAAATTGTAAAAAAAAAAAAAAGAATTTTGAATATTTTGCATTTAAATTCAAGAAAATCTTGTTTGTCCGTCGATTGCTCTAACCAGCCTCCCTAAGTGTGAACATTTTCGTTTCTCCTGGTTTGATTTTGTAAAAGGTCTTTAAGGAACATTTGGCTAACCAATTACTAATCGATTAATTGAAAAAATAAACAACAGGTTAAACAATTTGCAAAATATTTTTTTGTTTTAGTCCTACATTCATGTTTGTTTCACTTTTGTTTTTAAATTTAATCACTGTATTGTTTTTACATATTCCTATAATGCTTTTCATACATCCTGTGTCTACCAATAGGGAGCAAATAAGGGAAGTGGTGAAGATGTTGGGACGCATGAACGCCCTGGACCACATCATCGCCGTGGCAGAAGAGCAAGGCGTTAAAGACATCAAACAGCTCATGGAAGTGAAATAATAGAATACAACCAGAGACTGCTCTTCCTCTACCTTTTGTTCTGTACATTGGAAGCCAATTAGGGTTGGTTGGAAAATGTGCAATAGGAGAAATATTAATTCAGCACTTGTTGCATTCACAAGATTAGAGGACTCTGTAAATATTGTGAATAATGTACAGTATTCTTTAACACCAGCTGGCACAAAGCTGAAATAAATTCCTGTTTTGCTAAATCAGAAGGCACACAATGGATACATTTTAGACCCATAATTTATTATAAAAATGTGTCATCCTGAAAACATTTTTGAATGTCTTGACTCTCAACCCCACTATTTAGTTGTTGTTTTTTACTGCTAACATTGGCTTTGTTCAGATTGTGTTAAAAGATAGATGTTACTTGCTTCTTTTTTTCAGCCCAGTCTTAACCATAAGCACCTTCATCACATTCAAAATGTTCTGAAAGTTTGTAAGTTATGTTTTTATTCTGTTTTTCTGTGAATAAAACAAATGGTATTCGAGTTCCATAATCCCTATTGAAATTGATAATGTATATAAAAGTGCATTTCAAGTCCTAATTTCTGCTCATTTGAATCAATCGCTATTAACCTCTATCCATTCGGGCATTTCATAACTTTGATCAAAGTTACTTAAAACATTCAGAGGTTTAAAGTACATGAAAAAAATTAGCTATATTCAGGAGTTTTCAATATAAAAGGGATAAGTAGAATTAAATCAGAAAAAAATGAAATACCAAAGGGAATAGATATTGAACATTTTAATCTATTAGGTTTTTTTATTACATTTGTATGAAGAAACTAGTCACACACCTTGCTTAGATGTGAATTCAACCCATTCCAACCAAACTAAAGCTCTTCTTTTTCCTTCACTTTGACTTTACTTCTTTCAAAAGTGGGAGACATGTCAAGTAATTGACTCAGCCATTCTTTCAGTTTGGATTGGGCTATTTTCTTGCTTGGAGGTCTTTATTCCTCTATTTACCTTCTTTCCAACTACCAGGTCATCCTTTATAATGATGTAGTTTTCATTTGAGATGTTCTTTCCACAGCAAAGGCTTTCTTAAAAAAAGAAAAAAAAACACTCACTGGAACAATTAGAAATTAGAAAAAAGGACAATATAGCCTTGCACATTGCCAGTAGAATATTATGAACTTTAGAGGCTTAGGTAAGGTTATCTATGCTTTAACCAATTGTATTACTGTTGGTAATTAGTTATTTTATACAGGTTGCTGGTTAATATTAGGCCACCTCATATTAACTGGCACATTGGCAGAATGCTTTTCTAAACATTGACAGCAGTTTTGTAGGCTTCTTGTTACTTTGTATTTTTTCTCCATCAGATTTTCAATACTTAATCCAGGTTTTTATTTATAACTAGACTGCAAAAAACGGTCTAGGAATAAGTCTGTCTTAAATTAAGTGTATTTACCCTGGATTTGAGTAGCTAAATAAGATGTTTTGCCAGTGGATTGGAGATTCTAAATAAGGTAATTAGATAATATACACTTGAAATAAGACGATTTTTTTTTTCTTATTTTAAATGTATATTGTCTTGTTCCATTGGCAAATTGTCCCTCTTACCATCTCAATTCAAGAAAAAAACACATTTCAAGAAAAATGACTTATCTAGATTTTGATTTTTTTTTTCAGTGTACATTTAAAGACAGGTTTGCTATAACCCTAACCCTTTTTATGTGTACAGAACAGGTAATTTCCGACATCTGGTTCGAATTGTATATGAGTTGCCTCATGAGATATATTTAACTATTTTGTTGTTCACATATGACAATTATTTTTGCAGCTGTATTGCTATTTGCCTCTAACCAGTCCAGTCCTTCCCTTTTTTGGGTAAGATCTAAAGTCAGAGTTCAGGAGGGGTAAAATTTAGGAATATCTGAGCTGTTGCCAAAGTCTCAGATTAGTCTGGATTGGGTTGAAGTACTGCTTCTAATTGCAGCGAATTAACCTATCAATTTTATGAATGGCCTCTGAATCTGTCCCAGACTCTTGAATCAGTTTCACACTCTCTATATTGCTGGTATCCAGTTTCCACCCCTAGTTAACCTTCTGTTAGTAGGTGATACTATCTCTAGGCAGATTGTCACTTTTGAAATGTGATTTATCCTTTTGCAGGTTACCAGGAACTTTGCAGTCCAAGGTCATCATTATGACCACAACGTTATTTATATGTTTATAATTATAATATTAGTAAATACACTAATAACATTAACTTTTGTCTTTTGACCTGAGTTACTAAGAAACTTTGCAAAGATACATTATTTTAGACCAGCTTATACACATGCAACATGCTTTGTTAGTGTTTTGTGAACTTTTAAAGATCAAACCAAATTCAGAAAGCTTATAAAGGTTTTCTAATTGGTTTTGAAATCTCTTTTTTTCGTAAAAATAAATCAATATCGGAGCTGTTTTTAATCACTAGACCCAGCAAAGTAATAATCTGATTTGAATAGTAATGAACGGGCGGAGCTGCGTTTGGGTGACTCCCTCCTCCGCCTGAGCAAGTAGGCTACTACCAAAAAAATCATAAAGTACTATCTACCTTTACGGACACTTGTAAAGCTTATTAAGCAGTTAGTCGCGGAGTTTTTTTTTTTTGTTCTTGTTTTTTTTTTTTTTGTTCAATTGTTTATTCTGCAGACTTTTGGAAACTCTTATGTTGGAGCTCTTCCTTGCGGACAGACGGGGCTTTGGCACTACTCAATTGTAAATACATTCGCTTGTATTCCCTGTTCTTTTTTATTATTATTTTGCATCCAAGTTTAGATAAAAAATGTTCTGATATAGTCCAAATTAATGCTGTGGCCCTTAAGCTAATGATAGCCTTTGAACGCATGTGTCTTAATTTTCATTATTTTTTTTTTTAAGTCTTTCTGGATGTGCAAGCAGAGAACTGAGTTACATAATGTCCTATTTCCTCGAACACAGCTTGTATTGGTGTTGGTTGATCCCTGATGCAGGTTATTTAAAAAAAAAAAGGGGGGGGGGGCTTAGAACTGTCGGGACAATCAATTTTTTATATTTAAATATCTTTCTTTAACTCATCTGAGTTCTGGTGTGGGAAGAGCTCTTATGAACGATTCAGCGGGTGGGCCGTGAAGGCAACATGCGGAGTGAGAGCAACAAGTGGTCTCTGTCAGTGAGTGTGAAAAGAAAAATTGTTTCGCAATCGAGAAATAAGCAGACTTTTCAGCTTCTGAAGATTCTCACTCATCCATAGTAATGTAAAAAAAAAAAAAAAAAAAAAAAAAAAATTAAACGTATTTTTTAAATCGTTTTTGACGTTAAATTAAATACAAAATAACTCACCATGAACAATGTTATCAGTTTAATTTGGTCTCTGTTTTATTAGGGAATATATTGCTTTGAGATTAAAAATGTATTTAAAAAAAAAACAAAGGGGCCAAAATTTGCATAAATTTTAATTGGTCATATTTTTATTTTAAAAAAGAACAGCTTGACAGCAGATTTTTCAAGTTATATTCCCACAAAATGTTCATTATGTTGTTTTCCAACTCAATAATATTCTGTGATCAGCTCTTACCTTTTCCTGTCTAAAAATTAAATGCGTAATAGAAATACATTGTCATGTCAAATTAAATACATATAGTTTACTTAGTAAAACTCAGGAATCAGTTGTTTTATTATTATTATTTTATAAAATCTTCATCAATAGCTATAAACCTAAATATAAACTCATGTTTATGTATCTACAAAAATAGCAGCATTCCATGGCAATGTGTTGTTGGAAGAAAGGAGAAGTTGATAACTACTATGTTTAAGAAAAGCATGTCCTTTTAAAGAATGGGGTGGTGAGAGCTGACCTTTTTAGATCCTAAGAGCAACAGTTCAGCTCAGCTTCACTCATTCTAACTTTAGCTGGTCCTAAAGTAGGTCAGTAGTGAGCAAAGCTGCAGACTGCACTAATGCAGGTCCAGTGTGAGTCTAAGGAAGCTTTCCAGGTTCTGTGAAATTGGGAGCTTCATATTTCATCTCTGCTGCATTAGTCCAGTGAGGGCTTGATAGTACCAGCGCAAACTAGTTATTGTGACACAGACATAATGTTGTGCGTTGCCTCACTATAGTGAAAATACAAATTCTGAGAAAAGACTTTGTTTTCTAGATACCAGGACACCAACATATATGTAAAATTACATTGTTTCGCTCTGAGGAAATAAATAGCAGCTTTTCTTACTGATATTGCTTTTTTTTCTTTGAAAAATAAAAAAAGAGGATAATTGCATGTGTTTCTTGGCATGGTACTATCGCTTTAAGTGAAAAGCTGATAGCAGTCAAGCTTTGTTTCCTGAAAACATATGATTACATCCCAGAGCTTTAAGATGGAAGCAGTTGTGTTATTTAATCACACAATAGAATCTCATTTCTCCTTTTTTTTCTTGTTGACTAGAAAACATTTTGTGGTTTTATATTAAAAATTGCCAAACAGCAAATATACAATGAAGGTGCTGCTGAGATACCTGTCCTTCGTTATCAATAGATTCTGTTTGTGTAGGAAACATTTTAGCCTGACACAGTTCATTGTTATTGGACCGCCATTACTCATAGATTATATCAATGCAGGTGGTGCAGCCGATGATGGTGCCTTGACTTACAGTAGGGTGTGACTGTGTGCTGAATGCAAATAAGCCGCTTCCTTTTTTGGGGGTCGTTACAGACCTTTTCATTTGGATAAAAGTGACTATAGAGAATAGGACATGCGCAGTTATTTACATACACTTAAAAATGACGGATAAGCTTTTTTTTTTGTCTCTGATTGTGTGATTTATAAATGGCAGAGGCATCCTTTACCAATATTTCAAAGTTAAAAGTTTACATATATTTCCTATTTTGCTGTTACCATAGGTTTCTTTTCGATAACCAGCACTAGCTTTTTATGTCTTTAGATTTGTGACACCCACTTGAAAACAATGACAATGTTTTCCTTAGGCCATTTTGTTACACATCTAGCTGTAAACATAGTTTTATTTTTCACTTGGATGACCCATTACTGTCCGATTGTTAATGTCCTTATATATTTAGATATTTTTGAATTCTACATTTTTTCCGCTTTATCTATTTGAGTAATTGTTTCGTTCTGTCCCGCAATAAATTACCCACACAGCATGATGTTGCTATTCCTTCATCTCACAGTTGTGATGGTGGTATCAGGCTCTCAAGCTTCCTTAATCTTTTTTCAAATATAAAAACGGTATTAAGGTAATTTTGCTGTAACATTTTAACAGTTCATGGAAGTTTTTTTTTTACTTATTTATTTATTTATTTAAGTAATGTATTCCTTATCACAGAATGACATCTCATGAGGGAGTCACAGGACTTAATTCCTTGTAGAGAATAGAAGTATATCAGCTTAATGGAGTATTTTCACATTATCTTAAGGGGTTGATATAGAAATTTTGCTGCAAATCATGTTCATCTCTAGTGCAATCGTTGATACAAATGAAAAGATGAACACTGAACTTTTAGGCCTCTAAACCAAAGAATAAATCAGACTTCTGGAAATTCACATTTCTCTTCTATTTAAAGGCATAGCAACCTTAATCTTACTGTATTTAAGCTCCCTTAATTTAAAAAGGGAAATAACTCAATCCCTCTATTTTTTCGGCCATTAGCCAACATAAATTATTTAACAAATCATAACTAACCTCAAACAGGACATATTTCATTTGATAAGAAACAGGGAAAAAAAGTAATACATTTTTTATATCTGGTTTAGGCATCTGGTGTCAATTGTATTTAAAAGTTTAAATACCGATTACTGATATGTCTCCCAGAAAATGCTAAGTAAACGTCAGATTCAAATTAAACTATAATCTTTTACACATACAGGGCCTTGCAAATGTTTTCACATCCCTTCAGCTTTTCAAAATTTCCTCACTTTACTGCAAAAACTTAATCAGTGTTCCTCTGATTTTATGACAGATCAACATTAAGTGGATAATATTTGTGAACTGGAATAAAAATTGATTTGAACATGATTTAAAAGTACAAATCGGAAAAGTAGTCATGCAGTTGTGTCCCTCTCCGTCCATTCTTAAACCTCTAAATACAATACAGTAAAAGCAACCGTTTAAATTGTGCTCCTCAAACCTAGATTTAATAGAAGAGTGGAAAGTAAAAACATTGAAAAGAAAGCCAAAAAGTATTGTGGTGTTCTTGATGAATTGTGATAGCAACAGACTGTGAGGATGCTTTTCTTCGAGCAGGACAAAGAAAGCAGGACAGAATTCAATGTATGTTGGATTGAGCTGGAAAAGAAAAAACAAAAACAGTTTCCATAAAAGGTAGTTCTATAAAGAATAGATGCACTAGGGGCTTCATTTCACTAATCTGCAATATTTTGTGTTGGTCTTATTTCAGATCTTAGAAGATTGGAGCTCCATTTTCTATTTCTAATGAGGTGTTGCAAATTAATATACAACCCAGGTTAAATACAGTATGTCGAATAAGGTATAATTTTTTAAATCTTTTTTTATCAAAAGACTATAATGCTGCAAAAAATATAGCGGTACATATTTTTTAGCATTTTTGCACATCCATATTAGAGGCACAGTACATGTTAACGTTATTGAATAAAGTATTTTGTTAATTGGGGTTGAAAACTTAGAACATCTGTGAATGCAGCTATGTCTAAGTAGTATTTAAGTAGGACGTGACTCTGTTTTATCTCTGACATAACATTTCTGAGGGTGAAACTGTGCTAAATTCATGGTCCACCGTTATTGGTCCCTAGGTCTCACACCCCTTCTAGTGACCAGCTGTGCCCTCCCTTTGACAGACATTACGTCTACTTTTCTGATAACAGATTTACCGTATTGTAATTATTTTGATACATGCAGTGGCTTCAGTTAATGCATTTGTGTGAGAAGAGACTATAAGAGTCAACCGCATCATCAAGCTCAAAATTGCAATTGTTACAAAAAGTGAGTTATCTGAATTTGCATACTTTAATTTAATCCCTATAGATGGAATCAGTTTATCATAATGATTTAAGACTAAGTGAGCATGGTAGGATTTACATTCTGATGCATTTAGGCTTGTGCGAAGCAGGTACTTGTTGGGAAATTTGAAAAGAAATGAAAAAAGGACTCTTGCAAATGTATGTAAACTGATGGTGTAACTGCAACTTTTTCATCGTGCATGCTCTTGCTTGACTTCAAGCTGCTTGGAATAGCCAACGCATGTGATTCTTCCATATTCTATTTTAAAATCCTGGCAGTCTATCAGCTTGCACTTCTTACAGCAGTTGAAAAAAGTTAGCATAAATAATATCGAAGGACTTCATTATTTGAAATCTTTCAGACAGATTGATGTTTAAAGTTCACCACTTTAAGGTAAGTGCTTATGAGGGGTTTATTTTTTCTATTTAGCTTTTTTTCCCCCCAATTAATATAATCCTCACTAGGCGCTCTTTACCCAGACACTCAAGGTTGTTTCAGTTGGTCATGATAACCTCTTGTTAAGATGTCATTTTTCTGTGTTGTTATTTATATTAACAGAAAACTTGACGGTGTAGTCACGTCAGAGAGAGGTCACATGATTCAGACGGGCTACCCTACTTTAGCTGTGTTTGTGTATGTGGCCGGATAATCGTCTCTCAGTATTTTACAACTTCCTCTGTTTATCAGCAAAACTAAACCTAGTCTAACAGTCACTTGTTGCATATATTGACAGATTGAAGGGTGTTTAATGCCAGAAAGGAAGGGAACCTGCATCCCCTGTTTAACAACATTTCTCAGGAGCATACAGTCAGTTTTACTGTTGGTTTAAACACATTTTATGATCTGTGACACCATGTGAAAAACAATGACACTGCAACCTAGAGGAACCAATGTTAATGACCTCCTGATGTTTATAATATGGGTGATTTGGCTCTCCACTCAGGGTAGCAGATCTTGAGGGGTTCTATGGATATTTACTAGAGGGAAAACATTCCTCCTACCACCTGAATTACCTGCATTTAGTTAGCCTTGTGAGACCATCCTGATCTCGCGAGCTTTCAAGATTTCACTCGCTAATCAGTCTGGAGACTCTCCGTTAAAGAATATTTGGAGCCGTTCACCAAACGAACGTCCAATCAGCGTTGGCTTTGAGGCGGGTTGAGGTGTGACTCAACGAGAAGCGCGACAGTTCAGTCTAAAGAACATGGCGGCTTCAGCCGATGAAACTAGCGTTAGTGTGGCTATCAAGCAAGTTTTATCGGAATTACAGAGTATTTCTTCACTGAAAGAAGAGCAAAACACTGCTCTGGAGGCTTTTCTCAGAGGAAAAGATGTTTTTGCTCTTCTCCCGGTTTCGGCAAGTGTAGCCTGGCTTGTGGTTGTGTTTTCGTCGTCGCTCGTTAGTACGTCATATGCTTCGTTGATCTGATTGGTTTATTTGGCCCGTCTATCACCAACATAGGCCAATCGGCTAACCAGTATTTTCGCCCCTTCCCAAAATTACTTCAGCGGAAGGTTTCCAGATGGATATGTGGAGCCAATCCATCTGGCGGAGTCACGTTAGCATTTAGTACCTTTCCAATGAAACCACATCAGTATACATCCTAAATTATAGCTAATCTAGATAAGGTGCCCTATACATTTCAATGTTTCTTTGGTATTTAGAGACCTTGGATGGAGACAACTGTAAAAAAAAAAAAAAAAGTATTTAGTATTATTAGACCATACTTGGAATATTCTAAATTTATTACAGATTATTTCTAACTGCCACAAACTTAAATTGTTGGCATACAGTATAATCATGGCTTTAGCATTGTTTAGTTCCATAAATCTAAGCTGGCAGTGACCTACCTTGATCTGTGCTCAAGATATTTTACCTTCTGATGACCTTATAAATATTTCTGACAAAATTATTGTTTTGCTATACATAACCTATCGAATGTTTTCTGGGTTCCAAATTTCAAAGTTGGAAACCTGTGCCTGAATGTTTCCAGGCAGTAAGTAGGAGAGAGTACATTGTGTACACGGTAACCTTTCTGTTTATGCCATCATGTCATGTTGTTCTGACAAGGGTGACATCTGTCACGGTGTTACAGCGTCACTGTGTGTCAGTCACTCTACTTGGGTAATTTCCTCTGTCGGACATAAGAACGTTTATATACAAACTATTGGAGTTTAAGCTGTTTTTCCTTGTGTCATCGTCCATATGCAGTCTGATTTTTTATATATATATTCTTTCTTTAAATATTTTTCATGCTCTCTTTCCTCTCATTGGTCTTTGTGTAGAACCTGTGGTCCATGGTCCATGGCAGCCATTGCCCGATACCCCTGCATAGCTCTCTGTTCTATGGCTGTTGATCATTGCAGGATTATCTTTGTAAGCTCTACCCACTATTATTGAAAAGTCCTTTTCTGTTTATTGTTGTCAGTGCAGGACTTATCTGTTTTTAACTTCTCTCCTCTTTCTATAATTTATATGCCTTGATGATAGGGTGGCCAGATGTCCGGCTTTAGGGCGGACAGTCCGGATTTTCATTGCACTGTCCGGCGTCCGGCGCTGCACCCAGCCGGACGTGTATTTGTCCTCCTTTACCCCCAGATTCCACATACTCCGTCAGCGCTCCGCCCCGCTCACGTACGGAGTACTTGTCTGTCATGTAAATCAATGAGAGCTGTTCCACATCTTCCGCTCGTCACCGCCCACGTACGTCTTCTCCATCCTTCACCGTCAAAATACGGAGCTGAGCTATTTTTTGCTCCCCTCCGGTCCGTCCAGATCAAGACCCGCTATTGCAATCGCACCAAACAGAAAAAAGAATGTAGAGAAGACCCGGTTTGTCAAATTAAATTATAGTAAAAACAGATCGGTATCTAGAAATTAGAGCATAGTTTGAATATATTCCCAAAAACTAAGAGCAATTAATTAAATAATTGGATGCAGACTATTGGTGCTTCAACAGACCAGGAAGAAGTTGTGAGATTCTAGAGTGAATCTCACAACTTTAAAAGAAAATTCTTATTGCAGGAATGGATGAAGAGATGATGGGTTTGGAAGCAGAGAATAAACAGAGTTCATACAAACTATGTATGATCCTAGTTATCCCTGTTACAGAAATCCACAACACAAAGAAACTGGGCAGAAACTGAACATCTGCTGTATGATGATGGGGATTTTTTTAATATGTCAGATTAAATTAAGCATTCACAGGTTTTATACAGGAGTGAGGAACTCTAATTTAATGCTCTTTTAATGCTATTAGAAATAATTTTAATGCCATCAACAAGTATCATGTACACAAGTTATTAGTTTACATGAAATAAGGAGCTGTAAGCACAGTTCTATGACTCAAGTTTATATATATATATATATATATATATATATATATATATATATATATATATATATATATATATATATATATATATATATATATATATATAGATATAGATATGGATAGATAGAGAACATGGTGAAATCATCTTTACTCTCGACAGGCTGCAGCCATGTCATGAATTCCTCTTTTCCAGCCACTTTTTGCAGTTTGCATCGTCCTATTCTCTAGCTCTTTCTCGAGCTTCTTTTCCAAACAACTGCTTTATGATCAATTGCAGCAGTTCTGCGCAAATTAATCGTGTTAAAAAATGGTCACTTTTTAAACACCACAATGTATTAAATAAATACAAATGCTGGGAACCAATTCTTTTTTACATTTCTTTAATATTTTGTTCTATTCAGCTACACAAGCATCCTCTTTAAACTACTAAGAATTGTGCTATAAATGTGACTTTACCCGATTCTTATGTACACCTTAGTAATTTATTGATATGCCGCACAATGTCCTCCTTTTTGGTGCTATAGAAATGGCCACCCTACTTGATGAAAAAGTTGAAATCTTTCACAGGTGTGCAGAGATCTTTCGTTTGTTCTGTGAGACATTCTAGAAGTTTTTGGCAGACTATTGTAGTTAAACTTGCTTTTCATGACATTTCCCATATGCAGTATGATTTTTTTTTTCTTCTTGTTGCACAAAATTGTTTGGAAATGTTTAGGGATTGGTGGTTTTTGTCCTGACATAGTTGAAACACAACTGCAGAAGTCTGATTTAATGGGGCTTTCAAAAGCAATGTCACCTGTTTGACACATTTTCTTTTCCAGCTGGTGAAGATTTTCAGTCATCCAGGTCACAGTCATTCCAAAATGGTTAAAAAACAATCCACTGGACTTTGTTTCTAAGTTTGAAGACATTTCACTTCCCATCGAGGAATTGAAAAGTTTTGGAAAAAGCTTCCTGGATGGGAAGCGAAACGTCTTCAAACTTGGAAACAAAGTCCAGGGGATTGTTTTTTTTTTTTTTTTTACTTTTTTGGAATTTCTATTTCAGCTGAAACTTTGTATTCCTTTAATTTGATTTTACATTAAGCTATATGAAATTGAGAACATATTGATGTTCACAAAAATTTCTGTATCACAAAGATTTTTTTTCTTCTAATTATAAAGAAAACAGAAGTTGCCAACGAAACACTCACTACACTAGAATTTTTTTATTTTTACCTGTAAATGTTTGCCTTATTTTCGAACTTCACTTCATTTAAGTTCAGTTCTGCCTCCTGTAGCGATAATGGCACATGTAATAAGTGTAATATTTTTCTTGCCCTTAGAGACAAGGGTGTCAGAGTTCAAAAAAGAAAGATCCAGTAATTTTAGGTGGACAAAACAGATAGATTTCTTAGAACATTTTACTGACAACAGAACCAGGTGGACGGCATCAGTGTCTAACAGAGATGGGAAGTAACAAAGTACAAATACTTCGTTACTGTACTCAAGTAGATTTTTCTGATATTTTTACTTTACTTTACTACTTATTTTTATGGTGACTTTTTACTTCTACTCCTTACATTTTTACACAAATATCTGTACTTTCTACTCCTTACATTTTTAAAAATTGGCTCGTTACTTTAGTTTTGAATCATTTCAATGGAGTTACCGTTATTTTTCACGTCATCAATACCAAATTCAATCTAATTGGATGGGAATCTACGTTGCATTTGACGCACCACTACAAGATGAATCGACAGATTCGGCGGTATTCATTCACGGCAAATCATTGCAGCTTGGTGGAGGTGGCGTTAGCATAGTAGTATGGACGACGAGATGATTGAAAATGAACACAACGGAGATCTAGTCCTATTGGCAGACATCCATTTAAAATGTAGGCAACGGCATGAAAAATGTGGTTTCTACTTTTACTTTTATACTTTAAGTAAATTTACAAGCCTGTACTTTGTTACTTTTACTTGAGTGAAGAAGTTTAATCAGTTCTTCCACTTTTACCAGAGTATTTTTTAACACAAGTATCTGTACTTTTACTCAAGTACGGAAAGTGAGTACTTTTGCCATCTCTGGCGTCTAAGGCACAAACCTCAGCGGGTAAAGACTGCACGTTAGTGACCACGTCTTTCTGGAGGTGGATGATCACAAACGATTGAGTCACTAACCTGGTCTTTTAGTTCAGTCTGAGTCCAGCAGTTGCTGCACATTGAGTCCCAGAGGTCAAAGGACAGGCAGGATGAGAACCAAGCAGATGGATGTAGGCAGGATAATCCAAAAGGCGAAGCCAAAGCCTATGTCAGAGACGTCGTCGGTTGTCAGAGCCAGGAGGTCAGAGATCCGTTTAGGCACCAAAGGAAAATCCGAGAAAAAGTCAGGTAACAGTTCCAGGTTCCATACATAATGGGGCTAACAGGCTAGATGAGGGCAGGCAGACCCAGTGGTCGGGAAAACGTTCCGGTCGGTACACATGCGGGCAGATATCAGGCAGTAGTCAAAAGACAGGTCAGGCAAACAGGTCATACGGGAACAGGCAGTCTCAGTGGTCGAGAGGGAGAACTGATCAGGATCAGGCAATCAGAAGACTAGAGTAAGCCTCACCTTACGGCTCTAAATAATCTTGCACTGATGACGGGTCTGAAGGCTGGTTAAACAGAGGCTAATGTAGTCGGATCAGATAAGTGGGCAATGAGAACTTGGCGGAGCTAAGCTGGTGTGTAAAATGAGTGATCAGACCAGGCATCAGTGCCAAGATCATGACAAAGGGTGTCTCTAAGGTGTCTAAGTCTCGCTTCAGGCTGTTTAACATCCAGGGGTTAGACCATGCCCACCAGTTAACACATAGGACCCACTGAGACCAGCAACACGTTCATATAATGGTTCTTCAGCAGTTCAAAAGGCAGGTACCAAAAATTATTTAGTAATGGTACACAGAAAGCGTAGTTATAGAGCTTTGCCCACTGTTAACCGCCAACCAATTTTCCTTGCCTATTGAAATACTAACTGAGAAGCCTACTCTGGTAATTGGCAGCTCCATAGTCATAAACGTGGCATTAGAGGCACCAAGGACCATAGTCAAATTTTTGCCGGGGGCCAGAATAAGCAACAGTAAATCCTACCTGAATCTACGCTCTACGGATACGTTTAAGTTACAGTAGGTTTTATATTAACACTGGCAGTAATTACACCTGGTTACTAAGATCGGAGGTCACTGAAATTAGTGTTGCTTCGGTTTTTAAGTTTGCCAAAACAGTGTCGGACTCCGTAATTTTCTCTGGTCCCCCTTCCTGATTTGACCAGAGATTACATGTTTAGCCGCATTTCTTCATTCAACTGCTGGTTGTGTTGGTGGTTTCCTGAAAAGAACGTGGGTTAGGTGCTGGGAGAGTAAAGAGGCAGGTGGAGGTGTAGTGTTTACAGCCTGATCTGGCAGAGGAGAATTTCAGTCCTTTCTCCTTGGCTCTATTTTGGCCCTATTGTGGCTCTACCTTTCTTATACCTCATCAAAGGTAGTTACTTTATCCTAAACTACTTTCTGTGTTTGTGCTGCTATATGGTTATGCTGCTGGATCACACAGGGACCACTTTTGCTCATTCTCCTTCATTCTATGTCTATTCTCCCAATCTGCAGTATTCATCAAGTTTCACTCCTTACTTTATGCTCTCTCTACTTTTCCTCATCACAGTAGCTTTATCTGGTTTGTTCCTGTCCGGCTGTGACTCTATCCTGGATTGAAATATCAGCTGTGCTGCTGTCATTCAGATATCCCTTTATATGTTGGAGCTTTGTCTGTTTCCAGTGTAGTTCTGTTTCTTTTACTGTGATATACCATGTCTATCCTCTTTCATCCTCTGACAAGAGAATTGGCTTGAAGTTTGTCTGCCTGGCTGTGTCTTTCCCGGATGGAGAAACCTGTGGAGCTAGTGAACAGTTACATTTTTGTACATCTGCTTCCTCAGTCAGACTCTGCAGATTGCTGCTCACACTGAGCCTGGTTATGCTGAAGGTTTCTTTCTATTGAAGGGAATTTTTTCCTCTCCCCTGCTGCTACATGCATGCTCGGTGTGAGGGATTGTTAAAGATTGTTACTGCAAGCTCATCCAGGAGGAGTATGTCTTGCAAGTCAATGACTGGATGTAATCAACTGGTTTTCCAAAGCAGTTTGACAATTTTGGCTTGGTTAAGTGCCTTGAGATGACATGTTTTAAAAAATTATTGTATATTATATATATATATATATATATATATATATATATATATATATATATATATATATATATATATATATATATATATATATATATATATATATATATATATATATATATATATGAAATGATTTGAGTTAGAAATGTTTCTATGTATCAATAGAAAGAGAAATATACTTACAATTCACCATTTTGCTAAAAGGGGAAAAAAGAAACAACTAAATATTTATTCTTAGTATTAGGGATGTTGGTTACTATGCAGGAGTAAACTTCACAGTTTCCCCAGCATGTGGAGGTAGGTAGCATTAGGTCATTTAATATGGATGTTCTGATAAACAATATGCAGAAGAGCTTCCTTTATTCTGCTGTGAGTTATAACATATCAGCAACATGCCCAGCAATAGTTATGTCTTCACATACACTCCATCCTCTCTCATCAACACCCTGTTTTTGGCTTATAGAAAGACACACACTATGATACCCCCCCAGAAACCACATTTATCACCCAACAGAGATTTCATTGAGTTCTTTGTGAGATTTATTAAACCTTAGAAAAATCAGCAGTATCCAAAGGCATACTTCAACATCTACTTTCTGTATTCTCACACAGATATTCTTCAGTCTGAATATAATCTTTGAATCCCTCTTCTCCCCTCAGGTTGTGTGTGGCCATCCCCTTTTGTCCCTGTGAACCCTGAAATACATCTTTACCTTCCTGAGGCCAGATCGTTAACCATGGTGCTTGAGAAACTTCTGCATTTCGGAAAGAAATTGATAAGGGTGAAGGCTTTGAACTCTAATTCCGAGGACTCTCGTCTGTCTCGATGTCTCAACACCTTCGACCTGGTAGCCCTGGGTGTGGGGAGTACGTTGGGTGCTGGCGTTTACGTGCTTGCTGGTGCTGTTGCACGTGACAACTCAGGTAATTTAATCAGTCTTGTTGATGTGTAACTTTTGAACAAAATAGTTCCTAACCCTTGTCTATATTCTGTCCTTTTAGGTCCAGCTATCGTCCTGTCTTTCTTGATAGCTGCCTCAGCCTCTGTGTTGGCAGGACTCTGCTATGCTGAGTTTGGTGCCCGTGTTCCCAAGACAGGCTCAGCTTATCTTTACTCGTATGTTACAGTAGGAGAACTCTGGGCCTTTATCACTGGATGGAACCTCATACTCTCTTACATTATAGGTATCTCCCCTTATTTAAACAGTAAACAGATTTTTTAAATGTGAGAATGAGAACTGAACTTTCTGTGCTCTAGGTACATCGAGTGTGGCACGGGCATGGAGCGCCACCTTTGATGAGTTAGTAGGCAGACACATTGAACAGTTCTGTAGAGAGTACATGCCAATGAATGCACCAGGTGTGTTGGCAGAATACCCTGACATGTTTGCTGTTCTCATCATAGTTACTCTTACAGGTAGGAAAGCTCTCTGTTTCTGTATTTTCTTTTGTCTTAACACTCACTGAACAACTTATTATGTAGATCTTGATTGTATGTCCACATTCCTGTACAAAATTTCCACGGCATAGGATTAACATGGATTTTTTTTTATGCACAGTACCCTAAAAGTCGAAGATTTGTGAACTGTGACACACTTGACTTATATGAACGATTGATTAACAGGCTTAACTAATAGAGAAGGGCATGAAATTATTTGAAACAGGTGTACTTCAACAGAGACAAATCTAAGACATGCAAGGCAGGAGTGCTCGAGAAACAAGGTTTGGAACCAAAGCTCTATGGGATTCAGATCTAGTGACTTTGGATGAGTACAGTGAACTAATAGAAATATTTAAAAAAATCTGTTCGATTTGAGACTTACCAGATCAGCTAAAATGTTTACGTTGTCCAAGTTTGAAAGGCCTAGCTAAATTGTAGCCCTAGCTCACTATTTGTAACTGGGAGTCATGGCATCTGGTCAGCCTTCTCTGCTTCTATAGACCATAAGTTTAATGGTTTAAGGTGTTTTGTGTTTATTTTCAGTATCCTGTAAAGCTTGGTTGTAACATGATTATTAGTAAAACTAATGATCTATTTAACAATCTATCATTTCTAGCCTGTCTGCCTATTACCCTCTACCTTCTAAAATAAACAAGGCATTTATATGCAAGTTAACCTTAGACTTTGACTTAGACAGATTTTATTTTGTCATTTTGTATACACAAGTGTAAACAAAACGAAATTTCCTTAAGAAATTAAGAAATTAAATTAATCTGAAATTAAGAAATTAAGAAATTAAATTAATCTAAATTAATCTTAAGTTAATCTGAAGGATAAATATACTTAAAAATGAATCAGCAATTAATTAAATACTCAGATCGATGCTTTGGTACCAACAACATGCCACATTACACTCAGCTTCAAATGTAAATAGCCAAATTTACAACGTCTAGATTGTTAAATACATTGAGTCTTTATGCCATGTGACTGTATGAATGGTGATGTGTGTTAACAAGCAATTTAACAGTCATACCTAATAAAGTGAAATAATAACGGGATTGTTAAGGCTGATTTTAGAAGGCCAGTAAAGAATATTAACCTTATGATGAATTTAGATTTCAAATGTGTATCTCCCTTTCATTGCTGTTTTGTTTCATTTGTAAGGTCTTCTGGCATTTGGAGTGAAAGAGTCGGCCATGGTGAACAAGGTGTTTACATGTATCAATGTTTTAGTTTTGTTATTCATGGTGGTCTCTGGCCTGGTAAAAGGCTCTTTGAAGAACTGGCAGGTGGATCCGGATGAGATCCTCAATCAGACGAATTACTCAAGTCAAAAGTAAGGACTACTAACCAAAGGATGTCCCAATGCATATAGCTTTCATACTTAATAAAAATACATTTTATGTCTATTATTTCACCTTTGCAGTCTGACTGCCATTCTGCCATCCAAGGAGAGATTAGGAGAGGGCGGCTTCATGCCATTTGGCTTCACTGGGGTGCTTTCAGGAGCTGCTACTTGTTTCTATGCCTTTGTAGGCTTTGACTGCATTGCCACCACAGGTCAGTCGTGTTTGTTATTGTTATTTATTGAAATGTTCCCGCTTTGAGTCTGCATTTTTTCCCCCAACCCTTTAATAGCAACTTACATAGATCAGGAATTACATCGGGGCCAGCTATCTTATTGTGTTTTAGGACTTGTTTGGCGACCTTAGCAGCCTGGGCCATATCAGCAGGAGTTTAAACATCAGGAACAATGCTGTCGAATCTAGCAGCAGTAGGTTAGCAGAACCTTAAAGTTGCAGTTAGGAGCCCCCATGGATTGGAATTGTTTCTCTAGATAATGGATTGGATTCTGCTGTTCACATCAGCACTGATGAATTATTCTTTGTTGGTGGACTTTGGCACCTTTACTAATCTCTGGCTCTTCCAACCCATACACAAAAGAAACAGATGCACTTTGTATTCTAAGTCTCAGAACAAGCAAGCCCCCCTCCTTCCTTGAATATTTATAATACAAATTTAGATTGGTGATTAATAAAACACATTTCTGTGGTGTGATATACTGAGAGCAAACAAAGAGAAAAGAGAAAACGTGACTTATGAATACATACATGCATTCAAGGTCTTAGAGTCACAACTTCAAAATTTGTACATTTGCTTTACATATATTTTCACAAATTAATGACCTACTCTTAAATGAGAATATATTCTTTAATGTAATTTGCGAACATTTCACTATTTGTAACAGAACTACTCCCTTTTCTCTCAACTCCTCTTGACTGTCTTTCAGTTATATGCTCAATTTAGTGCTTTGGCCATGAAACTGAATCTGGAGTTGGAACGCTTTCAGTTGCTAGCATTACGTAAGTGTAGCCAGACAAAGAGAAAAGCTGCCCTTTTAATGCATTTAGCCAACTTCTGTTCATGGCAGGATGCCAGAGGGTTGTGTCATAAGAAGCGGAGAGTAGAAGCTTTAACAAGATGTATTCCAGACCTCCTCTGTGTCTAATCTGTATCTCTGCATTGATTTTTGTCTTTGTACACTAATTTAGCAGGTTTCTGTAACTGATCCAAGGCATGTCAGTTGGGTTAAATGCAATGTTTACTCCTCTCCTCAAACTTACATGCTTTCTGACCCAGGGGTTTTTCTGAACCTTCCTTTTCCTGAGTTGTAATTACCTCATATGGAGTAAACCTTTAGAGCATTGCTCAATTCTGTCTTGCAGAAGCACATCTGTTGCATACATTTTAAAGAAGCTCCTCACCTTTGTATTAAAACAAAAACCTACATTGCTGATATTTTCATCTGGCAATGCTTTTTTTTAGGCCCATAGTGAATATAGGCTGTGTGTTTATATTCTTACAAACATATACTCTGTGTCTGAAATACATCTGTTTCAGTTTTCCACATGAACTGGATTCCTGCCAGCATAGAAAGAACTAGCCAACAGTCCCACAACAACTGTTGGAGAATTCAGCTACCTAGAATTGCATGGGAATTTTACAATTTTTCATAATTTAACTTCAATTGTTTTAGGTTAACTTGCAGCCATTTAACCTAATCATTTTTTTAAATCAAAGTTTTACTGAGAATTTTTAAATTACAATTCAAACAATGATATTTTGATGTACAAAATTATTTTGTTTTAACCTCCCTCCCTCCCCCTCTCCCTCCCTCATGCCCCCACACCCTCCACCACTACCACAATGTTCTGCCTCTCAGTCTACTGTGCTCAGAACACACTTTAAATTCTCAGAAAGTTGGGCCCAAACTGGAAAAATCTGTCGAGATACCCCAATGATATGGGAACCTTCATCTGTTTTTTAAATTCTGCATCCACCAATTGCATTCTTATTATTTATTATGAGCTAATAATGGGTGTAATTACCTGGTTGTGTTTTATGATAAACTAAACTGTATTTGATCTTTTTACACACTACAGGTGAAGAGGTGAAAAACCCCCAAAGAGCAATACCTATTGGGATTGTTTCCTCGCTGCTGATTTGTTTCGTAGCTTACTTTGGTGTGTCCGCTGCCCTCACTCTCATGATGCCATACTATCTCCTGGACAGCAACAGCCCTCTTCCTGTAGCTTTTAATTATGTGGGCTGGGGAGGAGCCAAATATGCTGTAGCTGTAGGCTCTCTTTGTGCCCTGTCTACCAGGTAAGAACTTTACACAGAAGCTGCTTTTTTAAAACATGTTTGTGTGCCCAATTTTCTGTTGAAAACTTTTTTAACATATGCACTGTTTTATTTTTATTTTTAAAGTAAATTACATATCTAGAACTTTAGCTTGCCAGCAAAGAGTAACACATACCCCTTTTTACAAAATAGTTGAAACATTTACAACTTTTATAAGACAAGCACACAGATGTGCATGTGCAGGCACATATAAACATACCAGTGTGTGTCTGAATCCTTACTGTACTGTATGTGTGTCTGCGTGTATATTTAGCTCCAGAAGGAATTTGAGCCCTTATCTAAAAATACAAGCTCCACTGACATATGATTTGTAGTGTATGTGTCTGATTATGTAACAAAACATCTTAAGAATAAGTTTTACTTTTTTTTTGTTTCAGTTATTAATTTAAGTTTTAGTGTATATATTTCTGTGCAGTGTTTTGAGTGCATAAGATATGATTTATAAGGATGTAACAACACAAATGTGTAGCATGATTTAGTTTAATATTTGGCTTTTGCATTATGTGCATGTTTGTTTTGAAATTTCTTGCATGCTTCTGTAGTGACTTTTCAGTTTTCAGAATACCATATTACAGTGCTATTCAAAAAGGTCACCAGCAATGGAAATTTGATTTTATCTTAGACTTCTTTGAATAAGGTATTTTGGAGTGCCTTTGAACAATGGTTCTAAAGTTGTTCTTGGAGGTTTTTGTTAATTACATATTTATTTCTAACAAAAACTGTTAGAGCAAACCTAACTGATTAAAAATAAATCATAAAACAACAGCTAACATGCCAAATTAAATCTGTCTTTTCTTTCCAAATCCTTCTTCTGGGTAACACTTAGGATGAGGCATTCAATGATTAGAAACCAATTGGGAGTTTTGAGTTTCTCACTGTAAAGAATGGTCAAGCTGAACATATTTTTTGCTAGCCACTAGTCAGTGCCTCATGGCATCTGTAATTTTAATGCTTTATCTATTCCAACTTGGTTTAAGTCACTGAAACAAGAATCAATTCCTTTTAACACAGTTTGGTACTTAAATTGGATTGACATTCAACATCATCATATCAAACACACCTCCAAAAAAATTGGAAGAACCCTATCACAAGATGATTTCACACGAAATAACATAAAAGCCTGACACTTTGCAGACAAAATACAAAAAAGTGAAGAAGTTTTGAAAGTGCTGTAACTCTCAAATGTTGTGCTTTTTATCTTCTAAATTCACCTTGTTCTGTGTTTCTACAATGTGTGAGCTGCTGTCTCTGTTCATGTATGTCTAATGAACTTCTCTTGGGTGTAAGTGAAGTGTATGCATCCTGCTCTCCCCCTATGGCAGCCTGCTGGGTGCCATGTTCCCTTTGCCCCGTGTTTTGTGGGCGATGGCTGATGATGGGCTGCTTTTCAAGTTCATGGCTGAGATCAGCCCTATTACCAAAACCCCGCTAACCACAACCTTTGCCTCTGGCATGGGGGCAGGTGAGACACTAACATGCATGTCTTTAATTTGAATCCCTTTTCACAGTATCTTCTTACTATGTGTAAAAAACTGGGTTCATTATTCCAGACAGTCTGCTTTTAATACCTGGTAGAAAGCGGCTCCCTGTCATGAAACGAGGACAGATGGACCCAGTATTCAGGAGAGACAGTCAGTAGGAAAGTTCAAAACGTTTATTAAACAAACAAAACAAAAGCGGAGCTGTTGCTCGCGGACACTGCAGGCGGGGGGGCGGGGCACCGCCCAATCTCAGGCTACGTTCACACTGCAGCCTGAAGTGACCCAATTCCGATTTTTTTGCCCATATGTGACCTGTATCTGATCTTTTTATGACAGTCTGAACGACACAGATCAGATTTTTTCAAATGCGACCCAGGCCACTTGGATATGTGGTCCTGAATCCGATACGTATCTGATCTTTTCAAATGCGACCTGTGTCTGTACGGCCAGGTCGCATTCATCCGACCTACACGTCATTGATACTTGACAAATGTTACTAAACGTTACTAATCTGCGTCCTACTAAGCGGAGGCGGAAAAAACTAACAACCATGGCGGAAGATAACACAGAGAGCAGTCAATGGAGAGAAAGTGAGGTTGCTGACTTAATTCATATTTGGAAAGATAGCTCGATTCAGACCAAACTCGAAGGGTCTTGCCGGAACCGGGGGAGGGTCTTTCTTTTTGATCTTCTTAAAAAGATTTCGTTCGTAATGTGCCTGCTCCTGTTGGAGAAGAACTTAAAGAACGCAATATACACTGCGGTATTACAAGTCATGTTTACTTCCGCAAACACTGAGGACGCTTGCTACATGTGACCTCATCGCGTCCTCGAGTGCGCATGCGGGACACTTCGGTTGAACGCTTTCAGTTCACACAGTAGATCACATACAAGTCGCATATACTTGGAAGTGTGAACGGACACGCAAAAAAATCCGATTTCACAAAAAAATCGGAATTGAGCATTAAGGCCTGCAGTGTGAACGTAGCCTCAGACACTCTGGTTTAACAGTCCAGACCACGAGTGTCCCCAGTGCTGCAGTCCCAGAGGTTATGCTGGAAGCTGATCCTGTGTGAGGGGTCCAGAACAGACAGGAACAGACAGAAACGGGCAAGATCCAGATCAGGCAGGAACAGGTGGCAGGATCCAGACTTCCAGGCATCCACAGGCTTCCAGGAGGGTTCAGAGTCTGACTGGGACCAGAAGCATGACCAGGTGGTCACGCACAGCAGCAGACAGGATCAGGTGCAGATGAGCAGTCACAGTGGAAAAGGGTAGCCGAGACAGGACGTAGGAACCGGAACTTGAAGCAGGACTTTAAACTGGTCTCCTCCTGGAGCCAGGCTTACTTTGATAAAAACTGAACCTCCCCCCATAATGAGCCAAAAACCCAGAGGACTCCATGGGGGAGGAACAGTGGACAATCAGGAGACAAGACAAACACTAAAACCCTCTCTCCACTGGCAGCTAGGATCCAGGACATGAACCAAATAAAACTGAACAGAAAGACTGACAGAAGGACAAGCAATGATCTGGCACTGAATGCTCAGGCTGAACTGAATATAAACTAGAGGACATAGGTGAGAGGAATAAATTATAATTGAGGCAGGGAGGGAAAACGACAGGTGAAAGGAATGACTAATAAAGGGAGAGCAAACAGGCCAGATCATGACACTCCCTGAGCAACAGAGAGTTGTATTAAAGAACAACTCTCCCCTCACTAGCCTCTCTTCCATCAACAAATAATACCCTCTGAACCTGAGAAGTACCTTTTTAGGTACTTTACTCAAAAACAACAGTGATAAACAATGCATTAATGACAGAGAATATAGCAATGTGGCATATCAAATTACACTCCAAAACCTAGGCTACAAGACAGTACAAACCTTTTTTTAAAGTACAACTAAAGTTATATCCAAATGAAATAAAGATGTAAAACATGAATGCTATGCATGGCACAAAAACAACCTATGAGCAACATTTCTGTCTCCCCAGCCACTACCATGCATCAAACATCCACAAAATACATATAAAATGAAAGCATTTGCTCTGTAGAATCGAGCCACGTGCTTAAGTTCCCCCTGCATAGCAGAGATAATAGCCAATCAGCAACAGATGACGCCACTCCGCCAGAAGCTAGTTTTCAAAAATATCTCGTAACTTTGCCGTTTCCTCTCAATTTTCACAAATACACATATGTGATTCATACATGCACAGGACAAACTCCACACACACACAGCACGATTCATGCAAGCATACAAGATCCACACACACACAGCAACATCCACAGATGCACAGCACGGTTCACACAAGCACAAAGAAATCCACACACACACAGTACAAGATCCACAAACACACAGCACAATTGTAAGCATACAAGATTCACACATGCACAGCACATTATTCACCAAAGTATTTTTGGTCCATAAAAAAATTATAAATTAAATTACAAATTACCAGTGGTCTTTAAACTTCATTGCATTTTTGTGTGGATTTTTGAGACTCCCCTGATGTGCCTTGACACACCAATGCAATTTTTTAAACATGGGATGGTTTGCCACTAATCACAGAGCTCCCTTTTTTAAGCCAATTACAAGAAAATACGCCGCCGTTCCGGTGTTCTGTCAGCTCAGCATACCGCGTCAGGCCAGGATACCTTTAGTAATACGCATTACAAAGAGTTTCCTCTTTCTCCGCTCTCCTTACATCCAATCACGCTGTTTTATTTCGCAATTTAGTCAGGTTTTTGTCATAGTTTTGTTCACAAAACAACAAAATATAGCATTCACTAGGTTCATACTAGTTAAAGCTGTGGACTCTAAAGACCCCAGAGGCCATTAGAGTGATAAAGTTTCCAGAGAGCCATACTATTTAAAGCTGCGGACTCTAGAGATCCCAGAGGCCATTAGAGCGGTAACGTTTCCAGAGAGCCATACTATTTAAAGCTGCGGACTCTAGAGATCCCAGAGGCCATTAGAGCGGTAACGTTTCCAGAGAGTTTGGACAGATTCTGGGTCAAGTCAAGTCAAGTACAGACAGCACCACTTATTAAACTCCACAGGAGAGACCCACTGGCTTTGGTTTTTCTGGGGGCATTTGCATTAATGGGGAAGCTAAACACCGTTGGTGAATTAAAATCAGATGCAGTACAGCCATTTAAACTTGAGTAGACAGTTTTAATTGAAATAAGGTTTTGACAAATTTCCAGAAAATTGTCCAAATAATGTCCAAGACATATACATAGCACTATAAGACATTCATGAATACGGTTTATGTGAAAGAATTGTTTATTTCAGGTGAGTTGTCCTTCAAGCATTTTATGTAGGCAGAGTTTTTTTTCTTACCCTAGATCAATAGATACACTAGATAGAGGAATGAACTATGTAAAGTTATGTAAACAGCACTGAATCACTCAGTTGTGTTTACATGTGCAGTCAATGAGAACTTGCCATCTCTGGTTTTGAGAATGGACAGAAATCTGTCATCAGGTAGATTACCTACCTGAACTGCCAGGTCCATTTAAAAACTGGACAACTGAGAGTGCATTTTGATGTTTTGTAAGTTTGAAGGAGGTTTGAATGTATAGCATGTGAAGCCTTGCATCGGTGCATGCCAATAGTTAGACGACTTTAAACCAACAGCATCATGCTCCCTTGCTCTATACTTATTCCAGACTGCCTGGCAGTTTTGTATTTTCCTGCCTGAAATCTCCAGCTCACACCTTACTGACAATTTCATTTTCTGACGGTTTTTTCTGCTCCTTTTTTTATGTCCCTATAATTACAAAAAAAATCAATGTTATGTTTTACTCCTCACTCTACCCCAGTCTGTTGGGTTCCATGTTCCCCCTACCCCGTATCATCTTTGCCATGGCTCGAGATGGCCTTCTCTTCTCCTTTTTGGCCCAAATCAGTGAGAGGAAGGCCCCTGTAAACTCCACTGTTGCGGCTGGGGTCATGTCTGGTAAGAGGAATAGGGAACGCAAAACAAAAAGAGGGGAGATTTCTTTGAGAAATAAGAAAAAAAAATCTTATTATGTGGAAGGAAAGAGGACGACGTTCAAACTGTAATTTCAAAAGTAAAAAAATAGATAAAAAATAGAAATTAAAAAGTGAGGTCTTTATGATTAACCTTCTCACCTTCTCAATAGCAGTCAGTAGTGGCAGCTATGAGTGCTAAAGAATATGACAAGTTTTTAACAAAATTTCGTGACAGAGTTTAACATTATGGAATCCCACCTTTTAATTTGGAAGCTCCAGCAGATGCTCTGAAACCAACACTTGGACCCAGTATCGTTCAGTTAATTAGATACAGAAATTCTATTTATAGCTATGTATGCTGTTTGTGTGTATGCCTGAAAGAAGAAAAAAAGTCTTGAAACCTATTTGAATTTACCATTCATGTTTTTAGTCACCCGAAAAGCACAAGCAAGGTGCTTGACTTATAGTGAATCATTGATTTATTTTTTAATATAGTCAATTGAAAAAAATAATAATATAATAAATTAATGACAGTTAAGATTGTATTTGTATAGGTTTGATGATGCAATAATTAAACGGGACAGTGTATTTGGACTTCTAGTAGTGCAGAAAAGTTTATTTCAGTTTCTAGAAGGGCTATGTAAGCATCTTTATATTTTGCTCAGGTCTTCATTTCTATCCATTCAGCTTTCTTTTTAAAGTACTGCAGATCTGCTACACATAGTCATGGACAGCCAGCTTACCAATCTAAAAAAAATTCAAATTTTTTTCCTCGCTGCACTTTTTGTTTTATTCCAACCTTAATGATGCAGAAACTGGCACCACAATACAAGCGGAAAAGTCCACCTTTCCGGTTACCATGTGCTCCAGTTTCTGTGCCACTAGACAATCATATCACTGCTATCAAACTGCAACAGCACAACCTTGAAAGGGACAAGGTACAGAGTGCCTCATTTTTATTTAGAGACAGCACCAAAACCAGTTGCTCTTAGATATAGCTTAGATCAGGAGTAGGATGAGGAATACAATAAGGAGGAATTCAGTCTGAATCATTGCAGTTTGACTTTATACAGATCCCAACTAAATAATTTTAATGTGATTGGTTGATTAATTGATTAATTGACTTTATTGATCTCCCGGTGGAGAAATTTGCTCGTTACATCAGCTCAAATAGTCAAAGGAGAATAATCTCCCAAATGATAGGAAAGATATAGAATCGAGATATTTCCCCATTAAGAAGCAGGTCATGCTATTCCTGTGTGGGACTGAATCACAGCTCAAATTGGATTGAATTAGGATTTTTATTTACATCATGAAAGCTAATTTAACAGTTAATGCTTGGCATCATACATAAAAGATATCTGCTGTTTTCTTTTTCTTTTTTTAAGTTGAAACATGTCTTTAATATACTTATTGCAATAATTTGGTTAATCAGAATTAGCTTTATTCGCCAAGGTTCTGTGCACAACAAACAAACTTTGGTTTCTTGTCATTAAGCTCTTTTGCGCATTATGATAGAAAAACATGGATGTTTATATGACTTGATGCCCATGAAGATAAAGTCATGACTGTACTTCACTAATTTTGTACTTCTTAAGGTAGAACTCTTTTTATAACGACTCTTTCCTTTTCTTTCCTTCTTACACATTTCTAGCAATTATGGCATTTCTGTTTGACCTGAAGGACCTGGTGGACTTGATGTCAATCGGAACGCTGCTTGCTTATACGTTAGTGGCCGCCTGTGTGCTTGTGCTAAGGTCAGTTTGGGCTTTTTTTATTAAACTATATAACTGTGAAGTCTTTGTATATGTATTAAAGTGTGTTTTTACTTTATGATATAAGAGAAATGCTTATAGATTGCAAAATATTTGTTCTTGAACATAAAACAAAGTAATTAATGACAATTAATGGCCGACTGGGGTTCAAAGAGAAAGAGGCAGACATACAGAAAGAATAAAAGATACAAAAGGTAACTGTCAACCAGCTCCACAGGCGGCCCCGTCTAGGAAGCCAGCTCCCATGTCGAGCCAGCTCCCATGTCAGAGAATGAATAGAGCACATTAGCTAGTCACAATCAGAGAAATAGGACTACACTGAAAAACAGGCCGATCTTGAACATCTATAAACAAAGGTGTTGATGGCAGCAGCACAGCTAATATTTCTCTCCAGGATGGAGTCACGGCCCAACAGGAACAGACCAGATGAAGCTACTATGAGAAAAAGCAGAGAAACCATAGGGTTAGAGATTGAATTAACAGATTCTGCAGAGTGGGAGAATAGAGATAGAATGAAGCAGAATGATGAAAAAGGTCCTTACTGTTTCCCCTGGACCCTACAAACCAGATGCAAATCAAATTGTATGTCTAAAACGAAAGTGACATCGGCGCAAACATTTTAGAGTTTGCCATCATCAATACTCAGATCATATTTTTATGCCCATCTTGCTTTCCATGATTGGGCTCAAGTGGATGTTGCAAAGTTGAGAGTTGAGAAAGTTGTTTAGAGCTTCCTGATCTATGTCTGACAGTCAACTTTTATGATCGATAATTTCTTCTTTCAACTTTATATTTGCCATTTTCATATTTTTTAAAGTTTTTAATTTTATTATTAGCCCTTTTAGAGCCTCATATATGTAAATTGAATTATAAATAATATTCATTATTGTTTTTTGAAGCGTACCATCATATTTGTAAAAAAAAAGAATAATTATTTGCACAAGCAATTTATTGCTCTCTTTTTCTTTATCCTTGAGCATCAGGAACATAATTTAGAATTTAATAACTTTAGTCTGTTTTAAGTTAGTTTATTTATGTATTAGCTTATTAGTTGGTTTAACTTCATGCTCTTTGTTTGGGCCCTTTTTAAAAATAAAATGCTGTGTATTTATTTTAATCGATTTATTTTGTTTTCAAAAGTTAGGAAAACTACTGAAAAATTTGTTTAAGCTCAGATTTTCAATGACATTGCTCCTATCAGAAGTTACCACTGCTTTATATTGGACATACATTATACTATTAATATCTCCAAATTACAGAAGAGGTTAAGTAGTGTTGAAATTATCTAAAAGCTGATGGACAAATGTGTGTTTTTTTTTGGTACAGATACCAACCCGAGGTCCACAGCCCAGTGTACCAGATGGCCAACAGCCATGATGAGGCAGACCTAAGTGATGGCATCAGTGTGCCCAGTATGGGCATTTTTCCTGGTGTGGAGGAGAGATTCAGCTTCCAGACTCTGCTTTTCCCAAACAACCCTGAGCCATCCACACTGTCAGGCTTCACTGTCAACATCTGTACCTCCGTCATGGGTATTTTTTTTTATGCAAGATAAAGATTTTATAATAATATGCTGAATTTGGTCTTAAATGCTCATTTGTCTTTTTATGAAAATGAGTACAAAGGTCAGCCAGTTGTTGTAGGATATCTCAGATAGTGATCAAGTAGGCTGTGTCATTTATAGTAACACATCTCAATAACAAGATACGTCCTTTACAAATTACACTAGACTGAAAAATAAAATTTATACAATTTAAATTATTTTCTTGATTTATTAGATAAAGCTAATGTATTATTTTTCTGTAGAGTAAAAAAAGATCTGAAATTAAAATAAATACATCTGATTTGATGCAATCATGGTTTATTAGAAATATCTAATATACCCTAAATGATTTCATTCCTCCTATGTAATGATCTCTTCTTTGCTTCTGCAGGAATGTTGATCCTGGTCTTTAGTATACTGGCTGTGCAGGGAGGCCTTGCCTCATGGAACATGGTAGTCCTCAGTGTCATCTTCATGGTGTGTCTTCTTCTGGTTTTCATCATATGGAGGCAGCCTGAGAGTAAAACCAAACTCTCCTTTAAGGTTTGGCTTTAAGATCTGTTTTCAACTCTATGACATGCTAATTCAATATCAAACTGCATAATTACTGGCTATGATGGTCATTGCATATTGCAATATCCCAAAGAGGTTTAAAAAAAAAAAAAAAAAAAAAAAAACTTGAAACAACTAGTTTATACTAAATCCTCTGCACCTATATGAACATACAAAAATTCCCATAAAATGGATTTAACAGAAGCCCTCCTGTAATTTATACTGTTTTAAATATTACACTGTAACATGTAAATAGCAAAAAAAAAAAAAAATACAACATGCTTTTAAGGTGAGGCAGCTGCTTGTTGATTTTCAAAAGTTGCTTCAAGAAACGAACCAACTCCATCTATTCTTTGTAGAAGACTGTTTCCCAGCCATTTCTCTACTCTATAATTAACCCTATCAACATCTCCCTCACCTCTAGTTGAGCCCCGAAACTCTAAAACTGGATGATCATCTCTCAATACAGGAGCAGGTCCAACACACCTGGATCAAGTAATTAAATAAATAGGAGAACTTAATATCCACAAAACCCTTGATAACTAGGCCCTTACACGTCTTCAGTCTCTGCTCGTCTGATGCCAAGCTACCGTCTCAGCCACTGGACCTGGTTCCCCAAACACATCTATGATTTACAGACCTGTCCAAACTCAAATCTAAGTCCAAAAACCACTTTATAGAAATATTTTTAATCTAATACCCACAGTTATGAATTTCAGTCATTTGATTTTAATATTTTGTTTTATGACTGTATTATGAATTGATTCTGAAATTAATAATTTAGTTTGTCTCCTTTAAAGTGTCTCTGAGCTTTTTGAAAAGTGCTATACAAAAAAAATATATTATTGTTGATATGACAACATATTTTCATCATATTCTTTGCATCATATCATCATGTGGGAGGAGTGGTAAATAGGTAAAAAAAAAAAAAAAAAAATAATAAAATAAATAAAAATCTCCAAAATTCTCTGTTAGTAAACTATAGCACGGAAGGACATCTTGAAGTCACCAAGCCTCTAAAATCTAGTTATTGGACAACTTTTACATGATTGTTGGTGTTTGGTGACACCGTTTTTTTTTTTTTTTTTTTTTTTTTTAGGTTCCCCTGCTGCCCTTCATTCCTGTCATAAGCATGTTTGTCAACGTCTACCTGATGATGCAGCTCGACAGAGGAACATGGATCAGATTTTCCATCTGGATGGCTATAGGTAGTCATATTGATCATTACTATATCTATGTCTATTCCTGATAGAGCTAAATTGAAATGTTATTTTTTTGACATAATAGAATATGAGATAATAGATGAGATAATAGAATATCTACTAAGAGGTGATCCCGAAATTTTAACTGGGGTGACTTAATCTAGCTTGATTTACATAAACAAATGGCTGCTTCTTCAGTCTTGTTCAGGATTTTTTTCTAGATTTTTCATCTGATGTCTTGTCTTTCTCCCTCTTTTCAGGTTTTGTCATCTACTTCTGTTATGGTATTCACCACAGCAATGAGGCTGCCTCAGCCCGCTTATCTTTAGTAACAGAAATGAACGGTTTCAATCTCGATCGTGAATTAGAAGCCATGTCGACAGAAAAGGAAGCCTTTCTCAATGATGACATTGACCTCAGGGAAGAAAACGGCGAGGATTTGTAAGATGCACAAGAACACACCGCTCCGTGTCCACCTGCCTCGACACGTCTATCAGGAGGGTTTTCTGTCAGTCTACTCCTTCACTACTCCTTTCTAAGGAAAGATTAAAAAAATAAGAAAATGTCTACTGTGACATCCCCAACTGGGTCTTGATTGGAAGGCAAATAACTGGAGATGAATCTGCAGAAATCAGACTGAAAATGTTGCATGGCCTCAAGGTTCAGCTGCTGGATATCACCTCACTCTGCAAAGAGAATGGCTTTCATTTGAGACACTATTGCTTTATGGAAGTTAATAGAAGAGATAGGATCATGTTGGAGTGTTTAATGGCTGCATTAATAAGTTTAGGACTGTGGAATAGATAATGTTATCTGAAAAGATATATTTTTCTTTCCTTTTTGTTTATTAATACATGGGATCGAGTCCAATTTACTGCATATATAACCAACCAACCAAGTAAATGTGTTACTGCCATGCTTTGTTTGAAACATCAGTGAATTTCAGTGGTGCAACCTATAAGGGTAACAATGGTCTAAGGCAGCCAGCAGCGGTTTTTACTTGATTAGGTATATTTACAGAAACCTAAACTATTAAAGTTGATTTTGATATGCTATTAGAGTAGAATCGACATCTTTATGATAGATATTGTCCCCATTTTGCACAGAAGTATGCATTTCAAGAGGATTTGGTGGCCCCTTATTTTTTTTCCATATTTTACTTTTAAGGGATTATCAGAGTGATCGACATCAAAAGCCTTTTCTCAATGTTCATGCCACAATGTTTATAGTAATCCCAACAACTCACCCTACATTTTTCTATTTTTAACACAAAAAGTGTTTTGTGGGTGGGTTTTTGATTCCCTGCATGACTTATGATGTACAAAACTTGTGTTTGAATGTGAAAAGCGTGTACAATGCAACGACTGATTTTAGCCATTCTGAATCTATAATCTTGTACGTTGGTAAAAAGTTTCAGCTTATTTCTTGACAAGTTTCAATTATGTTACCCTTGGAACTTTGGCACCTTTAACCTATAATCTAATAGTATTGTGCATGCTTTTTTTCTTACTGTAAATGTATGATGCACTCCTTATTCCTTAGGGGTTTGTTTCTCGACTGCTGCTCAGCTTACTGCTTGCTAAATGTGGTTTAATGTGTATAGGAAAAATAAAAAAAGGGAAAGTTCTCCTACCAAAGAGACAATATTTTCTAGCAGTAAAACTCTTTCAATAAAAAATTCAAAGCACCTTCACTCTGAAAATTATCTTAAGTCACCCTTAGCTCAAAAGAAAGGAACACCTATAACAAGTCATTGCATTGGGATGGTACCATACTTTAACATTTTTCCCAGTGCATTTTATTCATTCCTTAGGGAGCAGTGGGCAGCTTGCAGTGCCGGGAAGTATTGTGGGGTAACTGTGGGTTGTTCAGGGACCCCAGGGTTAGAGTCTAAGGGTTGAAACGGTAATTTTGCTGCCTCTTTGGGATGCAAAAGGTATGCTCTCTGACCACTAGGTCACTACTCCCCTTCTCACAGACTTCCACATTCCTTGCATCTTTAATTGGAATCATAACTCTTGTTTTATTTATACTTGGAGCTATTTATGTACAGTAATTCAGGATTATTTAACTTGTATGTAGTATTCTAGTCCAAAAACATACAGGACCTATTTTGAATGCAAATTGATATTGTTCTCAATAGCAATAGTGATAAATTCGGGACTTTTAATTGGGATGAATTAAGTTCCTAAATTCATTTGCAGATTGTCAGGTGAAATCATGAAAGGTACGAGGGGATTTTCACAGTGCTGGCTGCTGTGTCTTAGTACTTAGTGTTAACTAATTAGGTTCTCTCTTCAAAACATTTAGACATTTTGAAATCTTTGCTTTAACAGTGTGCCTATTTAAAGTAGCAAATTTTCCTTAATGTATATGCCATTCTCTTGTTTGTATATTAATATGTTATTAGCCTTTTTTTTTTTTAGCTTTTTTGATTAGCATTTTTTTCTTCTTCAAGTCAAGTAATTTAATGCAATATGCAGGAAATAAAATGGTATATCATGGAGAATTTGGCATATATATTTATTCTTTTTAGTATATTTCAAGGATTTTGTGAATTTATTGTATTTTGCAGAATCATTTAAAGCAAAACAGTAATCAAATAGTGAATTGGTAGATGTGTATAATCAAAAGGTGTACATAAGATGTATATATTCTAACAGTAAATGATTAATAAAAAGGTGTAATTTTTCTGAAAAAACAAACCAAAAAAAACAGGCTTGCAAGTTTTTGGGTTCTCTAGCTTCTAAACTGATCTCTCTCTGCAATAACAGAATCAATACAAAAAAATTTTGTTCTGTCGATAGAACTGCTTAAAAAATGCCTAAAGCAGGTCCTAGCATGGTCGGCCTTGCTCTGTGAATGTGTAGATGTTACCTGTGACATCATGCCATTGCTTCAAATGTATCTTTAACACAACAACATTTTAAAATGCATTAGTCATACAAGAAAGGTAGGCAATCATGTGAAAGTCAGTAGCTCTTTATGTCATTCCTAATTTACTAAAAGGTTTCCTGGTAAAACCACAAAAAGAAAAACCCAGGTCCCAAATGCCAAAGCATGGTCTCTATCAGGGGTCACCAACCTTTTTAAGGCTTAGAGCTACTTTATGGTTACTGAGTCATATGATCGGCTATCTATACTAACCTACAAATGGATCAGTCAGCGTTCACCTAAACACATTTTTTATTTATTTTAATTTCTGCAATTATTTAAGATATTGTCATTTTAAAAATCTTTATTAAGACTTAAATGCTCTATATGATTAATATGATGAAATGCTTTATAATTGATTAAAAAGGAAGAGCAACTGAATAAAAGAAAATTTCAAACTTAGCGCACTGGTGAGTTGTTCTGTTTCAAAAAACTCTGAGGGCACACCATGTGGTCCTTGAGGGCCTCCTGGTTACTCCTGGTCTATATTCTGTACAGGTCAGCTCTGTGGGATTCTTCTGGACTTCTCAACCTTAGGGCCCAGCTTAGAGAGTTCTACCTTTTAGAAAATGTGTGGTTTTGGTTCCAGAGATCCCAGCCACCATGGGGGGACTGTTCTTACTCACCTCCGACAGCAGGTGAAGAGCAAGATGATCCCACTGCTGTTTGTGTATTGACAAAACATAAGTCACATTTACACCAAGAGAGTTCTGGGAGCCTCCTCTTTGCTTTTAACATGGTCCAGCCATCGCTGCTCAGAGGAAAGCTGTAGAAAGCAGGCTACATGGACTTCCAATATGTCTGTGAATGTCTGATTTGAACCTGCTTTGTGGTCAGCTGATCAACAGATCGCAATATGTAGGGCTCTGTGACTGTCTAATGGGAGAGTTCTCAGTATGAGGGCTCCAGGGGACACAGTAGAGGTGAGATGATGCAGCTTTTGGTGCAAACTGAACCACCTGTGAATCAATAACAGCAAGACAAAGGAAGTGGTGATCGTTTTTAGCAGAAAGGCAGTGAAAACTGCACCAATCAACATCTAGGGTTAAGACATCAAGGTCATGCAGGAATCATAACACCTTGGTGTTCACCTTAAACACAAACTGAATTGGACGCACAACACAGATGTCCTCTACAAGAAGGGTCTAAGTCATATCCACTTGCTGAGGGGGACAGAGGTCTCGCTGGCTGTGCAGGACTAATAACTTTGTAAGTCTGTGGTGGCATCAACGATTTTAACTTTGTGGTCTGCTGGGCAGTGGAAGCTCAGAGAGAGACTGAAAGAGACCTAAACTGTTCAGAAGGGCTAGCTAAGTCTTCATCTAGCCTTTGGACTCCATAAAGGAAGCGGATAAAGGATTTTAGCGAAGCTGAGCTCAATCACGGACTCTCCTCTCACCCCCTGTGTGAGACAGTGTGGGCCTTAAGCAGCAGACACAGCTGTTACACCCACAGTGCTAGAAGTAGCTGCTATCAGACTGTATAACACCCACAAACAAAGTTGCATCAATAATTTTATATATTTGCACTATGGTACTTTTTAATGCTCCTACATCTGATCAATGCAACCATGCATTAAGAAAGTTCTTAAGGTTTTTTTTTCACATTATTTACAATGTGCAATACCAGAGTTTTTAAAAACGAATGAAGTTATTTAAACCTGAACTAAATTGAAGCATTCTTACACATATTTTCAGTTGATAATAAAAATATCTCTCTGCAGTATTTCACATAAGTTATAGTTTTCTACTCTAGTCTTTTTGCATTTGTCATTTTATTTGGACAAGCATAAATTGTTTTGGGACAGTTTATTGCTGTCTGTATCAATTTCTTTCACTGTTAAGTAAATTTTACCGATGTGGGATCAACAAATTGTCTCATCATCATCAGAGCTTTTGCTTTTCCATTTCATAAAGAATTCTATAATGTTTCCATGTTTTTTCATCAACTAGAGTTAAAATTAAGTTTAAATGTGTCCAAAATAGTTGTAGATTTACAAGCAAATTGATGGCCAGCACATGCATGGAAATTTCAGTCCTTCTTGAAACATGAAAAATATGCTGTTGCTATTATATTTGCAGTCTAATTATATTACTGACAAGCATGAAGTTTAATTTGTTGTCATTTTGTTTGACCAATCACACAATTTAAAAAGATAAAGTAGGATCAGGTTCAGGATTACAACTCAGAATATGAACAGTTTCTACAGCAAGGGAAGGAGATTGGTGAGTAAGGGAATGAGTAATTAGAGTGCTGTGGGTAGGATAGAGAAGTCTTGCTGAAAGGGTTCTGCCTGGGCTCTAGTGGTTGTTCAGCAGACCAGAGGAACCTGTGATAAACAGAGGTAAGTTGAAGGGGGGGTGGGTTGAATAAAGGTTAAGGGAGGATGGGGAGTCCAGGAGGCTGTCAGACTTGACAGGGAAATACAGATAGTTGATCAATGATGTTGGCACTCGAAACCATTCAAGGAACAGTTTGTTTAACTTTTGATTTGCAAAAAAAAAAAATCATAGGGATTTATTTTCTCCCACTTCATAATTGGTAAAAAGGCACTGGAATTCAAGATGATTTACTTAGTGATCCAGCAGAGGGCGCAACTGCATAAAAGGAAGAAAAGCGCACCTGCTGTGAGGCTGCAGCATCAGCACCACTCCTCCTCCAGATCCCTGCCCCTTTCTCCTCCTCCTCCTCTCCCTCCTGTCTGCAGCATATATCTCTCCTGCACTGGTTATGCCATCCTGAGCCTAAGAGAGAGCAGAGGAAGCAACAGAGCCACGCGGCTTTGTTTCCATCTTTTCGGCCAGCCTCTCCAATGAATCAGCGCCAGAAAACAACCTTAAGTAAGTGGCCACACTGAAAACACCCTTTGCGTGTTTGTTTTTCACAGCAACAACCAGGAGGCCAGCTGAGGTTTATGTGTCGCACATATATTTGCTTTTTTTTTTTCCTTTTGTTTTATTTTTATTTTTTTACTGAAACGGTTCATTTGCAGCTAAGATGGATCTGATTATTCATTTTAACACGTTTGCATATAGGGGATTGACGTTTTATGAGAGTTAGGTAGGGTAAATAATATAGGGGTGACTAAAGAGCAAGTAAGGTCATACAGGTTGATGTGATTGATGTAGGAGGTGTCATCTCTGAGTTTGTCTGTGTGTGTTGATAATGATCTTGCATAAATCCCAGGCTTCAGACATGTAGACTTCAGTTATATCTGCACTGTGAGGTAATAACCATTAGTATTAAATTTGTATGGATTTCAGCATACGTGCTATGTGCTAATAAATAGTTTCTTTTTTAGATTCTTAAATGTACACAAGTCTATCATGTTTTATGGGATAAAGGAATCCAGATATATCTATTGCTTTTTGGGTTATGGACTGATGATTGATAAGCAAGCAGAATTACTTGGATTACTGTTGTTGCTTTATTTGTTTAAAGCAAGAAATAAGAAATTTTATTTTAATAGCTTCTTATAATATTTTGTGTAGTTATTAGTATTAGTATAATTTAATTTTGTTAATGCTTACAGCAATGTTGCTTCTCAGAGGGCCCAGGAAATTGAGTTCAACTGGAAATACTGGAAAAATACCTTTGAGATGCTTTGAATCAGGATTTATGGTTCTTAGATGATCCTTATATCCAAATTTAAAATCTGCCTGTACCGATATGTTCCATCTATCCAGACAGTGTTTACTAAGAAATGATTGGTGTGCAAAGTATGAAATATTAAAAAAACTAATAATAAAATAGAGCGTACACCATCAGCTATGCTGTTGCAGTATGCAATCCTACATTTAGTTGCATAATTATTTAGAAGCCTTATAATTGTCTAATTAGCCCTCAGAACAACCATGACTCCCTTTAGTTTATTTCCTGCAGCTGTCTGAGATAGCTGAAAGTTAAAAACCTTTGCACATCAAAGTTTTTCGTTTTGATCAGAAAAAGCTCTGCTGTCTTTCTACTGTGCATCATAACAGCTTTTTTTTTCTCTGAAAACAATACTGGTTTAAAAGGGGTTCCTAACTGAAAAGATTTCAAAAACACAAACGTCTCTCTTCTGTGCAGAATAAATAATGTATTCTGCCTGTATTAAGAAGCCTTGACACATTTGGAGTAGAAATTGAACATAGAGCTTTTGCAGGAATGCATGTAGTGTAATAATATGTACCCGCTTCTAGAGACAAGACAGCAAGTTTATAAAAAAAAAAAAATAGTTTATACTTTTGTCTTGTGCATGGTGATCACAGAAATGGAAAAATAAATAATATCTTTGTTGCTTCTCTGCAGAACTGCAGGGCTTTCTGCTAATGTAAAAGAATACCATAATAGTTTGAGTTAAATTTTGACACTTACAATATTTAGTCAAAACACAAGCATTCTCTAAAAAGGTGAAACCGGGTTCCAGAGTACTCACTCTGCAACAGACTGGCTGATTCTGAATTGGGAACAGATAAGCTTCCCTTCTTCATAGCTCCTATCCCTTCAACTTGTAAGGGGTCAACAGTGAGAACACTATTATGGGTAGGAAAGGAGCTCGGTCCTGCTGTGCTGAATCCGGACAGCCCTAAACCTCCTAGATGTCATTACTAGACAAAAATGCCCTTGGAAGATGACAAAAGCCTTTTGAAAAAGAATTACAAAAAAAAAGTAACACAAATGTTTTGAAAGGGTGAAGCTCTTCATTATAAAACTCAAAACATTTGAAGTTATGTATATCTGCTTACACTGAACTACATATGAAGAAAAATTGTATTTATGTTCAACTCCATGAGGTGAGCTTTATCTTTATGTCCTGTAGCATAAAGTACTGTGGGAATGCGTGAAGCTCGTATGCGTCAGATTTGAATGTCAGGAGCTCCCTATGCTAAAGACACTATGGAAAGGAAGCATCCTGCTTCCTCTTCCTACCTCCTTCCTTACTGCTGGCACTATTCAGACTTTGTTTATTACGATGGAGTATTAGGGCCAGACTAGAGCCAGACTTTTTTTTTATTATTTTAAATTCTAGAATAAAGTCATAATATTATTAGAATAAAGTCACAATGTGAATAAAATCATAAAATTACAAGAAAGGGAGTCCTAACATTATGAGCATAAAGTCGCAACATTACAAGAATTAACTCTTAAAATTACCAGAATAATATCACAACAAGCACTAATATTACGAGAATAAAGTCTCGGTTGTATTTTATGACAACTCTTGCAAGAAGCACTTTCTTCCCTAAAATGAGGAATGTCGAGCATTATGTGAAGTTTTACTTTGGCATCAGTTTGACAAATAAGGAAATCTTTCAGCACACCAGCATTAAATTGTGCAGTATGTCAAAGTGAACTCAGTTTGCTGTTTGTGTGTGCTGGTCATGCGTCATATGCCGGTTGAAGCTCAAAGCTTTCTTTCTGAAACAGGTTGTGGTATGATGACTCTACTCTCATAAGTTTTCAACTTTGTTCTCGTAATTTTATTACTTCATTCTCGTAAATGTACGACTTTATTCTCATAATGTTATGACTCTATTCTCTTATTTTATAAAAAGTCTCTTGCCTGGCACTGATACTCGTAGTTCATCATGGCGACTGCTGACGCACTTAAAATTTGGCCTAAATGTCCTCACCGATTTGCCCATTTCAGATGAAGCCACTCTCAGTGGACATTCTTCCGTAAAAACATATGACCCATATTTAAATAGAAAAGTAAACCCAAGCTATCTGTCAGACCTAAAGATACACACCTATTGATGGTTCAAAGATCTATTTAAATTCAAATTAGAAGATAAACTGAATCACAATCAAATTATGACCTCTAGCGACATAAGATTGTGCTGTTTGGACTAGTGACCCAATTGAAGATATGTGTCGAAGCCGAGAGTACCTTTCTCTGTACAAAACTTTTATTATTTTGAAATTATGATGACAGAGTCAGGATTTTAATGTAATTAAATAATCTATGTTGCTTCTTTTATTCAAGTTATATTTTTATGCAGATTTAGCTATTAAATGGAGAGTATAAACAAAACAAAAAAATCAGAAAAAAACATGGATAATATCAACAGGAGAACAGTGGTGCTGTGATGCTTGATAGGTTTAACTGGAGCTGAACAAGATTCTGCCCGGGGCTTTATACAACCTTGGTCCAGCTCTGTTGGGAAATCGTTAATTAAGATGCTACCTTACTGTCGAATACGTTTTGCTTTTCCGTGCAGGGAAAGCCCAAGGCATTGATGCCCCATTTTTCTGTGTTACACACTTAAAGCAAACCTGTTTCAACCTGTCTATTGTGTTGCTTCAAAACATTGAGAGTCAAATGGGTTTGAGTTGAAGCATCGAAAAACGGCTGAGTGATTTTGTTTCACACTCCAAAGTCCCTCTAATGGTCGATTTGAGACTGATAATTATGTTGTCCTTGAAATCGTGAGGAGCACTATCAGACCCACTTGACCACAGTTCTTGTATCTTGCTCTGAGATTGCAGGTGTTTAAAGCCACTTCACTTCTGCAATATTAGCATCTTTTTAATAGAATGTGTTACTAATAAATCTAATTCTTAGAGTTTCACTGATTCCAGTTTTAAAAGTATATCATATTTTTGCGTCCTCTAGTACATATTAGCAATATGAAACCACAGCTATCCCTTCCTGTCATGTTAATGTGGAGCCTGACACCACGCTGCCTGTGACTGGTCTTTCAACTGTACGCCTGTCTACTGTCGTTGCCTTTTTGGACGCTGACACCTGCATGATTGATACATTCTGTCTGACCTCAGCTTTGTCTGAGCTGAGATCAATTCAGCAGGAACACCACTTACAGCTTGTGTGTCTGTGTGTGTTGTGCAGAAGCGATCTGATTCAGATATCATATAAACGTGTGTTTGTGTTTCTGAGGGGAAGAAAGCTGTGGGTAAAGCCCAGGACTATTGCACACTGCTGCAATCTTCAAGGATATTTGAAAGGGGAGTGCAAAACAAAGCAGAATGAAGAGAGGTCACCGTGCAAGTGTGACTCATTGTATGTAATAAAGTTTGTTTGGATTACACAAGAACCAAATCCTGTATGAGGAACCATGCTTGTGTTACTTTTCAGGTCTATAGTAGGGGGAATGGCAGATTTTAGTGTTGAGCTGTAAAACATATAAAGTGTATTTTTCTCTTAAAGATTCAACTTTTACACTACATCATGCACATTGTAATATCAAAGTTCTGTTTCTTATGTGAGTTCATGAGACATTATTGTCCTCCACTGGATTAACAATGGAGAACAATAATATCAAAATCAGAAAAAAATTTGTTATTTGCAAAGTAATATTTTACTCATTTAAGGAATTTGCTTTATTGATAATGTGCTACATGAATGCAGTTATACAGCTGTCCCAAGTAAATGTGGAAATACATAATGAGGATTTAGAAATGCAAGCTTTATAGGAATATAGATCGTTGCAAAATATGGAAATAAAAAAAAATAGAGAAAAGTATTAAAGACCAAAAATAATCCTGCATTCAATCTATATTTCTAATAATGCTCATTTAAGATATTTTAAAGAAGAATCCTCCAGCTGCCCAAGAGTTGTTCATATAAGAGTTTAAAAGCAGGCTATGAAATTGCTGATTGTTTGATGATTCCAACCAGGGCTGAGACTGTTTGTGAGACACTTATTTAGAAAAAAAAGGAACACGCTGTTAAACTAAAAGTTTTTGTGGCATTTTCTGGAATTGGAAATGTGTCCTTAATTGATGAAAGTAATTAAACTGACATCTGAGGATGGATTTGTGTTTGCGGTTGTTTTTTACCCTATTTGGATTCTTTTTTGAAACTATGAACTAATAATTATCTAATTGGCCAATACAGATTTCTTGCCTTTTTGTTTTTTGTTTTGTTTTTTTAAGTACTGTATAAAATTAAATAGCAGTTTTAGATCCAAAAGAAAATGAATCTAATACAAGATTATCCTCACCTACAGTATGCAACAAAGGACACAGAATGTCTCTTAACCTTTTAGAAATAAGCACTAAGTTAAACAGCAATTTTACTGATTTGTTTGCAATAAAGTTACTTATTCATTCAGCTTTAATGCACTGAATTAATAAATCAACAATGGTTACAGTTCATGTTTTATGCAATTCAAGAATAGAAAATAATTCAGACTTTACAGCATTTTCTTGCTAATTTCCTATTACAGTAAGAAATTGAATAATTGACCAACTGTGGCTGATTGATTCATGCATCTCTAGTTTCATTGTTTATGTTTTGTTCAAATACATCCTTTTCTTTAATAATTAAGATAAGGACAAAGATTTTCCCAGGTTTTTTATAATCACCTCCTAGCCCTCTTTTGTGAGTACAGGAATAAATCTGAGCATATGCTTGCATGTGATCATGTGCAAACTCAGACAAATCGACGTTTTCAAATTCACGCTGCTTTAGTCTGCGAGTCGGCAATGAGCCTGCTGTGGCTCCTCCCATGCAGTCATGGCTAAGACATGAGGGATGATCAGGGAGAGACACACCTCCTCACATACGCACATGCATGTCCCTGTCCTGTGGAGAGTCAGCATGAAAACCTTTGTTTCACTTGTGTGCAACCTTTAACAGAATCTCAGCAGTCAGTTCAAGGACATAGAGTCTTCTCTATACTACTATAGCAAGTGAACTGGAGCCTTTATTTAAACAGTTATTTAAATGTTTGGAGCTCCTTGAAATGATGTTTTATAAATCAGCAAAAAGAGCAGTAATCCTTATGATCAATATTTAAAAAGCCCTCTTCAAATTCGTCATCCATCCTTCTCTGTTTTTTTTAGCTTTGTTGCCAAAAATAAAATCCTTCATCAGAACAGTGCTGCATGTGAAATGCCCCCCCCCTCCTCCAAGGAGTTCATTGGTGTGTTCAGCACTCTTTCCTCTAACACATTTTCCCTCCATCCTTCCTGAACTCTAATTTAACCGATTTCTTTCACTAACCTCTCACCAGTCTTCCCTCCCCCACACCTCAAGGGTTTTCACATTACACGTTCACATTTACACATAACAGTGCTAACTAGAATCCTCTCTCACCCCCACTTCTTTCCATCAAACCTCTTTCCTCTCTGCAGCATCCTCAAATCTATATTTTCTTAAAATAAAACAAAGGTGACTCAGCCTTCCAGCTTTATGTCTGCAGCCTCCTCAGACTCCAACAAAGAATGCAGCTCCCTTTGTTTGTAACCTTCAAAGCTTCGATATAAAGCACTTTTGTCCACTCTTTGTCCATTGCAAACAGTCTCAGGCATGCAAGAGTTAACGTTTCTCTCTCTGCGACAGGCATTAGGGTGGTGGGCGGAGGGGCTTTGTTAATAATAATGCAGTGTTACCAGCGACCGGTGTGGACAGACACTCTTGTTTCTCACCTCCTGCATGTCACCACAAGTGCATTTGATGTTAGTCTGTGTTTTGACTGGCTTGTTACTACCTCCTCTTTCACCATTTTCTCTGACAAACTGTGAGAATATGCTTATTTGTAACCACGCCGGTCTCTTGGCAAATATTGCTTTGTCCCACTCCCACCTTAATAACTTATCCCCCGTTTGATTTTCTCCTCACACTCTTTTAGTTCTATATGTATTTCATCACCTTGCAAAGTGTGTGTTCCATCAAAATGATGCAGCAATGCTTATAAACAGGAAATTGACACTCAGCATTGCCATAGGCAAGACTGAAAGCAAAAACCATGAAGCACAGAGGACCGTTTTTGGATTCATGGCTTTCAAGCTTTCTAGATGGGAAGCAAAATGTCTTCAGACTTGGAAAACAAAGTCCAGTGGTTTGTTTTTTATTTAACTGTTTTGTAATGACTATGACCTGGATTACTGAGAATTTTCCCCAGCATTTTGGCTTCAAGCCATTAACTTCTAGGTAGTGATGGTTTTTTGGGTCAACTACAGCTGTAGGGATGTAGTGACATGTCCAGGTAGTTTAAACCTTAACATAAACTTTAATGTGTTTCATTATAATAGTCTGTGGCAGTCTAACATAAATCAGAACTTTATTGTAAACTTTGAGAAAAAGAAGCGTTGTTCTTTAAGGCTTTTAATACTAATGACCTGAAAAGTGTGGTGTGCAAATTCATTTACCCTTTTAAATCTGATCTATCACAATAACCAAAACAAAACAGTGACACCAACTGTCTTTAGGAGATACTGGGATTATCAAACTGACCTATCCCTCTTACTTTAGCATAGATACAGTTGGTCAGTGAATATATTCTGTCATTTATGTGTATGAAAACACGGCACCCATGAACACATGAGTCCCAAAGGGAAACCTTGTGATGGCAGGATCAGGCAATAGGGAACCCTTTCTTCCAGAGGGACAGAGAAGCTGAGCGAATTTGATGTTAAAATGACTTAACCTGAATATAATGGTAAACCAAATCCCCCAAAAAAGGCTGCAAAAGCTTGAGACTGAGACAAATGTTTACCTTCCAGGAAGACACCACCGGTGTTGTTCTTTTTTATGAATACGTCGTTTAAAAAAAAAAAAAAAAGAATATATAAAAACTGAATTGGATCACTTGCATGAACTGATTCTTAACTTTCTCAGTTTAAAGTCAATGCAAAATTAAAGTTCATGAGACCTCCTGTGTTCTGTAACTCGCAGAATCTACCTCTAACAGCTAACTCCAAGCTAATATTTGCTAAGACTGATTTCAAGATTTTCTCATAACCTACTGGGCAGACTAAGAAATAACACCAGTAAATGATTTGAATCAATCAGGGTGTGATAGGGACTGTGTTTCACTTACTTATTTAGAAAAGACTCAGGGCAGGATTTGTTCACTCTTTGTGTCAAAATTAGCTGCTTAGCGAATAATGCGCTAATTCAATCACTTAGTGTGTGAATCAGGCAGTGATTTGTTTACACTCTGCCCACGCTTTGCTAGGGAGTGAATTATTCACCACATTTCTAATTCATATCATGAACCAATAATGCCTTGAATCATGCCCTGAAAAAAAAAAGTTTGCACATACTGTTTGCTAAATTCTAAAGCAAATAACTTTGCACCTTCTTTAATAATGTGCTCTGTGCATAAAAACATGTTTGCACATGTTTTAAAATGTGTAAACCTTCTGAAGATTACTTAACACTTAAGTTACTTAATTGTACTGCTAGTGGAACTTTATCCTACAAACATAGTATACCAGCAGACTGAGGTAAGGAGACATGATTTGGAATAGATAAGGGGATTTATGTAATACTTGTGTGACCAATTGTGCATTTTTAAGTGTGAATTAAGAGAAAATATGGTTAAATGTTTGATTTTAATGCAACCAAATTCATGCAGGTTTCCCAATTTAATTATAAAACTGAAAATGTTGTTGTATGAACTGAATGATTCAATGAAGCCTTTGAACAAATCAATTAAACAAATTCATTCTAGTAATCAACTTCACTTAAAAAAATTGTTCCCATTACTACCTTAAAATCTATAAGAAAATAAAGTTTTTCAAGGTTTATTAATAATTTGGATTTAAAATTAGAAATGTAAAAAATACAAATGGAACAATTTTGGGGGATTTAAATAAGAAAAAAAAATTTACAATTAGGGAAATTTTTTAAAAGGCCTTATTTTCATAAGAAAGACAAGGGAAAGTATCATCAATACTTGATCATTCTTATTTGCAGTTAAATATTTTCCTCCAAAAACACATTCATGCCCTACCATTGTTCTGTCTCAAGGAAAATGCATTAAAGTTTGTGGTTAAAATATGAAACATTTGTAGAAAGAAAAAGTGAAAGTTGCCACAAACAGAGCTATGAGTGGTTTTATGATAAAGCTGGAAATATTTACTGTTATTGTTTTCTCCGAATAGAAACAAATTGAGAAAACAATACTTCTGATTTTTCCTGTTGCTGTTTCAGAATCTCTCTTCAGATTGCATCGTAATAAACTCTTAGTATTGTGAGCTGAAATGAGACAAAGCATGTGCATGAACATGTGTTAATGTGTGAAAGTGTTTTTACATTCAGCCATTTCTGAATCGTCTGAAAAAATCCCATTTTTAGCATTTTGTGAGTTTCAGTCAAATTTAGACTAGGTAGAAAACAGCATGCCTGCACACAGTGAGGAGATAAATTGGCCTTTATTGCAGATGATCTGATTTCCTTATCCACCCTTTATTCACTTAAATGTGACCACCCACTCTGACCCAGGATTCTCCATAAATCCTGTTACTGTCCCCCCCTGCGATGTGGGAATCTGGTTAGATAGATATAGTAGCTGCAGTTTGCTGATGTGTCACCATCTGATGATGGATAAAAGATTGAGTGCCTCACTCTGCCCCTATAAACACTTCGTTATTAACATAGAAGTAATGGAAGAACAGGAGCAAGGAGGAAACCAAATTATCGTATAAGGAAAGCATAACGCTGCAGAGCCAACGCTCTGAAAATGTTTCAACCATCCTTAGATGAGCAAATTGTAATATTAGATTTTTTTTATGTAAAACAGAAAACCATTTTAAATCTACAAAGAAAATAAAAGCAGAAAGACTATTGATATATCTTTTCCTGCACTGTTTCGGTGATCTTTTGTATATGATGGTAAATCCCTTGAGTTATTCCTTGACTCAACCTGAGAATGCTCAGCAACAACGCAGTGAATCATCTTGTGAGATTCTGCCGACGGGGTGTCTATTGTGCAGTGATAATGAAGCATTTAGTTCGTTCCACTGCTATTTCTGTCTGTATTGTGTTGCAGACAGATATAGGAGGAGCAGTAGGTGATTGTCTGATGATTTTCTGAACCTGTTGGATAATTTTAAAGAAAATTCAGCATTTATTTATTATGTCGAAGTCTGTCTCGTATGCTGAGCATGAAAGTACAAGATTTATCATGTCAATGCAATAAACCCTGTGTAGTGTCCAAAGGAGCCACTTTCACCTTTTAGGAAAGCAATGCATTAAAATATTTGCATGGTTTGCATTCAAGCAATTTAATGCAAACCAGTTCCTAAATCAGATTATGTCATTGATAAATACAAACACACACACACTCACACACACAGACGTCATTGTTCTGTGTCATTTCTTTCGCTTCTATTTTAAGTGCTGGAATTCACATCTCAGCAGAAGTGTGGATGAAAGAGAAGGGAAGGGGGAATACATGTGTCAGAGTTTTGCTGGTGTCCCCCCCCCCCCCCTGGGACCACAGAGCTATAAAACCTGTCTGCTAGCCAGTGGGGGGAGGAGAGGAGTAAAGCAAAGTGCCAAAGACAAATGGCTTTCCTGAAAACGGCTTTCGCTGCTGGATGAACAACAAAGATGCTGGGGAGATGTATGTTGAACACCAGTGTGTGTCTGGGCATTTGACTGGCTTTGTATTGTCATGGTGTTTATATGTCTGAAAATGGAACAAAACATGCTGTGAAATGACAAAATAGGAAACAGAGCATTGCAGTTCCTTGGTGGGGCTCAAAGAATGTGTTGTTTTATGTTGCAAATTGTATATGAAAGATCTTTTTTTATCTCTCTAAAAACAAAACATCTTTAAACTTTCCACATTTGCATTAAACTTCATTTAATTTGGATTTTATTTAAACGTATCATAACAGCATGATGGTGCCACCATGTCTTTAAGAATTCAATTTTTGATTTATAGTTTTATGAACTAACCCATCAATAGACTTTGCTTTAGCTTTACGTTTGATCTGTCTCTTCACAATTCTTTTTGTTCACTAATGTTCACGATCAAACCTCTAAGACCTTCTTAGAGGTGTATTTACACTAAAAATACAGTCAATGAGTTCTTCTTGATTTTATTAATAGGTATTATGACAAACACTATTTCTGCATTACTCATCTTAAAAATCTCAGTTTAAATAAACTGCATATCATAATCCCTCTGTTGCAGTGACTAATTTTTGCAATGCACAGAACAGTTATTTTACACTATCAAAAAAGAAAGAATAAAATAAAAAAAAAACAGATTGAATCATTTAGAATGTTTTTTCAAAGGAACCAACCTATTAAATCCCAGTAATGTTTGACACCTTAAACTGAAAGATGAAATAAATCCCATCATGACTTTTTCAGTAGTAGTTTGAATAGAAAAATTTGTTTTGCAAAACTTATCTATCTTCTGGATAATTTTTTTTCTCATCTCGAGATTTACTCCTATCTGTCTGGAGAAAATAATTTCATTAAATTGCAAGTACAAGTTCCCAGTTTCATCAATCTGAGCACTTCATTACTAATGAGCCTTATTTGTGGTCAGGGATTTCCAATAATCACTCTGCTATTCCCTCTTGGGCTTGAGCCAGTCAGCCACATCATAAATGGGGCTGTACAGCTCATATAAAGGACCTCAACAAGTATTTCCCACCACAGCACTAATTAGAAATTTACAGGAACTTTTTTTTCTTTCACCCATCTCCAAGTCCCATCCCTCCCACGATCGGGTGCGTCTCAGTTTCTCACCCACTCAAGCTGATTCCTGCTAGATAAATTAAGTCTTTTCTCCGTTCTTTTTGGTTTTCAACTCGTCTTTCATTGACACCCCATTCGGAAAAAAATAGGCTTGTAACAAAGATAAAAAATAAAAGTTAACAACTAAAATTATCCTTAAAAGAAATTGATTAACATCAATGTACCAGCTCCTCCTGGGGCAATTTTTCACTTTGTAATGAGTGCAACTATTTCCGATAAGAGGGTTGTTCCACCCCCATTCATTAGTTTCTAATGAATCCTGCATGTGCGTTCACATTGAAGGTGATGCACAGAAGAACTGAATGCCTGTTGTGAGCTGTCAAAGGTTGAGGCTGACCTTCAGATCGCCGTGCTCTCTGATCCATTTCAACGATCAGAGGGAGGGGGTTTCATTTGTGCTCTCCAATTCTCATGACATTGCCGATATTATAAGTGATTGGCTGTTCCTGAATTAAATTGGATTTTTTTTTTAAAGGGGTTGTCATGTTGAGCAAGACTAAGGCTTAAAATATAACATTTCAGTGAAATATTAAAACACTATCATCAGAAAAAATACTTGCTAAGATAAAATGCTCATCTTTTCTCAGAAAATGAATTGTTAAAATGACAATAAAACTATGATATTGTCATGTTAGAAAATCCAAAAATATCAGGAATTTGTGCCTTTTTCTTTTTGCTTTTTTATTTAACCTTTATTTAACCAAGAAAAAAATCCAATTGAGATTTAAAAACCTCTTTTTCAAGGGAATCCTGGCCAATAGACAGCAAAGTTACATAAAATACATTAAACATAGATACATTAAAATAAATGACAGGTACATAAAAAAAACATATCAATTAGAGTAATCTCAATTACAGATCATTGAGGCTGCTTTAAATTCCAGTTACAAAAATACAGAAATACAGTTTGTGATAAACTTTAATGAAGAATGGTAAACAGAGTCCAATATTTGAAGACATTAAGGAAAAGGAAGAAGTGAATATATTTTAAATCTAATGTGAATCAAAGACATAGTTTCTTTAAAAATCTGATGGTTTATCATATATCATGAGCATTCTATTGATGTCAAGTTTGGATGTCACAGGGTTAAGTACTCAAACTGCTTGCCAAGGAGAAGAGCATACTTTGCAATTAAGTGGCAAGAAGAAAAGCTTAGGCTGCACACTGACCTAATGTGGTTTGAACAAAACAGCTGTCACACATTTACTCTCAGACTAGACTGATATCTGAAAAATTTGGTACATTTTCCATTATGAGTCATATTTCTAATGAAATAGAGATATATAGTAATGAAGCCTTATAAGTATCCTTTGTTTTAAGAAAAAGAGGAAGTCAAATGCTTTTTTTTAAATGTTTTTTTTACTGAATTAAATATTTGCATCCTGATTTTTAAACATGTTCATTGATTCTTCTCTCTCTCCTGGTTTGTTCCAAACTGATGTTGTCAGACTAGCAGTTTGTTTAAATGTGGTTTATTTCACTGAATGCTCAGCCTGCCTCAGATCGCTGTCATCAGCACAAGCCTTGGTACTACATCAGTGCTGTAATCGATCTGACACCGTGTCCTCTCTCAGAATTCTGCCGCCTCCTACTTTCCCCACCACTTTTAATTTTCCATGTGTGTTTTGCAACCATCTCGTAGTGAGAAACAGATTGGAGTGAGGCAGGCTGTGGTTCTAATTTTTATGTTAATTGTATGTAACACAATTAGGGTTTTCTCTAATGATTTAAGCAGAAAATTGCTGAGGAAACAATATGTATTTAACCCCAATCTGAACAGATTTAAAATGAATTACTTTTGGTTTTGTAATCTCACAAAACCCTTCGGTCATCCTGATTAATATAATGTATGAAAGCTTTACTTTCTATTGAATTTGTGATAGCCTACATTTTATATTAAAGCCACAGGCAGATTGAGCTGCCATCTTAGCAGTGACTTTGCTAAAATGCCAACCATCAAATACATGGCGAAAGGACCTGCTAATAAAAACAGACGCCTCAACTGCAATAATAATTAGGTGAGTCAACATTTTGGATTGTTAAATACAATCTAACAGTCAGAAGAAATGGTCTACAAAGACAAAACTAACATAGAAATAAAAGATTGAAGAAATCCCTCAAAAACAATACAGTGCCTGAACCCATCAGTAGCTTTAGTTTTAATGTCCATTTATCAATATGGAAAAGTAAAGAATTAGAATCATTAGTCAAAGTAATTATTTTTCTTTTTAGCTCTCCTTTTGTGTGAATTTTATGTCACACTTATTTTCATCCAGTGCTGAAAATGTTTTTTCACCATCTTTGTTTCAGCCGAGTCTTTTAATCATGCAGCATGACACAGATGTGGGCTTTGCACAAAGTACATTTTCTGTGGTCAATAATTATATGACGGAATGTAAGCAATAATCAACTCTAACAGCAAAACAAAAACAAAGCAGCCCTCCAATATCAGTACTATTGTTGTGTCAGTAGCTTCTTTGTTAACCCTTTATTGGACAACTATTCCAGAAACACATCCTTCCAAAGTCACCCGCTGCCCCCTCAATCCTTTCATTAAATCCATGCACAAACACAGCTCGCACAATCAAATCACATGGCTTTATCTGCTCCCACAGCCCCACTGCTCATAAAAAATTACATACTCCAAGGCATAACATGCTATAACTCGTGTAAAGATTGAAACTAAACGGGGCTCCCAGCCCTGCCTTATTTTTACTTACTTTTTGTTTCATTTTATACTCCATACAAGATTATTCATCCCAAAGGAGCAGAAGAATCTAGGGATGTGACTTTAAGATATGCACACTTTGTTGTTCTGTTTGTAAACCAGACAACCTGCTCATATCATTTGATTTGTGTTGCATTCATAAGGAGTGTTGATTATAGATCTATTGCAATGCAGGCGCTCCATTTCCCCCAGAACATTTTCTAGTTTCAGCAAACAACCTTATTGGAACATTGACAATGTTTGCAAAATGTTCTGCATATTTGTATTTAGACCCCCAGAGTCAATACTTTTTAGGAAAATACTTTGATAAAAACAAAAGCATTTTATGTTTTTAAATCACAGTAAAGGAGAAGAACACATAGGATCATAATATTAGTCTGACATTTGTCAATAAAAAAATATAAAACAATGAAAGATCTTTCTGCATTTTATGCTACTTTTTGTTTTTCTGTTATATAAACTCCCTATTAATATCATGACTCACAACAGAGGGACCCAGTATTCAGGCCAGACAGACAGTGGGATAACTTCAAAAAAGCATTAATTCAAAATAACAGGAAATATCATATCAGCTGCTGCAGCAGCTAGGTGTACGAAGCAGGAACGTCTATGGAAGAGAAACACAGGTTAGCAACTGCGATAATCAGCCGGAGGATGATTATGAACACGCTAGTCACTAACCTGGTTTGTCAGTTCAGTCCGGTAGCCAAAGACTGAGGATGAGGGATGAGGGAGATCCAGATACGGAAGGCTACAAGAGCTGACAGGAGATCTGATCAGGGCTGACCAAGGCAGAAAGAATAATCTAAAGGGTGAAGTCAAGGGACAGGTCTAGGTTAAATACACAAAAAAGTCAGACAGGGGACTGAAGACAGGCAGGCAACTAATTAGACAGGGTCAGGCAGGCTCAAAAGTCCAAAGGCAGAAACATATCAGGATCAGACAATCATAACACTAAAGTACGCTAGAAAAGCTATCTAGGTAGCTTAAATAGGAAACGGGAACAGTTGGATCTGATGAGGAACAAGGCAGAGCTAGACAGGGGAAGGAAGTGAGCAATCAAACCAGCCTCCTTAGACTGGTCTATGAACTTATGCGGCATCCCATTCTTAATCCATAGGGTTCAGTGTGACATTGGTCCACCCTTTACAGTTAAAACAACTTTAAGTGTTCTTGGAAGGCTTCCACAATTCTTACAAGCTTGTTTATGGGAATGTTTGACCATTTTACCAAAAGCAGGGACCAAAATATTAGTTATTGTGTTTAAATTTCATAGTATGAATAAATTAATTTGCTATTTATCAGTGTTTCACCTTATAGTTGACCTATAAACTGTGTGTTGCCACGAATCTGCATTCTATTTTTTAGAGAAACTGTTAATGTCAATTTTTTCACCATAAATTAATAGCGAAGAATGATTGCTTTGCAAAAATATATTTTTATGTCAATCATCATTGCAATAAATACCAGAAAATATTCATTTATAGGCGCTTTCTTATAAAAGTACAATGTACTGAATATGGACTATTTTTGTGACTTTGGGAAAAAGATAATGATCATCAAAAATAATAGCTTTCTTACTCTGTCTTTCTCTGTGTTTTTTTTCTTTCAGATTCAACAAACTTCATCTCGTTTTAAAATCAATAAACAGTAACATAAGTAACTCAGTGTAAATGCAAGTTTGAAGTTGACCTGGAAGCAAGAGGATAAATTAGCTTAAGGATTTAATTCATACAGACCTTGAAAGCGATTAGCAGATATTGAGGTAACTTCTAAAACTCGATAAATGGCCTAAAGTACTGAGTGTGCTTGATGCAACAGTCAAAGATGAGCATTCCAACTAATTTTCAAGGGCTGAGAGTCAGTGTCGAAAGAGGAGAAAAGGTTGGAAACAAAACCAATTTCCACTCGTCCGGAGATGATAACGCCAATCAAATAACCTCAGTCTCTGACATAGAAGAAGCGGGTCTGATTCAGGTCACAAGGTACAACACAGGCTCTATTCCTCCATTGGTGTGTCAGAGTGAATCTCCAGACAAAATTGTGATCTGGGGTTCAGAGCAGCAATGTGTGGTGCCTGAGCTCAGAGAGTTCGAGATCCACACATTCTTGGGAAGTCAGGAGGAGAATAATGAAGAGGAAGATGACGGAGAGAGCATGAGAGATGGAAAGGATGAGGGTCCAATGTCCATATCCTCAAGTTCAACAGCCAGTTCAGCTTCCACTGGTGTAAAGAGAAATGAAGACCAAAGCAGGGAAGAGAGCAGTAAGAGGAAGGAGAAACGCATTGCCTGTCACAGTGTTGAGGAGCTTGACACATATTTGTCAGGTTCAGAAGAGAAAAATGACACTAGATCAGGCAGGGCGAGACTGACGGGGTGTCTGAAGGAGTCGAAGTCTGAGACAAATGTGTTTGTCTCCAGTCTGTCAACTGTTGCTCTTAGTGGAAGTCTGTCATCTGCTCTGGATTCCAGTGGTGAAACATGTCTTATATCTCTATCTAGCCCCACAACCAACCCTTTTCCTAACACCAACAATCCTACCTCAGCCCAGTCCAGCAAAAGGGAAGCTTCCTTAGACACCAATCAGAACTCCCCACCACTCCATCCTCAAGAATATGACTGTCCACAATACTATGGTCAGGAGCAGAGACAGGAGGAAAGGGGTCATCATAGAAATGGAGTTTCCTATGAAGGAGGCCTTGGCCAAAGGAGAAGAGCTGGATTTGAAGAGAGGGTGCTGCCACCTCGACGTCAGCAGCTCGTCAGACCCCTCTGCCAGACAGAGATGATCAGAGAAAGAAGCTTGCCAGAACCAAAAACTCAGCAAACTAAAACAGTACTGCCTTCCTCTATTGATGCATCTCCAGAGTCACACAGCAGTAGGTCAAACAAAAAGTTTACAAAATCTGCTTTAAGGGAACCATCAGATCTTTCCCACCTTTACAACTTGAGTAGTGTTTCTCATCTTAGGCAGCCCAACCAAGCATTCCAGAGGGAGACACCACCCATGGAAAAACAGCCAACTACACAACATTTGTCTGGTCCCTCTAACACACCCATAATAGACAAGAAACCCCAGGCTCAGCTCACTTATAGAAGGAATAGCTCTAGTCCCAGCAAGACTGGGATTGAATCAAGGTCATCAACCCCTCCTCAATCCCCCCTCAGGACACCACAGGGCTCACCATGTCAGCAGCCCTCAATGTACCTCATTTCCAGGAATGTCTTTGGAGCTTCTAGGCACGTCCCATCAGGATGCAACCCAGCTGTACCAACCTCAGCTCAGGGCTATCGCAACAGTTGCTTAAGAGCTCCGGTGAAAACTAATATAAGCACAAGTGGAATCCCAAAAGCGCCTCTTTGCATCCAACAGAGCTCCACAAACTGTAACCCAAAAGAGAACTCCCCATCACCTAAACTTAAACCTAAAGGAGTCCGTCCCAAAATAATAACTTCTGTTCGAAAGAATCCTCAATTGAAGCTCCAGGCTGCTGATGGACCTTATCAGGTCTCCTCTCTGCCATCCAGGCTCTCAACCTACACCCACAGCCAACCAACAGTGGCCTTAAAAGATCCATCTAAAGACCCCTCCAAGCCTGAGACAGAAACCCAAGGAGCCAGAGTACTTAGTGCCTCCAATCCTCTATATGATAAATACCGCCAAGGGATGCAGGTGAACAGTTTCCAACCAGGGATGCAAAACAGGAGCCTCAGGGCTCCTGGGCACACAAACACAGTTCCTCCTGCACATGCACACAGCCACAATATATCCCCGAAACTGAGTGGCCGGGCAGAAAACTACTATGGAACATTAACTGAGGTGAGTTTAATTTACATAGTGTACTCTAAATGTATTTATTATTTCAGGTAATCAAGTACAGCTATAAGCACCCCAAATGCTATTACTATTTTAAATGGTTTTTAGTGATTTGCTTACAATGACAAAAGTACTGTATGACACAACTTCTGTATACAGTAATATTAAATTAATCAGCATATTATTGAAAAGTGTCATTTTTTCAAGTAACTGATTTCACTATGTGAAAAAAATATAAATAAATGAATGAATGACCTTATCTTGTGTTGAATATAATGTATTGTTTCCAGCTAATGAAAGCACAACATTTATGATTAGAATATATTGGCCTAATTAAAAAAGAAGCCAAATATTTTCTTAAAGATAATTTTATGAAGGTGCTGACTCTTTGTATATATATATATATATATATATATATATATATATATATATTTTTTTTTGTATGTTTTATGTTTTTATAATTAAGAAATTCAAACTTTAATTTTTTTGTTTTGTTTTTCTTTATGCCTCTTATTACTTTTTTATATTCCTGTTACCGGTAAGTTTTACTTACAGTATATGTGCGTAAACCACAGGCAATTTTGTGGTTTCCTGGGCAGTAAAGAAAATGTTCAGTTCTGTTTGATTTTACCTTTACTCTGACCATTTGTATTTCAGAAACATTATGCACAATGATTAGCCATATTTACACTATATACAGTATGTACATGATTTCAGCCCATGCATATTTGATGACTGATGTTTTGTATCTTTTTCCTAGTCCAAGGCGAGCTGCACAACATTGCCTCTACACACATCAGCCTTTTTGTAGATACACATAAAAAAGTCCCCTGGTATTTATGTTCCCCTATCACTAAACAAAAATAAATAAATAAATATTCATTCCGGTCATGAAAATCCTTCAGGCTAAAGTAAATTCTTAGTTCCTCTCATTCTCATTCACTGACAGAATTTGCACATCAGTATTATCTATGTGAATATTTTACCTCATTTAATCAGAAATCAAACGATAAGGAAATGGGGAAAAAGTTTAACTGCATCTTTTCCTAAGTTAAAAAAAAAACAGCCATATTGGATTTTTGCATCCACTTTCATAAGAAATCTTTAAATTTTCGATTTGTATTTCAGACTGCAGGGCATCTTGTTAAAAGTTTACATTTTAACTTTTGATTTTACCGTTTGTGACTTCTATTGCGGCAATTCAAAATATGTTATCTCAAGGCAATTTAATTTTCATACAGTCAAACTGGTTAAAAGTTTCTTTATTCATGAATATCTTTTATGTTAGAAAAGACTAGGCGACTCTCTATAGGAGAGAAACAGATAAGGAGCTGCACTATGAGCCAGTTTTATGTCAAAAGTAAGAGAGCCCAACAGTTTGCCACAGTAAAAGCTAAGCCCCTGGCTATTTCTTGGAGAGAAACAGGACTAAACACTGAAAAACAGGTCCAACGCTATCATCAATGTATAACTGAAGCTGTAGATGGTGGAGGCTCATCTTATGACTCCCTCCGCAAAGGTGTTACAGCCATGACAAGGAAAAGCAGAGCGAATATCACGTTATTGGTTGAACTAGTACAACAAAGCAGAATGATAAAAAGTGGTCCCTATGTCCTTCAGCATCCTAAGCCTATAACTAAGCTGCTAACTAAAAGATCTGCCTCCCATTGTAGTTGTAGAAATTCTAGAAACCACTAATAAACCTGCAGACTGAGACCAAAGTGCTGTGTTCACAATAAATCAACTTCATATTTGGATGTGCGCTACAGAACTGGAAAAAAAATGTCAGAGGTCTTTCATGTTGTAGTGCTTTAAAAAATTTTTATTGTCATTCTGATTTTTAGGGGGAGCGTTCCCACAGTTTCAAAGGCATCTCCTCTGAAGATGCAATGCAAGGCAGGACAGCTACACAGACCGGGGGAAGTGGCAGTCTCATTCGTTCAAGCAGAGGACTTCGTTTGGGTCTTGGAGCCGTTACCAGGACAACTGCAGGTTCAATCAAAGCCCGAGGACCCAGCCCAGGACAGAGGTCGACACCAGGCTTCAGCCAACCGATCCAAACTGTCAGCCCAGCAATCAATCACAAAAACCAAGACAACACAGGTAAATAAGAATCTATAGCACATTTTATCTTCTAGAAGGTCAACTGGAGATGCTAGTTTTGTCTTCCTGCTGCCATGAAACAATAAGCAGTGAGACCCATCCATCCCTCAGCTTCGCTCAAAATGAAAGAGGTTTATTAAAATGCATTCTTTCTGAGAATAATTATGGCAGACTTGATTGGACGGTTGTGGGAGGAGACTCATTCTGCACCAGAAGGCAGCAATCTACAAACTTAAGTTTAACAAAAACTAAATAGATAATAACCCACACACATATTCTCTTCAATGAATTTCTAATTTCGATGATACAAATAGCTCTTCTGATTGCTTAAATATGATTTCTGCTTCAGTCAATCTGTCTATGTAATATTACAGTAAGACATTTTGCCATTATCCTCCTGGAAAGAAGATTCATACGTCACTAACATACGCTATTGCATTTGTATTTTCCTTTTTTGTGATAGCTAAAACTAACCAAACAAGTGTAATACTCAGTAGCCATGTATACACATGGCAATAAAACTGCATCTAAAGAACTGATTTGGATGTTTTTATAATTTTTCTTTTAAGATTTCTTACTAATTCACAACCAAAGAATTCTCTTTCTTTTTATTTTCTAGAATTTATCCACTAAAATTATCTTTACTTTGTTCTCACTAGATCAGGGAACACTCACTGAAATTTGGTACATTTGTTATTTTACTTTGCCATAATAAAACCAAAAACCTCAATTGTTTCACTGGGAGTTGAAGTGACAAAATCAATTGAAGATGTACGTAATTGTAGAGTAAAGGGAAAAATAAATAATTATTCTCATTTAAAATAATTGTGAAATGTGTGACATGCATTATAATTCAGCTCCCCTAAATTATTCTATTTAAGACTCCTCTTTGTTGCAGCTTCAGCTCCTATTACTTTGGGGATTAGAGGATTATAATTGTTCAACATTTAAATCAAAATGTAAGATACTAACACATTATAACAGTTATAATACATTACTTTGTGGCCGTTGTGACACAGAGTTACGTTGAAAATTCTGCATTTTTGCGATTGTAAGCATACTTACCAGGCAAGGCAGTGATACACACTGAACCATTACAGAATGTAAATTCACTTATGCATGTTTCTTCATTCTTTCTTGCAGCAGTGATGCTTGGACTGTGTTGCAGGAATCACCTTTAATAACATACAGCTTAAAGCCTAGATGCGGAAATCTATACACACTGGACTTACTTTGAACTGTGATTGAAATCATTTGGGCTTATACCAGCTGCATGTCCTATTGATTGTTCCTGTCCTAATTTACATAACACATACAAAGAGAAAATGGCCTTGTTTCACTCAAAGAGTAACATACAAAAGATTTATTCAAAGAAATATATGGCATATTAAGCATTTTAACCGTTTACTGAATGGTAAGACGAATTGTATGCACATTTTATTAAAGATAAAGGATATCCATGCAAATTAACAAAAAAAAAAATCAGCACCATAGGCTGTGCTGATTTCTATATCTCAGGGATAAGTGATGTTTGTTAAACTAATTTCTAATTTCTCCTCCTTGTGTCTCAGAGGTGTTGAATAGGATAAGATGTGGGGGTGGGAAGGCTACAATGGAAATTAGGACATTTATCCCTAATGATCCTGACATTCTCATTCAAGAAGGGGAAGCTCCAAACTCATAAGCAGACTTCCTGACAAACAGGCAGACAGGGTGGAGGAAATATAAGATAAGCATGAGCTTCATCTCTAATGATACTGGAAGGGGTGGACTTTTCCACTTTGATTTTATTCCACTTTTTCCTCTCTCTACCATCAGGCGTCTGTTCCTTCCCTGGAAACATGTTTTTTCTCCTGATGCAGCAGTAATCCTCTACCTTCCACTGAGGTGCACAGCTGTGCCAAATGGAAAGGAAAGGAAAAAGAAAGCAGGGTCATCTACCTTATCTCTGCAGCCAGCAGGGGATAATGCTTTTCTTCTGTGCAGGATCTTGACCTCATATATGCAGGCTTAGGAAGCCAAGATGGGGATTTTTTTCCAAAGATTTTAGATTTTCCCCAGGGAATTCCATTTGTCTCTGTGTGAAGCCTTAATTGTCCATGTCGATACATCTTAAGTTTTATCTTGCTGTTGAGAATAATAGCTGCCAAAAAAAAAAAAAGATTCCAAACCATTGTTTTCTGACAAAAGCATTCTTACTGTTCCTCAAATTTGCTAGATTATTTTCAGTTTTCAGTTATTTATGTAATTCTATTTTGTTGGTCATTGGTTTCTTTTCAATTTTGTGTTAATATTTAAGCTGTGTCGCATTTTTTGAGTTACTCTCTGTATTCCCTCCTTTGCCAGTCTCCTTTACCCTAGCTCCCTTCAAGTTACTTGTATCCACACCTTCTCCAAATCAGCTGATAAGGCTATTCTTTGTTCTATCCCCCATATATATTCTTCCTCTTCAGTTTCCCCCTGATGTGTTCTGTATTTTGGCGTGTGTATTTCTTTCTGTTGCCTTTTTCATTAAATCAGCATCAATAATCTCTGTCTCCTCATCTCTGCAATTGAGTCCTTGTCACATCTTGGTTGTGGTTTAGAGGACCAAAATGCAGAGGCTAAGGTGATTTCTTGTAGTTTTAATGATGAAAGCAGTTAACAAAGGCAGGAATCCAAATAAAAATGTAACACATACCAGAACCATGGAGACATCAGGGAGCTAGGGAGAGACGAGGTGAGCAGACAACAGCGACAACAAGAACCAGCAGCAACAAGGAACCAACAAGGAGTGACAGCAGAGGGAGAGTATATGTTGCTGACTGAGACAATGGCAGGGCTAACGAGCTAACAAGGAGCAGGTGTGAGAGGAGAAAAACGAGGGAGCCAAGGGGAAAGGAACGCACACAAGAGGGCAACAGAGGAAAACAACAGAAAAACCTGAGAACTAACATAAATACAGAAACTGAGAAAATAAGAATTAGACCAATAAAACTAGGAAACATGGAGCAAAGTAAAGAACAACAGAAACAAAACCATGACAGTCCTCAACTGGAGGGGGGGGGGGGGGGGGGGGGGGGGGGGGGGGTAATCTCTGGGAGGAGGCAGAAAGTGTCCAGAGAGAATCCAGGAATGAACAGGGAGAACACACAAACTACCCACTGCCCCACTGTAAGCTATATTACATACAGATGGGCAGAAAACACCAAATTAGGGACCTGCAGCTATAAGTGCAGTGATTGGTGATCTTATTATGTATCAACTCTCCAGTGATGAAAATGAATGTCACACACTTCAAAATATTTGTGAAAAACATTGAGATGTTTGCACAACTCTCAATTTCACAGTTATAAGTATTTCATGTTGATCTAGTGATTAAATATTAACGTTTGATCTTGTATTTGTAAAATCTTAAGGTGACTGGATACTTTTTAAAAGAACCTTATCAGAAAAAGAAATTTGCCTGACAGTCTTTTGTGAGAGCCATTTTGAATGCCATAATTGATTTAGAGGAACCATCGGAAACTAGCCCAGTCTGTAAACACATGCAGAGCCAAACAAAACTATTTACTGGTTAATTATGCATAGTTACATGTTTACTTGCTGCAACAACCAGTCTCACCACAAAGACAACTTCCTGCTGTCTACTGGGAGCTTTGTCTACAACTCATCATGAGTAATCCTGCACTAGTGTAACTTAATTAGAACAATAGCTGTCATTCTTATCTAATTTTTACCACTGAATAAAGGCAGTTTTAAAGTGATTAATAAACTATTCAATTTTAATTTTCTTTTTCTTTGCTAGATGACCAGGTTATAAGCCACCAAGCTCCTGCTGTTCCTCCTGCTGCCACAACAACATCCCAGCCCCCATCCACAGCCTCCAGATCTCCGCTTTCCAAATTCAGTCAGTCAGGGTTGCGGCCTCCAGGTTTCTCCTCCAACCGTCTCCCAGCAGGTCGCCTGGCAGCCTTTGGTTTTGTCAGGAGCTCCAGCGTCTCCTCAGCCTCCTCAGCCCATTCCGCTGACAGTGCGCAGAGTGATCCCTGTAGGACAGCTCATGGTGAGTTGACTCTAAACAAAATGATGACACTATTTTACCAATTGTGAAATTGTATTCTGTCTTTAGTTTTTTTTAGTTTTGCTCCACTTTGACCAGATTTTGAAAAGTTTCCATTTAATCTTTATAGAATATTCTTTGTAGAATTAAGGGGTAAGGAGCCACATATCAGAACACTATAAGTTCTTGCTTTGCTATTAAACATTGGGGTTAGTTTGAAAAACAGATTGATTCTAAGGGTACTACACAAACTGTTTCAGTTAAAAAGAATGATAGTAATCTAAGGTTAAGAGTTTAACATGAATCACAAACCTTCCCTGCCAAGTAAATCTCTTTAACTCTTGTATTAAACAGGACATAAGTGGATAACATCACTCTCACAACTCTTTACTAATTTAGACGGCTCCTGACTAGGTCTTTTTCTTAGATCGTATCACTACTTGAAAAGACAAGAATATATCATATGTGCTATTTGGTGAACTCTGTAAATTGTCTCAATTTGCATTCATAGTGTGAATCTCTGATATTTTCCAGTTGTGATTCTAGGGCTGCTTGGTTACTTGGCTGAGTATTGAGGTAGCAACATGTCTATTTAATGTGACCTACATAGGAAGGCTTGCTCCTCTCCTCCCAGTTACAGCTGACGTAAGCTCCTGCGTTCTTTCCTCACGCACATCAGGCCCCCTGTTATGTCATCCTTGTTTCCCTCCCTTTGAATTATATTTTTTTTCATGTTTTTCTCTAATTTGTTTATAACGAGTTCATACTGTTGTTATGTTTATGAGGCATTGCCTCAGGTACAGTAAATCTAAGCGTAAGAATTTGCATACAAGTTTCTTTTACAGCAAGAAGTAGAACCAATGCTGAAAAATCTGTGTTCAAAATGTAAAATCATAAAAAAATCAGATTCGTCTGAAGTCCTAAATATTAAGAATATTAGAAACAAAGCAGAGAGACAAATACATTAATAGATAAACTTGCAAGACAAGGCAAGTTTATCTATATAGCACATTTCAACAAGAAATGTGCTATATAGATAAACTTGCCTTGCAGTGCCATAAATGCATATAAAAAAAGAAAGAATGGGGAAGAACTTAACTAATAAAGTTAAAATGACAATTTCAAGGGCAACTCTAAACAAATACATTATAAATGGGATTTCAGCAATTTAACAGTTTTCTTGGAATTTATTCCAGATAAGTAGAGAATAAGAACTAAAGGGTGCTTATCCATGTTTGGTTCTGGGTCAGGTTGTAAGAGGTCTGGGTTTTTGATAAACTGTCAACAAGGTTGTTATGTGCTAAGCAGTTCAATGATTAATAAACTAACAGAAGTAACTTAAAGTCTGTTAAAAGGTTTTAAATCTGGGTCAATGTGATGTGCTCCGATTGTTTCGTTTTAGTGAGGATGTGGGCGACAGCATTCTGGATCAATTGCAGGTGTCTGATCAACTGTGCAATATATTTTCAACACTCTTCCTTTTATCAAAAAACACATCAGTTTTGTTTTGGTTTAGCGGTAGAAATCTTTGAATGGGCCTATAGTCATATGCTGACATGACACCATAATGTATAGCCGCATATCTGCTGCATAGCTATTGTAAGTTATGTTATTGTTTATAAAGATTTGATTTAGGTGGAGCAGCAGAAATTGAATTGGAGGGACCCTAAGATGGCCCTGTATGAAACATCACATGTCAGTGGACTCTGATGTAAAGTCTCTTACTGACACAAAAAAAGGGAATTTCCTTCCAGCAGGATTTAAACCGGTAGCATATAAAAACTTTACTTGACATCATTGGTACTGGATGTATGGATGTAAGGATGTACAGATTAACCGTCTATTATTTTGGATTGGAAAGTGGTGAGTTCTTCAATAAGATTCTGTTAAAAATTCTAAGAACCATGAAATAAGAAATGCATACAAAAACATCACCATTATATTTTTTTTTTGAATTATTGTTTTATTTCTATTTTTTCCAGCCTGTTAGATATAGTCGAGGCCTGTTTTAGTAACAAAATACTAGTATAATCTTCCACTTATTTTTTTTATGCATTTTAGAAAAGCTGTTACCCAACCCTTTATCAAAGGTATCTGGAGGATAACACTCTCTATGATCTTAACCCTTCAGTAGAAATACAGATACCATCTGGTATCTGAGAGGGATTTCTTCTTTCTTTTGTTTTATCATAGAGCAAATCGACAGCCAGTTTTAAAGTAGAGCAAACTATATTAAAATATGGTGTCATCCGATAGAGGTGCACCTCTGCAGTAGACATATTCAAAGATACACATATAACCAAAAAGTCCTAGCAATGAACCATACTTCTCAGAGAATTTACTGTTGGTTTGCATGCAAAAACAGATTTGTTCTCTCTGATCCATGTAAACCACAATTATAGTCCCACACAAAATTCTCAATCTACCACATTCAATTCACTTTAATTCAGTTTATTTATATAGCGCCAACTTTGAACACGCCATCTCCAGGTAATTTACAAAGACAATACAATTAGATTGGTTAAAGTTTCTGTAGAGGAAAACAAGTTGATTACATCAACTCATGGATGAGCATTATCATTAGGGACGTGCAATTAATGCTCAAAAGATTTTAGAAATCATGGGAAGGAAATACACATTCATATAAGCTTTGCTTCAATGGATATTTTAATTTATTTTCAGTTAAAACTGGCAGGTTTATCTAATTCTTTAGATGAGTGCTCTCTACTGAACTCTGAAGAAAATGTATTTTGTTTAATTTTAGAGACAAATGAAACAATTGTTAAAAAAGGTTTAATTTTAAATGGTGGGATTATTACAGAGTGTGGGAAGCTGTAATCCATAAACCAATTGTTTAGATTTATCATTTCACATGTAAGCCTGCAAACATACACCCAGGAGGTCCTAAAGGCAACATCTGCACCAGTCTTCCTAATTTGCAATGAACTGGAGAAGCTCAGAGGAACATAAAAGGAGATCTAAGATGATAGCTATGAAAGGTAAAAGCGGTAATCCTTTGATGACAATATGGGTTGGTTTGCTTTGTATTTGAATTTGGTGTTTTTTGTGGCCTTTGTTTGAAAGGTGTTTGAACTCTTTTCTCAATTTGGATGAAAGTGAACCAGACTAGTTATTTTAATCCCCCTGTGTTAAACAAATTGGTGCCTGGATACTTTTTGTGTGCATAGGGAAAAGCCAATGTCTTTTTTGTGGCATAGACTGAACCTTTTTTACATTTATTTGATTGGGAAGACCTAAAGGAGACACAAAGGTTTATCTGTCATTGATCTGACTTTTTTTTTATGTGAAACACCAGGTAAGGCCATAAAGTTGGTTTAACAGTAAGCTGGATGAAATGTAGTATGAGCGTCAGTTAAACAAGAGACCTTAGAGATTATCTTCTCTATCAAAGATCTGCTGCTTCAGGTAGATTCAGCCATGATATTTTTCCTCTCCTTGGCTACAGAATAGCATCCATATCTAATTGGCACATCTAATTTGCTGCTCTATGGGTGTGAACTTGTGCGCATGTGTGCATGCATGCTTGTGTGGGTGCATGCATCACAGAAACCATCTGTTCGACGTGAGCTGGCAAGAGATTCAGATCTGAGCCTTGCGTGGCATCTGGGGTTTGACATCCTCTTTGCCATCTACTCTGATGCTTCTTTTTCTGCTCTTTTTTCCTGCTTATATCCCATTTCACTTCCTCTCTGTTTGCTGTTCATTTTGAATCAGAGAATTGATGTTTATGGTTGCATGGTTCTTCAGTTTTATCCTGTGCTCATTGGATTAATATGATTTCTCGAATTATTAGATTTTTTGGCCTAAAAAATGTATAATGCTTTGTTTTGCTTAGTAATCAGATTTCGCCATAGAGCTAAGACAGCTGAAGAGATGCCACACCAGTATCCTCCTTTTGCATTTGGCTCTCATCTCTTTAAATTGATCAGAGTGAATAACATGAACCATGATGCAATATATGAAAACCATCATCACCTGAGAAGGCATAGTGACAACACTTAAACCTGGATTTAGTCAATGCTTTATCGATTTGAAACAAACAAATCTAAATCTCCCAAGATGCCTGACTACTTCACTCTTACTTATCAATTAAGGCCACCTATGACACCTCTGAATCCATATAAATCTGTTCCAATATGTTTTGGGTTAAAAAGGTCTATAAATACAGTATATTACATAAGGGTTCACATCAGGATAATTGGGATACTGATATTTAGAATGTAATTATTGTCAAGTGGAAAAGAAAGGATTATTATGATTTTTTCAAACTAATAAAATCTAAAAAGTGAGGCTTGCTTATTTAATTAGCTCCCTCTAAGTCTGAAAGCGATGCAGATGTCGCCTCATGGCACACAATCCGGACTGTATGAAACAAATATAAATTGGAACGGAGAAAGGATCTAAACTTGGAGTTAAGAATAGCATTAATCATAGAGACAGCTGAAAAGACATTTGCAGCTATGAAAGAGCTGCAGAGATTTTGAGTTTAGGGTGTTAGAGCTTGTTGACAGATCAAGGATCTGCATTTAAGACTACTGCCTTAAACACAGGCCTAGAAAATTATAACAAACTTATTCATATTTGTTGGAAAATACCTAAATTCAATTAAAAAACTGCAGCAAAGCCTTCAAGCTGATATCTCCAGTTGATTTCCAACAACTGTGGCTGCATCTAAACTTTTCACTCTAAAAGACTTGCATCTATAAGTGAGTCAGGAAGGCTGAAAAAATAACATCCACCCATATTTCAACCTGAAAAACTGCCACAGAGAGAAAGTGTCATGGTTTTGGTTATATTGTGCTTTACTTTGCTCTTTGTTCCCTAGTTTTATTGGTTTAATTCCTTTTTTGTTATTTCTAGATTTGTTAGTTCTCATGTTTTTCTGTTGTCCTCTGTAGCCCTCTTGTGTATTCCTTTCCCCTTGGCTCCCTCGTTGTCTCCTCTCACACCTGCTCTTTGTCAGCTCGTTAGCCCTCCCTTTGTCTCAGTCAGCTATATATGCTCTCTCTCTGCTCTCACTCTTTGTTGGTTCCCTGTTGTTGCTGGTCCTGTCATCGCTGTCGCCGTCTCACCTCATCTCTCCTTGGGTTCTTGTACGTGTTTTCCCTTGAAAACGTAATACATGAGTATTCAAGATTGATGGTTATTATTAGAAATCAAAATATCTTTGCCATCTTTTTAATCTAGAATAAATTTGAACCTTTCTGAATTTTTAATATGCTCTCTTATTACACTCTAACCATGCAAAGGTGTTATAACTGTGCTATTATCATTAATGTATTATGATTTTTTTTGTTTAAGGTTTCACATAGACTATGAAAGTTTCCTTGTTTTATTGGCTTCCATTTAACATCACACTCATCTCTTTTTAAATTTGACATAATAATTCCTTCTTCATTAAAGATTGTTTGTAGGGTTTTTAATGGCCCTGCAGTTAACCTGGCAGTAGCCAGATTGATATGTGTAGAACTGACTTAAGTTCTACATTAGTTGGATTTGTTGTGAGATTGAAAACTCTGATCTCGCGACAATCCAGTTTGCAGCGCAAGGTTACTGCAGTTCAGCCCATGGAAAAAAATAAGATATCAATCAATCAATCAATCAATCAATCAATCAATCAATCAATCAATCAATCAATCAATTTATTGTCAACTACAATTTACATTGTAATCCAGATTTCTGTTTCTGTACAAATCATTCATCACATACAGGGGGAACGATTTAATGAGTTCCTATTTCTGTCAAGGGCCCAACCATAAGCCGGTTCCCTATAGTGCTGCCTTTATCTCTGTGGAAAGATAGGAGCCATACTAGGAGGAAGAGGGTAAAACAAAGCATATTTCACACTTTGTACTTTACAAGATACAGTTTGAGATATCAAAAAAAAAAACCTCAGCACAAGAAAAGTTCTTTAAGGAGTTCTTCTGGGCCCTTCTGTCATAACATCAAGGTTAGCTGTGATAAGGGGGGAGGCCGAATCTAAAATAACAGTTATTGTTTTGAGAGCAGGCTGCACAGGAATTTTTCAGGCTAGAGTCTTTTCTTGCTGGCTCTAAATTGCCAATCCTATATTCCAAATTTGTTGGGCTTTCCGCCTTAAAGCGAGTGTTCACATCCAAGATATCATCCCATCTCACCTTTGAGTTCAACCACCGCTGCCAGGCTGCGTTCAATCACACCCAGCATACGGCTCAGCTCACAGTCCTGCTCATTCACAGCCGTTGTGAGGGCGTCAAGCGATGCCAGCAGCCTGACCAATGCCCAAATTGCTTCCAACATCCTCTGTAATTGTAGATACATCAGGTATCCTCCAAATCCAAACAGGAGAAATCTGAGTATCATACATCTTCGATATCCTCCTCTGCCAAAATTGTAAAGCACGCCATCCTCCAAGCCTTCCAGGAGTCCATGGTGTATTCCACGAAGTATATACTGGCAGGAAAGAAAAAGTCATCTTTTCCCTGTCTTGCAGTTAAGAAAATTTGATCAATTGCATTGAGAGACCAGCTGACCAGATCCGTTGTTTGAATTTGGGTGCTATGAAGAGAGAGCTCAGAAAAGACAAGACATAGCAAAGCCGGGACAGAGCAGGGAGTTGCAGAGCTGCAGGAAAATGCATCCGGCTTCTTCAAGAGTCAGAACATAGCATTATGCTAGCATTATCCTTTTTCATTATCTTTCTTTACCAATCACTGGCTGTGCTTTGATCTACTAAGGAACAGTTTAAATGTTATGCCTAGAGCAATAGTAACTGAGCAGTTTCTTTATTTGCTGAAGTTCTATTGAACCTTCTTGAGTGAAAATGTGTGAAAGTCTGTAAACTGGAGGCACAAATTTATCAATGTATACTTCATCCTTAACCTCTGTGAAAAATTGGTCATATTTGCAGTTAGAGAAGGCGATACAAATACAAATGCAGACTTAAAGTTAACAACTATATATGAGACTGTCCTACCCAGAAAGATATTCGTTGTGTGCTGGGATGGTAAAACCAAAAAGTAGAAGAATTTGCCTTTTTTATATTATCATTTAGCGACGCTGAAAAGTAAAATGACACTTCAGCAAGGGATATTCTGGCTCTTACCTGTTTTTTGTATCCAGTGCAACTGACAGATGGTAATCTCCATAGGTCCTATGCTGCTCTGTCTATTATCACAGAATGTTTTTGTGTTTTTTTGTTTTTGTTTGCTTTTTTATTATTTTGAATAGTTATCTGGTCAAATGACACTACATTTTAAGATACTACTTCATGACCTGATTCTGCCTTATTTTACTTTTTAATATTAAATTAGATACAAAATCATGAGCAAAGGAATCTGGATGGTGCTTCTACTGCTGACATCTCCAGCAGTTTAGCATAACAATTCTAGATGGATGGATGGATGGATGGATGGATGGATGGATGGATGGATGGATGGATGGATGGATGGATGGATGGATGGATGGATGGATGGATGGATGGATGGATGGATGGATGGATGGATGGTTTGAGAATTTCAGAGATAGAGATGATGTCACTGAATAACATATGACAGGATTTTTGTTTATTGTAACTGAATAGATCATAATTAATACAAAACAAAACAACAAATATATATCAGTCACTGAAATCCTATTTATTCCATTATTTATATTATTGTTTTTCTTTAAAAGTATACTTGTGTATTCACTTCCATTCAAATAAACTTTGATTCTAGTTTATTTATATAGCTCTAATTCGCAACACAAGCCACCTCAAGAGACTATTTAGAGACAATTCAATCAGATCATACAGTCAGAATGTTAAAAAGATTTTAAAAATCTAAGGAAAAATCAGCTGTTTGCATCAGGTCATTGACTTGCAGCATATAAGCTTATGTATATTGTCATGGACTCATCAATCCCTCACACTGAGCATGCATATAGAACCAGGCTCAATATAAGCAGCCGTCTGCCGAAGCCAGCCAACAAGGATCTAAATCTGAGTACAAATGTCTGAAAATAAGTGTATTCACCCTTTATTTAAATAAGTAAATAAGTTGATCTGCCAATGGAATTAGTTTTTTTATCCTTAAAATAAAATAATCAGATATTATGCACTTGAAATAAAATCCTGATGTTGTTTTTGTTCTTATTTTAAATGTAAATTGTCATATTCCATCAGCATAGTGTGTCACTTACTTGCTCAATTCAAGAAATGTTTTTTGTTGTTTTTTTTGCAGTGACAGAGAGGCAGACATTCAAAAAGAAGCAGACATACAAAATGTAATGGTGAACAAACTCCACAGATGGTTCTGTTTAGGAAAAAACAATTAGCAGATGAGCTTTGAGACGGTTTTCAGGCCAAGGGATGAAAGAGGTCACATACTGAGCCCATAGGTTTATCTACTGTAGGAGAGAAACCGGACTAAAGACTAAAAACCATGCCCAACTCTATCATCTCTGCTCTCACTCTTTGTTGGTTCCCTGTTGTTGCTGGTCCTGTCATCGCTGTCACCGTCTCACCTCATCTCTCCTTGGGTTCTTGTACGTGTTTTCCCTTGAAAACGTAATACATGAGTATTCAAGATTGATGGTTATTATTAGAAATCAAAATATCTTTGCCATCTTTTTAATCTAGAATAAATTTGAACCTTTCTGAATTTTTAATATGCTCTCTTATTACACTCTAACCATGCAAAGGTGTTATAACTGTGCTATTATCATTAATGTATTATGATTTTTTTTGTTTAAGGTTTCACATAGACTTTGAAAGTTTCCTTGTTTTATTGGCATCCATTTAACATCACACTCATCTCTTTTCAAATTTGACATAATAATTCCTTCTTCATTTAAAAATTGTTTGTAGGGCTTTTAATGGCCCTGCAGTTAACCTGGCAGTAGCCAGATTGATATGTGTAGAACTGACTTAAGTTCTACATTAGTTGGATTTGTTGTGAGATTGAAAACTCTGATCTCGCGACAATCCAGTTTGCAGCGCAAGGTTATTGCTGTTCAGCCCATGGAAAAAAATAAGATATCAATCAATCAATCAATCAATCAATCAATCAATCAATCAATCTATCTATCTATCTATCTATCTATCTATCTATCTATCTATCTATCTATCTGTCTGTCTGTCTGTCTGTCTGTCTGTCTGTCTGTCTGTCTGTCTGTCTGTCTGTCTGTCTGTCTGTCTGTCTGTCTGTCTGTCTGTCTGTCTGTTTATCCTTAAAATAAAATAATCAGATATTATGCACTTGAAATAAAATCCTGATGTTGTTTTTGTTCTTATTTTAAATGTAAATTGTCATATTCCATCAGCAACTCTGTCATCTGTAATCAAAAGTGTTGATGGAAGTAGCCCAGCTGATATTTCTCTGTGGGGTGGGGTCACTGTCAAATAGGAACAGGACATATGAAGCTAAATTGAATAGAAAAAAACTAGAGCATCAAGTTTTAGGTTGTATTAACAAATACCATAGATTTTTTCGAATATTAATAGACTGAAACAATGATGAAAATGAAAATGGTACTCATGTCCTCAAGCAGCCTTAACCTATAGAAACTATTTTTGTAATTTAATGTTTGTCCTAAATGTGTATGAATGAATAAAAATATGGTAAAGTGTACTGACCAGTGACTGCTAGATTAAATAGTTTTTGCAAGATGCTTTTTGGTTTCAGTTATTTTCCAAAGGGATTATGGATCATTGAATAACATGTATTCCTTATTTATTCCTGAGGCAAGTCAGCAATACCAGCTGTGGAGCTTCCTTCCATGTCAACACATAATGTGTTTGGTTGTGCAAATGCAGAGGGCAGCTTTCTGTAAATTCAGCTTCAAGACAGCATTTGAGGATATTTTTGCTGATGAATGTTTTGATGAAGCTGAGCTCATCAAAAATAAATTAGATTTCAGGTCTTAGCACAATTCTGGATCATCTTAAATAATAATTGTTTTTTTTTCACACCAGGCCAACTGTGAGGCTTCATTCAGATACTGTAGCTTAATTTTGCTTTTTAAAATCTATTTGCATTTTGTTTGTTTTGACAGAAATAAAGTCAGCAGCATTCAGCATGTTTTGCTGGACTGAGCAAGAAACTGCTCTTAGAAAATGACCTCCTGCTGAGCTGGGAAAAGTGCCTCCCTTTTTTCCCCCAGCTGTTTCCCAATTGTCAGGTCTCTTTTAAATTTGTTCAACATTTTTCATACACCCTCAGAAAATGCCTGAATCTTCACTCTTCTTCTCTGTCATCCATTTCTTCCTCTTTGTCACTCTTTTCTGTTTTTGTTTTTTTTATTCCTATCAGCTTCCTCTTTAGGAAATTGTGCTTCTTCCTCTTTCTCGTATTTCATTGGCTGAAGTCCATTAGAATGTGGAAAAATGGCAGCAGAGGAAATTCGGTTGTTGTTTATGTCCTCTGAATATTTGTTTAAAACAAAAAAGAGCACCAGTAAGGACAGCACATTAGTGGTATTATTTTTTAACTGGTCTTTGTGCCAACTTCAGCAGAACATACCTTAGGCAACTGTCAAGTGACCTATTGAAGAGTTGACTGTGTGTAAAGATAAATGTAAAGCACAAGCAAAGTATTGTGACGAAGCAGTGTCAATGGTCCCATATAACTATAGGTCAACATTTTTACCCACATATACGGTAAAAAAAAAAAGCAAAATAATATAGCGGGATCTCTTCACATCCAGAGGATGATTCAAGTATCTTGGTGTCCTGTTTATTCTGACTTAGGGCCGGATTTATCAAGATCCAATTTTGCGTGCAGTAATTTGCGCTCGCAAACTGAAATTTTGCGCGAGGGGCTGAACCATGGTTTGCGGGTGATTTAACAAGAGCGATTGCGTAACTGGTGACAGGTGCAAAACTGTTGGAGACGCCCTATTTAAATGATGGTTTTGCGCGTTTTGTGGTTTGCGGCATGGCGAGTTTGGACAGCAGAAGGCGCAATAGGAAATTTGACCCCATGGAAATGGAGGTATTGGTGGATGAAGCCAACAAACATTTAAGTGAGCTACAGCAAAGAAGTGTGCCTGTCACACAGAGGAACGCTATATGTGAACAAATCAGTAATAAAGTAAACGCTGTTGGTGAAACCTTGCGAACAGTGGATGAAGTAAAAAGAAGATACCAGGATATTAGAAGGCGAACCAAAGAAAAACTGGCATATAACAAAACATCTGCGAACAAAAGAGGAGGGGGCACAGTAGATGAGATGCCTCTGACCAGCATTGAGGAAAAAGTACAGCTGACGCTCTGTGAGGAGCAAATCACTGGAATTGCAGCTCCAAAATGGCAATGCTGGATAAACGATATGTTTTGATGATCGTTTCCTCGTTCATTCCAAAAATATTCACACGGAGTGGAAAAATGTGTTCTCTGCGTCTCCTTGCTTCATTTCGATGTCTCCTTCTTGCGACAATAACCGCTGCCATGTGTGCGCAATTACGCATACAGACCATTTGCACCTTCTTTTGAAACGTGTTAAATATAGAGTCAGATACCGTTAGCAAAATTGCTTTCAGGTTTAATAAATCACTTTGCGAGTGCTAAATTAATATATTTACATGTTCTCCTCCCACAAGACGCACTTTTGCGTGTAAACGCCCCAAATTGCATATTCATAGCAGAAAAAGTACTAAATGGATAAGAGGCGCTATTTAGCACGTTTTAAAGACCAGATCCTTTTAGCACGTTGTTGATAGATCAATTTGTACATTTTTTAGCGTGCGCAGTGAAATAGCTCACGTTTTTATACACGCAAACCTTTGATAGATCCGGCCCTTAGTCAGGGTTGGTGGATGTTGTTGTGGACCCAAATGCAGAGTAAAAGAGGCAGAATTTGTTTTTGCAGTTTTAATACTGAAGTAGTACAAAAACATAAATTCAGAAATAACAGGCAGGGAAACCGAAAACTAGAGACGTGCAGGAGAAACAAGCTATGAAGAGGATCCGATCCAGCAATGACGAACTGCACACGAAGTGTATATATGGGGGAAAGAACAAAAAATGTCAGCATGGAGCAGGTGTATGGTGCTAGATCGGTCTCAATTTTCACAAATACACATATGTGATTCATACATGCACAGGACAAGTTCCACACACACAGCATCATTCACGTAAGCACAAAAAAATCCACACACACAGTACAAGATCCACACACACATAGTACGATTCATGCAAGCATACAAGATTCACACATGCACAGCACAAGGTTCCCCAAAGTATTTCTGGTCCATAAACAATTATAAATTAAATTACAAAGTACCAATAGTCTTTAAACTTCACTGCATTTGTGTTTGGATTTTTGAGATTCTCTTGATGTGCCTTAATACACAAATGCATTTTTTTAAACAGTGGATGGTTTGCAACCAATCACAGAGCTCCTTTGTATAAGCCAATCACAAGGCCAATCGTGCTGTGTGTGTGAATTTTTTGTACTTGCATTAATTGCGCTGTGTGTGTGTGGATCTTGTGCTGTGTGTGTATGAGTCACATATGTGTATTTGTGAAAATTGAGACCAATCTCCATACAGGTGTGGAGATTTGCACAAGGGGTTAACAAAGAGTAACTCAAAAAATAACACTGTTTAAATATAACACCAAATCGAAAAGTAATCAATGACCACCAATACAGAATGACATACATAACTGAAAATTCAAGAAGAAAGTTAAACAGAAACACATAAAGGGCAGAATGGAATTCTAAATTCAGCTCAGGTTACCTGAGTGCCTCACTAGAGATTTTAACATTAACACTTGAAATGTTTACAGACAGGTTAGTTGCTTTAACTTTTGTTATCTCAGATAACGGACATACAGTGCACATTTTTATTTGTAAAACTTTTCCTCTTAGTGAATTCAAACTTATAGCTCCTTATGTTCTATTTATTTCAATGACTGAAATCTCAAACTAATCATTAAAAGTTAAAGTGGAAAATTCTTTGCAAAAAGTTATTATGTGTGTATTAACGTGTTGTTTTTTATTGTTGGAGCAGACAAGATTTAATTCTTATTATTTCGAACTTCAATCTTTTTCACAAACATCATGTTTACAATGTGGTGAACAAAAGGCAGACTTAGAGTCTTTCTTTCCTTCTGTGTGGAGCCAACATTTTGCTTCTCCAAAGCTACTTTTCTCGTATCATTGTTTTAAATTAATTCTTGTAAATCCTAGCCATGTAAACCTTGAACATAAATTTAAGTTGGATACCACTATTGATGCTCTTTCCTTTTGCTGCCATTTTTTCAAGCTTTGATGCTGAATTATTAGGTTTCAAAAGTAATGGTACATTAGAAAAAACACTTTAGGAAAGCTACATTGATGAATTTCAATATTTTTGTTTGGAATATGCACTTGGTTAATGTTTAGTTATTTGTTGCTGTAATCTGGGAGAATTGTTTGGTCAGAGAGGCAATCTGTTCTCTTGCATAACTGCTCGGATAATATGAGGCACCCTGCAGTGAACTATTCTAATCCCAGAAACCTGAGGGGTGTTTGGCACAACATAAGAGAAACCTTCATTCTTCTAGTAGCTTAGAAAGTCGAACTACTTTTCTAAATACTAATACTTCAATAAACAAGCCATCATCTTGTTACTTTATTTGCAAGATAAAGTGGCTAAAGATTGCATTGAGCAGTACATGAGTGAGTGGAGGTGAGTTTGTTTGTGTACATCAGCAGAAGAGATAGTCTGATCCTGGTTAGAAAAAGAAGATTGGGGGCAGCACCAAGACCCACAAGTAACAAACCATTTCGTGGTCCAGTGAGTCTAATTTTAAACAGAACAGGGTCACCCACCTGTGAAAGGTGGGAAAATAAATTATATATTCATGGTAAGCAGGGATAGATGAGTGTTCAGGAAAAAAAAGAAAAAAACATATTTGTGGCTGAATATTTATGGAAAAATGATTCAATTTAATTGAATTAAAACATACTTTATTAATTCCAAAGGGAAATTAAATAAATATACCTCAGAGATGAAAGGTTATATTTGATGTTTTCCAGGTGTGAATGTGAGTGAGGAGCTTCCGCTTCACAGAGTGACAAAGAGCCCTCCGCTGATAGATCAACATAGAGGGCCGCCATGTCGCAGCAGCAGCGGCCTCCAACCTCCTTCTACCCCGGTGTTGCCACGGCGTTACCTGCCACCCCCGCCAAAAAGCTCCCCTGGAGGTGAGTAGATGTTTGTGAACAGAAACCATTCAAAACACTATCTTTACTCTTCTTATTGGGGTTTATGAGGAGCAGAGCTGTATTTAAGTGTTGATGTTACATGTAGATGACTTATGCTAAAAAATAGAATAAGGAAAAATATAACTTAGTGACAGCACTGAATGCTGTAGTGCTGTCACTACATTATTTTTTTCAGTTATTGTTTTGCAAATTATTACTGTTTAAATGGCAGCTTTTTTGTGGGGTGGAGTTGTACTTTTCTCCTGAAATATAAAACCTTTAGAGCTGAAAGCTGAGAAAAAGTGAAATTCTTGCTAGATCTCACCTGACTTTGCAAAAGTAACACCAGTTGTGTGAGAAGCTGGGACACTTTTCACACACAGCACTATTTTTCACTTGTAGAGTGAGATTTAGAATAAATCCATATAGAATAAAATGTGAAATGTCTAATTTTTATTCTTTATAGCGTCATATTCATTATCATATATATTTTCTGGTTTGTCTGACTAACATACATGTTTGGAAGAAAAACAGCAAACCAGAGATCCAGACACTGCTGTTGATTCATTTTCTTTTACCTGGTTTTATCCTCATGTTTGGTTACATATGGTGCTTATTTTTTGACAAGATATGTCCCTGTCAAAATCAACAAACATCCACTACGTTATGTCATCAATATAGCAATGTTTTCTTTATGTTGCTTAAAAAAGGCTCCGTTGACAGATATACAGGGATCTTATACCTTGAACTGCCACTGTCAAACTGTTGCTCACATTGTTTCTTTTTTTATGTTGTTTTCTTTCCATTGTTTCTTGATCTCATTTATTGTTATGATATTTTATGTATCCTGAACAAATCATGACTGCTAAATATCACACCGTACCTTTAAAGACTTTTAACCTCTGGAATTTATTACTATCAGATTTTAGGATCCTTTCAGAGTTGTTTATTTCTAGGCTTAAGAATCGACTATAGATGAACAAGAATTTCTAGATATTATAATCGATTTGAAGGCATAGTTTTATATCACTTTCTGGTCATTTATTGTATTCTGTTCATTTTAACTTTGCATTCAACTGTTAAAGGTTGTTCTTAGAACAGGTGTTGCAAATTAGCCATGGCTATAAACATTATTAAACAATTTTGTAGACATATTTCAGCACTTTTTATATTGGCATGATTTGATTTTTGATCTGCACACCTGCAGCATGAGCCACTCTGAGAGCAGCTTATGAATGACAACAGATTAAGTAGATGGAACACACATAATAGTTAACCCATAAAAAATGTCTTTGGAGCCATGATGTATCTCTCCAGGGTTATAAAGGGATTTTTTGGGGGAACAGAGGCCTCTCTTATATAACAGCTTTAATTAGTTTCCTTTCAAAGCCACTATTTTCCCTCTTCTCTCTGCCTCCTGACAGGCTCTCTGCGAACCTCTTGAAACCCTTCTCACTTTTTTCTCTTCACACAGTTTCATCCTCAGCTCTTGGAGCTTCAGCGCGACACATCTAGCATTGTTCTGTAAAACCTGCTGCTTGCTTTACACCAGCACATTTCTCCAGCTGTGTAAAATATATTAGGTAGCATAAAAGTAAACACACGAGCGCAACATAAAATAAAACATACTTAAATGTCTAAAATAGGACTAGATGTCCTGTTCATGGTCGACACATGGTCCTGATGAACTCTTATATAGCACACAGCAGGGGGGGATAAAAAAGGAAGAGTAATAAAAAAATATGAAAAACATGAAATATGAAGGTTTCTGGTTTAATGATTGAAGGTATGAGACATTTCACAACTGGAGCTCTTCAGAAAGTGACTATACAGTGAACATTAAGACGTCTTTCTGCATAGATTTAACCTATTTTACTTGCATATGTGTGAGTTCTCTCTGGGTACTCCGGTTTCCTATAATGGATGAAAAACATGACTACTAGGTTGTTTAATCTCTCTAAATTTATCTTTGGTATTGGTATCTGTTTTGTCTGTTTGGTATTTTTCTAAATGGGTTCTCTGTCCATTCTCTGCTGGATAATTATAGCAGCATGAGCTAACAAGGTTGAACATGTAAAGACAATCTAAGGAGGAATATACAATCATAATAAATACATTTGATTTTTTTTAAAGAGCATCAATTTTAATGCCTCTAGTATAATTTTATTTAAAACAAATGCTTTTATAACATTTATCCCTGTTAATTATTATGATTTTTCATCACTTGTTAATAAAAACCTTATACCTTGTTAATATATTATGTGAAGTGAAATAGTGAAAGCCCTTTGGGAAACTCCTCCAACTCCCATTGTCATTGTGACACAGCGCACACAAGTGAACACTGCACACCATGAAATTGCATTTATGCCTCACCCGTGCAAGGGGGCAGCCCTCAATGGCGCCCCAAGGGAGCAGTGTGGCAGGACGGTACCATGCTCAGGGTACCTCAGTCATGGAGGAGGATGGGGGAGAGCGCTGGTTAATTACTCCCCCCACCAACCTGGCGGGTCGGGAGTCGAACCGGTAACCTTTGGGATCCAAGTCTGACACCCTAACCGCTCACCCACGACTGCCTCCTTATTATTATTAATTTTTATTATTATTACCTTATAATAATATAATCTGATAGATACATATCGCAATTGCTTTTTCCAGATGTTTGATCTGTGGGAGCATTAGCAGATGTAGGACTGTCAGAGGATAAAACCCCTCATTGTTTTATTCCTTTGTGTTAACAGTTGGCAGGAAGGAGTTTCAGCGGAGTTTAGAGGTCACACGTTCTCTCCCTTCTTCCCCTAAGAGGCTAGCCGTTGTTCCCCCGAAGCTGCAGTCCCCAGGTAGGTAATCATTAAGTCACATTTTATACAGAAACTGATGAGAAAATGAATACACACAAAGTGGCTCTCCTGTACAACTATAAACTTTTTTTTTTCCAACAATATGAAACAGAATAAAAATTGAAGAGCTATTTTTTGGTTTACATTTCACAAATAAAATGAGAGGGTTTAACAAAGGTTATAAAAGTAAATTTCAATGTACTGTATAAGTTAGTCTCTATGGATTTATTAAACATTTGATTCTATGAAGGAATTTAATAGAAAACTGGCCAAAAAACAGAGGATGGTGTGTTTCCAACTTTTATATATATAGATTTTGCAGAGTTTAGCATACAGATAATAAAAAATACAAAGTCTTATTTCTCAGAAAGAAAAATATCACATTAATCACTTCAAAAATTGTTGATAACACTTCAGCAGGCTGATCACCTGAAAGCCATGCCACACTGCTGCAATAATTTATCCTTATACAGTACAGTACCCTTTTTTTAATTGGATGCATTTTTGTCTGGAAATATTTTTCATCTGCTAATATTTTCTGATAAGCTGAACTTATGATTCCAAAAATCATTAAAGTTAACATAAAAAATATTTGAAATTAATTAAATTGTATTTAATCAGCTTACTTAATGCTCATGTAATGTATACATTTCACTTTTTTATTGATTCAGTGAAATATCTAAACTTAATTGATAATTCTGTAATTTAATTTAATTTAGCGATGAACTTTCTCAAATACTTAAGTAGTTTGTAATTGTTATTATTAACCATAGCATTACTTTTAGCTTTGCATATCAAATGTGCATATAATGCAACAATAGTTTTTTTTTCTGGATCTTCAAAGTTATATTTTTAACACATGGTTAGTTGGATTCTTACCGTTCTCCTTCGTATGTAAATATTAGATCCTTGTGGTTTTTTCTCTGTTTGTTTATATTTCAAACTGTGAAATTCACCCACATCCAAAGGAAACTTGTGGTTTTTCCAAGTGTGTCACGCTGAGTGTTCAGTTTCAGCTAGAATTTGATTCAGCAAACAAAAAGCAAGGCTTTTCTTTTTCCCATTTCTGCAGTGGTAAAAACATTTTGTCAAGGGATTGCAGCAAACTTTCAGCTGTATACCTACAGAAGAAAGCCTTTCCGAGCTGCGCGTTTTCCTTCTGTCAAAAATATTCACCGCAATGCTACTACCTACCTCCTTTCTTTCCTGCACCTTGCTTAATTGTACTATTAACTATATTATCTGACATAAAAAAATCCTTCTATACTCTGATAAAGAAGAAATTATTTTTTTTCCCCATCCACTCCTTTTTCCAACCAATCACAAAATCCAGGATGCTAAAAAAGCTATATTTTACCATTGATTGCAGTTACAGGAATATTTCAGCTCCAATCCAATAAAACAACTATGTATTGCCTCCCCTCTCAGCTAGGCCGGACCTTATTGTTCTCACATAGTTGCTTGTGTTAATATTCTAAAGCCTTCCTCCCTACCCCATCTGCATCACAATCATTTAGTATTCAGTATCCTCTCTGTAACCTTTCAGATAGAACCTATTGATGTCTTCAAGTATGTGTTCACATGTGTGTTTGTCAGAAAATATGGGGTGGAAATGATTAAGAGAGATACTTAAAACAGAGAGTATGGATGTGGTTAAATGCTGCAAGATGTATGGGTTTTAAAAAGCAAAAATTTGCTTGCCCTTTAAGGGGAGTATTCTTACACTTTTCTTATCAGTTTTCTTTTTTTTTCTTTTTTTACTTATCTTAATGGGTTTTGGACATTTTTCATCATTATGGTCATTCAGTGTCTTTTCCCCACCCCCTCCTACTCAATATCACCTTGCAATTCTTTTCTCTCTTTTATCTCACAGCTTTCTCTCTTATTTTATCCCCCATCCCACCCACCTTCCTCTAACCAATTCTTTCCCATTACCTGGGACCCTGCACCCCAATCTCTGCCTCATGTTGTCATGGAAACCACTCACACTTGCTTCAGTAGGTTCAGCTGATATGGCTTCGGCTGGGGATGGAAAAGGGGACAGTTCTTGGGTCACAGTTGATGGACTTAAAAAATGTTCCAACTTTAGGCTATAAGATTTTGTACATTTTTGTTATAAACCTTTGAAATCTGACATAAACACGGGTTAATGGGCTTATCTGTATGTTAGCTTCAATGTAGGTAAGCATGTTTGCCTAGCTTTCAAATTACCCTCATCATTAATGGGTGCAACAATTTCATAGGCTAATTGTTAAAAAACATTTACATAAGTACCAATAAACCCTGATATGTTTACCGTAATGTGCTCTTTGAATTAATTCTAATGCAGCACAGATATTATTCTCATTTGTCATAAAATTAGAGGAAGGAATATCAGATTAACAACGACCACTAAGCGTCCTCTGCAGAAAAGATTTCATTAACCTGCAATCATTTATCTCATGAAGCTGATCATTAGCAGCAGGTCCAGCCATAGCTCTCTTCATTTAACAGCTGTTGGTTTCATTAGTACATCAAAATAGAAATCATGAAGATATATGCAGTGTCATGTTTCTGGGCTGACCGACACAAAGTAGTCCATAACTGAAGAAGAAAAGAAAGATAATGCATGAAATCTAAAAAAGTTTGGGGAGCTTTTATTATTTAGTAGTTTGTTGAACCCCTTAGATGCACTTTGAATTGGATTCTAACTCTGACTGTTCGCTTAGTTTTATTGCCCTGCTAAAATATGAAATATGATAACCTCCTATATTTTAATTCAATCCACTTTCCTATGAAGTCTGAACAGCTTTTATTGTCTCCGATTATACAATGCATCTCCACTATACTGCTGCCACGACCAACTGGCACCACAGGGATTTTGAATTCAGTGTGATATACAGTTATTTTTTGCATGAAGTTAAACATTTTCTACTTCTACATAGTTGAACTTTTTTTTGGCAAGATGGCAGTCCTTTCATGCTCTTTTATGTTCAGATGAGTAATTAAACAAAGGTGTAGGATGTTCAAATATTTTGATATTTTCTATACTAACACATTTCTGAGGCTTTTTGCAAAAACGCTGGATTTATGACGAGGTTATGTAAATTTGGACTCCATTTCACTGTGTGATATGACTTGTGAATGATATAGGACTTAATTTAGGAGTATAAAGATACGGAGGTGTGAAACTAAACACAGAATACTCCTTTCATATTTTTATTAAAACAAAGAAAACTTTATATCACTACTTTTCCATACCACTAGTATGTTCTACTATCTTTAAGAATTCCTGTTGTATACGTTGGACCTTTGCATATGAATATATTTTCAGTGTGTTGGATCAGATCTCAGGGAAAGCAGATAAAATAAAAAATTCTCTATTTTGAATTCCAATTTCCTCTTTCCTGTAATACACATAATTCCTCCCATTTTCTACCCGACATAATTTCCTCTGTTTTCTGTTTCTCCCTGAAGTCCAGCCCGGGCAGCGACCTGCAGCTGCAGTGAGGGGTTCCACTCCTACAGGGTCACCACGCCGTGTGGCCCCCCTGAAACCTCAGCAGGAGAGCCTGCAGAGAGAGAAAGAAGAGGCTCAGAAGAAAGAGCAAGAAAAGCAAGCAGATGAGAAGAAAAAGATGGAGCAAAGGGAGGAGGTCAGTAAAGAGAAAGTTTCCCTCAGTATTTGAAGCTTGCATTCTTCTGCTTTATTCTAAATTCCCTTTTTTTTGTCACTGAAAGGTTCAAAGGCTGCAGAGGCACTGTGAGCTCCAGGAGAGGCAGCTGAAGGCTCTGAGAAATGAGCTGAGTAGAGCTTCTCTTGGTCTAGATGCCTTCATAATCACTACTCAGCATTACTGCCTTAAGGTAACAAACTGAAGTCAAAAAATGCAAGTAAGGGCCTCTTGCTATTAAAGAAAGCTTGACATTTTATTAAGCATCCAAATATTTTTGTGGAGGGTAAAAAAAGTTAACATTTATGCAAGCATTATCATTCCCTCTGATTTTCTATGAAGTAACTTTTCACAACAGAATCCCCCTGTGAACAATATTTCTCTCTTTATTGTTTTTTCTGGTACTTGATTGATTCAAACACACGTGTAACATTTACATAAATGAACTCGAGGACAGATGCATTTTGTAGCCCCACAAGGTCGATGTGTTGATGTGAAAAGACTGGCTGTCTGAAGAACGGATCTATGATGGTGAATCTGAGCTGGTTTGACTCTGCTGTGTCTGATGGTGTGAGTTAGGCTCCGAGACAGGAAAGCAATGGTACTGTCTGTGTCTGTCTGACTCCTTTATGGTCATTGTCTGAGCACTGCATTCCCTCAGCTTGCAGTAAAGTGATGCAGGAAAAGAGACCTGGAGGACAGTATAAATGGTTTAAGCTCCCCCTGTTGGTAAAAACTACATATGACAGCTGTAGTAACATTTTGCTTTTGCTGCTTGTGTTGGTCTTAAACCCAAGTTGTTTCATCTGACTTTCAGACCTGTTTATTATGGATATGAGATTTATTTTCTTTGAGAATGTGGATGGTTAGCAACTGGTTAAAACAAGCATGTGCTACAACATGTGTGCAAATTATTACCAAATGTTATATTTTCTTTGTTCATTGGTTGGGAGCAAAACTTTTCACTTCCAACTTGTTTTCATTATGCGAACCAAAGAACAGCAGCTTTGTCTGCACAAAGAAGAAATAGTAAGAAAATAAATGATAAGACCAGTACTGCCTTTGCCAGCCAAGATAAAGATAACCAGAGAGATGACCCAGAAAGAGACTTGGAGAGAGGAAGTCCCAGATCTCAATAGAAGAAAAAGTGGATCCTCCCATACATGGGCGAAACATTTCTTTTATAAGTGAGGTGTGATGCAAGTTTTTATTTTTTATATAAAACTAACTTCAGCGTGTTTGACCATCCAATCACAGACCAGGTTCAGTGGCGCCTCAGATGTTTGTAAACTGAGCTTCTCAGGAGTGACAGTGGTGACAGTCGATCACACAAGAAAAGATGGTGGGCCAATCAGGAGTTGTAGGCAGACTAAACTTAAGGAAGCAGGCTTCAGTTTGAGCTGCAGTTTTCCGCTTAGTCCTAGTGCTAGGTGAATGTATGTGTACTGTAGCGTAATATTGTTTTCGGACAGTAAAACTTGTAGGCAACAAAAACGGAGGTTTGAAAAGTGTAGGGGACATTTCCCCCTTGTCTTCCCTCCAAATTACGTCCATGCTCCCATAGCTCCATAAATAGTTGTAATATCTCTAATAAATAGCAGAAAGGGCAAAGACTAAGGGAAGCAATAAACAATCAAACCTAACAGACCTTACATTTTTCAGGTTAAAGCAAACACAGAGATACTATCAGGCACCAAGTCATGTAAATTGGTTTGATTGAATGGTAGATCTCTGTCATACTTAGCAAACAATAACCTCAGTAATGACCATAATTTAGATGTTAAGTTTGAACAGAAACATTGTTACATTTATGGGGTTGTCAGTGTTACATTTAATTGAATGTAGATTAATGTAATGTCTGATAAAGTTGAAGTCTCCAAACAACAATTTTCTTTAAAAGATCAGACAGCAAAGTAGAAATGTTTTTCTCTACAGCAAACCCAGCAAACAGTGACATATCATCAAAAAGGGTCTAAATATTTTAAAGATGTCTTTAACTGATATTGTTCCATCGAATACATTTTCTTTAATCTTTGAAAGGATCATTGCCAGTGACTTAGTGAGCCTATTCCCACTTTATCCTGGAACTGCGTAGATGAGAAGAATCTCAAAGGACAAGTGCACCAACTGATATAAACTACAGAAGTTAAAATAAGTTGTATCTTCCTTATTCTAAAGTCTGCTGCAGCCTTTTGCAGATTTTATTCCAGGCCTAAACCTCACCCACCTCCCATCAATATTGATCATATTCCCTGCTTCTACTTCAAAACATGATTGTATTGTGATCAGGTTGATCTCAAGTGTTATTTTCCATAACATGTAACATTAATATGTAAGTCAAATACTTTTAATTGCGGTCAAATCAAACCAGGTTACCTTTGTCCCCAACTTTCCTCTTTCTCCTTTATGGCCTATAGTAAACTTGAAATGATACTTCATATGAATATGTAATAAGGTTACTTTTTTTTTGCAAAGCACCTTTAACTCATAAAATCAAGTGGGGTTTATTTAAACATTTAAAATTATATTTCTTAAAATCCTATCTGAATAAATATATAAATGCTTTGAAAAAGCTTTAATGGAGTCAACACAACACCAAAGTAAATCAGGGAGAATTCCAATGATCAGGGTTGAAAAGCCTTAAATGAAAACCCTCAATCAATTTAAACTGCATAGTTGATGTTGAAGCTAACAGCCAAACATCAGTTGTTTGTTGTCTTGACATAAAAATATTCAAGGAATATTATTGCACATTCAACTCTATAATTTAGTCTCAACATCACTTTCAATAACAGCTCGAAAGTCTGACAGCGGTATCCAAAACCTGCTATATAGTGTATCTATGAAACTGTTGATTTTATTATAAACCATACAAACATAGTACCGGTAATTATAATTGTTTTCAAAAGATTTGAAACCATCTCAGAAATATGTTTTGTTGTTTTTCTTTTAATTTACAGAATGAAGCTGCTGAGAAAGGTCAAAGAAAATTATCCCTGGAGTTACAGAAGGCTAAAGAGGAGATGAGTAAGTTGGAAAAAACATTAGGCTACCAGATAATAATTCAGCTCCTTTCCATCTTTTTATTTTGCTACACCACAATTAAAAATCTGATACTGTAGTTATTTCTACTTACATTACAAAGTAATTTGCTTAAGATTGAAAATATAGTAGTTCTCATTTTTAGTTTGATGTTTCTTGCTGGGAGCATCTGAAAAACTGGTTCTGGTAAAATTATTTCACAGATTCAGTGATTGCATGTGAATAAGAATAAGCATGTAATACAAAAAAAACCTCTGAACTATTTTCATACCTGATTCACCGTAAACATCTAATAGGTTTAAAAAAAAAAAGATTATAGGAACACCTCAAAATCACCTCAAAATGGAAAAGTTTGACATTTTCGTTCCCTTTTTAATCTGCTTAATGCACAGCCTTCCAGTCAGTGCGCTGGGAGAGACTCCAGCAGGACAAAACAGCCCTGGAGGTGGCCTTTGAACGCGAGCTGCAGCAGCTCCAGGTGCAGCAGGAGGCAGAGCTGGCTGCTGTAGAGGAGAGCCTCAGGAAGTGTCACGCTGCTGAGCTGGAGCACCTAAAGGAGGAACACCGGTTGGAGATGGAGGAGCTGACGACTCAGCAGCAGGAGCAGGTGACAGAGAGGAATTAAATGATTCACATCAAATATAACAAGCTGTTTGCACATATATATCTATTTATATATATTTGTTGATGTGTTAGATGGAGGAGGTGACAGTTAATCATCAAGCAGCCATGCAGGAGCTCAGAGACATGCATAATATTACCATGGCAACACTGCACGAGGAACATGCCCGTACCATGAGAGGTACGTTGGATTAAAAAAACTAATTGTGATGCAGAAACTACTAGGAGTGACTTCTGTTTATGTGTTGCCATGTTTGTGTGCAGACTTGAGAAAAGCTCATGAGCAACAGAAGCTCCTTCTAGAGGAGGATTTTGAAAAACTGAAGCTTTCTTTACAGGTATTATGTCACCTTAAGACAGGTCTTTACAGATATATTCATTTGTGACCATAGTTCTGAGATCTAACATTGCTACTCTTTGGCTTTGGTCAGGATCAAGTGGATACTCTCACATTTCAAAACCAGAGTCTAAAGGAAAAAGCCAAACGCTTCGAGGAGGCTTTGAGGAAGAGTACAGATGAACAAATCATTGTGAGTATAGATCTCAGTGTGTCTGAAAAAGAAAAATCTTTTTTACACATTAATACTGCAGGCCTTAAAGGGATATGAGGGACATGTCTCCCTCCGCCCAGCTAGGCGGAGGGAGACATGCATCTGGCTGTTGTTGAGCTCGCTGTCTGAATGACGGCGCGCACTGATACGAACAGAGAGAAAATAGGACCAATTGATAACGACGTGTGACTTTTTCCACTACAATGTTTTTGGGATGCAAAAATGTCGCTCTTTTGAACACATAATGTTTTGGGAAGAGAAACGTTTTATTTCGCTGTTCCTAAAAACCTGCCGGACTACTTTCGGCTTGACCAAAACTGGACGATAACTCTGCTCACAGGACGCTGCCAGGGGTAAGTCAGTGTGATTGCATGCCACTGGTGATGGGGATGCCATACAGATTCATGTCAAAAATACCGAACTATCCCTTTAATGCTCATTTCTGATTTATTTAGTGGAATACGATTATTTTGAATGGTCCTTCCCATTTCCAAATATATAGGACTTCTATGTGATCCCCTGTGTGAACAGCTTAACTGCCCCACATGCGCAGTAGAGGACACAATGGTGTCACAAGTAGTGAGGGTGAATGATAGTGCTTTATCAACGCAATCTTTTCAAGAAGATCAAAAAGAAAGGCTGCTCTCTGCATCATCATCATCCACTCTGGTTGTTTTTATTTTTTTCTTCCTGCTTCTGTGTTGCAAGACACAGAATATGGACCTTTTTTGAGTATTAATGACGTCCAGGTCAGATGAATGCGACCTGGATGTTCACACATTCCAGGCATTTGAAAAAATCAGATATGTATCAGATTTAGGACCATATAGTCAAGTGGCCTGTGTCACATTTGAAAAAAAAACTCTTATCTATAATGTTCAGACTGTCATGAATAGATCAGATACATATCGCATATGGGTAAAAAAAAAATCAGATTTATGTCACTTCCGCCTGCAGTGTGAATTTAACCAATGTCTCGAAATAAATTCTAATCCAGTGTGGCTAACAGGTGAATAAATGAAAAGTTTAAAGGAAAGAAAAGCGGGAGACGATGAGTACGAGTACGAGTTTAAAGGAAACATGTTTTACCTACTGCTTTTCTAAAGTATTCAGACTCTTTCCAAGCTTTTTCTAATTACAACTATAAGACAACGCTTATTTTTTTGTGACAGGCCAACATTTTATAATAGGAAGGGACACTACAGTATGCATCGTGTACATTTGCATAAAGCCCCACATACTCAGTACCTGCAATTACAGCTTAGAGTCTTTCAGGTTTTTCAAGGTCTATAGACTATAATTTCTAAGGAAATCACTTAAACTCAAACGAAGTGGACATTGTCTGAGAACATTAATCTTTATGTTTATACTCATATTTTTTATTAAGTATATCTATAGCTGCTGTTTTTGCAGATGTGTTGTTAACTTTTAGTATAGTGCAGGAAAAATTCAGTATTAGTATTTCAGATGGAGCTTAAAGATGGAAGAACAAGACACAAACAGATGTAATGCAACCTCTGACCATTAGAGGTCAGCAAAGTGCTTCTAATGGGACATTTGGTTGAAGTAAGCTTTATTGAAATTTGGATGCATGAAGTCCAGTATTTAAGAATAGTTTTTGTCAGACTTGTTTATATGTTCTTGGTTTTACATGAAAACCATGCATTTTAATTATTTAAATTTCAAAGTGATGCACTATGTTTTGTTAGTTTATCATTTATAATGCAAAGAAAGTGACCAGTGGTTTATACACAAAAAGCCCTTAATACATTTATATGGCCTTATATATATTTACACAATGTTTATTTTGTTTACCAGGATGCTTTAGCTCCATACCAGCACATTGAGAAAGATCTGAAGAGCCTGAAAGAGGTTGTTGAAATGAAAAACCAACAAATTCACCAGCAGGAAAGGAAGATCTCTGACCTGGAGAAAGTGGTAGGCTCAAATAATCTTTCTAAAGGCAAATTCTTTCAAACCTTGTATGCAAATTACAGATGCAAAGCTTTCTGGACTGATGATTATGAGTGTGCGGTGAATGAAAGATTGCTCCGTTGTTTTACTCTAAATTTGAGCAGGCTCAAAAGAACGTGTTCCTGGAAGAGAAGATCCAAGTTCTGCAGCAGCAGAATGAAGATATGAAGGCTCGTATAGAGATGAACGTCGCTATGTCTAGGTAGGACACGTCCAAAGGTTTATTCATAGAGATTCACTAAATTGGTCTCTGAGGCCTGTGTATAAAATTTTATGCAAATGCAAGTTGGGTCAGAAGCTGTAGAGATATCAGGAGTTATCGTGTTTCAGGATTTGCTGGTATTGAATGCTAAAATGTTTCTCAAATAAATGGTGTCTGTCTTATGAGGTGCCGTCTAACTGCTAAAAGCTTGACACCGTTTGAGCTACTATTATAAAATCTTAATGGTAAAGGTGAGTTCTATTAGTTTATGAAAACTAAAGCAGCTTTTTAAATAGATATTTTGCATATGAGCCAATTATAAATCTCTAGGTGGGACACCATTGTCATAAACAATAACTGGATAAAATATAAAATAAACTGAAAATGTTGTGAAATACATAGCCAATGCATAATTTGATGCTGCATTGAACTTTCTTTAGAAAAAGAAGCTGCGTTTGTCAGATATTTTTTTTGGTCTACAGACATTGCTCAACATCCCAACTAGTGGTAAAATTTCTTTATCGCTCCTTTAGCCAACAATATCTATGGTGTGATTTTAAATACCATTTAACAAAGTCTTCAACATATAAACTCACTAGAAACGGGTGCAGAAATCAGGCATTTATATTAAGAAGTACGTTTATCTTAGTGGAAAACCTATTAAAAAAAAATGACCCCCTTTTTACATTCTGATAGGACATGGGCTGGAGCTATTAGGTCCTAAAGATGAAGATATGGATCTTTATGTCAATTTTACAGAGATTTTATGTAATTGTAACTTTTTTTCTAAATATTTTAAGGGGTTGATTTTGGGGTCTGGTTTTTTTATCTGTATGTTTTACTACTTTCCACTCAAGGCAACTGTCAGAGAAGAACGCCAACCTGCAGGAGTCGGTGGAAAAGGAGAGCACAGAGAAGAAGCGCCTGAGCCGCAACAATGAAGAGCTGCTGTGGCTTCTCCAGACCAGCCCCCTCATGTCCCCGGCTTCATCCCCACTCCACCGCTCCTCCTTCTCCACCTCCCCCGTTCCCTCCTCCCCACTATTCTCCTCATCGCCCTTGGCAGGATGCGACTCGCCCACCCACTGTCACGGCTGTCCCAGACAGGCGCAGCACTGCTCACCGTCCCACAGAAGTGTCATCAATCAGAACCTCTCTCCCGGACCAGCCACCCCCACTCATAGGGCCGCTGTCAATTACAACTACTCCTCTGGGCCGAACACACCCACTCACAGGGCGCTGTCAGGTCGCTGTAATTCAAACACCTCTTTGCAAAACTAAAATCAGCTTTCAAAACACACATTCCTTCCTCAGTACTCCAATTCTTTACTTTCTGACAGGAATGGTATGTAAAAGTAACTTAAACCGGTTACCAGAATACTGTACACACACTGTGAACCACCAGTCTTGTGGTGCTCATTATACAGAGATTCTATAAGATGGACATACACACAACACAAAAATGGCTGGCTGCAGCTACACCTTTCTGTCAGAGATCCATGTTTGTCTTCATGTATTTTCAAATACACTGTAAGTACTATTAAATATTAGAGTAGTTGTTGTTGATAGTTAAAGCTCTCTTGCATGTGTTCTGTGCAGCGTGAGATAGAAATAGCACATTCTGATCACCGGAAAATGATGCTCTGGTGTAGTAAAAAGATGCACATAGTCACACACACACATATCCCCAGTTAAATAAGCTGTTCTCCGTCAGAATAATCTGTCAATCAAATTTCTGTTCTCAGTTCTCTCTTTGCATCTGGACAAAAACAAAGCGCCTTAAACTTGGTCCTTCCTCCTCACCAGCAGACAGCGACCAACGTTTTATTTATAAGGGACTTTTGATCAAAAATTGGTTTGTAAATTGAAGCAATTTGCCTCCTCGACTTATATTTGAGAGTTTCTAATTAGCTCAATGCTGATAGTGTAACCTCCTGGGAGCCGCCAGGTCTTCCTTTCTTAAAATGAGCTCCTCTCTATTTCAGGTCCCTCAGGTCAGCTTTCAAAATCTCTGTTTGCTGTTTTCTATGTACCTCAGTGGGAATGTGCATTCTGTTGTGTCACAACAGCAGAAGCAAAAACGCAACCTAACAGTTAACGGAGAGCTCAGAGCTAAGGAAAGCCTAGCACAGGATTTACTGTTTTAATTGTTGTCTGTGTCTTTATAGTACAACGTTTATATCTGATTTATTTATTACATCGGATTTGCTAATTAAGCAAGCATGTACAGTGGAAGTCTTCCAGTTTTAGTGTAAAACACATTATTGCTGTAATTTGTTTATTGACGCTGATATGTTTAGAAAATAATTGTGTTTGTAATATGTCTTATGGGACTAAAGTGGAATACAGCATGCGATATTGGACCCTAGAGTGCGGATAACCTGGGTATCCTGAGCATAAGAAATAGTGCAGTGGCTTGTATGTGCAAAAATATTCAAATCCCTTTTAGATTTATTGCATCTATAAGTGAAATTTGTTTTTTATTGGGATTGCTTGTGATAGAGCAGCACCAAGAATTCAGATTTAACCTGATACCTCTAAATAAACATTCAGTGAAAGTAGTGTAGAAGTTACCCTTTACAGAGTTGCTTAAAGTTATTGTCCTGCTAGAAGGTCAATGCCATCTCAACAACCAAGTTTGTGTGCAGCCTGCAGTGCATTTTACTCCCATTAGTATGTCCATAAACTTGGTCCATCCTGAAGAAAAGTATTTCCCAGCATGATGCTGCCACCATCATGTTTCACTGTGGAGACATTGGCTATCTCGCTACACTCAAAAACGTCGGCCCTATCCCCCCTTTACAGAGCAGGGACTATATAGTGAAATTTATGGTGAACCCAGACAGAGGATCACTACTTTTCACTCCACATTGGTCATGAGACTCCAGCTCCCAACATGGTGCCTATGCAATCTTTGTACTCTCTCACCCCCCCTAAAAAACCATGATGTTTTGTGAGCAGAGCTCTTGCAAAGCATTCTGGGATATATATCTGTTCGTCTAGTGACCATTGATGGACACTACCTTTCAAGGTGCATCGTGGGAAATTTTGAGTCCACTACCTTTTCATCCACTAGACATTTGGACACATAAAATAGCATAACCCCTACTTATAGCTCTTGGCTCTTTCTGTTTGCTTTATCCTTTAAAAGTTGGCTTTCTTATTGCTTTTCCTAAACATTAACCTCCATCTTACCACTTTTTTATAAAAGCTAGATTTATGGATTGAGTGAATGACAGATTTCTATATATTCTCGCACTTGAGCTGTAGGTCTCTACAGCTCCTCCAAAGTTGTGCCACACTCTTCATTTTAAGATGATGGCGAAAACAGTGATGTGTGCAAAGCTTTTCTGATTTTTGGATTCCATTTTATAATTATGTTCTTCTTTGTGTTGTTCTATCACATAAATCCCAAATAGATATAATAAAATTGATAGCTTTATTTGACAAAGAGTTAAACGGGCCTGGATATCTTTTGCAAAGTACAGTAGCCATAAAACATGAATGCACAGAGTGTTATTTCGTAAATGAAACAGATTCGCCTACAGACTCTGCAAATCACTGTTCTTAGATAATGCTCTGAGGAGTCTTTTAATGAAGTGTGTCTCTAAATTATGTAGGTAAAACATAGAACCCTGTTTATCTTTTTGTCATGTGCTTAATTAGGCTTGTAGAACATTATTTATTGTACCTCTTCTCAATCATTTTCAAGATACATCTCATATCCATTTCTCTTTTCAACATGCTAGAATAAATCATCAGAAGTATCTAAGTTATGATTTAACATAAAACATGATTAGTATTTAAAAAGATATTCCAAAATTGCTCTACAGCTCTGAGGAAAAAAACACACTACATCTACCAACTGTCAATTTTATTCATATTTATCATTTATTATTATTCATCATTGTGTCATATCCACATCCTGTTATGTAATCTGCCCACTATAGTACCCTCAGGTTCATGATGTTTTGTTTTTTAACAAATCATTGAAAAGACTTTTATCCACAAAGCTAATATAGTCTAACATTCACGCAAGATTAACCACTGTAAATAAAGTCAGAGAGTCAGTGTAAACCATTCTATTATTGAGGGGAGCATGCATTTGGGTTAGTAGCTCATATAGGTGTATTTATAGTTAAACAGACGTGAGGGGGGCCCTGTGTGGGCATTATGTGTTTTTATCATGTAGATCTGGCACTTGTTTAACAGAACTATCTGGCGTACTTGTGCTGCAAAATGCAGAGAAAATATTGACCAGCACACTTGATTTGAATGTTTCCAGCTCGGCAGGCGAGCTGCATGTGAAATGATTATTGAGACATTTAGTGACAATAATGCTCTCAACAAAAAGAACTGACACTCCTGGTAAAGATGCATGCAAAAGCCTTAAGAAAAATGGTTGCTATGAAAATAATTGCTGCTTTTTCCAGTAAACTTTTTTAACAAATTTTTGGTCACTTTTTTGAAGGAATAAAGGTCAAAATTGGGCCTTATTTAAATGCATGTTTTCTTGTCTTTCTCATAGTAAAGAGTTGCTTGCAGAAATAAATCCTTGTTGAACTCAATGACCAAATTTCATATAAAACATTTTTTATAATATTCATTTTATTTTAACTGTTAGGAGTAGTACTAATTATACAGTATTTATTCCAAAATATTTTTTTTATATTTTAACATGGGATTTTTTTCAACAAAGTTCAGGTTGAATACTTGTTTTTTTTTTTTTTTTTTTTTGCTGCAGCAATATAAGATTATTGTATTGCTTTTTACACATCTTTACCAGGGGTGCACATTTAAAGTTAAGGGTGATGTTAGTCTTTAAGTTCTTCACCAGCACTTTTTGACGGCCTTTAAAAAAAAAAAAACTCCTTTAATTAAACTTCTAAATTTTTGTATGACGTGGACACAGGGTTGAATGCTTCTGTCAGAAGAATGTCAAGTGCAGCGTAGGAGAGATGAGCTGAAACTGTCACAATTATTTTGTTTGTTTCCTTTTTCTACACTGATCATTTTTGAGAATGTCTACTCAATTGATAAAAAAAGGAAAATAATAAGAAAAAAAATAGTTCAGTCAGAAACTCACTGTGTTTTCAGATTGTTTGGGATTATTTCTCACTCCTCCTAAAGGTTCACCTCAGGTGCAAAAACTACAGTTTCAAAGGATGCAACTAAACTATTGTTTACAACTAACAGCATACAGTTCTGAATTTCAAGATTAGTCTTTTGAATGAACTACAGTTTCTAAACACTAAACTGGTATTATAATTACCCTGCAATGTGTCCCGTGGACATCTGTCTCTCACTTTGCTCTGAATGTCAAAATTGTAATGATTGCATTTGATAAAACTCTTTCATGCCATTTTGTTAACTAAAGAAGGACCTTTTTTGTGATTGTGATTTTGTAGCAGCCATATGATATGTAGCATTTGGTCAAACTTGCCTACGAAACAACAGATGATTAGTATTTTGACACTCATGTAAAACGTTCAAATGCTACTGTAGCAAATGTGGCTTTTCAACATTTATTTAGTTTAATAAGTAAAATTTGTAGAGGACCATCTTTAAACCATAGCTCCAATGGATTTTGATCCTGAGACAAGCTTTTTGGTGCTGATTGTATGTTTGAATGTAGATACATTTACAACCCGAGTCGTGTGTCTTAGTGCACCGACAGATATACAGTAGAAGCATGTTTCCTGCCTTTGTCCATGTTCTTTTCTCTTCTTTGACCTCTGCGTTGTTTATGGTTAAGCTGTAACTGTAGCGTTGGGGATGTAGAAAAATAAAAGTGAAACTGTTCATCAATGTAATGTGAACACAGTATGTTGATGCTTTAATTTGGCATTTTTAGCAAAAGGACAGTAATAAAGTGTTTAAAAAGAAATGCAATAATAAGTGTGTTGTGTTCATTTTTTCTGCAAGAGTTTTACTAATCAAAAATTTCAATACAACAGCAAATTATATTCATTATGGTTACTAACTGTTGGGTTATGTGTTGTATGCTGATTATTTTTCATGTTTTTCTTTTTATATTTTTCACTCTGGGATGTGGTGATGTCTACTTTGTGCATGGAGTGTCAGAGGGTGGTAGAGAGCCCAAGTGTTCACATGGTGTTCAGAGAGAGAGTAGAGAGCAAGAAGCTCTAGGGTGATTAACCTTGCTTGAGCACCTGAGGGGCCTTTTGTTTGTTTGCCCTTGGTGTTGTTTGAGTCAGTGGAACACAGAGACGCTACTGGTTATCAACCTGCTTATGATTTAACAGAAAATGACAAAAGTCAAATAAAAGAAATGACTAAGTTGGTCTGAGTTGTTTCCTGCGTCCTCTGTGCCAAGCCTGGTCGAGTTCAGGCAGACAAACCCCAAAATAACTCGACACTAACAATATGTATATAGCCTCCAACATAAGACCAGAGGAGAATGGATATACAGTACCTTAAACATATTATGTCATGACATTTTTCGTATGTTGTCCTGTTAAACTAACAAAATCAAGAAAAATTGAGAAAAAGACAGATTTCAGTGTTCATGCACCTTTTCCATTTCTATTGCATTAAAAATGATAAGAGTGAATTATGCATTTGTATCAGAGGTTATACTTTATAAAAGTATCTTTTTTTGTTAAAGCTGCAGATCTTTGGGGGATATGTCTGTGCCAGTTTTGCACGTATAGAAGGTAGAATTTCTGCACATTTATCTTTGCAAAATAGCTGAAACCTCATCAAGTGGAACAGACAGTATTTGGCCAGACTTGTGGGCCATTCTACGGCATTGCCATGTTTTAGTTTTAAATTGTTCCATTTTAACACTTACGTGTATTAATAATAATCTTAAGATAAAATGCACCCCTGCCTCATGATAATTTACAGCCTCTAACAGCTTTTCTTCTAGGATTGCCATGTACCTACAGTACCTCCATCCACATTATGATAAGTTATACTTTTTCTAATGGGAAAATGGAATTTCCAAAGCATGATGCAACCACCACCATGTTTATCAAAGGAGATGGAGAGTTCAGGGTGACATGCAGGTATAGTTTTTTTTTTCCCAACAGAAAGCATTTTGTATATGAACTAACAGGCTCTTTTTTGCAATCAGGGTATCCAATAATTTATTTGTGGAGATGAGGTGTTCTCCAGGAGTTAGCTGGTTTAGAGCGGCAATGTGTATGGAATGTGTTCCCGTTAAAAAACACAGAGGCAGATGTCTGGTTTTGTGGTAGATTTATTGTGATTCTTCTGACATGTACACACTTTAAGTCCAGTAGGTAAACACATATAAAGGAAGAATGTTAGGACAAAACGGGAGATAATGAGCTGTACACTGCTGCATCAGTAGGAAAAACTTTCAGCCATCCAACATGCAGGTGTGGTGCGTTCAATGGAGTTTCGAACACCTATGGAAAACATCTAACAACATGGACTTTTTAACACTCTTCTAACTTTGATGTGCACCTTATCTGGCTTATCAATCAAACATTAAGCAATTATATGTCAAATGTTATTTGCTCCGGATTTTGTTTAATAACAAAACTGCTTTTTGACAAATACAGTCATCCCTGAACTGTCTATAGCACATCTTAGTCTTCATGATGCTGTCAGTTCACGGTGGTACTTGACCAACCATTTGAAGCCTTCACATGCGTACATTTAATTACACAAAGGTGGATTCTTTTTTATATTTTGATGAATTGTGAAGGTCAGTTGCTCTGAATTTTGATCAAATGTAGAGTAAAGGGGCCTGAATATAAAAGCATGCCTCATTTTTCAGATTTTTACTTCTAGAAAAAAGTTTCCTGGTTTCACTTTTAAATTATGGGATCTTAATAAATTGTCCCTGACACCAATAAATCTCTTTTCACAACAAATTTTTTGTAATAGCTTTTATGTGGCAAAGTGGATGTGATGATTTCAGAATCAAGATACAAGAGAAGCTTTTCAAGATTTTTTACAAATTGTTCTTGAGATTTTTTCATTTGTTTTTTAAATAATAAATTGCGTATATCGATATTGATATACGCACATAATTATATACAATATCAAACTGATATTCGACATTCGATTCAAATCACACACCTAAGAAGAGCCTTGTTTGATCGAGGCCTACAGTAGCATAAAGCATTGGAACATTACCTTTGGATTCAATTCCCCTTCTTTAGAATGCAAAAGATGATTCAGTGCCTTCATTTACGCATAAAGTGTGATATCACATCCATAGGCAGTGGGAAGATGATAGTGGAGTTCTTCTCTGCTGCGATGGTATTGAGAGTTTGCAAGTAGCGGAGCTGCAGTGCTGATGGAGACTCTGCAATCACGAGGGACGCCTCCTTCAGGGCACGGGAGGCATTCATTTCACCTTCTGCTGCAATCACCTACAGCAAGAGACAGACGGGTATAAAAATAATGCATAAACATATAGCGAAGATCAGCTTTTATGTGATTTAATAGTCTTTGTTTGGACATTTTGGAGGGAGGCATTGTACAGACCTTAGCCCTGGCTTCTCGTGCTGCTTCAGCTTCAGCTGCCATGGCCCTCTGCAGCTGATGAGGCAGCTTCACATCTTTGATCTCCACACGCTCGACCTTGATGCCCCAATCGTCTGTGGCTTCATCTAGGCTTGACTGGAAGTTACATAAAAAGGATTTTTACCTCATAATTGAAACTTAAAGTCTCTCAAGTGCATCTGGAGCAAACAAAATCAGTTTTATCTCTAACAAATTACTGGATTTTTAAAAATCTAATATCATTTAGTACAATAACCCCTAAGATGTTTTTCATTAAGCCCATATTTACATTTTAAAAATGTTTCTTTTATTTAATATTTTATTCTTAAATATCATGTTTTCCTCAGATCTAAGCAGAAAATCCTCACAATTACAATCACAGTTAGTATAAATAATTGCTTTAAAACATCATTTGCTACTGAAATTAATTGTAATGAGTCTGTTAAATTCTAATTGCTTAAATACATCTTGAAATATATAACAAAAGGGAAATATGACTAAGAAAGGAGAGAACCAAAGTAAGACCTAAGAAGAAATACTTATGCAACTTATAATAAGTATGTATACCTGCATGCTGTGAGCGATGCCCTCACGATCAGACAAGACCTCAGCAAGGTTCTTGGTGCCGAGAACATTCCTGAGGGTGGTTTGTGCCAGCAGTCGAGTGGAGTAGTCAGCGTTAGATACGTTGGCCACAGAGGCAATAGGGTCACTAACTCGGAAGTAAACCACGCCATCCACACAAATAGTGACTGAATCTTTAGTCAGAATCTAGAGCAATCATACACATTAATTCAGAAAATTCAGTGTTGTTCTATACGTATGGGACATTTCTTTTGGTGATGAGGTGCTACATAAGCAAACATACAGTTGACATAAATAAATACAGGAATATGAAGTTTGAAGTATTTTCTTGTAATGGAAATTAGGTGCTGTTGTGTGCCACTTGCCTCTTGCGGTGGAATGTCAAATGACACAGTCCTCAGATCCACTTTCACAATAGAATCAGTGCATGGCAATATGAAGAACATTCCTTTCAGCATTCAGAAAAGAGGCAAAGAAAAGTTTTTTTTTTCAATCAAAAAACAGAAAAAACCCTACAATAATAGGCAGACATAAATACTACACCTGGTCCTTTTGCCTTTCGGTCTGTAATGCGACCAAGCCTGAAGATGACGGCCCGCTCGTACTCCTGGACAACCTACAGTAGATTTCACAAACACTAAATCAGCTTATGTTCACGCATTCACAAATACAAAATGCTTGTTTACTGTTTTCAATTCACTCACCTTAAAACAAAACCAGAGTGTGACTGGGAAGGTTACGAAAATGAAAAGGCTTGAGAGAATCATCAGAAACCAGCCGATGCATCCCACAGATCCGACAGGCCTATCAGCTGATGAAAATAACAAAGCATGTTTCAACAATGCTAATTGCAATTCTTGAATGCTAAACCATTAAGTCTACGGCAAATATAGAATTCCTGCTTTCTTGTTTTTATTTTTTTTTTATTTGTGGCACAAGTAGACTGTAATGGTTTTCCAATTTTGGACTTCTATTTAAGTTTCTTTTTGAGTTTTTTTAGTTATCTATCTCATTTTGATCTTTTTTTTTTCATTTTGTCTAATAATGAAGCTGTGTTGCATTTTTGTGTTTCTCTCTGTCGCCCCCTTGTGTCTGTCTCCATTGCCCTAGCTCCCTTCTAGTTACTTGTATCCACACCTGCTCCGTATCAGCTGATTAGCCCAGTTTTTGTTCTGTTCTACATATATACTCTTCCTCTACAGTTCCTCATTGCTGGTTTCTTGTTACTTGGCTCCCCATATGTGTTTTCCCCTGACGTCTAGTGTTTTTTGGTTTCCTGTATTTTGTTTCTTGGATATTGTTTCTCTTGCCTTTTTCATTAAATCAGCAAAACTCAGCTCTTCCTCCTCAGCTCTGCATTTGGGTCCTCAATTAAATTCCACCAAACCTGACTGTAGGCCATATTAAAAGTAAGCACATTATACAGCACAGGTCTGCAGGTTGAACCTTTAACCACTGTGTTTAGAACTTCATACATGAGACGATCCCCACCAAGTAAATACTCTTCAAACAAAATTGGGGTTATTGCATTAATGCAGGGTGACTGGTAAAATGTAAAGGTCATGAAATTAAATATTAGTCTTCAACTACTAGTATGGACTTTATTGTGTACAAATTATAATACATTACTGCACCACACGTGTCTTTTGTTTACCTGGGACTTAATATACCACATGCAGATAAAAGGTGTGTCGATGGTTTCCATTCTGTTATCACTGAGAACATGACAGCTCACTGAACACCACAACATCCACCCAAAGAGCAAATATTAAAATGTTTACTGACAAAACATGATCCACAGCTTTGTTCAGATGGAAAAGTAATAAAAGCAAGGCGGACGTTTCTAGCTCAGACTGACTTGTCCATTTCCAGATGAGAAGCCATTAAGACATCTCTTTTAAAAGTTTTTTTTTTATCAGATAAACCACAATTAGATCTTAATGGAAAGTTTCATTTTTGGAGCCTTTGTGGTTTTTGCTATACTTTCCAGCACCAGCATACCCACATTCAAACCAAAACCACATTAAACATCTTCACAACACATGAAATCAGTTAAATAAATAGAAACAGCTTCCTGTTGTTCAACCTACTAAACTTTCCCAGTTTCAAAATTATGAGCTATTTCCCAATACAGGAAAAAATGTCCTAATGGCTCTATTGATCTAATGAAGTTAACAAAATAAGTCAAGAGTACATCACCATAGGTCGAAAATGAATGTTGAATTGAGAATATAATGGGGCAACCAAGACACTCTTCTATGAATGTTTTCAAATCTCTTGTCAAAACCCACCTTTTCACTTTGGCTTTTAACACCTAGCAAGACAGTGGGCTTTATTCTATTCTTTATCTTTTCTTTTTATCTTTTATTGCTTTTATGTTTTACCCAATTTTATTGATTTGATTGTTATTTTTACCTGTGTTTTATCTGTACTGTTTTATGTTTTACTTATTTTCTCTACAGTACTTTGCTCAGCTGTGGTTGTTAGGCAATAAAGTAGGAAAAGGCTGGACAAAATGCAAACTGGGTCATAATGTAATAAGTTCCTGTTTTATAGGTCAAAGTTTTGATACTTGGAGGTATTTAACATATGGACAATAGTTCTACTGTCTTTTATGGAGAGAAGTCCCTAAAACCCAAATCATGGAAAATTTCCATACTTGTTGGTCAAAGCTTAGAAAAGAAAAGTTCCCTTTCACTTGCTTTAATAGAGCATGTAGACAACGGTAGGGAAGCGAATACACAAACATTCATGGTCACATGCTTTTGGGACCATTTATCCTCCTGACATGTGGTATTGGTCTCTATGACAATGAAGCTTCGCTATCCTTTGGCTTGTGTGGCTCTTTTCTTTATCAGCACAGGTGCATTCTTATCATATCATGACGTACAATAAACTTGTGCTGTAAGAGCTTCACGTCAGGATAAAATTTTTAAAAATGATCGAGTTACAGAGCATAAAATTGATCTGCAGTTAGTGATAACACAAATGTTACACAACACAGACTTTTAAATGAAGCAGAAACATTAAAGAACAAAAATTGACTTGGCTTACATATCAGGTTATCATTGCTTGCTCCTCTTCTCTTCTGGCTTTCCATTTGGTCCTCCATTTCCATGTGCTGCTTCTCGCTGAGTGAATTTCCTGGATATTGGCTGAGAGGGTTTGTTGCTTCTGAAGGGGAAGTGATACAGCCTTTTAAAGCCTCATCACAACCATGCAATATTCTTAATGTGTAGGTGTGGCTTTGAGTCTGAGTGGATCATTAACTGAGTGCAACCATAAAACTTCAACTATGTTAAGAGATAATCTTGGAAAGTTGTAATATAATGGATTGTGGAAAAATAAGAAAACAGAAACATCCTATTTTAATTTTATTAGTGTTACACTAATAAACTTTTAAAGTAATTAAATGTGTGTATAAGTATTTTGGCAAATTGTTAATGGTATCATTTTATTTTTTAACAATTGAATAATTACCTCTGCCAAGGAGGTTATGTTTTTAGTATTGTATAAGTACAGTGTTTCTGTATTTATCTGTACAATAAACTTAAAAAGTTATGGATGTTAGACTATTACAAGACAGAAATCAGGTGGGATCCCTCTGTGGAAGTAAATGGGGTGATTGAGATTGTGATAAAATCATTTAGTGGAAGAAAATTTAAAACCATTTCTACTTTATATCAAAAACTGATGATGAAGAAACATTCAACTATGTACATAAAAGAAAAGTGGGAATCAGAGCTTAATATAACAATTGTAGATGAAGATTGGCTAGATATGTGGAAAACACATCAGACATCCACCAATTCACGGATATGGAGGGAGTTCACATGGAAAAATACGATTTTTTATCATGCCTAAAGTTAAGAATAATTATAACAAAACAAACATGGGATGTTGGCGGAATTGTGGATTAATGAATGCTGATCATTCTCACATATTCTGGAACTGTCCTAAAATTGATACATTTTGGAAAAATGTACATGAAACTGTAAAGAAGATACTGGGATATGATATTCCTACAAACAGTGCAGTGCTTTGCCTTTGCAATTTGAACAATATCAAAGTACAGGTAAAAGACAGGTATTTGATTAAGATATTGTTAATAGCGAGCAAAAAAGCTATCACGAGGAAATGCGGACAGGCAGACCCCCCTTGTCAAGAACAATGGACTGAAATAATAGAAGAAATCTACATTATGGAAAAGCTGACACATCGTCTAAGACTTCAACAAGCTAGATTGGCTTGGAAAAGTGGAGGAAATGGACAAGATTTAAGACAAAAGACAGCGACAAAGATAAAAAAAATAAATAAAAATAAATAAACTAGACGGGACAAAGGCCAAATAGATGAATAGCTCGCCAGGGGAAAGCTCTATGTTACGTTGAGTTCAGTGTATATTGTTCATGTACACTGTATTTGTAAAAAAGTGAAAAATTCCAATAAAAAGTAAAATGTAAAAAAAAAAAGTTATGGATGTTTTTTTTTTAAATATTCATCAGATGTGTCCCTCATACCACAGAAGGATCATTCCATTTAATTTTGGATACAGGAATTTTTTTAAGGATTCCCTAACATTGTAATATAGGGATATTTAGCAGAACAAGCAGTTCTCCACTGAACGAGAAGTTGGCAGCATTGACTATCGACAGCCTCAACATCGGAACTGCAAAAAAGTTTGGAGGTATTTTTACTGTAGACAAAACACAAGAAAAGAGAACATTGTTGGTTTCTTATTAGGATCCATTGAAAACTAAACAGATATTGACATTTTTGTATGCCAATGAACAATTCATATAGATTTGTTAATGATCCAGATAATGTGCGAGTTTTATCTATAGGCGTAAGTCACAATTTGGGGCAACATTTGCTGCTTGGCAGAGGTCTCTGCTCTCTCCGAGTGCTTTTTAATACATTTTTGGATAGGATGGTGGGTCATTTACAGACGTAATAAATAGAACATGTTCTCCTGCAGATGATTAAATCTTTGACATTTAACCACCGCAAAAAAGTAACCTAGAGGACCATTCTCTCAGGTTTCTTATCAATGTTTTGCTGACTATCACTGGTTAACTGGTGACAAGGTGACACCAGAATCTCACACATCAGAGAATAAGGCTATTTTTCGCATGGTTCCAAGGATGAGTTTTCCTTTGGCCTGCTAGTTGCTGGGGCATCATTTTAGGCCATCGAAACCGCAAGCTGTAAGTATTATTTTGTCGCTAAGCTGTTGATAGCAATGCTAGCATATCTAGGGTGACCAGATTTGGGTTTCTGGCCAAACCCGACCTGGTAACTGTATGCTTCCCCCCGCCTGCCCAGTAAGGTAGGCAGGGGGGAAGCATACGGTCCGGTCCAGGTAGTGCTGGACTGTAGTTGACCAAAGTCCCGGACGATTTTGAAATTCCCCCCGGACATTTTTTTTTTGTATGAAAAGTAGGTGTAAAGGAAGAAAATATTCTAACATAGTTAACTTTGGAAAAAGGTTGGCTTCTGATTCTTCCCTTCCCCAGGTCCACTCGGCGAGCTGCGTTTGGTAATAAAACCAACATTGCGTGTTGACATCACAGAATTACAGAGTTTAATCCAATATAAGACAATGCATAAACTTAGAAATAAGACAATGCACAAACCTACACCAGAAACTGCAGAACAACAGAGACATACATTCCATTACCTGACATAGGAGGAAAGAAAGCAAAGACGTACAAGACATCTTTGGAGAGTTTGCAAGAGCAAAATCTGATCTTTTTCTTCTAATTAGAAAGCTTTATCCTCTTGTATCTAATCCATTCAAAAAGGGGCTGGCCCTCGGTCCTCCAATCAAACGCCATCTCTGACACTGCTAGGGCTTCCCCTTATTTACTGCAAACATCTGGGGTCATTTGCTTCTTTGTTTTAACAAGAAAAGGCGGAAAGCTTGTCCTGGCATCTAGCATTCCTAAAGTCATAAAACACAAGATAAGCTCTCACAGACAGCTTGTGGAATGCGGGGGGCCTCACTTTTGACCTTCTGTAAACCAAGCAGAAATCTCTCCTGCAGGCTTAACTGTTATTCACCCCCCAGGAGATACTCATTCTATGGGCTGGTGGTCTAAATACTTATCCATTAGTAGTTTTAAATCATTAACACAGCCTTGTTCAAAATTAAGAAATATGTTCAAGTGAGAGTGTTTACACATGCCATAAGATTAACTGTATTAAAGTCTAAAAAATAATCATTTTTCTTTAACAGTCCCCGTTTTGAGGTCTGAGACATACAGACCTCACAAATAAAATGATTAAGCCTTCTAATAGAGGAACCAAAAAACTATTTAGTATACTAAAAAACTAAAACATTAGCCCAATTTTATAACAGTCCCCTTTTTAAACAGCACCTCCTAGGTCCCCTGCCAGGTCATGTGTCTAAAGCTGAACTCCATAATCTAAACTTATCAAATGTATCTTGCGCTGTCCAACAATTTAATACTCACCTGATGAACCACAAAATTTTAACCAGTAAAAACTAAACTAAAAATACATTTCACTTATCAAACATGAAAAATCATAAAACTCAGTTATGTCAATAGAAGAAAACACACAATAGAAATATTAGCCCAAGTATAAAATTAGAAAACCAAAGCAAGATATCTCGAAATTACCAAAAAATGCTCAGCAGACTCAAAAGACAATACTCGCCACAAAAATTACAATTTGTCAATACAAAACAATAACAACATAAAAAATACATCATAAACACATAAAAATTACAAAAGACCTTTTTTTCTTTTTTTTTTCACAATTCAACAATAAGAAGTTAGAGTTCGTCTCTATGCTCCTTCGATAGTCTTTCAAAAATGAATATGAATTCTTCGTCAGGAAACGATCCAAAAATACGCGCAAAAAGAAACGAATGTTCTTGAAGAGTTCGCAAAAACGAAAACACGCAATAAAAAGAAGATAAGTTAATGATGATCTTGTAGCTGGATCCTTCACGTGTTCCTCCTCGGTTGTAAACCTCAGGTTTTCACCTGAGTGTCCGTTGCTCACTGAAAATTGGAGTATTATGCCAATTTAACAGTGAGTTTAAGGAGAGGGTGCAATCTCCTTTTCTCAATGGAAGGACACCGGAACAGGATTATTGTGCCTGTCTGGGCCTTTTAAGCCTTGTAATTCAGGAAAATGAAGTGGTTTTGGCAGACTTCTGCCCGGAAATGCAGATCCTCCTCCGCGCTGTGATGGCCCTCAGACACTCCTCGACCGCAGGTTGAGACTGTAGATTCTCCTGTATGCCCTGCAGCGTGCGCCGTGGCTCCTCAGCTGATGTGCACTGACTCCAATGGAACCACGTGTCTCCTTCTCTCTTGTAGACGGACAGCATGAGATGTACTCTCCACGACTCGGTATGGTCTGGCGAAGCGAGGTTCAGACCACTTTCTTTTGATGACCATCAGGCGCACCCAGTCGATTCCCCGAACTGATCCCGAGCCTGGACGTTCCTGTGACGTCTGGTATTTTGTAAATTCTGCTGCCAGGACCTGTAACTCATTGAAGAAATCTTTATGAGATAAATGTGCAAGCTTACCTTTCCATCCTGGAATGCGGGTAGCAGGTCCTGGAAACATCCGTCCTGTCTGGAGCTCATATGGAGAGAACCCTGTTGATTGGTTAATGATTGATCCTACACTTTATGACAGCTTCACTGTCTTCCTTTTGTATTATAAATCTGCTACTTTGGAGTTGTATTTTATCAATCCTTTGACCCTCTTTTTATATAAGGCCTACATGAGAAATGAAAGTTTCCTATCATGTTAAACCCAAAACTTAACTGTATTTTAGAAGCAGTTCCATAACTGTTAATTTGTAAATCTCCAATTTAGACCAATTTAATTTCAATCATCATATTTTCTATTTTTTAAAACCTTAAAGAATGATCAGCCTGCTTTACATGAGTCACTAAATATCAAAAATGACCTACTTTATTCCAATCATATTTTAAATCCCAAAAATTTCAACCATTTTTACCTTTGATCCATTTATTCATTTGAAAACCTATTTATAAAATATTTAATTGAATAATGTATTACCCTTTTTATATTGTTTATCAATTATCAATGCCTTTTCAGTTTTGGAGAGAGATTCAATACAGCTAAATTTATTAAATGATGTAAATCTTTAGTTTAGACCTTCCTGGATGTCTTAGTTAAACAACTTATTTTAAAACATATGAATAGAGATACAACAATCCAATGATCACCTTCCTTAGTTTAAGAACACTATTTTATGTAAATTATTTGATAGTCAATATTTTGTTTAGTATATTCAATTTATACATTTTACTTATTTCATATCCAAATAGTTAGCTCATCTTTAATGCTGGTAATACACCGTAAAACATTTAATGTATTTTGATTTAACTTCAATAACCTCTTTTTCCGAAAAGTAAATGCAGAGATCCAAACTAAAAATTTGCCTATCAGATCAATTCCATTCATGTCCCCCTGTTTCTATAACAGAACAAATGTTCTGTCATAGAATACAATAAAAATCCTATACAACTCATTGAGATGAAATCCGCTATCACCACTAACTTTAGCCTCATGTAACACAGTTGGATGCAATTCAAACATGGTGTCCCAGTTACTGTTACAATCTGCACACCTCAATCAAAGAATTTAATGTTTGATTAAATTTATGAAATCAACACAGAACTTGGTGTCATTTGCTCAGTAAGTCAGTCTATAGACACCCATCAATCCACTTTAACACCTTAATTTCAAATTCCATTTAAATTTAAAATTTATTTTTACTGAATGGTAGCCTCTGTACTATGTAAATAAAATTTAGATCATCTTCCCTAGTAGATGAAGCGTAACACACAATGCAATTCAGCTATAGTTAAAAAAATGTAATTGCAATAGTTAGTCCCTGCCCATTCTTTTCAGGCAGGAAAGGAAAAAAACACACTAGCATTTTGTGAGACAAACAGAGTGAATCATGGAGGAATGCAGTGTCGTAACAGTTGGTGCACACCAACCCCTAACTGCATCGTAAAACCTCTGACCCCAGGAGATGGGGTTGTCCTCAACACCTAGAATTACACTGCAGGGCTGCAGGACGTGAAGAAAACAGGGCGCCTCAGTGCTATATCTAAAATAAGAAGAGAACAATGGCATCACACACTACAAAAATTAAAAAAACTTATTCACCACTACCAAGTATTGTTGGCACCCATTTCGTCTCCAACCTGCAGACTGAAGGGAACCCCAGGAGTGGGCTTTGGCGCCCAGGTCACATGATCAGAGGTGAGAATCCAGGATCAAACATGAGAACACACAACAGGACCACCGCTGAGCGACTTGCCATGCCCCAATTCTTTATCTGCTGAATCAGAACGTGTCTAGAGAAGCAGTCATTCCAGCAGTGCAGAAACATCTGGATACAGTCCCGCTTTGATGAACTTTGGTCAGCCTTTCGTGGTCGACAGAGCAGGACATAGAAACCAGCAGACCAGTCATCTACTGAAACCCCCGTCCGGGTTTGTCTATGATCTTTGTGGTCCCGACTCACTGCTGATTTCCAGCCATAGAAGACTCCCACAGATAACGCCTGAGTCCCTTTTGTTTTCAGCCAGGCATGAAAAGCAACAGTCAAAGGAGACATCTGTTGCCAGGTACAGCAGGAGAACAGTTCGCTTTCACTGACCTTCGTAATCGCTCAACAGCGTTCGGCTTTCATACAACAGTCCAGCAGAAGATGGGCCTAGTTCAGCATCATCATGTCTTTGTTCAGCAACAACAGCGGCCTGATGCGGTAATCAAGAAGATCCCTTCAAATACATCTTCCCATGATCTCTGAGCTTAAAAGACCCTTCCCCCAAGATCGCCATCAAGTCAGAAGGAAGGAGAACTGCCAGAGAAAAAATAATACAAAGTAATTAAAAAGCAAAACTTATATTTGCCACATTTTGTTACTTTCACTATCATAAATAAAATTTATCTTGTGATGCCTCCTCCCGTGTGGCGCTAGATTTGTTGTTGTTATAGCACAAACGCCAACTGCCCCAAATCCTGAACTGCAAAAAGAATAAACAGAAATTTGTTAAAATAGTCCACGATCGGATGTGCCAGAATTAAGAAAATAATGACACTTACTGTTCAAAATCAATAAACGTCAATACCTCGATGACATTCACTCTGCTTGTGCCAAATATCAACTACAAATTCTAAAATCACAACCTCACAAACTCATTAAAGAATTAGAACAAACTCTAGAATGTCCAAGTACTGATACTTATAAAAGTTGTGATGGAATTGCCCTTGGTCAAATAATTATGAATTGCATATTGTTCTACTAAATACCAAACATCCTCATCATTGTCCCACGCTTCAAGACAAAGTCCTATTTCAAAATTTCAGAAATCCTTTACATTTTATCTGAATTTCATAGCAGTTTTAACCAAAATTTTCCTCAAAATTAACAATTTACACCCAACTGTATATAATCAAAGTCAGCAGTGATGCAGAAATCTATCAACAATTTTAAATGTAAATAGACATGGCATAGATGTTATTTGAAACCGTTCAATTTGAGATGATCAAATCTAATTTAGTGGAAGCTTCTATATCACATACACCATATTGTAGTAAAGCAGGAAGGCCATATGACTCTACATTAAAGAAATCCATAATTCACTATTGTTGAATCGAAAAAATCAAAATTATTGATTAACTAATTTACCATTAACCATATCCAAAAATTTACCAGGAATTAGGGTCTACTTCTGCTTCTCCCCCTGTTGATATAATAAAATTCTCATTTTGAAAACAATTTGGAATCTATGTCACTTTTATATAATAATTTGCTGAAAAACCAAAATATCATAAGATGTTCCACCATTTCTCCAAATCTTCCATCTAGTATTCAAACTAGACTGAGATTATGTAAATTTCAAAGTTCCATCTATAATGTCTTATCTTTATAACATCCCCCTGTGTTTTCTTATTTCCAAAAGAAAAACAATTTAGAGGTGGAAAAACAAAAATGGAAGAACTCACCCCCATTATGCTAAAATTTCAACATGTCCAATCAGTCACCCATATGAAATATAAACCAAGTTTATTTAGTTAGAATTTAGGTTAGTTTGTTAGTGTTGTTAGTCAAAGTGGATAACACAATTTCCTAATAACTACATCTATCTGCTTTAAGCCAAGGCTGAATTCTCGTTTCATATTAATTTCACTGCACAAGCAGATGATTCAGCTTCAACCAGATTGTGACACCAAAATATGAAATCGTCATTACCTTAAAATTGTCCCTTAAAGCAGTAATAAAAACATATTTATGAAACAAAACCTTCAGTGTACCTAAATAGTTTAAAATAAGAAAAATATCACACAGCTACACACTAAACTGAGGTCATATTTACATAGAGCATCCTAAAGCCCATCAAAGGCCATCTGCCTCCACATTCACTCTCATTCACACTCAAGCAGACTCATCAACACATTGTAAGAAAGATGCAGGATGTTACCCCAGATTTCAAACCAAAATTCATCCTGTAAAAGTCTTAAACACAAATATTATAACACCATGGTTGAAAAAAATAATAAAAAGACATTATTATCCAATAGTTCTAATATTGTTCAGTTTTGAGTGAACCTTTTTAAAAACTCCAAATTATACACACAACCGTATTTCATGATAGCCCACTGTTATTAAATGGCTACCTAGACCCCCTGTAGGAAAACCCAAAAACCGTTCATGTGGTCATGTAATATGCGAAATGGGCTGCACACGAAGATCGTCCTACAAGAAACAAAGTCATTCATTAGCGTTTCAACATGTCCCACATTAACAGTGTAGAAAACACTGTTAAGCAGAAAAACATCCATATGTTCTCCTGTTCCAATCAGTGAGGGTGTTCCCTCCTGTCAGGAAACCTAGAAATTTAAGTGATTGTCAATGTTACAGTATTATAATAAACAATTGGATCATTCCAGTGCTCAAGCCTGGAACTGATGCAACACATTTCACCCGCTGAGAAAGTAAAAACATCTGTAAATCTGTTATTTTGTACTTTTCATTTCAACACAAAACACAGTCCTAAAGCAATTCACATCAAAATCCAAGAATCCTGAAAGCGTGAGTTGGAAATAGCACAGAACTGAAGCACTCCCAAAATGCAAATAAGGGGGGTCAATCAGTCCCCCTGCTGTGAAACAAAACTTGCATCCAAAACGGAGACACCTCTGTCCCACAGAAGCACATTTTAACAGAAAGTTAGTAATACAACATCCAGCAAAAATATTTAACAATATTTCAGAACACAATCTTGAAACACAAATCACTTCCGCACAATCTCAGCACAATTCAGACACAGACAGACGAATAGACAGCAGCGCGTGGTGGGACATAGGCTACAGTATAACGGGGGAAGACAGACACACAGCCACAAACACAAAGAAACATACAAAACACAGAAACACAGACAACGTTGTAGTTCAGTCAAGAAAAGACAGAAAAAAAGAAAAGAAAACGTCAGGAGCCGGCTAAAAGAATGTATGACGCATCTTTTAATTGTCCAATTTCAATTTTACAAATCCCTTTTATTCTCATTTCAACTTCTCAGTCCTACACTTCAGAGCTGGGTCAAGCTCGAGGCGAAAATAAGCCTCAATTTAGTTTATTCGATCACTCAATCCGCCCAGTGACAAAAGGTTTTTTTCTTTTTCAGCTGGGGAGAGCGATTGAACCCGTATTAAATCAAATAATTTATTTTAGTCCTTTATTTTCCACGAGTGATACAACTCGGTCCAATTAACCCGCTATTAGTCCTTTTCCATGAGTGATACAACTCGATCCAATTAACCCAAATAATTATAAGTCCACTGGAGATGAGTCGAAATCTCCGGCTGATACAAGCCAAAACTAACCAATACACAAATTTCCAAAATACTTTTTTTAGAGGCCCAGGCATTGCTCCTCAGGGTAAAAAGAATAAATTAATCTTTATTAATTAATCAATTAATTAATTAATCAATCAATAAAACCTTCTTTTAAAAAACCCAGCTTAAAGGAATAGTACACCCAAAACATGATTAGCCTTCATTTTCTACTCACCTCCATGCTGAACAACACTCTGGAGTACTTTTTTGATATCTCAAATGCATCTGGAGATCTGGGAGGCTGCTGACATTCAAATAATGGAGGTCCATGGCGCCCGAGACAGAAAGGTCCATAAAAGTCCACAAAAACGTGTCAATATTCCTCCATACTGCTCGTCCAATGTAATCCAAGTGTCCTGAGTGGGTAGCATCCAGAATTTACTCGAAACGAAGTCATTTAGAATGTTTTTAGAGCATAAACAGTAGTGTATAGGATTTCCTAATAGCGCCCCCATGCGCGCTCACGATTCTACGGAAGCCGGCAGACCAAACCGGAAGAAAGTGCGCATTCAGCATCTGGTCTGCCGATAATGCAAGCGTAGAAGAAGAAATGTGCTGTTTACCTGTGCAAAGAAAGAAACAACGAAAGAAAAATGTCTGAGGACTTCAGTGTTGAGGAAGAGCATGAGTTCTTTGCCGAGCTGAATGCGCTGGTTTGGTCTGCCGGCTTCCGTAGAATCGTGAGCGCGCATGGGGGCGCTATTAGGAAATCCTATACACTACTGTTTATGCTCTAAAAACATTCTAAATGACTTCGTTTCGAGTAAATTCTGGATGCTACCCACTCAGGACACTTGGATTACATTGGACGAGCAGTATGGAGGAATATTGACACGTTTTTGTGGACTTTTATGGACCTTTCTGTGTCGGGCGCCATGGACCTCCATTATTTGAATGTCAGCAGACAGCAAGAAGCCTCCCAGATCTCCAGATGCATTTGAGATATCAAAAAAGTACTCCAGAGTGTTGTTCAGCATGGAGGTGAGTAGAAAATGAAGGCTAATCATGTTTTGGGTGTACTATTCCTTTAAGTCAGAGTTAACGTAAAGGCTCTGTTTGAACTAGCCACAGTTCCCTGTAATGTGTATTTATTCAAATCCTTAAACAACCGACTCTTTTAGAAGGGATTTTATCTACCTCTGCAGCATCTGAATTCTGTGAGGCCGCACACAGCAAATCAGCCCCGGTCCGACCACACGGCGCTTCAGACAACTGAAAAATAATCAGATACTGTCTTACCACACCGAAGCGTCGGGCCGAAACGGATCAATCAGGACCAAACAGCCGTCCGCCGAGACTCCAGAACCGGCACGAGCCCCCAATTGTAAAGGAAGAAAATATTCTAACATAGTTAACTTTGGAAAAAGGTTGGCTTCTGATTCTTCCCTTCCCCAGGTCCACTCGGCGAGCTGCGTTTGGTAATAAAACCAACATTGCGTGTTGACATCACAGAATTACAGAGTTTAATCCAATATAAGACAATGCATAAACTTAGAAATAAGACAATGCACAAACCTACACCAGAAACTGCAGAACAACAGAGACATACATTCCATTACCTGACATAGGAGGAAAGAAAGCAAAGACGTACAAGACATCTTTGGAGAGTTTGCAAGAGCAAAAATCTGATCTTTTTCTTCTAATTAGAAAGCTTTATCCTCTTGTATCTAATCCATTCAAAAAGGGGCTGGCCCTCGGTCCTCCAATCAAACGCCATCTCTGACACTGCTAGGGCTTCCCCTTATTTACTGCAAACATCTGGGGTCATTTGCTTCTTTGTTTTAACAAGAAAAGGCGGAAAGCTTGTCCTGGCATCTAGCATTCCTAAAGTCATAAAACACAAGATAAGCTCTCACAGACAGCTTGTGGAATGTGGGGGGCCTCACTTTTGACCTTCTGTAAACCAAGCAGAAATCTCTCCTGCAGGCTTAACTGTTATTCACCCCCCAGGAGATACTCATTCTATGGGCTGGTGGTCTAAATACTTACCCATTAGTAGTTTTAAATCATTAACACAGCCTTGTTCAAAATTAAGAAATATGTTCAAGTGAGAGTGTTTACACATGCCATAAGATTAACTGTATTAAAGTCTAAAAAATAATAATTTTTCTTTAACATAGGACATGTCCGGGAAAAAGAGGATGTCTGGTCACCCTACCATATCAACAATTTATATGTTTCAGTGAGTGAGTGCTTGTTGCTATGATGCGTCGTTGCTCAGCATCTTTGCTCATTGTAAATCAACCAAACAGCGCACAGCTCATCTAAATATTCATGAGCATACCATAAAAGGAAGAAAATGTGGCGTTTCATTCTAGGGCTTTTAAGCAGCCTTACATTGGGGCTCAAAGAACAGCAAATATGCCATTTTCAGCCCAAACAATGTTACACACTCTATTCAGAGACCTTAAAGGGGAACACCGTTTTTTCTTTTTTACATTGGCCCCTTGATTTTACGTTATTATTATCATGTTCTACTCAGCCATATCAGTTTTGTGTCATTTGGAGCTGTTCCGAAGATATTCGGTTTTGTTAAATCCAAGTAACGTGTTCCTAGTCTTCCTATGGGCAACGACTTGAAGGTACAAACTAAACTGTTCATAATTTATCATTTATGATATGCCAGCATTCATAACATGTAGGTTAATCACTGTCCCCCAGACATCCGTGGTTATATTTTTTATATTTATATGTTATAAAAACAAAGCGGCGCGTGTATGACATCCGCGCGCCAGACTGGAGTTGTGACAGTCAGCCCGGGCCACAGGCGGCTACATTCCACCCCTTCTATTTATTCGGCTAGCTAATCTGAATAGTTCAATTCCATTTCGAGAGCGAGATCATCTGTGGTAGTAGCACTAGACATCTTCCAGGCATGTGAGTAAAACTAGCAGCAGTTTAGCGGACAGGAAGAATGAACAGTAGCCGGCGCGGGCGGATGACATCATACATATATAAATCTAAAAAATATAACCGCAGATGTTTGGGGGACAGTGATTCACCTACATGTTATGAATGCTGGCGTACCATAAATGATAAATTATGAACAGTTTAGTTTGTGCCTTCAAGTCGTTGCCCTAACAGGGCTCTGAGTGCTGGAATTCTTACTGGTTGGTTGGTGTTCTAAGACTAATGCTGTGAAATTAAGAAAATGTCATTTAAGAAGGTCAAATTTTTTTAATTCACCAAACATCTTTATGAAATAATCGCAGTTCAAAATGAAGAAAAAAATTCATTCTGCTTATGAGGGAAATGCATAAACATTTCTATTGAAAAACACATATAGAGCGACTATAATAAATATTTTTTTTGGAAAAGGCTAGTATAGATCAAACAGAAATGAAAAGTATGACTCAATGGAAATACCACGAGACAAGTGGACTCTTATCTTAAGTTTGAATTCACATGACTAGCACCTGACTGCTTAGATGTATTAAGCAATAGCACCACTCTTGTTGATAAGTATAGTAAAATGCATAAGGAAGTGTGCTGGAAAACAATTTACACAGATGTTTGCATACGTCAAATCTGTAAATTAATCAATGGATAGTTTTTAATAAACTGTTTTACAATAAACTATCATTTATACTTACCCATGATTTTTGAATTATTATTTTTATGATTTTATTATTATTATTTGTTGATTTTTCTTATTTCATGGAAATATTTCATTTTTTTGTATTCTTTTTAAACTCTCTAAGGTACATTTTATTATTGTTTCTTCAGCTGAGATGTTCCGTTTATTTAAACAATGAAAGTACTACTTTTCGTATTTCATCAAGATTTGGTTGTTTTATTTAAAGGGTGCCAGACAGTCAATACATCATGTACAGAGAAAAAAAGACTCTACAAGATCACTGAGAGAATGAGGAACATATTTAAATGCAAGGCAAAGAGGACAATCTGTCAACCGCACAGCTGAGTTCTACAGCAGCTCCTTTTAAAGTGTATGACATAGTCGGTAAACTGTGTGTATAGTAAGGGTGTGCAAAATAATCATCATGACGATGCATCGCGATTCTAATTTTTGTGATCTACTGCATCGATTCTTGAAGGCAAGAATCGATTATAAAAAAAAAATAATAAATGAACAAATAAAATACATGAATGGTTGGCGCACATCAGCCAAACCAAGTGGAATACAACTTGCAGTCCAGCAGATGTCGCTGCGGATGTGTTGACTCCCGCTGCCTTGTGTCACAAGCATGACCGGCCGTGGGATACTACTGCGACAAGTCATATGCAATAAAACATGGAGGACATTTCAAGTCAGATTCTTGGATGCATTTGGGCTTTAAAAACAAAGAAGGTAAAAACAAAATTGATATGACGCTCGTAATTTGCAAAAGGGGAAATGTCATACATTTGAATGTTTTCATTTCATTGGTTTAAAGGACCACTGAGGCCATGTAAACAGCACTGATTATCCTTATTTTGTTATTTTAAATTTGATGAATCCTAAGATCTTTTTGTCAGTGTGTCCACGCCAGTAATAGTAATATTTCTGTCCAGTATTTGTTTTCATGGCAACACCTCCAAAAGTAATTTCAATAAATACAGCTATGTATGAATTCAGTTGCTTTCAGTTATGTATCAGTTGAAGACACCATCCAGATCACACCCAGCCAGTCAGCCACTGGTAAGGGCTGTATCTTTTTCTTACATGTTCAGTGAAAATATCGCGATGCATCGCAATATTTCAAGTATCGTGATACATTGTGATTGAATCGCATCGTGGCATGTGAATCGTGATTCGAATCAAATCATGACTTCTTTGCCAATACCCACCCCTAGTGTGTATATATATATATATATATATATATATATATATATATATACATACGCACATAATTTCATTACATTGTTAAGCTTTTGTATGATGAACAAGTTTCTCTCAATAAATGAAAATACAATTCTAAAGTTAGATTATTTAATTGAATCAAAAACTAACTTTATCCAATTAAAGAGCTGGTTTTGAAATAATAATAAAAAAAACTTGTATAATGCTGGAAGCATTGTGCTTTGTGGTCGAGTATCTTTGTTTCAGATGAAAGTAAATTATGTATTTAATTTACAAATCAATTTCATTGAATCATTAAATAAAATAGCCTTCACATGCTAATCTAGCTTGTTGTAACAAAAATGCATGTCTTGTCAAATACCACAGTAACAGTTCTGGGAGTGTCAGATCGGCTAACTTTGTACAAATAAAATATCTTAATGACAGTAATGTATTCACAGTCGATGGCAAAACACGTCAGAACACCCAAATGTAATCAAAGCTGCCGAAGTCAGTTTGCAAACTGAAACAATCCCACTTCCTACATAAATGGAAATATTTACAGGACTGTGCGAGCACCTTTAAATGTAATTCCATGTCATAAAGAACAAGTCAGTGGAAAGTTCACATTGAAATAACAGGTTTAAGACAGAATTCTTATGTCCATTCTCTATCCTGGTGAATCATAGAAAACAGTTCATTAAAATTACAATAACTATGTTTTAGGTTGTTTTCATAATTTGCATAAAACAATAATAAATCTAGGCATCATAAAAACAGGCAGGTTAAAGGTATTCTTGATTCTAATCACAATCTATTCGTTTAGTCTCACAACTTCACCGTTGATATTTACGTCTACCTACTAGTTATTAAAAGTATGGCATACATATCCAGACTAGTGTTTCCTTGCAATTAGACACTCGTTCTGTAACATAAACAAAAATAAAAATCCTCTTATGTGGTCCTGAGGGTTCAAGGCCAGTGACATATTATCTCGTGGAAGGATAAGGAGGGGCAAAGCAAAGGGTTCAATGTCTATGTTTGAAAATCTCTAACTGTTTGCTTCACTGCCAGCCCAACTGGGGGTGTAGTCCTGGTTGGAGAGGGAAAGGGTTTCCGGGGCCCGGAGGGTAGCTTGGAAAGCTGTTGGACTGAGGAGGGAAATTCTCCAATGCAGATGTTGGATGAGCCTAAAATAAATAAGACAGTAGGATTGTTTTTAGCCTGCCGAGCTGACAGAAGATTCTTGATCACAAAATATTGGTTTTAATGGAGCTACCTGAAGCAGAGCAGATGGCATCGCTGGGTCGTGGAGGCTGCTGAGTGCAGCAGCTGAAGCAGAGGGAGTGAAGCCTGGTACTGTGGGGAAAGACAGCAAGCCAGGGAATCCACTACCTCCTGGAGGCTGAAGTCCACCAGTCAAACTGGAACACACAGAGTTATGATTACATGGTGGCAAAAGCATGCAACTTTTCAAGAAGTACAGCTGATATCGATATCCGATATAAATGCTGCTGTCATGGCCAGGATTGGATATTGACAAATATAAATGCCAAACAAATACAATATGCCCAACCCCATCTCCCTTCTACTTTTAGAAGAAAAAATAATAATAATAATATCCAATGCAAAACAAGCCAGGCAGTAGAAAGGTGTCTGAGTTGGATCCTTATGGCATGGACTAAACAGGTCCCCATGATGAGAATCCTAACCACATCCAAAAACATGTGCATTTCTATACCTCGTATTGGGACTAAAGGCCATGGTCAATTAAAACAAAAAAAAACTTTGAGATCATTTTTAGGCTATGGTGTTAAAGGGAATAGTTGTAACAGCAGACTTTATTTGAGAAGTATTTATTTTCTATGTAAATAAATTACAGTAAAAAACATACAGCAAGCTCTTAAGTTTTAAAAATTGTTAATAAAATATTGTCAAATGGACAGCACTAGCTCCATCCAGGCTAAACCTTTTTAGTTTGAACCAGAGTGTGTTGAATTTGCAGAGATCACAAGATATAATGAAGATGAAGAGGATCAAATGGAGGGGGAGGGGAGAGTTGGCTGAAGAAGCTGGTGTTTGTGCAGCTGCTGCTTGTAGATGCTAATCCAGATGGAAAGCTATGCTACCATTTCTCTGGTTTGTAACTGAGGCAGTAGGCATTGGGATCAAAACATTTTCTCCAAGATATCAGAACCATGTAATATAACAACTTTAAGATATTTTACCGGCATTTTAAACAGTTTATTATCTTGCAATTAGATTTTAATTTCAACTTAGTTTCTGCTAGCTCAAGCTAATATAGTAAATAAAAGATCACAATTGTTTGTTTTAACAGATATCTCATGTATAATGGCTCAGGAAAACTAACAGCATCATCAATCCAGCAAGCATTGCACAGGTGAAAAAACTAGACCTCCATGGTTGACAAAGGATGTATAATTTATTGTGAGTTTTTACATATCGCAAACAGACATTTTTAAATGTTTAAATTAAAAGGAAAGTTACAAAATGTCCATCTAGTCGTGGATCGCTTTAAAAATTGTTCAACTGGTATTATGGGGTCCATATTTTGGCAAAAAATATATCCGTTAAATAAATATTCCACACAATGGAATGGATCAGGTAATTTAAGTAATGCGTCTGATCCTACCATCTGAATGTCATGGATGAAGATAAGATAAGATCAGGCAACGTGTCTCTAGTCTAGTCTGTGATGATATGAACCTTGTTTTCATGAATCTGTTGTTGAGCGATCGTCTCAAACCAGTTGCTTTTTCACTGAAGTCAACAAGGTAGTTTTTGTTCACATAATTACAACTCATTTGGATAATTTCTCTATTTTCTATAAAGTAATTAGCAGTTTCTGGCACACAGACCAGTCCAGCCATCGCCTACCACCAACCAAGTCACGGCCCCAGTCAATTCAGTGCCTTCTCTCTGAAGGTAACTTCGATCAAATAGAAAGTAACTGTCCATATATGCTTGAATGCATAGTTTCTGGATTAAATTTTTTTCTTAACAAAAAAAAGAAGAAAAAAAAAGAAGAAGAAGAACCACATTTCAGTATGTCATCCGAAATATCTGTTTGTATGTATCTTAATAACTTAGCATTTTAAGTTTATTAACACCTGTGCAAAACATTTTCTTATTGTTACATAATATGCCATTTAGGCAGTATGTTTCTCTGCACACCTGGTTTCTGCTGTTGTTTAAATATCGTTAAAAAATTACAAATGGATAGTAATCTGTAAGTTATATATATATATATATATATATATATATATATATATATATATATATATATATATATATATATATATATATATACATATATATATATTTTCATCATTGTTGTTATTTTTAATAGTAATAGCAGTACCAGTGGTACTAGTCCTATTTTTTCCTTATTAAGTTGGTTGATAATAATTGTTGGCTTCTATTTACTCTTTCCCGAGTGACATACCTTCTTTTCCAGAGCATGAAATTGCATCAAAAGGTTTGGCTTGTTGTTCCTTGACTTGTTCAGTGACAAGATAACAGCAAATATAACTGTGAGTAATCACTCTGCAGGGCTAAAAAAAAAAACACTAAAAAAAGGACTTTGCACTGTAAAGAATAAGCTTATGTCTCATCATGGAAAAAGACCGCTGATTTACAAACTGATTTTTTTTTTCAGTTTACAGGCAAATGGAAATCAACGTCACATATTACAGCCAATTGTGTGGTTATTCCACTCGCTATTTACTATGCTGTTTTACTGCAAGACGATCAAATGTTAAATATTACAGCCTTTTAAAGTCTAATTTCTTAATTTTTGTCAAAAGGAAATTAATAAAGTGCTATATATTTCATTCCAGTTTGAATGTGATTATTCGGTTTATATGTCATAATATATGTATTATACATTTTCATAGATGTAAGTAGAGACTGTCTGCATGATGAAAACCAAATATATAAAATGAAGTAACTGATTCCAACCAATTTCAGGTCAATATTTTTTTATAACAATGACATTTATCTGTGCAGTGACTTACCATTCATAAGTCAATATGATACTCCAGCCAGCTCACTGGTAGCAGCAGTACATCGGAGAAGACCAAGGCTGCAGCTTTGAATTCTTTTTATATAATAGTATTTGTGTGCAAATCTCAATTTGCCAATTTTGAAATTAACTGTGTTGTTTTGTGAAAAATGTCCTATTTTAGACATTTTCAGCAGCTAAACAAAGAACCATCTACTTCAGTAAATAGTTGTAATAAATTGCAAACAAACTATAATCTCAAAACTAGCACCCTTTAATTATATTTTTAGGTTTAACTGAGTAAAAGCATTTAGCATTGATATCAATTCTTTTTTTTTATGCCTCTCGGAAAAGATGAATTCTTTCCATACAATTTGTAGACCTAATCAGCATTTCCTACTTTAGGAATCACTGCCTTAAACCCAGATCTTAGGCCTAGGCTGTGTTTTACAGATATTACTGTCTTTCCTGTGACACTATATTGATCTTTGCCTTTCTCCTTGCTTTAGCTTAGCTTTAATATAAGAAAAGAAGCTACAGTTTAATGGCCTAACCATCAAAATTTCAGGGAAAAATTTTTATTTGCACCCTGATTTATTAGGAAATACAGAAGTGGAAGGTGCAGATACATGCCGTGACACTTAACTTTTTTCTTTATCAATAGCTAGGCTGTCTCAAATGTACATATTTTAATACTTTATAAGCTAAATAGCTCTAATGGAATACAAAGTTTAAAAAACAGAGTCTACAATTAAAATTCTTTTTTTATTTCTAATACAAAAGCAGCTGCTTTAGGACTCAGTACAGCTGAAAAAAAATCGAAGTGAAATCACAACTCATTTCAATAGTCTGTTAAAAACCAGGTTACAATTACGTAACTATGTCAACTGGTGAATGATACATTGACCTATATAAATATCTATATTAGGGCTGAAAGATAAGGAGAAGAATAATTGACAAATAATAAAATCTACTAAATACTGCGTTCAAGCAGTCGTTTATGATTGTGATTTTTACAGCTTTTTTTTTTCCAGTAGTCGAACAGACTTCCCAACATCTAAGAAAGACGGTAAAACATTTTGATCACTTTTTTTTTTATCCTAAAATATATTGTCTTTACAACATCCACTAATATCACATATGCCTGTAGCCCAAAACCCTAATTTACAAAGACATAAGGATAAAAATGGCCAGACGACATATTATCATAAAATAATTTCAAAAATGCAGACACATTTTGTTGAATGATGAACTAGTTCATGGAGGAGTTGTTAACTTAGGCTGGATTACTTGACAGGGGAATAACAAAAATACATTTTTAATTTTAAGCAATCAGTTAAACTGAACTTAGAACCAATTCTTTGTATAAGTGGTAAACTGGTGTCACAGTCACCATTTTCCTCCAGTGTATTTCCCATTTGTGTTGCTTGGAAACGAGAACAGTTTGACGAGCCACATGTGCACCAGCTAAATGCAGCGCGTGGTAACAGGTGATGGACGGGAAGTGCTGCGGTACTTTGCTTTGCTATGTAAGCCAAAGAAAATAATCCTAAATTCAGTATTTTCACGTTCTACTCAATGAATAGGTTTAAAAATTCTACATTTTTATGGTGCAGCTTAATGATAAGTGGACCATGCATTGCCTAGCAGCCCATTTTGTTCTCTAAGCGAAAAATGAAGTACTACGGGCAAATATCCTCAGGACGCAGTCCTAGACAAGTATCCAATCGTCCCTGGTCTTAAATTTTGTGCCATATTTTATCTGACTTATGTCATTGTCAGGACTCCCACTACACACCCACAGACAGCTCCCATTATTCAAGAGTTTAATAACACAGAGACACCTGGTGTACATGCATACACCACAATTACATTTCGTTGTGTGCATATGAGAAAAATCAAAAGTTCACGTACCCTGGCTGGAAATTGGAGCTGAAAGCAGAAGCAAACCCAGGTAAGACTGGTGAAGAAGAGGGAACCCCTACTGCGGCTGCCTGCAGTGGGGCCACAGATGCTACTGAGGATTTAGCTGCTCCAGGTAATCCCATAAAGGAAGGTAACACAGGGCTCCTGGTTCCAGCCCCCCCTGATACAGCAAGTCCAGTAAAGTTGGAGGGGTTAGGCCCAGGGGAAAGGCCTGGGAATATAGAGGGGGTAGATGTGAGGCCTAGAGCGAAAGGTGAAGCTGCAGTAGGAGCAGCAACAGGGGCTAAGCCCTGGTAGATAGAAGATGGTGGATGGTTGGGGGAGGGAGGTACAGATGAAGGGATGGTGGCAGAGGGAAGAGAAGAAGATGACAGGGCCGGAAAAGGTGACAGACCTGGATAATGAGCCGGAGCTGGGCTGGATGACATTGCTTGAAGGCCAGTGATAGCAACCGCACTAGGGAGAGACACCTGAGGAGAACCTGAGGGGTGTGAAAGGCCCAAAGAACGAGCAAGAGCGGCCTGAGCAGAGCCAGGTGTCACCAGTGGGCTGATCGACGGTGTACCAGAACGAGATGTACCCTTAAAGGCTGAGGGTACAGGGCTGCTACTGCCACTGTTGTTCCCTCCAGGTTGCCTGTTGAGGGTTCCAGCCAAAACACCCTGAGCTTGGGCCTGAACTGAGTGACTAGGGGAGGGTTTAGGACTGGGTACAGGGGTGGAACAGTTTGGAACACCCGGAGTGGAAGATCTAGGAGTCTGAGGTGAAGGTGTATAGCTTCTAATCACTGAACCAGATGGGTTACCTGGGTGCACACCAGAGAAGCTGGTTCCTGACTGCTGGTCACCAGACTGGGAATAAGCTCTTTGTTGAGCTGATCCTATGGAGTTGGACTGTAACTGCGGGTCCTGGCCACTACGAGAAGAAGCTGGGGTGCCTGGTCGAGAAAGGCCATGGAAAGGGGAAGAAGGAAAACCTCCACTGCCAGGAACAGGAGTTCCACAAGGGGTTCCTGAGGGGGTGTGGGCTTTAATGACAGACGACGGTGTAGGTGTGACATGACCACTGGGGGTCTGTGGTCCGGCTTTGATAACAGAGGGAGATGGAGCTGGGGAAGGAGAGGGGGCATTCAGGTTGTGGGAGGGAACCATGCCAGGGAAAACTGGTGTAATGGGGGTGGTTGGAGGAGGTGGCTGAGCAGGTGAAGCCTGGGGTGGGGCAGGGGTAGAAGGAGTGGATCCATGAGGAATGAGAAGGGGCCCGCTGTTGACTCCAGGTGTGGTGTTCTGGGGATTCCCAGGTTTGGTGTAACCTGGAAGTAAGTAAAGTAGATTATAGGCTGTCAAAAATGATATAATTAAAACCACTATAACAATATGATTATCAATTTTGTGGTTACATTTTTAAATCCAGAATATTTATAATTCAATTCAATTCAATTCAGTTTATTTATATAGCGCCAAATTCACAACACATGTCATCTCAAGGCACTTTACAGTTCAACCAGATCATACAGTCAAATTGATACAAAGTTTTCTATCTAAGGAAAACCAGTTGATTGCATTGACTCATTGACTCAAATACAATCCCCCACACTAAGCATGCTTGTAGCGACAGTGGAGAGGAAAAACTCCCTTTTAACAGGAAGAAACCTCCAGCAGAACCAGGCTCAGTGTGAGCGGCCATCTGCCGAGGCCGACTGGGGTTCAAGGAGACAACAGACTAAAAAAGCCAAACCATTTGCGAAGAAGAGAAAAAAGAAAGGAGAAATAGCCAGGAAGCATTCCTACATGCAGCCTTTTAAATAATAGTAAGTTTTAAAAGGTGTCCCCTTCTTACCTTTGGGGAAATGTCTGCATTATGGCTTCTGGCTGGTTCAGCTCAAATTTATTTTAATCAGTTCATAACCGTTCTGATTTCAACTGCTCGTCAGTTTAACCAAGCTGGAAAATTTTTGTTCCAAGAGATTTCCCCAAAGTGATTAACTGATGTACAACTACATTTACAAAAAAGTTGGAATGTGTTTTAAGATGGAAATAAAGGCAAAGTTTTTATTAGAATTGGATATATTTTTCAGATGTTACTGAGGGGTGGGATCTTCAAAAAGAGCCATCAAATGAACAACTGTTACGTTCTAACTCACTAAATGAGCTTAACTAACTAGTTATCGAATGCAAGTTTTTATTTGACAATGAAAGAAAATCACAAACTTAAACAGATAAAAAAAATTTAGAAGTTCCTGTTATAGATTCTAAAAAGTAAACATACGGTATACGTTTTTTTCTAATCAGGCATTTCGCTCATAGCCTGGAGGGGGTAGGCACCGGCCCAACCGCGACCATGACGAAATAAGCCTGAGAAGTTCATGGATGGTTCATCCAAATTTTTACTTTTAGTTTTTTTTTCCTTTTGCATTTTACTAAACAGTCCAACTTTTTTGAAAACCCAGCTGTAGCTCCAAAAAAGAAAAAAAAAGAAACTGCAATAAGAAAAGAAAAAAAAGACTACCCCAAGCAATGCAAGTTCAATACAAGCGCAGTGGATAATTTTAGAGTGAAAAAGAGAGGGCTGAATTTTGAATCTATTTTCACTTTAAGAATCTTGAACAAACATATATATATATACATATATATATATATATATATACACACACATATACATACACACAACTATGTTTGTTGACCTGTTTTAATAGTTATTTTTATATATAACATATAAGGTCATTTAAAATGAACCTATTTGTTATCAGGAACCCTCTTTACCTTAAACACAAACCATTTATCTAGTTGGGCTTTACTATGTCTATATTTATAAAATCAAGAAACAACATGAGGTGGGCTTTGCATTTATAAGTGTTTAAAGGGTCATTTAATATCTTTTTGACATCTGAATAATCCTTTTTTGGATTCACTTCAAAATATTTAATACTCAGACTCTTCAAATCAGGACAATATCATCCTTTAACGAATCTAGATTCTTCAAATGAGTTTTTCATTAATAATATGTTTATTTTGTTCAAAAACAACAGTATAAGTGTCAACGCTATAGAACCTCAGCTAAACCCAATTTTAGTAATTTGCTGTAAAGCTCGACAATTAACAGCCAGTAAAACGTAACAAAGTTTGAAAGTTTCTTTCATCACTTTGACAGTTATCAAATTGGATGATCAGGACTATATTATCCATCATTGATGTTTCAAGATATTTTGTAGAGAAGAAAGACTTTAATATCAAAATGTGAACTAAATTTGTGAATGCATAACAAAGTTAAATTTTCTGGTCATTAGTGTACTCCAACAGGAACTAAAATCAGTCAGCTGACAAACTGCAGAAGCACAGGAGAGCAGCATGCCAGCAAGTTAAGCTGCAAGCTTCAGAGAGAGTCTAAGCCCATCTTGCCTCAAAGGAATCATACCTGCTAGTTTGTGAGAAGAGCGGTAGGGGGGAGGGGGCACGTTGGCTGTTATGACCCCTCCCACAGAAACAAGGCCTGCATTGTTGTACGCACCTGAGTGGCAGTTGCAAATATTAAAGATGTCCATAATACACATACAACACCAACTTACAACACAAACTACCAAATAGACCAGAATCTTCATCTGATAAAAAAAAAAAAAAACACTGTGATGACAATCAGTTTCAAAATGTCTGATAGGTTGTATGTCGAGGTGGGTAGTAACTGGTTACATTTACTAAATTACATTTACTTAAGTAAAGTAATGAAAAAATAAGTAAATATTTTAAATGTTTTGCAGTATAGTACTTATAACTGTTACTTGAGTAAAATCCTTGTAAAATATGTTAATTACCTGAGCACCATTTCTGGCTTATTTTTCTACAGTAAGGGTTGGCTTACACTCTACGATATCATTGCTGCACTCAGGTACAGCTCAACCATACGACAAAACCACAGGGTTCACAATATCTGTTCTTATGCTGCGCTCACAACAAAAGCGTCCAAAACGCTTAAACGGCTAAATTTGGACACTGGGTCAATGCTGGATCAAACTGTGGTCAAGTTGCTTTGACGCTTCAGCGTTCTGGTTGTTGATCTGCTCTGTTCTGCAGCTACAAGCTACAGAGCAACTATTATTTATTTACTTTGAAGAATTGGAATACAGTTTTGCCATTTTTTTAAGTGAGTGATTCCACCTCCAGACATCCTCTGTGCATTCAGTTCATCAGGATTATGATACTACTAAAATAGTTTTCGTCTGCAGGTTGTACCATTTTTAGTAATTTAGGTATTTATAAACTGTTTCGCCATAATTCATAGAAAATATTTTAGTGCAGCAACTTAACGATCCATTCCTCTGGCTTTTTTTTTTTAAACCTTTGGAGTTTACCTCCTTGATATTTATTTATTTTTCATAAAGAGAAGTGAAAACAGCTTGTAGGTAGTGTCTTATTTCCCAAAGAACTCCTGAATCAGCTTTTCTGATTAGTTGAAGACATTGTGTCCAGCAGCAAAAGTTACATTTTTGGAACACCAGTGTGGAACACTCAGATGCTCTTATACCAGAACGCTCGTATGCGCCGCTCCCAATGCTCTGATGAGCTGCTGGACCTCTCGACAACGTCCCACAAAGAGTTTGCATGTAAATCAGACGCTTTGAGACTGAAAACACACCCGGTCTGATAGCACTGTTAACTGTACGGCCCAATGCTCTGATGCAACCTGACTTGTTGCACTGTACGTCCAAAACTATGGTCCTGGTTGAATAATTTTATCTGGAATAAATGTCAGAGGAGTTCCCTTGTATGCACAGTGCAAGATGTGGAGGTAAATTTGGTGTTAGCTCTGCTTCAACAGCAGGAAACGCTCATGATCACCTGACCACTGATTTCAAACATGTTTTGATTTTTATCTAATCATACGATTCCTGATCAAGAGGTGGTGATTTTAGGCTAATTGTCCCTTACCCCCTTATACTACATGATGCAGGATGAAGCTAAAATTTGGCTTGATCCAAAAACATTCCAGCACGACCTGAAAATTGTCCCAAAAGGGCAAAACTTTTACTGTGCATTCCCGCCCTCACTAGAGCCAATCAGAAATCTTTAAGTCCTTGAGTTATATGGAGAACAGGTGGCAAACAGGTGATGTTGTCAATAGAGGTTCTTTATCCTGTTCTTGTATATATACATTATTTACTGAAAGGAATGGTTTTATAAGTTCAATGTTGAAAATAATGATTTGGACATTTTTCTTCAGCACTATTATTTTTTTATCATCTGATTTATTTGTATTTCCTATTTATTTTAGGTTTCACAATTCTAGAATTTGCCTGTAAAAGCTGTCTGATTGTGTAATTTCTAAACATCCAATCAGTATTATGATCCTACAAGTACTCAATACTTGAGTTGCCTTTTTTACCAAATACTTTTTACCCTTACTCAAGTCATTTTTCACTTTTACTTGAGTAGAAATTTTTGAAGTTGTGTTTCTCTTACTTTGGTACAATTTGGGGTTTTCTACCCACCTCTGGTTGAGGGTAGTTCTCATGGTAGGGAACAATGAAACTACCTTGAAAAGTAAATAAGTGTAGTTTGCTTTGACGTTTCTTACTTGGGGCGATGGTGGCATGAGGCCGGCAGGGCGGTATGGGGTAAGGAACAGGTCTATGAGGGTTGTAAGTCGAGGGAAACTAGAAAGAAACAAAAAACAAACAAGTGAAACATCAAACCAGAAACCTAAAACAGTAGAATATCTAACAGGTAGATACACAATTTTTCTAGTTCATTCCTGTAATCAAAGTTGTTTGAGCATAACAAGTAGCTCAAAATGGAACAAAGTATTGAACTGCCAGATGATAAACTTGAGCACATTATGGTACCAAACTGTCATTAGAAAAAGTTGCACGGTATCAAACTACAGAAGGAAACTGGCAGACCCAAAGCCATATTTGAATTGCAGGACAAGTTGGGTCACAGGTGGCACCAAGGATCACAGCTTCAAGCACAGCATAACAGTAGTCGTAGCGAGTAAGTTTTAGTGCTAACTGTGATGAATTGAAGCAAGAAAGTCACTGCTGAAGTGCCAGAGCATTGATGCGTTCACACCGAATGCAAAACATCTGCCTGTTTCGTGTGCTTTTACTTTGATGACATTCTGCCAGAAATCCACCCGGCTGGCAAAAGTAATTCGCACAGTGGGTGAATTTGCATTGCAGGTAAAAGACCCTACTGCATCATCCACTCTGCTGGATGAGGGTTTTTATGACAAGCATATAAACAAAAGTTCAGAATTTGGGAATGTTATGTTGCATACTTTGCAGGGGCAGTGGTTCTCTCACTTTGCTGAATTTGACAAAAACTCTCCATTTTCCTCACAGGGCTTTTGAGTCACCCGCTACATGGAGATAACATGTTGTTCTATCCAGCTGCCAAATTTACACTAGTTGTGAACACACCTTAAGACAAGCTTGACTGGATAATAAAACACTTCCCTTGAAAAAATGAATAGAATTAGAAGAATTTTTATGGACCGCTAAATTAAAATTAGAAATCTTTGGCTCATCACAGAATATTTGCATACTGTTCAGAAGGCAAAAGGATGATTTCACAGGGTGTCACATCAGCAGTCAAAAATGGAGGAGGGAGCGTGTGGTCTGGTGCTACTTTGCTGAATCCAACAAAAATATTTAACATAGCTTTCTGCGGTACCATGCAATACTCTCAGGTAGGCACCTCGTCAGACGGAGTTACTTAAATAAGACAATAACCCAAACATAAGTCCAAGCAATGCCAAAACTGCCTCAGTGATAAAAAGAACAAGATGGTAGCCTTGAAAATTTGGAGTGGCCAACACGGTCTGCAGACTTATAACCATTTTAAGCTTGTTTGGGATACTTGGACCAAAGAGTTAAAACAAAGAAAACTGCAAATATCCCACATTTATGGGAACTTTTGCAACGGATTTGGAAGAACTTTGTAAAAGAAATGTTATTTCTACAGTAGAAAAAAAGACAGTAAGTGTTCAGCTTTTATATCGGCAAAAGATGGCAACTTTGAAAAAAAAAAAAGGACTTCATTATTGCTGATTTGTACTATAGTTTAATTTCAGAGTGCAATAACACACAAAACTGTCATATTCTGACAAATATATATTTTTTTCATTACCAATTCAATACTCACAGGTTTGAATGGTCCAATAATCCTGGAAGCAATTCCTTTCCCCTCAATGCTGGTGGAGCTGTCTTTTTTTTTCTCACCCTCTTTTTTTATTGGAATAATTCCCTGTAGTTAATAGCACAGGTTATTTTAGGAGTCATTCTTTAAAATGAAAAGAAAAAAAAATCAACATCTCAGCCTCACAAGGTTACTCATTTGATTGATCTATTATGTCTGCAATTTATATTGCCTTGTGTAAAAAGAAAAAGAACATACAGTTCTGTCAGCAGATGGTAACAGAGATTCTGTCACTTAACTCGCACGTAAGTAGAGAATAATTTAGTTGAGATAGTAACTAAATCTTTCTTGTACTTACAGGAAAAGTTCCAGTGATCAAGCTGGGTCTGCCTTTAGGATATGGATTTCCAGGGATCATTCCACATGAGGAGATCATAGCTACTGGAGCCTTGCAGCCGACCTTACAAACCTAACCAGACAATTTTTAAGAATGAATCGATGAATTTCTTTCAATTGTTAGATAAATAGTTGCTTAACTCATTCATCTCACAAATGCTAACGCTTTTATCAATAAAAATAATATTTATTAAAGAATAAGTGGCCTTGAATTTTAGTTTCTTTTGAGTGCAGACCTGGTCTAATATTCTGCGAGCACGCTTCTTCTCAGACAAGTGCGTTCTGAACAGATCCTCAACCGGCCGATAATTCTGAGCATCTGAAATATTCCTGTATGGAAATGGACGTACAGTTTAATACCCCATAAATCAACTGAAAACAAAGAGGATTTAAAGACTAGATTAGACCGTAGGATTGCATTTTATAATGTACTCACAGAGCAATTGATTCCAAGACAACAAGTCTGTCCTTTGTGAAGGTAAAGCAGTTCAGGATGTTGGCAACTTTGGTTGTAGGGATCGCAACCATTTTCTAAAGGCAAAAAAGAGGAGCAGATGAATGATCAAGACTCCATTTTTTTTACGTGTTTTTAAGAGATAGCCTGTATCTCTGGTGAAGAAAGGCAGCCACTTTAGAGGGATTACTGTGATTAGTGAACCTTTAGCAACTTTGGTGTAATTTTTGTCTATGCTAAAATTAAGTTTCAGGCAGCTTACATGCTCCAGTGCTTTTACTGCTTTGATCTGAGGTTCTGCCCATGAGAAGTACTTCAGGATTTCCACTACCTGCATGTGAAAAAATACAATTTTAACACAGTAAAAGATGGAAAAACTCCATATTTGACAACAACTGACATGAGATTGATAGATTACCTGCTCACTGGAAAAATATCCATGGACCTGCTCTATAGCTCTGACCCGCTGGTCTGTCAGGACGCACTGAAACAGAAGATTAAGCGTAAACAAAACTGCAGAGGACGAATTAGACATTTGAAATCAGAAAGAAATGTAATACCTTTCTTATCTCATCCAAGACTATGTCAAAAGATTTCTTATCCATATTGTATTTTTTATACACACGGTGCCTCCTGCCGATAGTTGATTACAAACTGGCGTTAACAGTCAATGTGATGTTTAAATTATACAAATAAGGTCAGTTAAAATGAAAAGCATCCGTATCTGAATACGTTCAAAATAGTTTTTTTTTCCCCCTCTTGGCTTCTGGTAATAATTCATTTATCGGCGAATCCGAGTTTTAATATATTGTATGTATGCAGCACAATATTTGATAACCGCATGGCTAAAATACCCATTTAGCAATCAGCTCTTAGATAGTGAACAATGACTACCAAACAGCAGAGTTGTCTGCAGGGCACAACCAGCTCAGGCTGCAGCTAACAACAGGCTAGCGTGCTACAGTTATCCCCATCGAGACCACGACGCGAAGAAAACGTGCTTATAGATATAAAACATGTATTGGAAGAGTCAAGGAGATAACGCTTGTTCAAGCAGTCTGCAAATAAAATTAAAATTGGTAAAAGAAGCTTTAAAACAATATTTAAATCAAACTAATACGTGGAAGAAAATACACAAGTTTAGCTAGCTGCTACTGACAGCTGGCGGCTAACGTCAACAACGAAAGGACCCCCGTTAGAGCGCCTGATCGGAAACAAATATCCATAAAGTAATATGACATTAAACAACAATAAATTAAAATATTAACCTCTAGGGTGTTTAATTTGTAGTTATTTCATTTTACCTTGGTTACATTTGAATTTTAAATTTTGTGTAATGTCAGTGATTCTCGGCAGGAGATTTTTAAACAGCCCACAGGAAGTAATTACAGAAACAACTGTTTGTAGCAATAGTTATTTTGTGTTTGTCTTGTCAAAAGTTGAAATGGACCGTTTTTCGTGGTCAAATGGGCTTTTGGAAATAAACGAAACTTTAGTGATACAGCAAAGAGGTGTCAGACTATATGACGGTGATGATAAGGTACAGTTTTCTCATTAGTAAGCCTTTTTTCCGCTTTTGGTTACCAGAACATGGCAGCAAAATTGTAAATAGAATTTCTGTTGCATTAGATTTTAGAGCATCCCAGCATTGGGTATTTATTACGTGTTTATAAATGTTGTGTAAAACTGTTGTTATATTGCAGCATTGCTTCCTTGTTTTATAACCAGGCAAAGTTGAATGTCGGAGCTGCCTTGTTGAGTACCCATCGATTGATCTGGAGGGATGCAAATAATCATGTGAGGCAACTTCTACAATTCAAAAACATTAAATAAATATATTTTTACATCTAATTTTACTTTAATCGCTTAGTCAATTGTGTGCTGTAAATCAGCAGTTCACACTTACAAAGATTTTACCATATAAAGGATTCTCCCTTTCTTGATTTAACATTTAACCTGATTGTTTTGCAACAGATAATGCTGGAAGGTATTATTTGTGCTTGCTGTAATATGACTTGTTTATTTCTTTTCCAATTTGGCAGGACTGCTGCATGGCCATGCCCTTGTCTCAGATTATTTTCTTTGAGGAACAGGCTGCTGGAATAGGAAAGAGGTAAACTGATCAGATTACAAAAAAAAAAGATCAAGTATAATAAAAACAGTCATCGAAAACATCTTGACAATATTTGTTAGCATTTTCAGTTTCTTTGTCTTGATTTTATTTTCCCTCTTTTCCAATTATTTACTAATCAGTCACTTAAAGTTTATGTAGATATAGCTGATACTATCAGATTGAAATTAAACAGGACACGTGTCAAGCTTTGTTTTTGTGAAACTATTTCCATTGTCAAAGAGGTGCACGATAAATTGTCACAATCTTCATCTCAGTGTCAGTATGTGAATCATGTGAGCCATGCTTTTAAACTCTGCATCCTGATATATACTTTTACCCAGATGGTGCACCTTCTTTGTCTTCTATGCTTGCATTAAATTAAGATTCTAATGCCTTAGATGCCTAAGCTGGAATATTATGATGATAAAAAAGAAAAATATTCCAGAAAATGTGATTAGTCACAACTAATTTTGGTAATTATCCTATTGCTGTGCTTAAGGCTCAAACCTCAGTTTTTCTCTATTGGAAAAAACAGCCTTTTTTTATTTTATAGTGCAAAAATAGTCATCCATCTGCATCCATCACCAGCCAACAAGGAACCAGGTCCATACCAGAACAGCAAGTACTCCTTCATCAAGCTGTCTTTCAAAGAACATGGGCAGATTGAGGTAGTCCCACATATAAACCCTTACAGTTTTCAAGCCCTTTATCTGTAAATGTTTGTGTTCTCATCTATCTTCATTTTACATTATCGATTACCTGGAACTGACATTGTACTTTTTAAATGCAGTTTTACAGGAGACTGTCAGAAGAGATGACCCAAAAAAGATGGGAGAATACCGCAGTTTCACAGCCTATCCCAACAGGAACTGGACCTCAGGTTAGAAATAAATAATATTAATATTATTTCACAGACTCTGCAAGATCAGAGGATTCACATTGAAAGGTTACTGTTGTACTGGAGGTTTAAGAATTTTAAGATGTAGAGTTTTGATTTAAAAATGTTAATCCACTGGGTGGCAGTGTTCTTCACTTTTTTTTCCTATTAGATAAAAATCATTGTTATTCTCTTAAATAAATTGAACTAAGTTAGATTAGACCCTATCCAGTAAAAATATAAAAAACAAATATATATATTTTTTTCTCAATAGGTTTTTTAACTACTGGCAGTTTTTTCTGCTGTTCTCTTTTGTTGTTCCACAGTCATGGTTACACCATTTGAATTTGTTTTTTAACTATGTTTGTTTTCCTTTTCTTTGTGGTCATGTAGGCAGGAAGGACACGCGCAGTGGGCATTGTTGGCATTGAAAGAAAAATAGAGGAGAAGAGGAAAGAAACAGACAAGAACATTTCAGAGGTAATTTCTGGGGAAAAAGACAGAGGGCAAAGTTTTCATTGTAATTCTGTTCAAATGTCTCAGAAGACAGAAATGGTATCTGCACCTTTTTATGTATGATGTCAAATAATATATAGAAGATATTAAATGAAGGCATTTATATAAAAGAACAGTTTTTATTTAGAATTTAACCAACATTACTATTTTATAAACCAGTAAATATTGGAGTGTGATTTAAAATATTTTGAATACTATTTTAGATCATGGACATTTTAAGCTTTACCAACCTTTTGGTGTTTGTCTTTAGGCCTTTGAGGATCTCAGTAAGCTGATGGTGAAGGTAAAGAAAGATTTCATTTGATTTCCCTGCCAATTTATGCCAAAAATAAAATACAAGTACCTTGCTAAAGTATTCATACCCCTTGAGTGTTCCAACCCTCAATGACTGGTATTGGCAATTACTTTTAATCTATACTAAGCTATTTTGAGGTAATTGTGTAGATCCAGGTTTTTCTGCAATAAAATAAAGATTACTTTCTGTGCCATGAAAGAAAAACCTCTGACTGATGTTAATTAGTTAATTCTCAAATTTACACTTAATACTAACTAGATTACTTCTGTAAGCCTGAATTTTATTAAGGAGAATACAAAAGAATAGAATAGAATAGAATTCAACTTTATTGTCATTACATTGTCAAGTGCAAAGCAACAAAATTCACTGTCTGCATTTAAACCATCCATTTGGGGAGCAGTGGGGTGCCATTTGCGGCGCCTGGGGAGCAATGTGAGGTTTAGGGTTTTGCTTTGAAACCCAGAGTGGAGGCTGTGGGGATCAAACCGGGTACTTGCAACCTTCTCAGTATCAGTATCAGGGGGTTTATTTGAAAAAGCGAACATTCTTTATCTTTTGCTTTACAGGTAAACCTACTTCTTGTTGTTCACAATCAAATAATATTCCACTGATATACATAATATTTTTATGTCCCAAAAATGTTAAGAATAAGACGGATAGGAATACTGTTTTTGTTATTTAGTTATAAGTTAAATTTTTATGTATAGAAAGACATTATAACAGAAAGAGATTTGCTGAATTAGTCTCCAACTTGCAGGCTAAAGAAATGGTGGAACTGTCCAGATCTATTGCCAACAAGATCAAAGACAAACAGGGGGATATAACAGAAGATGAGGTAAGAATACCACCAATAAATATTAAAACCTGCTTTAAAAGCTAAAGGTTTTACCTTTAGGCTTCAAGTTTCGGATGGGTGAGATCTTATATTTCGGATAATTAACTCATTAATGCTTACGGATTAGCAATAATTTTAATTTAAGCTTTGTTCCTTTTCATAGACGATTCGCTTTAAATCTTACCTCCTCAGCATGGGCATTGCTAACCCTGTTACTAGGGAAACACATGGATCGGGTACACATTATCATATGCAGTTGGCTAAACAGCTAGGTGGTATGCTACAGGCTCCTCTTGAGGTAGGTGTCTCACCTGTCTGCTATCATCAAACGAATAAACCAAATTTCGGTACCATGTTTTTCATTTTCCTCTTGCGTGTAACTTTTCTACCCCTTCCTTGCTGTCTTTCAGGAGCGAGGAGGTATGATGGCTCTTACAGAGGTGTATTGTCTCGTCAATCGTGCCAGAGGGTTGGAGGTGATGCTCACATGTTGATCCTTTCTGCTGACTTTTCTCTGCAAGTGTGACAACTTAGTGATTTTCTTTTTTTTTCTCGTTTTTTTCCCCCTTTAGCTTTTATCTCCTGAAGATTTATTAAACGCATGCAAAATGTTTGAGTCCTTGAAACTCCCCCTGAGGTGAGTTTGAGGTTGTATTGCATTGTTTAAATTATCTGTATGCATTACATTCCTTCAGTTGTAGAGCGGGTTAAGTGCTCAGTGCTTAGGACGAGGCTGACCAGGCTCTTCCTGCCTGGCTTCCTGTTGTGCGAAGGGCTGTCCAGGCTTCCGCAGCTGTCATTTCCTGTTACTTCCTGGGGTTTTTGGAAAAACATTGGTCAAGTTTTCCCATGTTGGTCTGCATTACTGGTCTTAGTAAACCTTTATTAATTACTAAGAAAAAAAGGATAATTTCTTTTATTGTTTTTTTTTTTCTTTACCAAAAAACTTTATTTATTTTATATTGGTTTAATCTGACATTGGATCACAAAATAGTCCAAGGGGGAAAAAAATGGATTTCAAAATCTGTATGCACTTAAAAACCTGACAAGTCAACCTGTTGCCTTCAGAATTATATTTAATTTCACTGTTACCTTATTTATTTTATTTAAGTATCCATCTATCAGTTTTTACTCCACAACTTTAACATTTGACAAAAAAGTGAAAAACCCACATACAAAATGGCGTGATTTAAAATGCGTCTGAGGAAGAAGGAAATCTGTTACCTGGCCAACAAATGCTGTGTAATTCTGTCTGTGAAGGCTATACAGCACAATAATTTTAATCTGTTATAGCTGTATTTTTACATCATATATTGATTTTACTGCTATGGCCTACAAGGTTACACATAGATGTATTTTTCATTCAAATGCCCTTTTTTTTCTTTTGTGAAGTGATGGGTGAAATCTAAACTGCAGTTTTGACTACATGCATGTTTTTTGCAGTTTTGCCTCAGAGTTTCCTGTGTCATTTGTTTTTATCATGTGGTATCCATGCATGACCCATTTGCTCACTGTCTTTTCTCTTGTTTTTTTTTTCCATGCATCGTGGTTATTGTGTAGGCTGCGTGTGTTTGACAGCGGTGTGATGGTGGTCCAGTTGCAGTCTCACAGTGAGGAGGAAATGATAGCCTCTGCTTTGGACAATGTAAGCCTAATCTTTAACAAGCATAACACCATAATATGGTCTCCTATAATATGTTCTGCTAACTGCGCTGAAGATTTCATATATTTAGCTTTTCTTTGTGTTTTTTGTATTCAATCCCAGGTGACAGAAAAAGGCTCCCTCACAGCAGAGGAGTTTGCTAAGCTCTTAGGTCTTTCTGTTCTTCTGTCTAAGGAGCGGTGAGTTAAAATTCAATTCAGTTTATTTATATAGCGCCAATTCATTCAATCTCATTTTAAGGCACTCTGCAGAGATAAGCTCCACTGTCGCTACAAGCATGCTTGTAGCGACTGTGGGGAGGAAAAACTCCCTTTTAACAGGAAGAGACCCAAACTACCAACCAGCTCCCATGTTACAGGATTAATGTGAGCACATAGAGTTAGTCACAGTCAGAGAAACAGGACTACACTGAAAAACTGGCCAAACTCCAGCATCCAGAAACAAAGGTGTTGATGGCAGCAGCACAGCTGATATTTCTCTCCAGGATGGTGTCACAGTCAAACAAGAACAGACCAAATGAAGCTACAATTATGAGAAAAAGCAGAGAGAGTATAAAGTTAGAGATTGAGCTAACAAATTCTGTAGATTGGGAGAATAGAGATAGAAAGCTATCTTAATTTCTGTCTTATTTCTGACAGGTGATTGTCATTTTGATTGACTTTGTTGCTTCTATTATACTAATTTGCTCCTCTTGATGTTTGTTCTGTTTCCTTTTCGTTCTCAGGTTGTTGCTTGCAGAGAAGATGGGCCACCTTTGTAGGGATGACTCTGTTGAAGGGTTAAGATTTTACCCTAACTGTTTTTGATCTACTAAAACATTAGGGTATCTCTCTCCACAGTAATGGGAAACATAAATACATGTTGATACTAAAGTCGGCCTGGTGATGACATTTGGTTGTTATTTTCTATATTTTGATAATCTAAGCATTGGGGCAAGTTCTCTAAAATTATTGCAAATGAGGAAAATATATTCTACATTACTCTACTTGGTAAGAGGCTCATTGAGGTGTAATGCAAAGTGGGGTTGGTGACATTTACTTACAGCTCTGTCTGCTCATTTGATGTATGTTTTCCTTTTTCCTGGTGATCCAGGCCTATTTAAAGCTTGCACGGTGTTAGGAAATGCCCACAGGCTCTAGTATTTGGATCCTTTGTTTCAAAGTAAACAAAGAATTTCTACAATACATGCAAACTGGGTTGCAAACTTTTTCTGTTTTCTTTAGTGTTGAGGAATTTGCAAACATGTCTACATGTGCAGCATTTCAGCAAATCATGTTAATTCAAATGATTTTGCAATTTTTTTGGTTTTTCTCTGTCTGTCAAAATGATGTAAACTTGTTTTATGATTTTATTTTTTTTTGTGTACCGTGGGGCCAAAATTAAATAAAATGGTTATAAAGTTTCCCATCAATCTGCGTCGTCTCCTTTTGGTCCCAGTTCCAAATATTTGACCTCCATCTTAGAAATGTTTTGTTGTATTTAACTCCTGTAACTGAACACAAATCAAAGCAGAAGCTGCATATTCTGCAAAAAAATAACTGCTGAGCAGAGATCGGAAGTAATGAAGTACAAATACTTTGTTACTGTACTCAAGTAGATTTTTCTGATATTTTTACTTTACTTTACTACTTATTTTTATGGCGACTTTTTACTTCTACTCTTTACATTTTTACACAAATATCTGTACTTTCTACTCCTTGCATTTTAAAAAATTGGCTCGTTACTTTAGTTTTGAATTATTTCAATGGAGTTACCATTATTATTTTTCACGTCATCAGTACCAAATTCAATCTAATTGGATGGGAATCTACGCACCACTACAAGATGAATCGACAGATTCGGCGGTATTCATTGGCGGCAAATCATTGCAGCTTGGTGGCGGTGGCGTTAGCATAGTAGTATGGACGACGAGATGATTGAAAATGAACACAACGGAGATCTAGTCCTATTGGCAGACATCCATTTAAAATGTAGGCAACGGCATGAAAAATGTGGTTTCTACTTTTACTTTTATACTTTAAGTAAATTTACAAGCCTGTACTTTGTTACTTTTACTTGAGTAAAGAAGTTTAATCAGTACTTCCACTTTTACCAGAGCATTTTTTAACACAAGTATCTGTACTTTTACTCAAGTACGGAAAGTGAGTACTTTTGCCATCTCTGCTGCTGAGACACTAATCCTTATGTAAAATCTAAGCATTTATCCATATGCACCAGTCCTCAGCAACACCTTTGATTTTTGTCTTTGATCCGTGCAGAGCTTTTGAAACTCAGAATCAAATCATCCTCTGTCCCCAATGTGAACCGAGCTGCCCAGTAAACTGTTTCATCCCCACAGAAACTTCCTGTTTTTTGCCTGCTCTGTTTGAAGGAAAAAAATGAAGGTCAGTGAAGCTGATTAGATTAGCTTGACATGTGGTTCACTCATTGATAATAGCTGGGCTGAATTCACTCAGGAAATCTGACTTGAGGCAAGTAGTTAAATTTGAGTAAATATTGAAAATTTGCTTGTTATTCTTAAATTTGCAAGGTGGAAATAACTAGTGCATTTCACAAATATAAATCTGGAATAATATTTTGTCTCAGATTTTGTTATATGACTTAAAAATCTACATATGAAGAAGCTGACAGAGTAGGATACTTTTTTCTATTCTGCTACATTAATTGCATTTGCTGTGTGCTACATGTGCTTTAAATACAGTATATCTTTATACTGATAAATGGCTTAAAGCAGGAGGCTTTTTAAATCAATGCAATAGAGCTGTTCTGGAATGAAGAGTCTCAGCCTGACTGATATATGATGGCGGCAATAAGATAACTTTAAACCAATGCTGTACTTGCATGTTGTGTGTGAAGTTAAATTGTTTAACTTGAAAATTCAAATCAACCAGTAATCAAGTTTTCACTTTATTCTTCACTAATAGAGTTTTGTTCTGACTGACTAACTGCTTACTGACCAACACCAGTAGACTCATGCTGACTTTGCCCAACTGGGAATCAGAGTTAAAGTAAGGAAGAATATTTTAGTGTGCCCAGATCTTTACTCTGCATACTGTACATCAGAGCTGAAAATATATGGATTAATCCAGAAAGGTATGGAAGAAAAACAGCCTCATTGGAATTTGCCATTTTCTGTACATCAAATTTTAAACACTGTATTTTTATATGGTTAAAATTCCCCTGCAAAAAAATTCACCAGCAAAAGATTCAGCTGCAAGAAAATCATCTTATATGACAAATTTGTTATTAATAAAGGGTTAATAATACATTATAAATATAATAAAAGTAATTAATGTTTTTGCATTACATTCCTTGTGTAATATGATTTCAGTAATACTTCATTAAAACTTTTCAAACATTACACACTACAAAATGAATAATAAAAGCATGTATTGTCAATGCCGATATAGTTTCAGATTGCTATCTGTATTGGTCAACATCTAAGGTTGCAATATTGGTATTGTGATAAAAAAAAAAGGTCTATTAGGACATTCCTAATTGCTAATGAAAATAATTGACAATAGTTGTAAAATAACATAGGAATAAAAAAAAGTACTAAAAAGTTGTAAAATAAAATGAAAATGACAAGAAACCAAATCCAACTTTTTCAAACACTTAAACATAGCAAGAGAAGAAGCAAGTGATCAAGTGATACAATTGACTATTAATGTATATGGTGACATATTTAGATTAATTCACCAAAGTTAAATTTTTAAAAGTAAGTTATACATTGAATTCATTACTATTATTTATTGAACTTTATTCTAAAAAAAAAAAAAAAAAAAAAAAATAATAAATGCCTATGCGGGTCTAATGCTATCATTGCAGAGTAGACACTTACCAGTGGGATTTTAGGGTCTATATTTGATTAGCAGTTCCAATTATTTCATGAGTCTTGTTCAAAACAAAATCATGGAAATGTTATATAAAGGACATGTGACTTTTTTCAGGGATATGCCAATCCTTCAAAACCTAACATGTTTAATGGATTATGGCACTTTCGGACTTCCATATTGGTTTATCATCGGTTATAAACATAACATTTCAAATATTAATTTCTCAATCATTAAATGGAATTAAAATGTAAGCAATTATTAGATAAATGCCTACAGCTTTTAACTGTCAGTGGGGATTGATGGCACGCGGTCTGACGCTGAAACAATAACGCGCTTCAGACTTCCCCTGGATCCGGACCGCTGGCTGGAAGCGAAACTCTGATCATTTCAACGTTGCTTTAGCGAAAACTGGACGGAATAATGCGCTTTCCGCAAACTAAATACGTAAGTTCAAGATTTTTTTCCCTTAAAGCAAAGACATATAATTCATCATGTCTACCAAGTAAAATAAGCTGTACATTTCTTTCATAAATGACTATTATAGCGATCTGAAAGAGCAAGGCTTTGGAATTCTATGTGGGTGGTTTAACATTTTGATTAATGTAGTTTAATTTATAACATCTTTTCCACTTTATATGTCCAAACACATTTCAAACCAAGTGCTATTAAAGTATTTGACTAAATCCTACGTTTTCTATATTTTATGTCATGCATTTCTTCTTTTATTTTCTTTTTATTATTTCTTTGATGTGACACATGTCTTGTGCAGATTTGTATTTACGATTATTGATTTGCTGCTGTATTGCGTCACAATTTTTATTCAAATGTTGTTAGTTTCATTTACATTTTTTTTTTGTAATTTGATAGAATTATTTCCTAGAGGTCTCATCATTCTGGTATATTAATATTTTAATATATATTCAAGTGCCTCTTCTATTTGTTTGGGTAGAAAGTTTCTCTGATCTTAGTTCAAATAAAAAGGGAATCTGAAATAATTTCAACTGTAAAAATACCATGCGGATAAAACTTTATTCAGTATTTCACATGATTTTAACCCTACTATTAAATGGTGACCAAAGCTTGGGATAGTTAAAAAAATGACAGCAGCCAAATTGATTCATCCATCCATTTTCCCAAATGGTTATCCCAGGGAGGGTTGCTTGTACCTATCTCCAGCCGTTTACAGGCAAGAGGTGGGGTCCACTCTGGACAGGTTGCCAGGGCAACATGGAGACAAATAGGACAAACAACCATTCACACACACACTCACACCTAGGGAGAATTTAGAGAAGCCAATTAACCTACGGTAACAGTCATGTTTTTGGACTGTGGGAGATGGCCGGAGTACCCAGAGAGAACCCACGCATATTCAGGGAGAACATGCAAACTATGTCTCATTTAATATGTCTCATTAATTTCCACTTAAATGTTTTTGTAATCTCACTACCAATACAGTATAAAATGGGGAATTCTGTATTGAAATTTCATTTTGAGATTTTACTTTTTTCCTCCTTTTAATTGCGTCTGGATTCACATCAGTTCAATTCAGTTTATTAATATAGCACCAATTCTAAACACATGTCATCTCAAGGCACTTTACAGTTTAACAAGATCATACAGTCAAAGTGCTTCAAAGTTTTCTATCTAAGGAAAACCAGTTGATTGCATCGACTCATTGACTCGAATGCAATCCCTCATTGCATCAGCAGCCTGAGATATAATACTATTCAAACCACAAAGAACACCAACCAGAAAAGGTGTGCAGCTGCCCACAAATACGACTTTATTCCTTGTTTTGAACAAAGCCCTCCAGAGGAACTTAAGCTTTGTGGTGACGGCAACTCCTTGTACCCATTGTGGGGATAAAAGGAAGAGGAGGACCAACTTTAAAATCCAGAAAACTGGTGTTTATTGTTTCTTCTTATGAGCTTCCTGTTGTTCATAGCCCAGTGGAAAGAAAAGCCTTTCTGAGTGTCTTTGTCCATTTGAGACTGCAGCCTTTGTACAAGATTATGTTTTTTTAAGCAATCAAGATTTTGACCTGTGATTTATAGATGTGAATGACGGTGGGGAGAGATGGTCATGTGGTATAGAGGGAAGAAAGGACACAGACATCGGAATGCCACAGGCTATCTCTCTGCTGGCCTTCCTTCTTGTGCTCATAGGATACGGTAAGTTTTTCAAACGCTATCACCTTGAATTGAAAATGTAGAATTTTTATCAAATAGCAAAAGGATATAAATTGTCTTCTTAAAGGAATAGTACACCCAAAACATGATTAGCCTTCATTTTCTACTCACCCCCATGCTGAACAACACTCTGGAGTACTTTTTTGATATCTCAAATGCATCTGGAGATCTGGGAGGCTTCTTGCTGTCTGCTGACATTTAAAAAATGGAGGTGCCCAGCGCCCGAGGAAGAAATGTCCATAAAAGTCCACAAAAAAACGTGTCAATATTCCTCCATACTGCTCGTCCAATGTATTCCAAGTGTCCTGAGTGGGTAGCATCCCTAATTTACTCGAAACGAAGTCATTTAGAAGGTTTTTAGAGCATAAACAGTAGTGTATAGGATTTTCTACAAGCGCGCGCCTGCGAGTTCATGAGTCTACGGAAACCGCGGCAGACCAAACCAGATGAAAGTGCGCATTCAGCTCGGCAAAGAACTCATGCTCTTCTTCAACACTGAAGTCCTCAGACATTTTTCTTTCGTTGTTTCTTTCTTTGCACAGGTAAACAGCACATTTCTTCTTCTACGCTTGCATTATCGGCAGAGCAGACGCTGAATGCGCACTTTCATCTGGTTTGGTCTGCCGCGGTTTGAAGGCTAATCATATTTTGGCTGTACTATTCCTTTAACACAATTGTGCAGCTTTCCAGTCTATCATTTAGTACGGTGAAACAAGGTGTTTGACAAAGTTTATGATGGTAAATGGAACCATTACAATGTATGGGCAGCTGCTGCCATTCCATTTTTGCTTTGCTCCAATTTGAAATGCTGTGACTCTGAAACTGTGCTTGGATACTCAGAGGAACCATTAAAAGTTGGTATAATATCAAACTTAAAAAGTTAGACTCGTACAAAACATGACAGATTACTATGTTTAATGTTGCCACTTTCTAACAAACGCCAGCTTGGACTGATTATTTGCAATCATTTGCAGAGGCTAACGTAAAACAAATTTGAATTATTATTTTATACGATATATGTTTTCCCTATATCCTTGCTCAAGATCGTCAACATATATATTAATTTGCACTTAAGCTTAGTGTTCACAGTAATTCACGTGAAACAAAGCAAATTTGATGAGATGCTTCTTTAATTATGGCATCTTGTGTTTAAGATCAAATTTTAGTAGACGAGTTGTCCGTAGCTGTTGACTTTAAACTTTTAAAGTATGTTCAGCTCTGCCACATTGTTCAGCTCATTGGATAGTTTGTAAACAGCCGCTGTCTGAAATCTGCACACAGCCATCAACAGAGCAAATCTTGAAATATTTTACTTTATTTCACTCTTTTTTTAGGCTTGCAGATAATGTAATGTAATGTAAAATAGCAGTGAGGGCACAGGTGGATGGATGGATGGATGGATGGATGGATGGATGGATGGATGGATGGATGGATGGATGGATGGATGGATGGATATATTTTTTTTTGTCTTTTACTTTGTAAACCCTGTTTATTTTCCCCCTCCATTAATTTATTCCTCTTTCCATTTCTCTATGCATTTCGGCCTCATTTTGCAAATGAGGAGTGGTTGGTCTCAAGTAGTTTGGATGGTTGCATCCAGTCTACATGCTACCAGGCCAGCCACAGTCACAACAAAGAGGGATACCTACCTATTATCAAGCCATTTAGCAGCTTTATTAGAAAAGAGAGATGGAATTCCTGACCTTATTTGTGGTGTGGATGCTCTGATAAAACATGTGTTTCTGTTACCTGAACACATTATTTCCCTACAGAATTTGCAGCCACTGCTTCAGGAGCATGCTTTTAGCAGGAGAAGCAATTTCAGTTTCCATCTCATTCTGACCAGCTATGGGGAAATAAGGATGATTAACTTTTGTAAAAACATGAATGAAATATATCATTCAAAGTCATTGTTGAGTAAGTAGTTTACAAGAAAAGATTAAGCTTGTGTGATGAGAATACTACAGAATGTGTTCTGATTCTCACACATCTAGAAAAAAAACAAACACACAATGATTTCATAAATAACTTGAATCTGAAAAAAGTAAAAATAAATAAAAATTATAGGAAAATAAGCAAATTAAAGTCAGACTTTTCCTTTTAACCATGTTTCGACAGAATTATGTATGGTAAGGATGGTAGCCTTAACATTTGTTGACCAAGCTTTCTTACACTGCGCAGCATATTTCTCTGGAGAATCCATTGGCAGTTTTCAAATTTTATTGTTCCCTGCTGAAATTCAAGATACCGTGTCAGATGAAGCAAACAATTGTTACCTCCTTGGTCTTCTCCAATGAGTTTTTCCTTGTGTCAAACGATGGATGGTGTGATCTAATGCTTATGTTCCTCGAGCTTGAAGTTCAAATGTTACCATTTGTCTTATCTGTCTCTTTGACATGTCATCAATATTTGTCCTTCTCCCGCATCCAGGGAGGGTGGATACAGTCCTATGGATCCTACATTTCTAAATAATATGTACAATTGTGGTCACAATAACATCAAGCCTTTAACTTTAACATGCTTGTCTATAATTTTAATTCTAAACTCTGATGCCACCTATTTCCTTCACTTTCTTTGGTTCGTGTTGAGTGTGGTACACACCATGTGATCTAAGAGCACAGTGTCTACAGTACCTGCAGCCCTGTATAAAGGCCCACCAACTGATTACCAGATTATAGGCACCCGTGATGCTAATCAGTGGACACACCTTGATTTAGTGTGTCCCTTTGGTCACATTATTTTCAGTCTTTTCTAGGGGTACCATTATTTTTGTCCAGGCCTGTTTAATTGATCTTTAATCATTCTGTGGAAGCATGGTTGAAAAGCAATGTGACTCATTTGTTTATTTTAGTATAATTTGTATGTACTATTACTGTTGTCGAATTCAAGTTATTTTTGTTACCATTGTGGGGCTTTCTTTTAATAAATAAGAGGTACCAACGATTTTGTCCTTGTGTGTAAATTTGTGAAACCAATTCTTAGAATAGTATAAAATCCCTTTATTTGTCCCTGCGGAGCAATTGAATAGGCTAACAGCAGACATATATAGATAAAGAAGAAAAGCAGAAATTAAAACCATGAGCTGGTTGTAAAATGATTCAAGTTTTGTCTTACATCTTGAAAACTGAATGGTTAAAATGCATTATTAAAAACTATTTTACCAATGATGCAGAGTTCAACGTTCAAATTATTTTTAATACTTATTTTATTTTTATACTCTTTTTCTGGCAGCTTTTGCAGGGCTCAGTATATGGCCCTCTTTCCACGTGGCCCTAAGTAATGGAAGTGTATTTGTGGACTTCAGTGTAAAATCCAAAAACAACTCCATCAGCAACATGAGCCTCTCCCTAGTCAACATGGAAACCAATACCTCGGTTCTGTCCAGGCCCCTCCCCGGCCACCAACTGGTCGGTAGGGAGGAGTTTGATTGTTCCTGCTTCCTGTATGCAGGAACTTTCCGGTTCCTGTTGAGGCAAACAAGCATCACTACTATTCCCAATGCTAATGGCTCAGATGTCAGCCACACGGTGACCTCAGCCTCCTGGTGGAGCTCTGAGCTGCAAGTGCAATGGCCCACTTTTCACATTTCTGTGGAGAGGGCAGGAAACCATTCTGAATATTTTCAGGCAAGACAATAAGATCTTTAATTTATCAACCATCTTTTTCACTTATTTACTGTGGCATAATCAGAACAAACATGAGTTGTATACCTCTCTTTTATTGGTTCTTCTCAGGTTGGCTTATCCACTAATGAACACTTCCAGGCTTGCTCCAGTGGCATGGACTCAGCCCTCCTCTTAGAAGTCAGTTACTCGGAGTACAACCAGATTGGACGAAACACCACTAACAAAGTCCGAGGTCAAATACGGAAACCAATCAAGCCACTTCGTTCGCAGAGAGTTGAGCTGCCCTGTGCTTTCTGGTTCACGGAGAGAGACTTCATCACAGTGGTCATACGATCCCCTCACACAGAACAAGAAGTGAAGAACTCCGGACCTCTCTATCCATCCCGTATTTTCCCCTACAAACTACTGGTGGAAAACGTCAACGCTTATAAAAGTGGTTGCATGGACACAATGACTGTGAAGATGATAACGCCACCATGTACCCATGTTAATGGGAAAATACAGCTATATAACGCAAGTATTGGAAAGGGGGGTGATTTTACATCCACTGTGATGGAGCCTGAACCAGAGGAATCTTCTTTGCTGGCATTTAATTGGCTGACACAAGAGGAAAATGAGACTGAATTCAACTGCTCAGTTTTTTACCCAGGAAGGAATAAGTACTGCTTCCGCTTTGTTTTCAATTTTAGTCGATTGTCTAGTCCAGCAGAGAAGTGTCTGGTGGTTTACAGAAGTGCAGGTGAGGTTTAATCTATTGATTAAGACATGTTTCACTGCTATATGGAATATACATATGTTGTGAAGCTTAAAGGGAGATTTTCTTTTTAATCCAGTTCTCATGTGACACATTAAAAAAATCAAATGTCAGTGAAAATGATTTTAATTGAGGTGAATAATAAATTGCTGCATGTATACTCTTTTTAATAATCAAATTGACTGGAATTTGTGTGGTAGACAATCTCAATTGAAATGATGGATTTATGGCTTTCAAGTTTTATTAATATAAATGTGAAAAGTATGGGATTTATTTTGATTCAGCAAGTTTTACCCCAAATAAGAGCTAATGAACAGATGCTTTTATCAGTCACTAAATTAGAACATGACCTAATAAGTCCAACCGCCTTTGATTTAATGGGTCTTAAATTTGAATTGCAGAATCTTGGGGGCCCTGGCAGCCATGGAGTGTTTGCAGTGTGAGTTGTGGAGAAGGGGTGAGAGAAAGAGCACGGGAGTGTTTGCTGCCCTCAGGTGTGGAAGGCGTGAAGTGCGCTGGCATGGTGAAGGAACGGTCTCCATGCTCCCTGGAGGACTGTAATAGTAAGTTCTGTTAAATCAGTAATTTAAACAGTTTTATATTCTCTAAAGCAGTCAATTTAACATTTTACCTTCTGCTCTACAACTTAACAACATAGGTCTATTAGCAACTCAGTTTAAGCTATTATGATTACAAAAACTGCATCAAACCAGCTTAAAGGTTATTTTTAAAAGCTACATTTAATCTGACAAATGAGCCTTATTGAAATGAATATTCTGATCTATCGGATATGACTGTGCAATGTTTTGTCTGGTTTTTCAAGTTAAGTTTTACTCATTTGATATCAGCCATTTTTAGTATATTACATTGAGGTGTCTGCAATAACAGGTCTCATTCTGTGTCAGTTCAAACCCACCAGGGGGATATCTTACACCACCTTTGCAAATAACAATTTAAGGTATTAAACAACACTTTCTATGATGTACTGATATGAAATTATAGGGACATATGTTTCTCTAGAGGCTTGAAAAAAAATCTAGTTTTCTAAGGCTTCTTAGAGACATTATGGTTTTAATGACAAACTGAAATCAAGGCTAAAATAAATGGAAGTACAATAAAGAGATTTTAGAAAATTATACTGAATAATATAAAACTGCTTGTCAGGTTTAGATGTAATTGTAAATAATTAACTAAATATTTGACAAAAAAACATTAATCAAATGGAACAATAAACTAAAATGCAATTATAAATGGTATAGTGGGTATGAAATATTTTACTATGGAAGAAAAGGGTTATTTTTTGTTTATTGCAACAGTTATTCCAGTTATATTATTGAAACTAGACCTTTTTTATGCTGTTCTCAATACTATTTTAACATTTGAAGGAAAAATATGTTTTTTATCCAGATTATTTTGTATTCTTAATCCACCATTTTAGTTAGATAAACATGCCACATTTCTCCCCTTTGTTCTTTCCAGATTTAGTGATGATGTAATATCCTTGTATCTCATTTAGATATTATTTCATTTTGTTCTCGCTCCTCAGTGTTATCTTCTCCATCTCCATCCCTGCCTTCTGTACCTGTGGGAGCATCGCGGTTTGGTGGGAACATGATTGTGGTGTTGGGTATTTCATTCTGCTTGGCAGTGATCATGGTGACTATAGTGGTGACTGTGTGGAGAAAGCTTTACCAGACTCCTCAGTGTAGCTCGGTCCATAGAGGCTCCATTCATCCCCCGGGGGGGCGCAAGCTTTCAGATGAGGCCTCCATCTGTGGCCACAGTCTTCAAAGACCCAGTCTTTCTGATGGTCATTTCCCATCGGCTGCAGTCATTCCCCAAAAACGACCCTCACTTGGAGCTCCGCCTCTCTCGCCACAGGCACCAGTGATGACACTTTCACAGGATCCAGAAAGGCTATCTCCCACAGGTCAGAAGGTGTTACCACCAATATTTGGGTATGTTCAAATATCTTTCCCACCAATATTTTTATCAGTACCTAATAGTGTTTGTTAAACCCTTTTTCATTTAATTAAAACTCTATGTTCTCTGTAGCTACCGTCTGGCTCAGCAGCAGCTAAAAGAGATGAAGAAGCAGGGCTTAAAGGAGGCCACCCAGCTGTACCATGTCTCCTCAAGCCCAGTCCATGACACTGTGGTAGAGACATGTGCCTCACCCACCACCTCCCCTGTTCCATCCCCTACTGGATTTGTTTGTTCTGCTCTACCTGTGGGTACGCAGGACACTGCTAACAGCAGCCATGTTGGCACATCTACTCCTCTGTCTGAGGCTTCACGTTCCAGAGTGGAGTTTGTTTCAGGTCCTTCTGACTCGGGGAGGAGCTCTAGATGGCGAGACCGCACAGCTGACTGGGTGGAGATGGTAGAGAGGAGTAAGATGGCCGGTCTTAGGGGAGGAGATGCAGTATCGGGGAATAGTTACAACAGGAATCCAAACTTCAGACGGACCTCCAGCTTTAATGACACCAAACTCCTTTCAACTTCCTCAGCTCAATCCGTGCATTTTAGAGAAAGGAGCATGACCCAGGTCACCCACCCATCCTTTTTTTATTTTTGTTTCTTCTAGTTTATCTATTCTTAAATCAATTGTTACAAGACCTATTAAGATGTGATTCCACATTTTCCTCCTCAGGTGGGATCTCGGACTCTTCCAGAAGGAAGTTCTTGGACCAAAGGGAAATGGGAGAGACAGCCTCACCCCTCTTACCCCATCCCTGAGCACAGAGTCTCAGATTGGAGTACAACAAAACCCCAAATTCACAGCCAGAGGAGGACTTCTCAAAATACTCAAGTCAAACACATGGGAACAAACACAAAAACCTCATTATCTGATAAACATGTTAAAGACTTCAGTGGCACAGGGGAAAGAAAGACGCTTGTCGACTCTGGAGGCAGAGGTGGAAATTTGGTCTCAGGGATCGGAGGTCCATCCCTCACACTCTCCTGGTCTCGTGAGGTGAATCATCTGGATGTAGAGCGAGCTGAGCGGGCTGAGCAGAACTGGAATCGGCGAGGCCCCTCACCTATCCAGGGAAACATCCTGGCCAGGAAACTGAAAGAAGCTCAGCTGTGCTCTGGAGGCAAAGGACGCCAGCGCAGCTCCAGCTTTAACATGTCTTCATCTGAGTGTAGGAGGGATTGGTGCCAATCACTGCCAATATCTAGAGACCAGAGCAGCAGTGGTGGCTCCCCCTACAGGCTGAGTGAGGCAGAACAGAGGATGCTGGACTTGGATCTGTCCCCAGTGTTTGTACAGAAGGAGTAGAAGAGCATATTACCCCTCATTTCCACTGGGTTACACTGCCATGTTAACATTATGGTAAAAAGAAAAAAAAAATACAACTAACTCTTTAACACTTTTAATGTATAATTTTGAATATTTGCAAGTTATGATAGACAATTTCACCCTTTCTGCAACGTCAAGCATCTTTAGAAGAACAACATCATAAAAAATCCAACACATGAAGGGTTTATATAAACTGTTAAGCCACAGTTTCAGTCATGCTGTGAAGCCTCAATGTTTATTGCTGTAGATATTGTGGTAATTTCTTCAGGGACCTTTAGAATCTGTATATTAATTTGTATATACTGGAGAAGCATCGATATGTGCACATGTTATATATATACTGTTAAACTGGAATTTCTTTTGAGATGTTCTACAGTGCCTTAAAAGATATGTACTGTGATTTTTTTAGACTGTCTTGCGTTACAACCACCAATTTTATAGTTTTTATGTTACATTATTTTAAGATTTTTCTGAATGGAACTGGTCACTCTGAGCTCAATCGAGAGGTTTCAGGATAAAAAAGGTTAAATAGACATGCACCTCCACAGTTAGACATTGTTGAAGACAAAAAATCCTTTCTCTTCTCTTCATAACTATTCTTTAATTTGCATCTCTCTCTTAGACCTCAAATACTTTTAAAATACATGATGTATGTTGTTTTGATGGGGCAAAATGTGAAATAAAAAAGTTGAGGGTTATCAATGCTTTTGAAAGGCACATAGGAATAGGAACACTGTTGAAGCAATTAAACTAAATACTTTTGTTTAAATATCAGATATTTATACATTCCTAATATGCTGAAATGTTTACTGTATAAAAAAACTCAATAAAATGTTGATCCTTTGAAATATGAGGAATCAAAACATCCTGTTTTCTTTGCTATTAAATTAATACAAAGCCCACATTTTTTAAATGTCCCCTTCTCCACTTCCTGCAGTGTCCAAAAACACCAGAGGACGAACCTTCATGGTGGTGTGTCTAAGGGAATACCAAAGGCCTTTCCAGGTCCCCCACACCACACCATTGTCATATTCAGCCTTGTACTTCCCCCTTCGATAGAATTTGCCATTGAGGTTGGCTGCATGACATCTGCAGATAGAAGGTAGTTTGTAGATGATACAGTGGAAGGGATGATTAACAATGTTCAAACAGTGAACAAAGAAAAAAATAAATAAAAATACCTGTTAAACCACCAACCAGCCTGATTCTCTTTGGCACAGCTCCCCTGAAGGAAGCGATCATTATCCTGAAAACAACAATGAACAGATTTTCCTTAAAAAGTGCAATAAGTAGCCATTTGAAGCCTGAAAAAGGGGGACATGCGTGGCTGACCTGATCTCTAGTGCTGAACTGCATGCCACTAAGGCAGGAAGACCACTGCTCCACCATCCCCCCACCACCAGTAAGAGCATCACCAGCTTTCCCACTGTATTGCCCATACTGGAGGCGATACTTATCCTGGAGGGAAAATTGGAAAATTTGTATTTCACAACAAAAAATTATAGTTGCATAAATACATATATATGTATATTGTTATTACAGCTTCATCTGTGATCCTGAAGTTTTCATAAAATGCATAACTTTTCTTTCCTTCCCAGTCCATGAGATCAATCTTCACCAGATTCTTACCTGCAGCGAGACCAAATAAAAACGTATATATTTTTAGACATTTATAGAAAATACTCTCAAATCTGTAGAATGTCAAGCCATGTGGTGTGAATAATTCAATCTTTTCAAAATGTTTTAAAACATTAATATGCAGATATTGTTAATAATTAAACTGATATAAATATGCTAAGAAAGAAGGATACAATGAATAAATTAATCTGAAAACTTTGCTGCCCTCTAGTGGTCGGGATTAGGACTGATTTAGCTATATCTGTTTTTTTTGGTATTTATATTAACAATCTATATAATTTAGCGTCTCTTTAGATATGATTTAATTGAATTAAATCATATCTAAAGATGTGATTTAAGTAATTAAATCACATCAAATCTAGGAATTTTGATGTTCCAATCAAAAAGGCTGCATTTGTATGAAGTTCGGTGTTGAGAAACTTGACTGTCTTATGCAGTTCCTCCCTCAGCCTTATAGAATACCTTTTGGATTATTAGAGTGAATACTTTAATTTAGATTTTTGTATTTCACTATGATAAATTTGACATTTAAAGAGTTTTTTTAATATAAAATGTTTAAAATAGTCTAGATATAGTGGCTAAGATTACCTACAAAATAAGTCAAATGCTGTCTTTTAATCTAAAAAAATGCTTTATTAGATAGTTTGTGTTGCAGCTGTTCTTTTTTTTTTTAGTATGTTATATGAAAGTGTGTTTTCCATATTTAGGATTTTGCTACATCCAAAAATCCTTGTATTTTAAAAGGTGTGTACAATTATTAAAGAGTGACTGCATGTAGATAAATGTAGATAATGGTCATTTTTTCTAACCTTCGGACAATAGAATGTTCATTTGCTCATTCCCCAACCAAAACTCATCATTCCATAGTTTAAAGTCTCCAAATCCGTCTCTGTAGTCCACCCAGTCTCTATGAGGATTAAACATATATTTCATAATAGATTGATCTGCTGCATGAATTCAGCAAATTTTACTTCCTTTTTTTCTTCAGAAAAAATTCATCTGGCAAAGTGCAGTACCTGTTAAAGTCAACTTTTCCATGCCGACGCCTCTGAAACACTGTCCACCCTCCTCCATCCTCCATATCACAATAGACCAAAAAAGGGTCCTGGTGTAATTTGGGTCTGATGCGGTAAAAGCCACTGGGTGATCTAAGTCTATCAAACAGTTGGGAGCAGTCTGTGGAAAACAACATTGTGAAGATCCTTGTACATTGTAAAGGCCTTCAAGTTGTAATTGCATAAGTATATTAAATATATAAAACAGCTACAATGTTTGTTTGAGAATATAATTATAAAAAAAAGATATTTTTTGTATTTTCTAATAGTGAAGGAAAGAGAAGAGATGCAGGTAAATAAAATCCATAGATACCAAAATCAGATTACAATAAAAAGCAAAATGTTATTCGGTTATATGTGTTTGTATGCTGTGGGGAAATTTGTTTGTGCCTTTGATATATATGTTAACAAAAAAGTGATAATAGTAAGCATGGTATTTTTTATAATAACAACTTAATGTTATAATATTTAATACTTCTTTATACTAGCTATAAGAATGACAATCATAAATAAGGAGCAAAAGTTAAATAAACAATTGACTTAAAGCAAAAATTAAAATTGAATCTATTTTCATTGAATCCCCTTGTATGCAGTAGTATTTTTTTGTGAAAATTAAATTCATTATTAAATATCTATTTTATTACTTACCTTTATCATAGACGATGAGATTTCCTGCAGGTGGAATTGATTTCATTGTTGTGTTTTCAGAGCTGCTGTTGTGGTTCAGATCAGGGGCTTGGTCAGTCTGTTGTTTACTGTCGGATCCTGCAAGCTGAGGTGATCTAAAGTATCTATGAGTTTGCAGATGCTCCACCTGCCAGGTTGTGAGCAAGAGTTTATTCTCCAGTTTCTTTATGCTGTTCTTAAGAGCTGCAACCTCTGGTCCGCATGGAGTAGTTGCCTATGAATTAGAAATTCAAAGTTAGAAAATTTAAGAAAAAAAAATGAAGTGCATACATCAGCATAATCCAGTGTTGATTCAAAAACAGACCTGCATATCCTTCTCAGCAGGTGCTGCGATTAACTTACATAAAGCTGCCCAGGAACTGCTGTAGCTGGGTAGACCAGATGCAGCAGCAACACTGCCATGGCATTCAACAGAAACACACTTCCAGCAAAATTAGTCTGAAATACATTCATTACACATTATCCACAAGGTTCATAATAAAAATAGTATTAACACCATCTTAATGAAATAAAACCTCATCCAACCTACCATTATTTCATAAAGCTTCCTCTTTGTTTTCTCCGTACTGACGTTCTCCCTCCTCTAATAATATGTCTGAACGATTTATAGATGGGGCTAGTTCTGCATGTTCCACATTAGGTGATTCAGAGCTGAACATTCCTTGAAAGTTTTTTATTTATTTTTTTATTTTGAAGCTCAAAGATGTGGCCGTGGTTATAAATCACACCTGATCCAAGAACTGACTCTGCCCTATTGAACAAAAAGTATTTGGAAGAGTTTATTCCTCACCTACTGTTCCCATGAAGCTGCAATCACAAATACAATCAAGATTTTTATATTTCAAAACAGAATTCAAAACAAAACTGGGGTATTACCCAATGGGAGTTTCTAAACTCACATTACCTATGTTGATCTTAGTTTTTTTTTATTTTAAATGTGTAAATATCAAAAGGTTGAGGAAACAATTTACTCAAAAATTATTTGGTTATTGGATTAAGGATTTAAAAAGTGCTTTGTTTTTCCGACTTTAATCTCAGAGTTGCGGATCTTAATGTAGATTAAGGAAGAGATGTGCGAGCAGTCAGCTTCACTGACAAAGATGTGAGTGGTTTGGGAGGGCCAGTGACACTTTGGTGGAAAATGATGGGATTAGGTGACTTTTTACATGCCCAAGGGGTCCCCGGTAATGTTATTCATTCCCCCAAACTACAGCAGTTTGGGGGAATGTGATTGAAACAAGCTAGTTAAGTCTCTAAAACAGACATGGCAACGGCTTGATGCTAACATGTTTGTTAGCTGTCGGAATTCAGTCAGAATTCTTAGATTACAATCAGAATTCTGAGATTAAAGTCAGAATTCTGAGAAAAAGTTAGAATTCTGAGATTAAAGTCAGAATCCTGAGAAAAAAGTCAGAATTCTGAGATTAAAGTCAGAATTCTAAGATTAAAATGAGAATTATGAGAAAAAAAGTCAGAATTCTGAGATTAAAGTCAGAATTATGAGAAAAAGGTTAGAATTCTGAGATTAAAGTCAGCAATTCTGAGAAAAAAATCAGAATTCTGAGATTGAAGTCAGAACTATGATAAAAAAGTTAGAACTCTGAGATTCAAGTGAGAATTCTGAGAAAAAAGTCAGAATTCTGAGATTAAAGTCAGAATTTTGAGAAAAAAAGTTTGAATTCTGAGATTAAAGTCAGAATTCTGAGGTTTTTTTCTCATATTATACAAAATAAAAATAAATGAAAATAAAAAATCTGTTAACTTTTTTAATTTCTTCAGTGGCCCTAATCCTCTTTCGTACTTATCAGCACGTTTCAAACGCGGATAAATTAGTTTTTGTGAGTCAGTAGTAGGTCATATCAAAAACATTTACAGAGAAATATGGCAAATGTTTGTCAATTTATAGCTTCAATCAGTGCTTTTGTGTTTTCGCAAAAAGAAGAGAAGGAAAGCCGAAAATATGCGCATGAAAAAAAAGAAAAAACGGGACGGTGGGGAATGCGCTTAATTGCAACCAGATGTGTGGAGAAGAGGGAAGAAGCTGCGCTCTGCTTGTTGGCCCAGTTTCTGAAGCTTCACAGGGTGTAAAAAGCTTCATAGGGCAGGTTTATGGTCAAGTTCAGTCAGACTTTAACCAAAAAAAGAAAAAAAGTAAGCAGAGAGGGAAAGATGAGTAACAGCAGAAAAGGGGGCTGAGCTTTTTCGTCAGTGAAGTTCAGGAAATGCGAGAAAGTGCAACGCTTGCAGAAAAAGATGAAGAATAGTGGATGATACAAAAAAAAAAAAAAAATCTACCCGGTTAACCTTCGAACTTTCTTTCTTTCTGCTCACAAGAAGTCACAAGACGAGCTGTCGAATAATTTCACGGATGCCACTTCTAACGGTAAGAGTGTGTTTATCTGTTAAGGGTTAACATGTGTGACTTGGGGCTTTAAATGTTCACATTTCTGCACTAAATACTCTTTATCAGTAAGTAAATGAATATGCAACGCAAATATGTCACATGTAGGAAAGGAAAGATATATTTTTTTGCACATATGTTACAGAGAGCGCTTTACATTCTGCATTAAAGGGTTTTGGGAAGAGTCCAGGAACACAAACTCATCATGTCCGTCTACTTTAATCCGGGACCAGATTCGGAAGTAAATGGGTGAGAAGAGCGATTTTATGTTAAGCTTTTATTGGTGCATGTGATTGAAACTCATTTGACAGGAATGTGTGATTTAATGCAGAGCTGCAGGGAGGTGGCCAGTCTGTCCTAAACAGAAACCCAGGTTACTGGGATTAATCTTCCTCCTGACACTTACTTCATCCACTCCCTTCATGGTTTAGGTTTAGAGAATTAGCTGGCCTTTCCTACGGAAGAGCATTAGGGCCACTAAAAAAAAACTGAAAAAAATCTGACAGAATTCTGACTTTAATCTCAGAATTCTGACTTTAATCTCAGAATTCTGACTTTAATCTCAGAATTTTGACTTTAATCTCAGAATTCTGACAGATTTCTGACTTGTTTTCCTCAGATTTCTGACTTGTTTTCCTCGGAATTCTGAATTTTTTTCCATATTAAACTGAAATAAAATTTGAAAACCAAACCTTTTTTTAATTTTGTCACTGGCCCTATTCCTCTTCCATACTTTCCAGCACAGTGACAGCATGGTGATGAAAGCAGGATTGGGGGTACTGATCCCTGCTGGAAAATGAAATCAGCAAAGGGATGTGTGAGGTACTCTGAAACAGGGACAGAGCCTCAGCAAATCATTGGCCACCCTTGTGGCCACCCCTACCATTTCCCCCCCTCTAATACAGACAGTGGCAGCAGTAATACTCTCAAAAGGAATATTCTAACTTATTTAACATTTACATTTTACATACACTATATTGCCAAAAGTATTTGCTCACCCATCCAAATTATTGGAATCAGGTGTTCCAATCACTTCCATGGCCACAGGTGTATAAATTCAAGCACCTAGGCATGCAGACTGTTTTTACAAACATTTGTGAAAGAATGGGTCGCTCTCAGGAGCTCAGTGAATTCCAGCGTGGAACTGTGATAGGATGCCACCTGTGCAACAAATCCAGTCGTGAAATTTCCTCGCTCCTAAATATTCCACAGTCAACTGTCAGCTGTATTATAAGAAAATGGAAGTGTTTGGGAACGACAGCAACTCAGCCACGAAGTGGTAGGCCACGTAAACTGACGGAGCGGGGTCAGCGGATGCTGACGCGCATAGTGCGAAGAGGTCGCCAACTTTCTGCAGAGTCAATCACTACAGACCTCCAAACTTCATGTGGCCTTCAGATTAGCTCAAGAACAGTGCGCAGAGAGCTTCATGGAATGGGTTTCCATGGTCGAGCAGCTGCATCCAAGCCATACATCACCAAGTGCAATGCAAAGCGTCGGATGCGGTGGTGTAAAGCACGCCGCCACTGGACTCTAGAGCAGTGGAGACGCGTTCTCTGGAGTGACGAATCGCGCTTCTCCATCTGGCAATCTGATGGACGGGTCTGGGTTTGGCGGTTGCCAGGAGAACGGTACTTGTCTGACTGCATTGTGCCAAGTGTAAAGTTTGGTGGAGGGGGGATTATGGTGTGAGGTTGTTTTTCAGGAGCTGGGCTTGGCCCCTTAGTTCCAGTGAAAGGAACTCTGAATGCTTCAGCATACCAAGACATTTTGGACAATTCCATGCTCCCAACTTTGTGGGAACAGTTTGGAGCTGGCCCCTTCCTCTTCCAACATGACTGTGCACCAGTGCACAAAGCAAGGTCCATAAAGACATGGATGACAGAGTCTGGTGTGGATGAACTTGACTGGCCTGCACAGAGTCCTGACCTCAACCCGATAGAACACCTTTGGGATGAATTAGAGCGGAGACTGAGAGCCAGGCCTTCTCGTCCAACATCAGTGTGCGACCTCACAAATGCGCTTCTGGAAGAATGGTCAAAAATTCCCATAAACACACTCCTAAACCTTGTGGACAGCCTTCCCAGAAGAGTTGAAGCTGTTCTAGCTGCAAAGGGTGGACCGACGTCATATTGAACCCTATGGATTAGGAACGGGATGTCACTTAAGCTCATATGTGAGTCAAGGCAGGTGAGCAAATACTTTTGGCAATATAGTGTATGTTAAGAGTTACTTGACAACAAAAACACTTTGGCTAAATATGAACATCAATATACCAAGATGATAAATACAGAAATCATGCGCTTTTCAGAACTAGATTTTATCACATGGGGTAAAGAGAAAATTATGTTTCTGCAAGTCTTCTGAGTCTTTAGTGAAATCTGAAAAAAATAATTTCTTTAATAATAACTAATCCATTGAATTTAGATATTAGTACATGTAGATATTCATTTCATGCTGAACGATTTTTGATAAAAGAAGATAAGTAATGACAATGAATAAGATGTCCACCCCCAAACTCAAACGGGAAAGAATTTTGGCCACTACACCTTTAATTTAGACATCATAGATGTTTAAATATATGCGTCTATTTGTTAGCAATGGCTGTAGGAAAGTATAGTTGGTCGTTATTTAGAAAATATGGGTGTTTTGCTTGTTAATTTTCCTGTTAGAACAGTGCAGATTGACCCTTATATTCTGGTGCCTATCCACTTTCGGCCCCCCCTCAGTGTACATTGGTTATTGCCTGGCCACCCTTATTTAAATATTCTGGCTACGCCTCTGCTCTGAAATGAATTTGAAAATAGGACTTTGGACCAATTGAAAAGTGTCCTGCCCTTTTTTCCTCCTTACCCAGATACGTTTCTGGAGGTAGAACGTAGCTCATTCTAAAGTAACCTTAATATCTTGAGGATTTCCTGTTACAGTTAACTATTGTTTTTGTGTATTCTTTTTTTTTTTTCTTCAACCCAAATTTTTGTCACAAAACTTAAAAAAACAGCACCCTGAATAGATACAGCATTGTATCCATTTATGGTGCGTAATAAAGATGATGCATAATATATCACCATTAATATCTATAACAGCAGATGTTTGTTGGTTTTTATCACATCACTATATGGATATATATTTATATCAGATGGAAAGTGTTAATAATCACATTAAATTCCCATATTTTCGTTATCCTGAAGGGGGCGTGGCCATTGTTTGCGGGGAGTGATGTAGTCTAGAGTTTTGGGTTGTTTAAGGCAGATAAACATGTGATAAACAGTGGTGTGAAAATTTTAATTTTTCAGTTTCAAAAGAATAGAAAAGATAAATATATATTGGTTTTCTTTTTTTCTATAATATCTCATATCAATATAGGGTCATTTTTTTATATTGATGCATCCCTAGTAATTCATTTTTGAATTTAATTACTAAATCTTTGGTTTGGAAAAAAATCCTTGAAATGCACCCATCAGTCTAAAATTAGTTCTGTTATTGTGTTATGTGTTTATCTTAATTATTTTTTTTAAAATCAGAAACATCACAAAGATGGAAGATGCAAAAGTGGAAATTGATGATGGAAAGGAGGAGAGCCCGCTACCAGACACTATGTACCAGTGAGTGCATTTTCAGCATTTCTGTCCGATTTGAACAGAATCATGTTAATAACCACCCTGATGCTTTTATTTCCTCATTTTACAGCAACATTCGGAAAAAAGTCGCTCCATTTGTTATGTCCTTTGGCTTTCGGTGAGGTTGGGGTTAAATTGTAATCAATGTTTTCATGCTTTCCTGTTTTTATTGAAATAATTTGGATATTTTTTTTCTAAATACCTTTAGTGTATTTGGGATGGTGCTGATAATTGTAGACTTTGTGCTGGTGATTGTGGACTTCTCACTGCCAAACAAGAACAGAGAGGTCGGAGACGCTTTAGAAGCAGTGTCTCTCACCATCTCCTTCTTCTTTCTGGCTGATGTTCTCCTACGGGTTTATGTGGAAAGGTGAGCAGAGATTACTTTGTATTAGACTTTGTTTTATTCCCAGTAATATTGATTGCAAGACTTCCTGCACATATAAATTATTATAACTTGCATATTCTTTGTCCCTATAAACTGAAACGGAATATGTCAATACATGTAAATGGTATTTAATTTAATTCATACTGTTATTTATTTTTAATGACTCCTATAATGTCTTTCTTCTGCAAAAGTTGCATTATTCATTTGTATTCTCAACCTTCCCATACTACTTGCATTTGTTTTGTTTTTTTTCTAAATTGTATATTCCTGGATTTATTTATGTCTACTTATTTATGTCTACAATGTTATTGTGTTGTCTTTGTTTATCCATGTAGCCTTTTTCATGCTGGGTACTTGTTAAGTGTCAGGACCAACAACTGGGACTTAGGTGTGTGTTGATAATAGCTAGGATAGGGATGTCGGTTACGCCATAGAAATTAATACAGTAGTAGTAGAAGTCAATGGCCAGCCCCCACAATGATAGTGTGACACAACAGAGTGTATGTGCGTGGGGGATGTGTACTTGTTTATACGTTTTTTGGTATATTTATCGACTATCTGAGGACCAACAAGTTTTATGAAGATGTAAATCAGGTTCTAATCCCATTTGAGAGATTGGTTTAGAGGTCTGTGGGATTTAACATTGGAATAATCAACTACTACAGTTAGAAACCACTGATTAAGGCTGAAATCTCGCTGTCCAGATGGACTCAGACCTGAGCCTTCAGAGGCACATAAAGGCAGTTATTAAATCAGCCTTTTATCACCTGAAGAACATTTCCAGGAGTAAATGACTGTCCAATATTACCTAGAAAAGCTCATTCATGCATTTATCCTTAGTTGAATTGATTACTGCAAAAGTGTCTTCATTGGTTTGCCTAAAGGTCACCAGACAGCTGCAGCTGATGCAAAAAGCTGCTGCCCATGTTCTCACTAGGACTATGAAAGTAGAGCACATCAGCTCGGTTTTGAAGTCATTTCACCTGCTCCCTGTATCTCAGACGAAAGATTTTAAATTCATTCTATAGTCTTAGTCTATTAACCACTTAATGGTTCAGCACCTCAATACATGACAGATTTGTTGTCAGTGTATAAACCCTCCAGACCACTCAGGTATTCTAGTTCCAAACTACTCTGTCCACCCAGAACTAGAACCAAATGTGGAGAAGTAGCATTTAGTTCCTTTGCTCCACTGATCTGGAACAAACTCCCAGAAGACTAAAAGTGCTGGAAGCCTTATTTCTTTTATTTCAAAGTTAAAACCCATTTAACTGCCTGTTAAAGTTAAGGCTTAACTGAGGTATAATTAGTTTAAGGTCGTGGTCCAACTGTTATATTTGATATACCTGTTTTTTTATTGTTTTTATCTTTTTTATATCCCATTTTTTTCCTTCTATTTTAATGTTTAATTAATGTAGAGCACTTTGAATTGTCTTTTTACTAAATTGTGCTATACCAATAAACATACGTTACCTTAACTTTAGTTTAAGGACAGGAATATACTGGTAATGGTTGGGTTAAATGTCAACGTTGGGCATAAATCCAGTAACTAAAACAAATGGCAGATAGTCCTTATGAGTAGAAACAGAAACCTTATCACCAAAACAAATTCCTTGCATGTGTTAGGCACCGCTTGGCAATAGAGCAGTTTCTGATCCTACATAAATTATTTAACTTAACTGTTGCCCCTCAAGTCCCTTCCTATGAATGAAGAAGCAGAAAAAATACTGAAAAGCGTTGCAAACATTCCCAAGCTCCTGTGTCAGCAGAACTGTGAGATTAGCTGTTGAGCAGGAAGTGGTGAAGAGGAAGCTCTACAGGAAATGTGTACCATGCGTTGGGCTGATTCTTTGGAATATCAGTTCAGAGTCACTTAATGCATCCAATTAATTTTATTAACAACCACCAGTACTGTACAGGAACAGCTTGTGATCTGTTCCTTTTTTAAATGAGCATTTGGGAATGCATTACTCACTGTTGGCTCTCTGTTTTAGCTTTAAAGTGTACTTCAGCTCCAAGCTGAACATTGTAGATGCCTGTGTTGTCGTAATCACGCTGATCGTCACAATGATCTACACCTTCAGTGACCTGTCAGGGGCCAGCCTGATTCCCAGGTGGGTGCTCTGGCCTCTCAGCTGTTGATGTTACTGTTGTCATCTGATCTTTAGCTGTGGTCCACCACAGATATGGCAGATGATCTGTACAATCTTGAACGTGACGGCAATATGAAATGTCATTTGCTTTTAAATCAGGACACATTTTTGCTGCACCATACCCATAAAGGTTATAGCTTTTTATGTTTGTAATTTTCATCATGTTTAAGATCTTGTTTTAAATTGGCATATTGTCATTTTTATGTATTTTATTTTGTAGTAATAATAATATTAATATTTTTTTCCCTTCTAAAATGATTTTGAATTGGCTTGAATATGAATTTTGGTATAGACAAATAAGCTTTGTGAGTGTCAGAAAATGGCTTCTACCATACTAATGTGTTCATCTTTCTTTGACAGGGCCGTGACATTTCTGCGCTTCTTGCGAATAATCATCTTTGTGAGGATTTTCAGGCTGGCATCTCAGAAAAAAGAGCTGGAGAAGGTCACTAGGAGGATGGTATGTTCATTTTCTGTAAGCCAGAGAAGAAATGAATGGCAGACATATTTACACACTCTGTTTCCTCCTATTGTTAGGTTTGGCTATAAGAAATGTTTTTTTGTTTTTTTTCCCCAGATATCTGAGAACAAGAGGCGTTATCAGAGGGATGGATTCGATCTTGATCTAACTTATGTAACAGGTGAGGGTATTTTTTTTATTTTTATTCTATTTTATTTAGAAATAAATCAATATTAAAGTTGGCATGTTTTATTCTACATAATGTTCAGTAGTGTGAAAAGTTAGGACATCTCAAAGATTAATTTCTTATCAAGTGGGAACGCTTAAGCATTCCCACTTATTGTTTTTCTGTTTTTCTTTATTGTGTGAATGCTGTAGGCATTCACACTATTGAGATCCTGTTTCTCTTTATTTATTGTGTGAATGCTGTAGGCATTCACACTATTGAGATCCTGTTTCTCTTTATTTATTGTGTGAATGCTGTAGGCATTCACACTATTGAGATCCTGTTTCTCTTTATTTATTATTATTCTTATTCTGGTTGCTCCGTTTTTTGTCATTTAACTAGTCCTTCATACTTTGTGCTATTTCAACCATTCAACTTTTAAACTATTCAACTTAATTAGTACAATTCTGCTATATCTTTTTACTTTTTAAACTTTTATACTTTTTAAAATATTTAACTTTTTATGCCTTTTTTTCTCCCATAGGAATGAATGTAAAATCAGAAAATTTCCACAAAATTTCAGCAAATCTTCAACTACTTTGAGCTTTAACTACTTCAGCATACTTTCAGCTAGAAACACCATTCAACTTTTAAAATGTTTCCGTATCTTTTTGCTATTACTGTTTAACTCGGCTTTCAGCTAACTTTTACAGTTTTGCTTCAGTGAAGCTTCAAACTTTTAAACAATTTTTACAGATTTTCAAATTTATAATGGAAGTCTATGGACGGAATGTTCAGCTGCTAGAGTGTGCCACTCTAGCGTTTTCAAACATTTCACTCATGCCGAACAGCTTCAACTCACTCGCTCATTTTTTACCCTATCTAGATAAATTTTACATCAAAACGTAGGGATTTTTGTCAGGATTCAGGAAATGTAACCCTCATTCGTGTGACATTTACGGTTTTCCGACAGTTTGGCCCAGACCACGAAGAAGTCCAAACTTCTCCAATAGAAATCCAATGAGAGCTCTCTGAAAATCCGAACTGAAAATTCAAAAAAACAGACTTTTTCGTATCGCTCCCATTCGGGAACCGTTCGACGTAGCAACACGAGCCTTGTGGAAGTTGTTCCTCAGACCTTCCTAGCACTCACATTGAAGGAAGTGTGTCGATATCTTTTATCGTTTAGCTAGGAAAAAGGTTTGTTCGGGGGTAACAAATCTGTCCGAACCCCAAAATCAGGATTTTGACAATTATATACTTTTTTACATCGTCACCACGCCTAGACGAAATATTGTAGAAATATGAAAGTCACCCCAGTTGTAGTCCAAAAATGGG